>NC_044403.1:31833308-32433308 GCF_006542625.1 Nomascus leucogenys | reverse complement strand
TATACCTCCATAAAGCTGTTCAAAAAAACATTGACACTTGGGCTCCCTGTGAGATACTTGCAATTAGATTGGTCTAGGATGGGAGCAACAGGTATGGTTTGCTTTTGAGGCAGAGTCTCCCTCTGTCACCTAGGCTGGAGGGCAGTGGCGCGATCTTGGCTCACTGCAACCTCTGCCTCTACCGGGTTCAATTGATTCTCATGCCTCAGCCTCCCGGGTAGCTAGGATTACAGGCATGTGCCACCATGCCTGGCTGAATTTTGTATTTTTGTAGAGCTGAGGTTTCGCCATGTTGGGCAGGCTGGTCTTGAACTCCTGACCACAAGCAATCCACCCACCTGGGAACACCTCCAACTGTACAAATGGAATTCTAACTATGTTCATTGTGAACTCTGTCTTGCTGGGGTGATTACAGACATGTATAGTTCCACCTTTCAGAATTGTAGGTTAAAAGCTAAAAGGATATTTTGAATATATATTTAAGATGGATATGAAGTAGGAATTGTCCAGACAAGCCCAAGGAGGAAAGTGAAGGGATTCAAAGTTATAGCACATAAGAAAAAAAAAGATATTAAACCAGAGGAGTTAGGGATGAGAGGTGGAGATGTAGAGATAATCGCTATCCTCAAATGTTGTAAGGCTGCCTAACAGAGATGCAACTGAACTAGTTTTTCATATTCTCAACCAGGATTGATGAGATAGATTTCAGGTCTTTGTAAGGAAGATCTTCACAATAATCCTGTTCTAGGCGTTGTGTCAGATCCTGGAGATATATTCTACAGTGACTATATTCTAGTGGTCCTCAAACTTTGCGTTCATCAGTCACCTGCAGGTCTTGTTAAAACGCAGGTTGTTGGCCCCATTCCCAGAGTTTCTGTTTCAGGAGGTCTAGGGTAGGGCCTCATAATTTGCATTTCTAATGAATTCCCACATGACGGTGACGCCGTCCATGCAGAAACCTCACTCTGAGGACCAGCGTCTACTCTAAACGCTATCAGAGCGCCAAGAAAGGATATCTTATTCAGATTAGATGGAGAGGAGTAACCTGAAGGACTTCTCAGAGGAATCTGGGGATGAGCTGAATTCTGAAGAATGAGAAGGTAGTAAGCAGAAAAGGTAGATGAGGTTATGGCAGTCCAAACACAGAGAATATTAGGAGAGCAATAATGTATAGGAAGGAACAAAGGCATGAAACAGCATTCCTTCAGGTTATCTGTTGAATGTTTACTCTATGCATTGTATTGTTCTAGTTGCTGTGTATGGAGAGATAAAGGAAACAAAACCTCTGCTCTCATGGAACTTTTACACAAATACGCCATATATGGTAAAGTCCCCTAATGGAACAGGCCATTGCAAGAGAGAACATGGGGGCCTCTAAAGAGATAGCATTTAAGCTGACATCTTAAGAATGAGCGAGCTGAGACTGTTGAGAGATGCTGGCGAAAATAACCAGGAAACCATGAGCCTCCAGCCTAGCTGTCGACCACCCACCCACCAGTACCCAGGAGGTAATGAAGAGCAAGGCCCTGTCTCAACCTAGGTCCAGAAGCACTATCAAGGTTCCCAAGGCAACATCAAAAGGGAGGGGAGCCCTCCAAGGGAGCTCCAGAAAAAAAAAAAAAAAAAAGCCTCTACAAAAAAGACCACTGCCTCAAGAGAACCTGAAGAAGTGAGCAGGCCACACTACCTGGCCACTGCGACCAGCTGAATGAGGAACTCAATCAAAATGAACCACAGGAGGACCCAAAGAGTGAGGAGCCTCCGCCATCTCCAGCATCTCCCTGAGAAACCAGTAATTTCAGGGCAAGACCAGAGACCTCTGAGCTATCTGAGAAGTCTCCAGAGGTCTAACTCCAGAGAAACAGCCAACAGAGTCTAGAGTACATTTAACATCCCACAGGGTATGCCCATGGTGATGAAAATAAGACTAATACAATGGACTCTGGTGACTTGGGGTGAAGAGTGAAAAAGGGTGAGAGATAAAAGACTACACACTGAATGCAGTGTACACTTCTTAGGTAACGGGTGCACCAAAATCTCAGAAATCACCACTAAATTAACTCATCCAGGTAACCAAACACGACGTCCCCCAAAAACCTATTGAAATAACACTTAATAGGTTAAAAAAAATACAAGTGGAAATGTTTAACAGACAGTTGATTAAAGAGCTCAGAAACAAATCATGGGCAAGTGATACTTTTATTCATTTGAATAAAAGTAATTGGGAGTGGACTGGGGCACCTATGTTATATAGAGAAGAACCCCCAATTACACCATTTCAAGGGGTAAACATTAGAGGCTGATTAAAGAGCAGCTAAAGAGAAGAAAAATTAGGAAACGGTAGTGGCCAAGAATCCAATGGAGGGGTTTTTAAAAGGAAGTGGACAACAATGTCATACTGAAGAGAGGTCAAATACAAATGAGTTCTAGCAATATGGAGTTCACTGACTTCAGTAGGGGAACTTTCAGTGAAATGAGGGTAGAATCCAGATTACAACTGGCTGAGGAGTGATTGAAACCTAAATACAGAGAAGAGGTAAGGTTTGGCTACAAAGAAGAAAAAAAGAACAGGAAACAGAGACAGGTTCAAGGGAAAATATATAGGAGTTGAGCACTCCTATTTAATACAGAGCTTGAAATTACATGCTAAATGAGAGATACTGAAGATAAAGGGCTGACTGGTAGAACAAGGTCTCTAAGGAGTTACAATGGGATAGGATTCACTGATCTGCCCATTCACCTATACTTTCACAGTGTTGACCAGAGGACAGACACCTCTTCTGGGACAGATGGGGATGATGATATAGATAACTAAGGAAGAAGCTTAGAAGCTCTCCTATTAGCTTCAATTTACCCATTAGGAGGGTAGGCTTCTGCTGAGGCAGCAGAGGTGACAGGCTGAGTATTTGACAAGAGGTGAAAATCTGAAATAGTCTTTAAGAATGGAAGAGGTTGCTGGACGGCCAGGGCTGCTAAACTGCTTCAAGAGCCTGCCTACTTGAGTCAATCTGTGGTGCTACCAAGCAATGGTATATACTCAGTAGCATGCAGCAGCCCATGAAAGCAAAGTAGTCAGATGGCCAAACTGATCCACGGATAAGGTTCTGCAGAGCCAGAGTGACAGGCCACAGAGTTGATGCTAAGTGGGGAAGCGGTAAAGCCAGAGTAAACTGACAGACAGGGAAAGAAGGAAAAAAAAAAAAAAAAAAAAAAACAGTTGGTTGAGGAATTGGAGGCTTCTTGAGGTCAAAGAGTAAGTATACTGAGAGGAAGAGATTAAAGGAAAAGACATTAAAATCATAGAATAAATTAGACTGTACATTTGAGAAAATAAATTTTTGATGAGTCCAAAGTATGAACTTAAAATTGGTTTGCTAAATGGAGTAAAAAATGACTAGTGGAGATGGAGGTTCAGCAATTGTTAAGGTCATCCATGACTAATGAAATTGCCCACAATGATGGCAGCACTGGGGAAAGAGATGCCTATCATCGAAGTCCCCTCCATAAATGAAGAGGAGTAACCAGAGATGAGTGAGGAGGACAGATGGTGCAGCTCAACAGCAGAGGCCTCAAAATAGAAGAACAATGGTGTAGCAATGGCAATCAGGAACACACGGGCAACAGACCCTGTAATCCATCCATTTCCTAGCAGTAAAGTGAGAAAATGAACACTCCCACTTGAAATAGTCCTAAGGTAAGTATGGCTGAGGGAGAGTCAATTTCCAGTTAATGAAAAAGCAGAAAAGCATATTTACAAAGGAATAAGGAATGAAAATCTCCATAATGCGAAGAACTGGCAAGGACAGCAGCAATGGTAAAAATGAATTGAGGAAAGCAGGTAACAATTTGAGGCCTGATGACTGGATGGGCTTCTATTTCAGATGGCAGCAATGCATTATAGGGATGAGAAGCAAAGTGAATCAAACCAGTCTCTCAGTGTTTCAACTCAACTCTGGAATGAGATGTTTCTATAATAAAACAAGTCCTGGGAAATGACCAAGACGAGATGAGTTTGAATTGTTATTCAACGTTCCAAAGAGAACATGAGTGATAAGCTGTTTTGTGTCTCAATGAAGTTTAGCCCCAATTAGAAAGGATGGCAGGGCGAGGTCAGAAAGACTAAAGCTGCCAGTGCCCAGGTGGCCTACTGGTCTCAACAGAGCAGCATAATTTGCAGAGGGAAGGGGCCCACAGATGACTGAACGGCTAGGCTAGGTTTGTCAAAATGTGTCTAACACTCTCACCTTACCTCCATGGAGTTCAGCACTGAATGGAACAGAGATGCAGATATGCCAGCCCCAGAGCCTAAGTGAAAGTGCTTGAAAATGCTGCAAAATTCAGACCCCAGCAAAGGGAAGTCTATAGGCAAGTTCCAATACATGTTAGTTACCAATACTTAGATTTTTCTAAGAGACAGTCAGTACAGACACTGTATGTTCTGTCCTCAGGAGTGCCAAATCAATTTTTCTCTCATTAAATGGGGATTTGGACTATACAGCCTCTATTGTCATCTTTAAATTCTATAACCTTTTTAGGAAGAAACGTCCCTAGAAATCATCTGTCTTACCCTGTCAAGGGGAGGGTTATAACTTAGGTTTCTTTGTAACTAACTTGCATATGGTAGGAAACCATGGTCCACAATAGATAAGCAACTAACATAAGGGGCCAAACATAGAGCTAAAACCCAGATTATTTTATTCCTAAATCCAGTGTTCTTTACATGATGTAATCCTAAGGTTCTCTTCTAGGCTTCTGCAAACCTTTTCTGAAACTAAAGGAAATTCTGATTTCATCCTATGTCCCTGACAACTGCAAAAGGGCTCCTTAATACAAGGTGAGACCACTGAGCCGTTTCTAAAGCTTCTTCTTGTGGTGCCTTCCCTCCCACTGACAAGATACACAACCTCGCTCCAGAGATAAGGCTAGGGAAAAGCTTTGCCTAATAAAGAAACTTCATGGAACTTTAAGGAAATATTAAATCAAGTCTTTCTTCCTACCAAAGTAGAAATACACTTTAAAGAACAAACAAGTGAGAAGGGGTGAAGAGAGTGAAATTCCAAAATCACTCTAGTTTATTCACATAGTATAGTATTTGATACCATTCTTTTGTACTGTTCCCTACTTTTATAATGTGTAAAATTTTGTTTCACCATGTTCCAATTAATTAATGGTTGAGCTTTAAATGAAAATATTCTGTATCTTTTTTATAATGTGTAAAATTTTGTTTCACCATGTTCCAATTAATTAATGGTTGAGCTTTAAATGAAAATATTCTGGATCTTCCATTTATTGGTATCAACCACAATGTCAAGATCCCCAAGAAATACTTGATCTAAACTGGGAGGGCCCAACAAAATTTTTTTTTTTAATGGACTTGCCACCTTAAGAAACTTCAAGTGTTATCTTTTTGTTGGCAAGAAAATTACTTCCCAAGAGGTAATCAGATTTCCCTCCCTGCCCCCGCTCTTTCAACCAACCCTCCTCCTAACATACACATACAGAGTTACATATTTCATGAAACTGTTTGAGGCCAAGTCCACTGCAAGCAGAGTCTTAACATTTTCAGAAATGATCCGTCCTTCGTATCTGCATAAGCTGGGATCCTTGGCAATGGGGAAAAGGTGCCATTTGCTTCTCTGAAGTAACTTGGGGTCTGAATTGGTTGTGAGCTTTAAGAAGCCAAAGAGAAAGGGAAACCATTTCCTTGTTTTCCCTATTAATGGTTTGTTGCAAAGGGATAAACTTCTCAAGAACCAAAAGTGAGGAAATGTGTTGGTCATCACTGGATTCTTGCTGGAAACAGAAGGCAGGTGAAATCTTCAGTAATCACTTCACACCCCAAAAACACTATTCTCAGCAATGATAATAGGCTAATCACACCACTGATCAAATTATTTCGGCTCAGTTCTTTATTTTATAGTTAGAGAGCAAATGAAATTAGAAACTGCTTTGGCACAGGTTAAAGGTGGCTCCCATATACTCACTAGTTTTCCTCAGGATTATCAATACTCATTATCAAAATGTACTTTTACTTGGTTACCATTTAAAGTTGCCACCAATGTAAATGACAGGGGTTGGGGTGGGTGTGGGTGTGGGGAACCTGAGCATACACACAATTTTTTAAATCTTTTAGATGTAATGCAATTAACCATATCTAATATTCTTTTAGAAAACACGAGAAACACAAAACATGCTCAAAGATCAAGAAATCAAGTTATACTGTTCATAAGGCACCACCAATTACCCTGATAAATTGTAAATAAATACGTAAGGGAATAATCAATAGGGAGTGTTGAGGTTTTACAAGACATTCCTGTTTAGACCACTTGGAGTACTGCAAAAGAAAAAACAAGCAAGATACAGCTTTCATAACCCATCATATCCTCGCCCAGTGCACATCATTTGTTGCATAGTGATGACTGGATATGATCCAGGCCAAGACAAGACTGAAATTCAAAAAATACATTAACATCCATTCTTCCTCATACTACAGTATGAGATACCACTTGGGACATTCATATCCAAATTAGTAATGGTATGACTTAAAAAAAAAAAAAAAAAAGGAGGAATTTCAAAAGGAGTACTTAAGGATCTGCTGTAAAAGCAACCTTCTACACACATATGAAGCTAATTCACATGTGAAACTTTATTAAATCTGGGGTTATATGTGGGACTTCAACAGCTCAATTTTTCCACAATTTACACTTCTCAAATCCCACTCCAAACTGTCACTTTCTCCCTTAAAAAGTGGATAATCCCATCCTTTGAAAGCCAGGCTTTCTCAGTTTTTCTTTTCATCCTCCTACTGTAAGTACTGGCTGATATTCACACACATGTACTACAGAATTAAAATACTGACAAGCAGTTTCTTTACGTGCACGAATTGCATCCAGAATTCAAAAATTAAGAAACACAAAAAGACATTTTTTGGACACCCGCTGAAGACAAAAGTAGAGAAGAACAGAAGTAAAGCACACGTAAAATCATGCTAATCTTACAGGTCAGCCTTTGTCCTTTGAAAAAAAAAAAAAAAAAAAAAAAAAGAGAGCGAGAGAGAGACAGAGACATGGGGTCTCGCTGTTGACCAGGCAGGACTCGAACTCCCAGGTTGAAGCGATCTTCCCACTTCAGCCTCCTGACTACAGGTGCACTCCACTGCACCTGGCTGCCATGTTTTTTATTATTAAAGGACATTATGGGCAGTCACAGGTTTAATGTTTGCCTTTTCAATTATTCAAGACATGACATGCAATAATTTATAATTTTACTGAGGCACAAATTCGAATCATGCAGGCAAAGCTGGTGTGCAGCAGCTTAGTGAGGAAGTCACACATCTACACATCAACATGGCTTTGCTGCAGTACCTATCAGGAAGCAAAATAAACATCTGTGGAAGGAAAATCTCCTGTCTTCTCCCCCAGCTAGAAAGCTAACTACTAGTGCTATATTTGTACTTTTAAACTTGGGGATCTGCATAGTTCTAATGACTTAGCTTTTAAGAATACCAAAGGCCTACCATTTTTCCATTTTTCTTTCTATAACCTTTGCCAAGGTTAAAATACTAATGATGAAGAATTGCAGGCTGGGCGCGGTGGCTCACGCTTGTAATCCCAGCACTTTGGGAGGCCGAGGCGGGCGGATCACGAGGTCAGGAGATCGAGACCACGGTGAAACCCCGTCTCTACTAAAAATACAAAAAATTAGCCGGGCGTGGTGGCGGGTGCCTGTAGTCCCAGCTACTCGGAGAGGCTGAGGCAGGAGAATGGCGTGAACCCGGGAGGCGGAGCTTGCAGTGAGCTGAGATCGCGCCACTGCACTCCAGCCTGGGTGACAGAGCGAGACTCCGTCTCAAAAAAAAAAAAAAAAAAAGAATTGCAACTTCAGTTGCAGTTTACAGGAGATAAGAAGGGTAGAAAGACAATTTACATCATGTCTTAACACAAAATATTACAATATAGAAGAAGGGAGCAAGTAAGTAATTTTCTCTAAGTGAAAATAATGCTTTGTATTAGAACACCAACATTTCTTTAAATAGATGAATCTTGTTTCATTAATTCCAAAACCACAGATTTGTGTACTTTTTGTTTTGCCATTAATTTCTCCCTTCTGTTCTTCTCAGCCTTGGTCTAAACCTGTGGTCAAGTCATACCAAATCCTCCATGACTTTACAGAAAATCCCACAGTATCAATGAAAAGACATTTAAGTTTCAAAATGTCAGAAGGTAACAGGAAGCTATTCATACTTTCTCAGCATCCTCATGACTCTCCACTGATAGTGGAATAGTTAATGGGTGATTAGGATGGAAAAATAAAAATTTTAAATGTATTCCAGGCATCTGTCACTTAAAATTACATTCAATTTTTAACCCACAAATATCTGAAGACTTTTACAAAGAAGATCAAAAGGCAAAAAATATTGTGCTTTCTCGTATAACATCAACCAGAGGAAATTCTTAATTGATAATCGTTAGTTTGGAAAAAGGAAAACTTATGAAATCGGTTAATTAGTTACCTTGCAATATCCACCGAAATCCTGGATCATACACAAACTTACTTCAGATGAGACCTCAAGACACATGCACAGCAACACTAACAAACCTCTGAACAAGTCAAAACACTCAAAATGTTATACAGTATTAAGGAAAGAATGAATAAAAAGTAGGTAGTATGAACTACAGAGAAAACATTTACAGAAATTGGATTTTATAAGAAAACATGTTTCTTTTTTTTGTAAGATTCTTTTTGAGTTAAATCTCATACCCACTCAAACTGTAACTGGACAGTACATTTCACTTCTAGTTACTAGAAGACAGTTCTTTAAAAGAGACTGGGGCAAAAGGGGAAGAGGAGACTATAAGCTGTTGCTAGGTCCACCCCAATCCCCCCTTTAAAAGGAAAACTCATGAATTTAAGTCAAACCACAGATTTTTTTAAACCAAAATAAAGACACCAGACAATGATGACAAAACACTATTTTTAGTCTTTTTTTTTGTCCTTTAAAAAAAATTAGTCCCCTTCTAATAAGAGTTTACATACAGCTTACCTAATACCTTAAGAACAGAGAACACAACAGGAGAGAAGAGGACACAGCACCATAGTTTCAAACATTCACACACAAAAGAAAAAACAGCCAGCACAGACTAGCGTGAGACCAAGTTTCCCAACAGACAGGGACAAGTCCCAACACACAAAGGACATATAATTATCTATATGAACGAAAGCAAAATGGAAGATCTGGTCAGGCTGGGATGGAGGAGGGAGTGCTAACTCCTTGTACTACAAAGAAGGAATGGGATTTTTTTTTTAAAGCAAAAAAGAAAAAGCAAGCCCCCAAATGGATTTTTGATGTTGAAACTCTGTCATATGCTGCTGGTAACAGTAAATATATATATATTTATATATTCATATATGTATATTAAAAAAGGAAAAATAATCTATTTATAGAACAGTCAGTAGTCAGAGACATTTAG
This sequence comes from Nomascus leucogenys, assembly GCF_006542625.1. Classification (NCBI taxonomy): domain Eukaryota; kingdom Metazoa; phylum Chordata; class Mammalia; order Primates; family Hylobatidae; genus Nomascus; species Nomascus leucogenys. The sequence continues at coordinate 32,423,838 of NC_044403.1, read as the reverse complement.
AAAAAAGTAAAAACAAGTCTTTTTTTTTTTAAAAAAAATGGATTTACTAAAACAACTTCATCACCCAGAGGTACTACAACCCCACATCCTCTGATGAAGCCATGGTGTTATTCAACAGCATCTGCTGTGGGCCGTAGTTAGAAATTGCCGGTGTTGGAAACAGCAGACATTGGGGTCAGGGCTGCAAGGCAAAAAGCTGTTATTTGCTGGTCTTGCTCATGGCCATGCCTGAAGCCTGGTGTCTGGAATACTTGTGAATGAAGTTTTCCCGGAAAAGCATGCATCACTGTGGCTCAGTAAGATAGTATGACTGGTCATCATCGTCATCTTCTTCTCTTTTTTTTTGGCGGAAGCCTGGATCCATGTACCTGCTCTTCCCTAAAATGTAGACCCAAGACAGCAAGACTTTTCAAAGCCAAAAAACGGCTCCTTGCCTTGTAGTAGGTTCTTCTCCCCAGAATCCAATCTAGTCAGATTTCTGATCTAGATGACATCCTCATCCTTACAAAGATAAGGTGACCTGCCCCAGCTGGTGAGAGGTTCTTCTATTTAGGGTGTTCTTCTAGCACAAACAAGCACAAATTGCTGAGGTCAATAGACTGTGATACCATTCCTTGACGTCTAACAGAAATAACTTTGGCCCTGTTACTCCTAGTTTTATCTTTAGGGCATTTAAGTACCAGGTAACAGTGGAAGGAAAGTGGTACTCCAATCCCTCTCCAACTATTCCAATGAAGGAGATCCAAGCAATTAGCACCTTCAGTTGGTGCTGCTCCTAAGTTGTAAGCCTCTAACTACTATCAGCTGGACAAAAGCCACATCCTATATGCCCTGTTAGCACACCAATGTATTAATACTAACCAGCCACCCTAGAGCTCAATCAAGCATCTGGCCTTAATGCAGTAAACCACACTCAAAGGAGACATGAAATATTGGCTGTTGTACCAAAGAAGACACCCTCTGCATAGATATGTTGATAGAGAATGTAACCCACAGAGTCCAGGCAAAGAGGAAGCCAGCACTAAGAGGACTTTCTCTGAAGGCCATTCATCTTTGGAAGCAACCTTCCAAGTGGATATAAACCACTCTACTTGATGACTAAGGTCTCAATGTGGTCCATGTCCCCCCATGTCCCAAACTAACCAAACATCTGCTAACTGGTCTCTTTAAGATCCTCCATTGGTAGTTTGTAGCTCATTATGAAGGAAGGAGGTGGTGCTGGACCTGGGCTAACTGGCCCCTGCTTCTTTGCACAGTTTATACAGATGTAATCTTCATTTTCAGCCATTTCTGGAGATACACCTACACAAACTTGATGAAACCACTCATCACAGCCACCATCACATTGTACCCAGTCTACCTGTAGGAAACAAGATTGGGGAATGTTTAGGTTACATAAACATTAAGCCTAGAATAAAAGCAAACCAAAGAGCTTTCTTGGCTTAAATGATAGCAAACAACTGGGATGTCTAGATAGGCAATGACTTCTTATGGGGTTATTTTTTAAAGAAAGAAGCTGAGAAGTTAATACCCCAAAATTATATTTTACCATAGTGTGTCCACAAAATTAGGCCTCTTAGGTACTCCATTACCTCATGAATACCTGGGGCTCCTTGTGAGGCAGAAACATGTTTGAGAAAAATTTGACAAAAAGGGAACTTCTAATAGAGCAGCCAAGTAGTTTTAGCTAATATTAACAATTTCTAGGCTCTAAGACAATGCAATTATCAATCAAGAAAGGAAGAGTACAATGTGAAGGCAATCCTGTGTATTAGCTTTATTTCAAAGAGATAAGCCAAAGTACTAAGAGCATTAAATACCTTTTTAGAAAAGCAGTCACATAGGCCACTTTTAAAACTAATATTTTTTATTCTTCTCTTCTTCCGTTACAAATACAACTCCCTATAAAAAGTTAGCAAATATCAGATGTCAAATCTTACAAATTAACCAATTATAACAGTCAAAGACACAGGTCAATAGATCACTCTGGGGTTTAAAATTAAAATCTGAAAAACTGATAGGTCAGTGGCAGGTGTCAAACTTTGGCCCTTCTGACAACACTGTGATTACAGGAGGCTAGGAAGGGATTGTAGTTTGGTGACTTTAAGCCTTGGACTTAAGAGTTAACAATAAAGTGACTTTGGGCTTTTATATTTGAAGGCTGATTGTGGTAGTTTTTACAGCTAATGTCATGGCAGACAAGAACATTTCAGATGAAAAGAGCTACTCTCCCTCACCTCAATACCAAGGTTGGTCATTTCATTGGCAACGTAAGAAGCCACCTAAAACCATAAGCTTTACCAGATATCAAAGTGAGGAACAGAAAGGGATCCAAGAAGTACCTCTATACAACTTAAGAGAAAGAACAGATGAAGGAGGTTTTGGCTGGGTAAATGAGTTTCATTCATAGAAAGTGAGTGGTTTTCAAAATTAGTTTCCATGTCCTATAAAAAACTGTCAAAACCACAGTAGTCATGTCAGTAGTTTTAGGCTTGTAATAAGGGGTGGGAAAAATAATTTGTCAAAATGATATTCTACTTGTATTACTCCTATGCTAAAGTTCTAGATCTTAAGAGACAATATTTTTTAACATAAAGATTACTGAGTTCCAGTGTGTATAATTTCAGGCAAGTCATTTAACCTCACTGAGTGACTCCATTTCCTCATCTGAAAAATGGAGATGACATTAATTACAAGATTACCAAGAGGATCCAATGAAATAATCTATGGCAAAACACCTGATTCACTGCCTAGGATACTGGAGGCACTTTCCAGTCGTGGTCTCATGGCTCTACTCATTACCCTATACTACACAAAACGTTTCGCACCTTGATATAACTGTCTGCAGCACTGCTTTTCAAAGTGTGTAGACCACTGGCATCAGAATCATCCATTGTGTTTGTTAAAAATGTGGCTGGGACCCATCACCCTATGAACTCAGAATATCTGGGGAGTACAAGCCAGAAGCTTACATTTTTAATCAGCTCCCAAGTGATTCTCATATATTCTAAATCTGATCATTGCTGGCTCTCTGTGATATCGCTTCCTGTAAATTCAGAGCAACTTCACAATACCTTCCTAAACTGATTTGTTTTTGTTCTGTAATTGTTTAGCTTCTGAAGTCTGTGCAATAAAAAAACTCACCAAAATGTTCCTATTGTAGCAAACTAATCAGAGACCAAAAAAAAAAAAAAAAGGGAAATAATGGCATCTGTGCAAAATGTAAAAATTGAAGTATTACAAGCAATAAAGACTCACAAAATGCTAGCTGTAGGGTAGGTGTACTCACAGTGAGTGTTTTGGCTGTTTGGGACTGGTAAAGGGAACTGAATAGATAAACTGTGGTTCTCTGTGCTGCCCAGACTTAAGATACTATGCTTTTTATAACGGTACCCGTGAACCAACAGTTACCTTCACCCTTACCTCCAATCCTCTTAATCCAGTCTAGTCCCCATTCATGCTAATCCATTGGATAAGAAAATTATCAATGTATCAGTATTTGCTACAAAGAAAAGTGTCCCATGTTTTTTTAAATCTAGTGTTTGCACTATACTCACTGGCTTACAATTTCCCAAAATTCTCTTGCAAATAAAACAATACTTTCCCTTTTGTGATTTTGACTAGAGGTCCCTTCCTAAGCCTAGATCTTCTACCATTTCAAAAGAGTATATAACCTTCCTTGAGATATTGGTACACAAATTTTAACCTAGACTACAGGTTATGTAACAATTTAGCCTGATAATAGAAAAAGCAAAAAATAGTCCTTCGCTTTACTAATATCTTTTTTATCATGTTCACCTACTAACAATCAACTTTGAGTTCTACTTTTGTGTGAAAGGCCCACAGCATCATAAAGCAAACTAAAGTTTGGGATGTCAACTGAATCCACAGATGATTCTGACACAGGAGCAACAGACCATGTAGTATCCTGAAAACTCAAGAACATAGAATTTGGATAACTGTATAAATTGTCACTTCCCCTTTCATTATTTCTAGGAGATGTATTTAGTGAATCACAAAAATAATTATTAAACTTCACAGCCATGAACTGTTCAAATATTAAATGATAAGAGATTTTACATTACAGTACAAATAGGTTACTATGTTTAGATCTGGAGGAAATGTCTGTTTTAAAAAGAAACATAATAAAAAGAGGAAATATTAGTTTAATATTCATGTTTTGCTGTATGGTTTCATATTCGCACTTAAGAAAAAATTTTTGGCATAGTATACTTTGTTCATTTCTTAGAGAATAGTACTGCACTGGGAAAAAAGAAAATCTGGTAATTTAGTGATATTCTTAGCTTACTAATTAAAATGAGCTTTTGTTATTTTGGCATTTAATATCTTTTGCACCCCAAGTTTCCTGGCAAAAGCCGGATTTGAAACAGGAAAACAATTCACTAAGTGAACTACAACGTATGTTCAGAATCCTTGTGCATATTTTCTTGGTGCTCTCAAATATTCAGTGACAATCCTCCCAATTTGCCAAGGAAGGACAGATTTCTCAGTGTGTGGGAATTTCAGTGCTAAAACTGGGAAAGTCCCAGGGAAACCGGGACAGTTGGTCACTCTAGCTCAACATCATGAGCGTGTGCGTACGTGTGTGTGTATTACACACATTTAGGTAACTTAACCTTTGATTATCTGTGCTAAAAGGAGATATGAACTAGTAAAGCCGCTGGAAATGCAAATACCTTGATTGAGGCAACACCCCCGTGAAAATCTTAAATCAGGGTGGCTAATAAATAGTAAAAATGAGAGTTCATAGTCTCTTAATTTACCACACAAAACTTCTCATGGAAGTAGGAATGGGTAAATGAAAAGGCCAACAGTAAGAGGGTTAAAAAAAGTGAAGAGAAAAAGAAGACTATTTTCATAAGTAAAATTATTAAATATTTATTCTAATACAGAAGAAAAATACTAGTTAAATTAGCAGCCTGAAAGAATTTGATCTTCTTCTAGTTAACTTGTTTTATCTTTGGTACCAATAAGACTGAATAAAGAGTTCAGAGAGAAAAAGATCCTGAACTTTAAAATTAATTTTTTAAAAATAGTTCTTTGTTAATATTAATTTTAGCTTGACATTTAATAATCAAAGGAAAACTTATTTTTTCAAAATCTTTTACATTATTCTGGTATTGTCTTTCTTTTTCTAAAACATCTTGAAACTGAGGCTAGGCACATTTAATTAGCCTCATTTAATCTTTCTTTTAATTTTTAAACAAAAGAGCTGGGCGTAGTGGCATGTGCCTGTAGTCCCAGCTATTCAGGAGGCTGCGGCAGGAGGACTGCTGGAGCCCAAGAGATCAAGGCTGCAGTGAGCTATGACCACACCACTGCACTCCAGCCTGGGCAACAGAGTAGGACCCTGTCTCAAAAAAAGAAAAAAAAATTAATCTGCATATTTGGGGGAAAAGTCATGGTAACTATTGGTTAGAGAAATAATAATTACTGGTCAGAGAATTCACCTAAACACAAGTGAACCCTAGAAGTTATTTTTTGCTGCATGGTATCTTAAAGAACAAACTGGCCTAAAAAGCATGATTTTTTCTTTTTTTTTTTTTTTTTTTACATCATCTTGCCAATCTTTTTCTTTTTGAGACAGGGTCTCCCTGTGTAGCCCAGACTGAAGTGCAGTGGGGCAATCACAGGCGCGACCATAGCACATTAACTATAGCCTTGAACTCCTGGACTCAGGCAATCCTCCTGTCTCAACCTTCTGAGTAGCTGGGACTACACGGATGAGCCACTGCACCTGGCAAAAGCATTCTTTTCTTAGTTTGTTCTAAAGATGTGTGCTGTATATTAATTGTTTTCTCAGAGAAACACTAAACACTGAGAAAGTTTTAACATTCTTTACAGAAATTTTTATAGAACTGTAACTTTTATTTAGCAAAATCCATGTCAGGAACAAACATGTAGAACTATAAAAACTGCAAAACAGCAGTAACAGGCAAAAGATCTATAATCTGAAATAACTTCTGCTTAAAACAAAACACGTTATAGAAATATAACACTATTTTATATAAACTAACAACATAGGGTAGGGCACACATTGCTCACCTTTATGTATCTTAACAGTTCAAAACAGACATTTTCTCTGAGCACTCAGCCAAATCTCCTTTTGCTCCATCAAAATGTAGATGATAACTCTAGATTTTGTTTAAAGGTTTTGTTTAAAAAATGCCTATAATATTGGGAGCAAATCTCACAGTTCTTTCAAAAATAATGATCACATCTTAGCACTTACGTTGCATTTTTTGGTTAACAAGTACTTTCATAGAGATTGTTTTCTCTTATCATCATAACCCTTTGAATAGGCAGGGCACCTGTTAATTTGACAGTTTCATAGTAAATGAAAAAAAAACCGGCCTTCTTATATTGCTATAAGAAGACAACAGGAATAATGGATGAACTGAATCCTATTTAAATGCTGAGCAGAAGGGAGGGGAAAGATTAAGTGATAAGGAGAAAGAGCACAAAATAAGACAAAAGGCTCATGATAGATACAAACATTATAGAAAGAATGACAGGAAAGTTTAAAAAGGAAACATCCTACCTTGCTGCTAGTCTTTAAACTACCATAAAATTAAAGAAGAAAAGGGAGAAGGTTCTGCCAATACTGCACTGCTACACTTTGATACCCAAAGAGAGAGTTAACTCTTCATCAGCCTCTTTAATAAACAAACTCAGATGGAAATAAATTCAAAATTAAAGATAAAAATAATATGCACATATATATGTATTAAAATGCTTTAAAATGTTTATAATATAGTAGGATGCTTATAAAATGAATAGACGCAAGTCAGTAAACAGTCTGACAATGATATAAAACAAACGCCATAGAAAAGAAATTGGAAGGAAACATTAAAATATTCATAGCTGTCTGCCTTGGAAGATTAGACTATAGGATATATATTTTACTATACACATTCCAAAAAATGAACAGAATACCCCAATACATCTCATTTAAATATGTGTCATTTAGTTTTGGAATGTGTTTTTGTACTTACATCTCAATTACCAATGGGGTAGAGAGGTGTTAGTGGAGAGAACCTGGTCTGACAGCCAGGATCTAGGGTTCCACTTTTGGTTTTGCTACTGATTAGCTCTGTAACTTTGGTCACATAATTATCTTCCCTGAGTCCTGGTTGCATCATTTGTAAAATGAGCAGCCTGAACAAGGTAACCTCTTGGTCCCTTGAAGCTCTAAAAATGTTTAAGTACTTCATTGAAAAAGTGAGGGCATAACCTATAGGGAACAGTGATGCAGTTTTATTTACTGTTTATATTTTCAAACTGAGGCACTATCAGAATTCTAAATATCAAATAGTATAATGAGCATAATAAAATTAAAACTACAGATTTATCAATATTCTTGATAAGAGCCATAACAGGTGCCTCCAATCATTTAAACAACTGGAATTTTTCATAAAGTCTGACTATTACTCTCAAAAGTTCATACTGTCAACATTATATCTAAACAATGGCCATAAGAGAATTACTACACTTAAAATTTAGGGTTGGAAATTTTAAAACAATGCTTTTTTTTGAGACAGAGTTTCGCTCTTGTTGCCCAAGCTGGAGCACAATGGAGCCATCCTGGCTCACTCCAACCTCTGCCTCCTGGGTTCAAGCGATTCTCCTGCCACAGCCTCCCAAGTAGCTGAGATTACAGGCACACACCACCACACTCTGCTCATTTTTTGTATTTTTAGTAGAGATGGGAGTTCACCATGTTGGCTAGGCTGGTCTTGAACTCCTGACCTCAGGTGATCCGCCCACCTCGGCCTCCCAAAGTGCTGGGATTACAGATGTGAGCCACACCTTGCCTGGCCTAAAATAATGCATTTATAGGTTTGAATTATTTGTTGCAAAAAATTTGAAGAAAATCATATTCCATTTAGGAGAGTGCTCACAGGTCTGAGTGTAAGATACGGACTAAAAGTTTCAAGTCTTTGGAATACCATCTTAATGCAATTTGCCACAGCTCTTACAATACTGGCCCAGGATTTTTTTCAGCCCGTTGTGACTATCTGACAAGGTATTTAGTTCTCTGAGTCACTTTATAGGGAAGGCACAAGATTATTCTGAAACTTGTTATGCCCACTGCATATGAAATGCACTGTTTGCCAGGGAATGTCACATAGCTTCTCTCTGCTCCTGTCTCATTATGTTATTAAGCATATGATTTTTAAAATACAACACTTCTACTAGGCACACTAAGAGCCTCATTATTCAAAACAGTTTATAGAAATTGTACAAAAGATATTATGTTGGAAGTCCAAATCCTAGAATCAAAAACTTACTATACATTGATAACAAACATGTCTCCACAACTGTTGTTCCTTGACCTCTCATGCTTGACTATAAATAGTTGGAACTCACCTTGTCCTTACAGGGCCTTTGGCAGTTCTGTGCTGCGCATACAGCATTCTCATCATCAGACTCCTCTGCTCCTGACCAGTCATACTTTGAGGGGATGTCCAGCACCTTTTTCTCTCTTTTCTTTTCAGTGCTCTCTTTCACAAGTTCAACTTTGGCTGCAGCAGCCTTCTCCTTCTTTTTCTTTCTCTCTTCTTCTTTTGCTAGTTTCTTGGCCAGTTTATTCAGCTCCTTTGATTTGTCTGCACTTAATTTTAATTTCTTCTTTTTAGGTTTGTCCATTTTCTTTAACTCCTTGGACTTCTGTTTTCCTTCTCCAAAAAGCTGCTCTACCTTTTCTAGTTTCCGTTTCCGTTTCTTCTCTGAAGAGTCCTTTCCTTTCACTTTTAATGGTTTCTCTTCCATGCTGTCATCCTTCAAAAATATAAATTTAGGAACAATTTTAAAGCAAGACAGTTAAAAAACAGTATTACTCTCTTATACGAGGTACCTAGAATAGACACATTCAGAGAGACAGAAAGTCGAACAGAGGTTACCAGAGGCTGAAGGGAAGAAAAAATGGAAATTTGTTTAGTGGGTATAGTTTCTGCTGGGGATAACTAAAAAATTCAGGAAATGAATAGTGGTAACAGTTGCGTAACACTGTCAATCTACTTAATGTAACTGACTTGCCTACCTAAAAAGGGTTAAAATGGTAAATTTTATGTTATGTATATTATGCTACAATAAAAAAGATTTATGGGCCAGGCACGGTGGTTCACGCCTGTAATCCCAGCATTTTGGGAGGCCGAGGCGGGTGGATCACTTGAGGTCAGGAGTTCGAGATCAGCCTAACCAACATGACGAAACCCCGAGTCTACTAAAAATACAAAAATTAGCTGGGCGTGGTGGCACATGCCTGTAGTCCCAGCTACTTGGGAGGCTGAGGCAGGAGAATGGCTTGATCCCAGGAGGCGGAGGTTGCAGTGAGCCACGATCAATCCACTGCACTCCAGCCTGAGCGACAGAGCAAGACTCCATCTCAAAAAAAAAAAGATTTATGTTATCCTAAAGATATTTAAAAGACATTTTAAGAAGGCAAGTATACTATTCAATGAAGATAACAGTAGAAAATCACAAGTCCGAAATGAAATATTTAACTTATATTAGCTTACTAGGAGAAAAAGGGCACACAAAAAAAATCAGTGTTAGCATAATATATTAACACAGTCTGTAGCATCTCTATTAGAGATGAAAATACACACAAAAAGCAAACTGTACTACATTATGTAATAACTTTTGGGGTCTTCAGGATAATAAAAGTATTGGTAGTTATTTTTAAAAAGTCAGAAAAACATAAAATTGTATCCATGATCTCATTACACAGAATATATAGTGACTGCCAAGGCCTAGAAAACAGTTCATGTGACAAAGCAAAAAAAATTGTCATTTTTGTTTTCAGCTTTTTAATATTGTTGCTAGTATGTGCCAATGTAATAAACATTTAAAATTTTAATGGTAAAAGTGTATCTAGTAACAGAAAGGAGGAGGCATCAGAGAAAGAAATACTGAAGAAACATAACATAAACCTAATAATTCCCTTGAGAACTCATTTTTCTATAGATTTGACACTTGAAAATCTTTGACAGGAACCTAAGAATCAGCAGAATCCAAAAGAACACTGGATTATAAGTGCCTTAAGTCTATTACATCTTGAACAGGATATTTAACCTCTTAATACTTTGTGCTTCCTTATCTGTAAAATAAAGAGGATTGGGTAAGATAACGAATGTGAAGAAAATGCTTTGTAGACTGGAAAACACTATCTAAATTAGGCTACGCAGATCTGACTTCCAAAACAAAAACGAACTATAGTACGCTAAATATATCTGTATCAACTGTTGGTGACATGGTACCATTCCATTACATGGAAAGAAGGAAACTAATGAAAAGAATACTCATGAAAACTAATGAAAAGAAAAGAGTCAAATGGCAGAATTAGAATCCAGGTCTCTTTATTTTTTTACTGGATGTGTGACCTTAATTTTCTACCTCTCATACTTACTTTCTTCATAGGCAGAATGGGTAAAATACTTGCCCTCTAGCTCCCCTACCCATTCCTCTTCAAGACGGTGGTGAGAGGACCAAATGAGCTCATGGATATGGTATCATCATCTCATCAAATGAGCTCATGGAACTGCTATGTAAGTGTGATATATGAATGTGGACCTTCTCTCCCACCCAGTCTTCTACTACTTAACCATCCCTGTGCTTCTTTTTTATAGCCACTATATATTCTCCCCTATCTCTGAGCCCTCCAATAATGGGAGTCTGGGCTAAAGAGGTTGTTCTAAACTGGATGATTATCAATCTTGCCCTTCCCTGCTTCTTTTTAGCAGAAATGGCCTTTTTTTCCAACTTAGATACTACCTAAAAGCTTAATAAAGAAAACCGTAAATCAAATCTCTGGTGTCCTACAAGAAGAAAGGAAACGAAAGGGGAAAGGGCAAAGGGGAAGGAAAAAGGAAAGGAAAAAGGAAAGAGGAAAGGAAAAAAGGAGAGAAGAAAAAAGAAAAGAAAAAGAAAGGAAAGGAAAGGAGAAAAGAAAAAGAAAAAGAGAGAAAGAAAGAGAGAGAAAAAAAGAAAAAGAGAGAAAGAGAGAAAGAAAGAAAGAGGGAGGAAGGGAGGGAGAGAGGGAGCGAGAGAGGGAGGGAGGGAGGGAGGCAGGCAAGCCAGCAAGCCACAAAGCCCAATTTCTTTGGCTGAAGTGGGAAAGTAGGCCAGCCAGATTACTGCCCTCAGCCATCCCTTTGCCAATATTCATGATACCTCTAAGGAACCTAGGCATTCTAGTTTTTAACCACTGTTTAAATAAGTATTAAATCCACACCTCCATGATATGCAAGAATCTGTCTTCAGAGGGTGGATGTGTGGCCTGCAAAATCCGCCATATGTGTTGAGTTTCGTCCAGAGATACTTCCAGGAGATCTCCAACCATCATAAGTTCTTCCAGTTGTGCCTTAGCTCCAGGTGACAACTCCAGCACTGGAGGTTCCAAACTTCGGGGCACCAAAGGGCTCTTCCGAGGTTGTTTCCTTGGGGTGCTAGAGCCTTTCCCAAAAAATACCATAAAACAAAGCAAAAAAAATTAAAACTGTGGAAAAAACATGTTTTCAAAGTAAATATTGAGAATAGCCCCCCATCCCCCAATACTAACTTCAGATATCTGGATTCATTATATCAGTATGAAAATGTAAACAGAATTAGAAACAAATACCGACCAAAAAGATGAACAATTCCAAGGCCCACTCTAAAAAAAAATGGTTTGGGGTTATTAATAAAAAGCAGTTCTTCCAGCCGAGTGTGGCGGCTCACACCTGTAATCCCAACACTTCGGGAGGCTGAAGCAGGCAGATCACCTGAGGTCAGGAGTTCGAAACCAGCCTGACTAACATAGTGAAACCCCGTCTCTACTAAAAATACAAAAAAATTAGCCAAGCGTGGTGGCGCATGCCTGTAATCCCAGCTACTCACGAGGCTGAGGGTAGGAGAATCGCTTGAACTAGGGAGGGGGAGGTTGCAGTGAGCCAAGATCACGCCATTGCACTCCAGCCTGGGCAACAAGAGAGAAACTCTATCTCAAAAAAAAACAACAACAAAAAAAAAAAACAGTGGTTCTTTATCCTGAACGTTAATCTCTGCTGAGTCTTTATCGTGTGGCAAGGGGAGCGAGCAACCAGAATCTCTCCATTTTAGAGTATACCAAAAGATTAAGCATTTAATAACGCATTTGGCTGCCTTATATAAATAACTGGTTATCTTTCTAATGAACAGACAATAATACACAGTTCCATAAAATCCTGAATTTTATTATAAAGAGATAAACACCCTCCATCTTCCAGAGTTGTGACCTAAAGTAATGTGACTTGTTTTTGCTGAGGGAGAGAAAAATTACATCACAGAGAAAATCACCCTCCAAGGAAAGGAAGAACTTTCTAACAATTAAAGTTACCCAAAACCAGAATAAATATGCTTAAAAAGCAGCAGTTCCACAACACCTGATAATGACCAAATAGAGGGTGAAGGACTACCTATCTGGGATTTTCTAGAATGGGACTAGACGGCCCCTAAAGTTCTTCTAATTAGGACTCTAAAATTCTTTGTAAGTTTTCAGATTGTGATGACAGAAAATGCAAACAGGGATTGGCTTTTCCAAAAGAAAACAGCATTTTCAGGTTCCATTAGTATTTCATGGCCAACCATTGTACTCCACTCAAAATGGATTCACAGTCTTGATTAACACAATGTTTTTTCTCATTGGTTTTCCGCTTATCTTCCCCACAGTTTTTTAAAGGAGTAATACCTTGAGAACAACTCTTAGAAGCAGAAGAATAAGCATGCTCTGCACAAAATGAAGGTGCTGTCCACATGTGGGTCACCACCTCCTCAGATTTGATGGGAATCTCTTCATCACAAAAAAGATTGGGTTCAAGACTACTAGAGGACTTCACACTGGCTGTGTCCTGAAGAAGAAACAAGAGAAGTATTCAGAATTAGAGTTATTTAACTTATTTTATGACAAGGCCCAAAATGGAGGCTTTCAGGTTAAAGCTTCTAATATACTAAAAATATGAGACTGAAATTAAATATCTGATGTTAAATAAGACAGAAAATGTCCATTGGGGAGAAAAACTGTAATTGTGGCAGGCCAGGTCTCCATTAGCAATCAGAACAGTTTCTACTAACACATTACTATAATTCTGATGAATGTGTAAATTAAACAGTAAAGAACTGGAGAAAACTACTGCCTTCCTACAAGGGCTGAAATGTGAAAACAAACTCATTAAGATTTTCACCTGGGTTTTCTCAGACCCTAAAGCCTGATAAAATTATGAAGGTATTCTTACACACACCTTGTACCAGGGCCCACTTAAGATTAGGAAAATTTTCCAAGTCTCTAGAGAAAGCTTTCCAGACCCTGGACCCTACCTAAAGATTAGATACAGCTTGAATGAAACATTCTGGCTTGTAGGTGCACCTCCCACACACAGACATAGAGTTTAGAATGAATACAAGGCATCGAAAAAAACTTGTAACTTTTAGTTGGTCTGGTGAGTTACTCCATAACCAGTTGCAGAAATTAACTTCCTTCTTTCCCAGTCAGTCTGTATCTCCTTACTGGACTGAGAGAAAAAGCAGCTAGACCTCGTTCTGTCCAGAACATAATGATGACAGATTCAAGACAAAAGAGAGTGTTAAAGTCAAAAACAATCCACAGAGATAATAAACCTACAAAAAAACTACTATTGCTCTCTAGATTCCTCCTCTCTGGGCAGGGCATCTCTGAAAAAAAGGCAGCAGCCCCAGTCAGGGACTTATAGATAAAACCCCCAGCTCCCTGGGACAGAGCACCTGGGGGGAAGGGGCAGCTGTGGGCGCAGCTTCAGCAGACTTAAATGTCCCTGCCTGACAGCTCTGAAGACAGCAGCAGATCTCCCAGCACAGCATTCGAGCCCTGATAAGGAAAAGACTGCCTCCTCAAGGGGGTCCCTGGCCCCCGTGCATCCTGACTGGGAGACACCTCCCAGCAGGGGTCGACAGACACATTATACAGGAGAACTGCGGCTGGCATCTGGCCAGTGCCCCTCTGGGATGAAGCTTCCAGAGGAAGGAACAAGCAGCAATCTTTGCTGTTCTGCAGCCTCTGCTGGTGATACCCAGGCAAAGAGAGTCCCGAGTGGACCTCCACCAAACTCCAGCACACCTGCAGCAGAGGGGCCTGACTGACTGAAGGAGAACTAACAAACAGAAAGGAATAGTATCAACATCAACAAAAAGGACGTCCACTCAGAGACCCCACCCGAAGGTCACCAACATCAAAGACCAAAGGTAGATAAATCCATGAAGATGGGGAGAAACCAGCACAAAAAGGCTGAAAATTCCAAAAACCAGAACGCCTCTCCTCCTCCAAAGGATCAAATCTCCTTGCCAGCAAAGGAACAAAACTGGACGGTGAATGAGTTTGACGAATTGACAGAAGTAGGCTTCAGCAGGTGGGTAATAACAAACTCCTCCGAGCTAAAGGAGCATGTTCTAACCCAATGCAAGGAAGCTAAGAACCTTGAGAAAAGGTTAGATGAATTGCTAACTAGAATAACCAGTTTAGAAAAGAACAAATGAACTGACAGAGCGGCAAAACACAGCACGAGAACTTCATGAAGCATACACAAGTATCGATGGCCGAATCGATCAAGCAGAAGAAAGGATATCAGAGATTGAAGATCAATTCAATGAAATAAAGTGAGAGGACAAGATTAGAGAAAAAAGAGTGAAAAGAAATGAACAAAGCCTCCAATAAATATGGGACTATGTGAAAAGACCAAATCTACATTTGATTGGTGTACCTGTAAGTGACGGGAAGAATGGAACCAACTTGGAAAACACTCTTCAGGATATTATCCAGGAGAACTTCCCCAACCTAGCAAGGCAGGACAACATTCAAATTCAGGAAATACAGAGAACACCACAAAGATACTCCTCGAGAAGAGCAAACCCAAGACACCTAATTGTCAGATTCACCAATGTTGAAATGAAGGAAAAAGTGTTAAGGGCAGCCAGAGAGAAAGGTCAAGTTATCCACAAAGGGAAGCCCATCAGACTAACAGTGGATCTCTCGGCAGAAACCCTACAAGCCAGAAGAGAGTGGGGGCCAATATTCAACATTCTTAAAGAAATGAATTTTCAACCCAGAATTTCATATCCAGCCAAACTAAGCTTCATAAGTGAAGGAGAAATAAAATCCTTTCCAGACAAGCAAGTGCTGAGAGATTTTGTCACCACCAGGCCTGACTTACAAGAGCTCCTGAAGGAAGCACTAAACATGGAAAGGAACAACTGGTACCAGCCACTGAAAAAAACATACCAAATCATAAA
The DNA here is from genome assembly GCF_006542625.1 of Nomascus leucogenys. Classification (NCBI taxonomy): domain Eukaryota; kingdom Metazoa; phylum Chordata; class Mammalia; order Primates; family Hylobatidae; genus Nomascus; species Nomascus leucogenys. Next base: position 32,408,538 of record NC_044403.1, on the reverse strand, counting down.
GACCATCGACGCTATGAAGGAACTGCATCAACTAATGGGCAAAATAACCAGCTAACATCATAATGACAGGATCAAATTCACACATAACAATATTAACCTTAAATGTAAATGGGCTAAATGCCCCAATTAAAGACACAGACTAGCAAATTGGATAAAGAGTCAAGACCCACCAGTGTGCTGTATTCAGGAGACCCATCTCACTCGCAAAGACGCACATAGGGTCAAAATAAAGGGATGGAGGAAGATCTACCAAGCAAATGGAAAACAAAAAAAAAAAGCAGGGGTTGCAATCCCAGTCTCTGATAAAACAGACTTTAAACCAACAAAGATCAAAAGAGACAAAGAAGGGCATTACATAATGGTAAAGGGATCAATGCAACAAGAAGAGCTAACTATCCTAAATACATATGCACCCAATACAGGAGCACCCAGATTCATAAAGCAAGTCCTTAGAGACCTACAAAGAGACTTAGACTCCCACACAATAATAATGGGAGACTTTAATACCCCACTGTCGATATTAGATCAATGAGACAGAAAATTAACAAGGATATCCAGGAACTGAACTCAGCTCTGCACCAAGCAGACCTAACAGACATCTACAGAACTCTCCACCCCAAATCAACAGAATATACATTCTGCTCAGCACCACATCATACTTATTCTAAAACTGACCACATAATTGGAAGTAAAACACCCCTCAGCAAATGCAAAAGAATGGAAATAATAACAGTCTCTCAGACCACAGTGCAATCAAATTAGAACTCAGGATTAAGAAACTCACTCAAAACCACACAACTACATGGAAACTTAACAACCTGCTCCTGAATGACTACTGGGTACAAAATGAAATGAAGGCAGAAATAAAGATGTTCTTTGAAACCAATGAGAACAAAGACACAACATACCAGAACCTCTGGGACACATTCAAAGCAGTGTGTAGAGGGAAATTTATAGCACTAAATGCCCACAAGAGAAAGCAGGAAAGATCTAAAATCGACATCCTAACATCACAATTAAAAGAACTAGAGAAGCAAGAGCAAACAAATTCAAAAGCTAGCAGAAGGCAAGAAATAACTAAGATCAGAGCAGAACTGAAGGAGATAGAGACATGAAAAACTCTTCAAAACATCAATGAATCCAGGAGCCGGTTTTTTGAAAAGATCAACAAAATAGACTGCTAGACAGGCTAATAAGAAAAGAGAGAAGATTCAAATAGATGCAATAAAAAATGATAAAGGGGGTATCACCATCAATCCCAAGAAATACAAACTACCAGCAGACAATACTATAAACATCTCTACACAAATAAACTAGAAAATCTAGAAGAAATGGATAAATTCCTGGACACATACAGCCTCCCAAGACTAAACCAGGAAGAAGTCGAATCCCTGAATAGACCAATCAAGTTCTGAAACTGAGGCAGTAATTAATAGCATACCAACCAAAAAAAGTCCAGGACCAGACAGATTCACAGCTGAATTCTACCAGAGGTACAAAGAGGATCTGGTACCATTCCTTCTGAAACTATTCCAAACAACAGCGAAAGAGGGAATCCTCCCTAACTCATTTCATGAGGCCAGGATCATCCTGATAACAAAACCTGGCAGAGACACAACAAAAAGAGAGAATTTCAGGCCAATATCTCTGATGAACATTGATGTGAAAATCCTCAATAAAATACTGGCAAACTGAATCCAGCAGCACATCAAAAAGCTTATCCACCACGATCAAGTCAGCTTCGTCCCTAGGATGCAAGGCTAATTCAACATACGCAAATCAATAAACGTAATCCATCACATAAACAGAACCAATGACAAAAACCACATGATTATTATCTCGATAGATGCAGAAAAGGCCTTCAACAAAATTCAACAGCCTGTCATGCTAAAAACTCTCAATAAACTAGGTATTGATGGAATGTATCTCAAAATAATAAGAGCTACTTATAAACCGACAGCCAATATCATATTGAATGGGTAAAAACTGGAAGCATTCCCTTTGAAAACTGGCACAAGACAAGGATGCCCTCTCTCACCACTCCTATTCAATATAGTATTGGAAGTCCTGGCCAGGGCAATCAGGCAGGAGAAAAAAATAAAGGGTATTCAAAAAGGAACAGAGGAAGTCAAATTGTCCCTGTTTGCAGATGATTGTATATTTAGAAAACCCCAGCGTCTCAGCCCAAAATCTCCTCAAGCTGATAAGCAACTTCAGCAAAGTCTCAGCAGACAAAATCAATGTGCAAAAATCACAAGCATTCCTATACACCATTAACACACAGAGAGCCAAATCATGAGTGAACTCCCATTCACAACTGCTACAAAGAGAATAAAATACCTAGGAATACAACTTACAAAGGATGTGAAGGACCTCTTCAAGGAGAACTACAAACCACTGCTCAACGAAATAAAAGAGGATACAAACAAATGGAAGAACATTCCATGCTCATGGGTAGGAAGAATCAATATCGTGAAAATGGCCATACTGCCCAAAGTAATTTACAGATTCAATGCCATTCCCATCAAGCTACCATTGACTTTCTTCACAGAACTGGAAAAAACTACTTTAAATTTCATATGGAACCAAAAAAGAGCCCACATTGCCAAGGCAATCCTACAAAAATAGAACAAGACTGGAGGCATCATGCTACCTGACTTCAAACTATACTACAAGACTACAGTAACAAAAACAGCATGGTACTGGTACCAAAACAGATATATAGACCAATAGAACAGAACAGAGGCCTCAGAAATAAGATCACCCATCTACAACCATCTGATCTTTGACAAACCTGACAAAAACAAGAAATGGGGAAAGGACTCCCTATTTAATAAATGGTGCTGGGAAAACTGACCAGCCATATGCAGAAAGCTGAAACTGGATCCCTTCCTTACACCTTATACAAAAATTAACTCAAGATGGATTAAAGACTTAAAGGTAAGACCTAAAATCACAAAAACCCTAGAAGAAAACCTAGGCAGCACCATTCAGGACATAGGCCTGGGCAAAGACTTAATGACTGAAACACCAAAAGCAACGGCAACAAAAGCCAAAACAGACAAATGGAATCTAATTAAACTAAAGAGCTTCTGCACAGCAAAAGAAACTATCAGCAGAGTGAACAGGCAACCTATGGAATGGGAGATAATTTTTGCAATCTATCCATCTGACAAAGGGCTAATATCCAGACTCTACAAAGAACTTAAACAAATTTACAAGAAAAAAACAACCCCATCAAAAAGTAGGCAAAGAATATGAACAGACACTTCTCAAAAGAAGACATTTATGCAGCCAACAAACATACGAAAAAATGCTCATCATCATTGTCACTAGAGAATTGCAAATCAAAACCACAATGAGATATCATCTCACACCAGTTAAAATGGCAATCATTAAAAAGTCAGGAAACAACAGATGCTACAGAGGATGTGGAGAAACAGGAATGCTTTTACATTGTTGGTGGGAGTGTCAATTAGTTCAACCACCGTGGAAGACTCTGGCGATTCCTCAAGGATCTAGAACTAGAATTACCATCTGACCCAGCAATCCCATTACTGGGTATATACCCAAAGGATTATAAATCATTCTACTATAGACACATGCACATATATGTTTACTGCAGTGCTGTTCACAATAGCAAGGACTTGGAACCAACCCAAATGCCCACTAATGATAGAATAGATAAAGAAAATGTGGCACATATATACCATGGAATACTATGTAGCCATAAAAAAGGATGAGTTCCTGTCCTTTGCAAAAGACATGGATGAAGCTGGAAACCATCATTCTCAGCAAACTAACACAAGAACAGGAAACCAAACACCGCATGTTTTCACTCATAAGTGGGAGTTGAACAACGAGAACATATGGACACAGGGAGGGGAATATCACACACCGGGGCCTGTCCCAGGATGGAGGCCTAGGGGAGGCAGAGCATTAGGAGAAATACCTAATGTAGATGACGGGTTGATGGGTGCAGCAAACCACCATGGCACGTGTATACCTATGTAGCAAACCTGTACGTTCTGCACATGTACCCCAGAACTTAAATAAAAAAAATTATGGTTAAGTAATCTACCTTCTATAGTCTACAACCTATAATAACTCCTATACCAACAAGTTAAGGAGGGGAAGATAAATTTAGATGTGACAGCTTAAGGACACAAACCATTTAATCCTCTCTAGAGGTTTTCAAACCTAGAATCTTACCAATTGCTCTTACTTAATACAAGTATATATCTGACTGACAATATACAGATTACAGTAAGTCTTCATGTAATGTCATCAGTAGGTTCTTGGAAACTGACTTTAAGCAAAAGGAAGTATAGTAGCAGGTCTTTGAATAAAGTTGTTTTCATTTCATTATAACAGTGATGAGGGGGAAAATAAGTTCAGCTTGCAGATCAGCTTGGTACTGCCCATTAATCTCATTGTTTCACTTAAAGTCCTTGGAATGTTAAGTGAGCTCTGATTAGGTCTCAGATGATTCTCCTTGAAATTAGTTTCCACAAGCTCACCCACATAGACACAATCCCAAAAGATGCAGGACAGACTTTGCTTCATTAAATATGTACCTCGTAAGTAATGATTTTCTGGATGGTAGCTAAGATAAAATGACTGATTTTATTTTACTGAATAATTATCTACCCCTCTTCCTAAACCAAGAGGGGGCTCTTCCTCAAGCAAGAATACTAAGTTCAAAGTATTTTAAGTATGAATTTATGGTCACAACAGAGGACATCACACAAAGGAAAAAACCACCAGGCCAAATGCAAATAAACTGGCAAATAAAATTTTCATTATGCAATTATCGCTTGCTCTGTGGGAAAATGCTCAAGAGTATTGGCTTTTGTTTTTTTTCATTCAAAGATATCAACATCAAAGTAAATTGGCAGGGGTATAGCTCAGTGGTAGAGCATTTGACTGCAAAGTAAATTTGAACTTGAATTACCATAAGTCTTGCCACCATTCTTCTCTTCTCAGCTGTCAAATACATTGCTAACACTAGAAAATCCATAATCTTATTTTTCTACCCTGCCAATACCCACTCCAAAGAGACAGTAAGCTAAGATTCTCATATAAATTCCTCCAAAAAAATACTCCATCCAACCATATGAAACTACAGTTGTGATCCCTAGTCCTGAAAATCATCAATACTTGGGATGTTTTCATAGGTTACCAGTCTGCTTTCAAGCAAAGCCCATCATGTTAAGCAATTGTAGAAGAGTGGCTAATACTTAATGTGCTAGAAAGGAACCACCAAAAATATCAAAGGCCTCTAACTAGGGTAAACAGGTGATTCCAGTATTCAAGGAAAAAGCTAATTATACTTGGCATGGGTTGCATTCCTTTTCAGCTGCTCCTAGTCACCCTATATACAACTTCGTAAACAAAGATAGTCATTAACTTCTGGATAACAATGTGCTTAAGAATACACCGCTGTGTGTGGTATAAGCTAGTGTACCTTTCAGCAGACTGCCCATGAATTCTTCATAATGGGATTTAGCAGTACACTAAGATAATATTCAAGAACTGTAGGCAACTGTAATGCCTCTTTTCTTAATAATGACCCTCAAACAGCTCTTGAAAATCAGTGCAACAAAACTTGGCCATCTGTTCACAAAACTTTCAAAATTGAAAAATAATAATCTACCATATAATAAGACATTTTAATATGAAAAAAGAAGATTATTTGAATAGTCTAATTCAAGTTTCAACTGTTTTCAAGTCTTTAAGTTACATAACTGGAAATTCCCATTTCTGTCTTGAGAAAAAATATTTCCCAGCAGAGGTATCTATGAGCATCTATGATGGATGGTTTTAATTTTACATCCTAGGAGTTTTAATGCTGATGAGATTAATGAGCAGTACCAAGCTGATCTGCAAGCTGAAAAGACAAATAAAAGATAGTGAAGGGTAGGAAGAGAATCTCCCCTTGTTCTTTGGAAGCAGCCTTTTATATCAGAGTAGGAATTCTCAGGTTACAAGAATAGATTCTAAACAAAGCAACTAAGAATCACATAAAACAAGTCAATGGATTGACTGTAATCTGGCAGGGTCTCTGCCTAATCACATTGTTATTACTAGGTTAAAAAGCAAAGGGCTTGCACCTGACAAAAAGGGCTAATGAAAAGCCAACTGGATCCAACACAAAACAAACCTGTCAAAACCTTCTCTTCACCACCAGTAACGTGTCATTACCAAAATAATCACATTGATGGTAAATAATTTGTTGTATCTGCAACTGGAACTCAGCAAATTCTAATCTGGGCCCAAGTATTACATTACCCATCTCTGAATATGACCTTCTATCTAGCACCATCCAGACAAGAAAGCAGAGCAAAAGACTCTTGCAATGGAAGTGTTTTTTGTTTTTTTGAGACAAGGTCTTGTTGTGCTGCCCAGGCTGGAGGGCAGTGGTGCAATCATGGCTCACTGCAGCCTCGACCTCCTAGGCTCAAAGCAATCCTCCCACTTCAGCCTCCCAAGTAGCTGGGACTACAGGTGCATGCTACCACACCTAACTAATTTTTGTATTTTTTGTAGAGATGGGGGTCTCGATATGTTGCACAGGCTGGTCTCAAACTCCTGGGCTCAAGTGATCCTCCCACCTCAGTCTCCCCTAAATTGTTAGGTTTACAGGCATGAGCCACCACACCAAGCCTAGAACGGAATTCTTAAAACTTAACTGTATACAGACTTTAACAACTCAAAGAAAAAAATCTGAAAAACTGAAATTGTCCATGAAAGCTTTATATAACTTAACGCATTGTTTTTCTAGTTCCTCTAAGCCATAAGGGACTATAAGATGAGGAAAACAAATACAGATTTTTTAATTCTATTTTTTAAAAATTGTTTCAGGCCTGGCGTGGTGACTCAGGCCTGTTATCCCAGCACTTTGGGAGGCCAAGGCAGGCGGGTCACTTCAGGTCAGGAGTTCAAGACCAGCCTGGCCAACATGACGAAACCCCATCTCTACTAAAAATACAAAAATTAGCCAGGCATGGTGGCATGCACCTGTAATCCCAGCAACTTGGGAGGCTGAGGCACAAGAATTGCTTGAACCCAGAAGGCAGAGGTTGCACTGAACAGAGATTGCGCCATTGCATTCCAGCCTGGGTGACACAGCAAGACTCCACCTCGAAAAAAAAAAAAAATTGTTTCAGCAACCTGTAATGTTTTGAGTTTTGAAAAAATGCTATGACTAAAAACTCAGAACAGATAAATGACTAGTTTTCTCTTTCACTTTCAGGCCTCAAACATCACTGTTCAATAGCTTTTTTTCTTTTTTTAAACAAACCCAATGATCAGGTATGTACCCACACAGCTTGTCCATGTAACTACCTTCATGTCGTAGCCATATGTCTCTCGAACGTCTTCATCAGAGTCTGTTTCTTCGTCATCATAGTCCATTGTTTGTCGAGGAGAAGATGACACACTGCTCACCATCCGGTTAAAAGCAGACTGCTGGAAACTAGGTAAGTGTCCCTAAACAACAAAGAATTCCAAGATGAACAGCAAGACATGCTAAACAAACAGGGTAATTAATGTGTGCTTAAGATCACCAAAATGTAATGAATAAGCAAAGTGGCTAACAGAGTTCTTCAACAGTTAGTACAAATCAAATTATTTGATTATGATGCCAAAGTCCACCTGAATGATATTCCCAGGAATATTTCACTAAGTACATATCCAAAAAAAGTGCTATAGTGTATGTTGAAGGAGAATGCAATGGATAATTGCTGACAAGTTACTGTTATTTTCCTAATCAATTGGTAATGGTAAGACAGACTCAATTTACTGTTTATACACTGACATATCCCATGAAATAGAAAAAGAATGTAAATCCTCAACTTGCCTGTAAGTCTGGATTGGCAGCTGCTTTTTGGAGTTCTGCACTGATGATCTTTTCAGTTTTTTCTCGAGCTGCCTGTTCCACCATACGCTGGCTCAACACAGATAGTTTGGCCAGGGCAGAGGACAGTTCATCTGTGGCTAGAGCCTGCCGTGCTCTATCTTGCCAACTCATAGCACGTTCTGTCAAACACTGTAGGGCCTCTCCTTCAGGCAACCGCACGGGCAACTTCTGAAGGGATACCAGGAGTGACAGAATAGTCTCTAGCCTGGGCCTTCGAGACCGCATACAAAGAGGGCAAAGGAATTTTACTTCTTTAGCTTGCCAGCTAGATCCTTTTTTTTGGGAACTTGATTTAGGAAGAGGAACACAGCTGTTATGGAACCAGTCTTTGCAGAGCTCACACTGTAGCATAAACCCACTGGCTGTCTTGCGGCAAATGCAAAATTTTACTTCTTCTATGCGGTCCACCATTGTCATCTTGGCTAGGTTGGCTGCTCTGAGAGAATGCATGGCTTCAATCTCTTTTTGCTCCCGTTCTTTGAAAACTGCCACCTGTACAAGACAAACATTTAATTGAAAAGAGTCACTGCAATATACCCCCAAAATACCAAATCCTCAAGGCTGTGGGATCTTTCTCCCAAGTTATCAGTTATAAACAGTTTCCTAAAATGCGGGGCCCCTGGCAGTTTCCATGCAAACATTCCTCATCTGTGAAATGGGCAAAGTGCTATCATATTTGATCATGTACATCAGTACAGTACTTTGGCCTCTTCTGTAGGGTGCAGTACAAAGATGGCATGGCTTGAAATCAAGCAACCTGGGTACAAAGCCTGGCTCTTGTACTTTTAGACTGTTAATATGGGGCACAAGTTTCAGAACCTCCATTTTCTGAAAAATGAGAATACTACCAACCGTATTTTGCTGTTTCATGGATTAAATAAGATAACATGAAAGTGCCTAACCTGGTACCTTGCACAAGGTAAACACTCAATGAAGCATTAGTTTCCCATCCCCTCGTAATTCATTCCCTGGGGCAAGTCATACACAAATTAATTTATTTCTCTCTAGAAGGCCTCTTCATGTTTAAGTAGAATTACAAAACTTGATGATCAATTGTAACAACAGAGTTTTATGAAACTCATTTTAACAAAGTAAATAAAGGCAAACAAATTTAATTATCAATACTGTCAGTGCATTTTCTTGTTAAACTACTGGCAGCTTTGAAACAATTTTGAAATAATTTCCAGTCCTACTTGTCTAGCAAGATTGACTTGTTAGGCAGGCTCTCTAATCAGAGATCATTTTCATTGGCTTCAAAACAGAATCATTTGTAGGCAGAAAGAACTATATCACATGCAATTCCCTACGTTTATTATCCAGATTCGTATTTATTTTCCATTTCCTCAGGCTCCTAGTAATCTTAACACATTCCTCCTATCCTCCAAAAAAGCATAATTCTCATCAACTACAAATATTTTAACACTCATTAAGAGATGGAAATCTGTAGCCTGGTATAATTCCTTTGAAAAACACAATAGTAATAAGAGTCATAAAATGCTTATATTAAATTCTAACCCAGTAATTACATTCCTAAGAGTCAAGTCTAGGAAATTTAAAAGAAGGAAAAGGTTATACAGAGAAGTTCATTTTATTACTTACAATAAGAAACTTAGTAACAGTCAAAATGCTCAAAATTAGAAAACTACAGCAGGTCCTCAAATAACATCTTTATGTTCAGTGTAGTTTCATTATAATACTGATGAGAAAAAAATCGATTCCTGGCCAATGCCAGTCACTCACTAATTTACCAAAAACTGGATAATTATCTCGTTTTTATTACTCTTTCTTAAATGTATGTTTAGCTCAAATTTTCTCAGTGTTTAATATCAGAAGTGTTTGGAGTCTTTATTTTAAAAGTCTGATGATGTTTTTGTGACCAGAAATATGCTGCAGGAACTTAACTCTTGTTTATATCAGTCTGTAGTAAAAGTGGGTTCATTATACATTGCTTCGCTTAAAGTTGCAGTGCAAGAAGCTATTGATAAAATTAAGTGAGGACTTACTGTACTCAGCAAACTATGGACAACTTGATGGAACAGTAGACAACTATTAAAACAACAGTAAAGAGCAGAGGTATGGAACAGACAATTTTGGGAAAAGAGCAGAATACTAAACTTTTTGTATATCTTGATTATAAATATTCACTTTTAATGTGAAATATGTATAATCATAAAGCCAAAGTATATGAAAATAACAAGTTAAAAACACAAAAACTGTGAGTCTGCTAATATCTTTACAGAGTTTTGTATTCACCAAGCAAACTCAAGACGCTAGGTAATTTCTCACCACCATGGCTGTATCTCTGGTTTCCTCTAATCCTTCCTCCAGATCGCTCAGAGGCTCCAGGTCCAGATCCTTTTCTTTTTCTTTTTCTATTAGTTCTTTTGCTTTTTTCCTCCTATTTTTGCCACTCCCATATACACCAATGTCAGTCCGGGGGCTCAGCACCTACAAAATGAAACCACCGTTATAAACTCTGGTTTTTAAAAAATCTTAAAAGTAAAAATAATAAAGGAACCATTTGTTGACCGTTCGACCATGTCCCAGCCACTTTCTTAAGGACTTTATACACATGATCTAATTCATTCCTCACAACAACCCTACATAGTAGGTATTAGTATCTACATTTTATAAACAAGAGAAACTGAGGCTCAGAAAGGAAATAACTTGCCCAAGGACACAGGGTTAGCAATTAAGGAGTCTACTTTCAAAGCTGAAAGGATCTTATTCCAAAGCCTTTGCTCTTAACTGCTATGTTCAACTGCTCAAGATGAAAGGGACAATGAGTATACAAATTTGTGCTTCGGAGAAATAAGATCTTTCAATGATAGGCTGGAAGTAGTGGCTCACACCTGTAATCCCAGCACTTTGGGAGACTGAGGAGGGCAGATCACTTGAGCTCAAAGGAGTTCAAGACCAGCCCAGGCAACCTGACGAAACCCCATCTCCACCAAAAATACAAAAAATTAGCCAGGCATGGTGGAGCATGCCTGTAGTCCCAGACACTTGGGAGGATGAGGTGAAAGGATCATTTGAGCCCAGGAGGCGACAGCTGCAGTGGGCCGAGACTGCACCACTGCACTCCAGTCTGGGCGACAGGGCAAGACCCTGTCTCAAAAAAACAAAAAAAAAACGATTTCAATGACTAGAGTCCAATAACAAGCCAAGGCTGACTGCTTTTTCTAGGGACAGCACAAGATTAATTGGAAATGAATCTGCCCAAGGTTCTAGATTTCAAGTCAACATCTGGTATTACCTAGTAAGAATCACTTGTATAATGGTAATCAGATAAACTGAAAATAACCCTCACCAATACTATTACTACTTAAATTATCAGCTGCTTATGAGAGTGCTGAAGTTCAAGTACCTGTAACAACGTATGGCTAGAATTCTTCTTAAGAAAGGTACGCCCAGTCCGTTCTCTCCATGCTCGTGCTGCTGCTACCTGTGATTCCACTTGCGGCAGTGCTTCAAGCCGCACAGGGATAGGGCGTCCTTTCGCAGACAAGCTCTCAAGCTGCTCCAAATAAGCGTAATTGCTGCCACTCTGAAAAACCAAAGTAGATTCTCACAATTTGAGTTCTCTTACGGGGTTTGGCAATATACTGGTGAAAGACCTTACGAAGTCTAGTGTTAGTTCTTTTATTAAATATTATTCTTTGAATGTAATTCCATCTCTTGAATTAATATAACTTCCAACGTCCTATTTTTTAAAGTTTGTGTAAATTATTTTTTTAATGAACATGTCATCAATGATGTTATTTCTTAATTAATGAGAGTAGCAGTAGATATCACAACCAGTTCACAGACATATATAAACACAGTTAGCAGGCCAGGCATGGTGGCTCACACCTGTAATCTCAGCACTTTGGGAGGCTGAGGCAGGCAGCTGTCAGGAGCTCGAGACCAGCCTGGCCAACCTGGTGAAACCCCACCTGGTAGAGAGATAGCCCTTTGAAATTACAGAGGAAACACATGATAGTTACCTATACTTATTGACTTAGTCCTTCAATTCTAAATAAAACGGCCAATTAAAGATTCTCAGACATTCGAAGACAACTACTACTGCCTGAGCCAGGTCAAAGACGCATCAAACATAGAAGCTGTCCGGATAAAAATAGAAATAATTCAAAAAAACAGAAAAGAAACAGTGGCAGCTAAGCAGGTCCGAGAAAAACTCAACAGAAAAGAAAGCAAAAGAGAAGACACGCAGGCCAGGCGTGGTGGCTCACGCCTGTAATCCCAGCACTTTGGAAGGCCAAGGCAGGCGGATCACCTGAGGTGAGGAGTGCAAGACCAGCCTGGCCAACATGGTGAAACCCCGGCTCTACTAAAAATACAAAAATTAGCTAGGCGTGCTAGCATGCGCCTGTAGTCCCAGCTACTTGGGAAGCTGAGGCAGGAGAATTGCTTGAACTCAGGAGGCAGAGGTTGCAGTGAGCCAAGATCACACCACTCCAGCCTGAGCGACAGAGCGAGACTGTCTCAAAAAAAAAAAAAAAAAAAAAAAAAAGAACTTGACACCCAGAATACGTTCCTTTTGGGGGCAGCAGTATAGTGGAAGTTGGTTTTCTTTTTGAGTACAGTTCTATAATTAAGAGTATTTATATACTTAACACTGTAAGTGCTGCTTAACAGTTTTTATGATTCAAGTACACTTTTATCTCTATCTAGCACTTACTTCATTCTGTTTTAAATTACAGATGTGTAAAATACGTCTCTCCAACTAGAAAATATGCATTTGGAAGCCTCTACTTTTATACCCTATTTTATACTGTAAGTCCTATTTTTATACCCTTCCCTTACATGCCTGCTCCCAAACACCTAGAATAGTAGCAAAAGTACTGTGGTGCTCAGTAAATGTTAATTTCATTTTCTTTTTCTGCCTCTAATTTTAAAAGTAATTCATACACATGGAAAAAAATTTGAAGAATACAGTAAGTAACAAATTCCCTACTGCTAAAGAGTTAAATAACTAATTCCATCATCTTTCATAGCAAGGAGTCAATAAAAACAAGTAATATTTAAGTAGGTAATAATTCTAAATTATAAAATCAGACAAAAGAGTAAGTGAACTTTACTAGAATTATTTTATAGATGCTCCTCAACTTACGGAGGGGTTATGTCCCCGTCGTAAGTTGAAAATATAATAATTTGAAAATGCATTTAAAAAAATTAACATATGAAACACAGCTTAGCCTAGCCTACCTTAAAGGTGTTCAGAACACCTACGTCGGCAGGACTGACTGGGAGCTGTGGCTCGATGCTGCTGCCCAGCATTGTGAGACAGTGTCATACCACATATTGCTAGCCTGGCACAAGTTCAAAATTCAAAATTCGAAACACAGTTTCTACTCAACGCATATCACTTTCGTACCATCATAAAGTCAAAAAATCACAAATCGATCTAAGTTAGGGATCGTTTGTATTAGGATTTTTCTATTCTAAAGAATTAACAGTTTAAAAGATTAATCCATGAAACAGGCATTACCCGATAGGTGGGATAATCCAAAAGCCTTCTTACCTGAATAGCTTCCACTTTAGCTGTCCATTCTCGAGCCTTTTGTAAGGCTTCTTTCAAGGACAACACATTGGGTAGAAAGGCTGGAATGTTCTTGGCTTCATTCACAATGCTTTCTAAACTTGCCACACTGTGCCGTGGTCTAAAAGAACAATAAAAACAGAGTAGGATGCATGAGAAATCAACATTTAAATAACATTTCAGAATGTTTAGAGAACGTTCATTTACATGATTTCACTGAATTCTTACCACAATCCTATAAGGGAGGCAAAGCAGCTAGTATCTTTCTTTTCCATCTTACAGATAAGAAAACTTTATAGATAAGAAAATGTATAAACATAAGTTTATAATAAAATAAAATATAAATTTTTGTGGATAAGAAAACTTTAACTCAAAGAAAAGTTATTTTCCCCAGTCATTTAGTGTAATAAAGGACACATCTGAACTACTGATTCAGAATGAGGGTCAGATCCATGATCCTTTCACTATACTAGACTGTCTCTACTCTACTTCTCTACAGTACCTGAAATTGTCAGAGATGCACATTTGATAGCAATATAGAAAACAATAGACTAGAAATCCATTAATGTTGACAGTGTACATTTAAAGTACATTCATTAATATTAGTTACACAAAGATGAATAAAGCATAGACCTTACCCTCAATGAATCACAATACAAGATAAGAATTATGCTTCGGCCGGGCACAGTGGCTCAAGCCTGTAATCCCAGCACTTTGGGAGGCCGAGGCGGGTGGATCACGAGGTCAGGAGATCAAGACCATCCTGGCTAACATGGTGAAATCTCGTCTCTACTAAATATACAAAAAATTAGCCGGGCGCTGTGGTGGGCACCTGTAGTCCCAGATACTTGGGAGGCTGAGGCAGGAGAATGGCGTGAACCCAGGGGGCAGAGCTTGCAGTGAGCGGAGGTCGCGCCATTGCACTCCAACCTGGGGGACAGAGCAAGACTCTGTCTCAAAAAAAAAAAAAAATATATATATATATGCTTCTACTGGGAACTAAAACCAAATTACTATAAACTCACTGTTACGGGAGGCAGTGATTAATTCTGCCCAGGAGAGTTGAGAAAGGCTTTGAAGTAGGCCTTAAATTAGTATCATTCTGTCCAAACGAAAAGTTAAAGAAGTTAAAGAAACCAGGAATATAATGAACAAAGGCATGGAGAAACACTTAAAAAGCATTCATAGTTCAGTTTGCGATTAGGGGACAATGTGGAGGGTTAGAGGCAGGGGATGGGTGGAAAGAGTGGGGCAGGAAAAAGGAATTTGGCAGGAAGAAAGATGCAGAGTCCTGAGAGCCACGGACTTCATCAGGTAAAGCAATGGGAAGCTACTGAGGCGGAAATCCTTCATCATCCACGAATCCTACCATGTGTGAGGCACTGTTCTAGGTCCTGGAAATTGCTCATGAGCAAGAATGACAGTCCTTGCCTCACGAAACCGTTCATTTATTTATTTTTTGAGTCTCGCTGTCACCCAGGCTGAAGTGCAGTGGTGCAATCTCAGCTCACTACAACCTCTGCCTCCTAGGTTCAAACGATTCTCATGCCTCAGCCTCCCGAGTAGCTGAGACTACAGGCATGCACCACCTTGCCCAGCTAATTTTTTCTATTTTTAGTAGAGACAGGGTTTTACCACGTTGGCCAAGCTGGTCTCGAACTTCTGGGCTCAAGCGATCCACCCTCCTCAGCCTCCCAAAGTGCTGGGATTACAGGCGTGAGCCACTGTGCCCAGCCTCATGAAACTTTTTAATCTTATGAAGATTATTAATAAGGAGTTTATGATGCTCTGTGGTAAGTGTAATGATAAATGAAAGTAAAAGTGCTATTGGAATACACAGTAAGAGAACTTAATTGACTTGGCAGGGAAAGAAGACTTCCCAAAAGTGATGTCTACGCTTTCTCATCCTTTCTGAATAAGACTTAATCAGGAAAGCTGGGGCCAGGGGCAGGGTAGGGTTGGTAGACGTACACCATAGGAGATGGGCTGAAAATAAGAGTGCTCCACAGGAGAATAAAATAAACATGCACAAAGATGCAGAGAAAGAACACAGATGTTTGAGGAACTGACAGGAAAAATCACAAAGTTTGGAACATAGAATACAGGAGGAAGAATGGCAAAAGATAAGACTAGATATATAATTAAGCAAGAGGCTAGATGACAGATGGCCTTATAAATCAGGTGAGGGAATTTGGACTTCAACCTGAGGGCAACAGAAAACTAGAGGATTTAAGTAAGGGAGTGAAATTTACACCTGTATTTTAACAAAGTACTAGTGGCAGTATAGAGAATGAATTAGGGAGAGGTAAGACAAGACAGATTCTGCTGCTGTGATCGAGGCTCGCTATGACAGCAGCTGAGTGGAAGAAAAAGAAGGAATAATCCTACAAGCAGTCCAAGTGAAAAGATTCTTTCCAAAACAGCAGAGAGAATGATATATCCAAAGTACTAAGACAAAATAATTGTCAACCAGTAATTTTACACCTATCGCAAAAAGTCCTTCAAGAATGAGGGTAAAAGGCTGGGCACAGTGGCTCAGGCCTGTAATCCCAGCACTTTGGGAGGCCGAGGCGGGCAGACTGCTTAAGGTCAGGAGCTCAAGACAAGCCTGGCCAACATGGCGAAACCCCGTCTCTACAAAAAATAAAAAAATTAGCTGGCCATGGTGGCATGTACCTATAATCCCAGCTACTCGGGAGGCTGAGGCACGAGAATTGCTTGAGCCTTGGGCAGTGGAGGTTTCCATGAGCCAAAATGGCACCATTGCACACCCCAGCTGGGCAACAAAGCAAGTCTCCATCTCAAAAAAAGGCGGGGCGGGGGGGGGGCATGAAAAAGAATGAATATAACATAAATCCATGGCAGACTTAAAAAAAAAAAAAAAGAATCAAAGTGAGAAGCATTGGGTAAATATAATCAGCATGACTGAGTTTGAGGATAAAGAAGAAGGGAAGAGTCAAAGCTAACTACCAAAGTACCTGCTTGTTCAAATGAGTGAAAGATGGTATAATTTAAAGAATAAAGAAACAAAGGAGGAGGATATGGGAAGACATTAATGAGTCAAATTTTGGATACAGGGAATTTCAGGTATCTGTGGGACATCCCCTGGAATTATCTAACAGGTGGATGATATTTATGAAAGAAATCTATATTATAAATGAAGATTTAGGAGTTACTCAGTATAAAGAAGGCAAACAGAGCCAAGAAATTAAATGAAATTTCCAGAGAGACTGTACAGAGTGAGAAAAGAAAGGCATCTATGCCAGAATCTCAAGGAAAACCATTATTTTAAAGGTAGAGAGAAGGCCAAAGGCAAAGAAAGAATCTCAAGAAAATAATGGTAAGTAGTTAATAACCAATACTAAGAGATAAGGAAGATTAAGGATGTGTTTCAGAAAGATAATTCTGACAGAAGTTAGAAGAGTCTAACTCCCACTATTTCCGCCAACCACATAATCCTCTACTTCTTTACCAGTTTTGCTTTTTTCATGACACTGATTATTTGAAATGCATTCATTTATTTATCTCTCTCTCTACTAGAACGGTAGCTCCATGAAAGCAGAGATCTTTATGTGTCTTGTTCACTACTGTCTACATAGCATTTAGAAATAGCACCTGGCATGTATTGATACTTACCAAACTCAAATATCAACGTAAAATACAAGAGGACTACAACTAGGTCAGTGACAATGAATTTGAAAGAGAGATATGAAAGACATTTTGGAGACAAAATCATCAGAACCTGGTGACTGATTAAATATCAGAGACTGGGAAAACAAAGTTTTTAACTATTATTACCAACGGAATTTCATTTGGTAGCCTACTACCAGTTGCATCACGTATATCAAAATCATAATTTTACATTCCAAAGTTATTTAGCTTTGTCCACTTAATATGTTCCCACCTCCTGGAACTGTCATTAATCTGAAGACACTGAGTAATATGAATAGTTCCAATAGGAAAAGCTATGAATAAATTTTAGTATGTATTCTGCATGGCATCTGGATAGCAAAATATCCAGTGTACACAGAGGCTTCTCAGAGCTGTGCTAATTAAATCACCTAAATATTTTCTTACCAAAATGCATCCAAAGTAAGTGGCTGGCAAAGTAGTTAAGTACACAGAGATATTGAAATGAAGTGGAAGATGCTTTAAATTTCAGTTGTGTCACTCAGTAACTACGTGATCTCTCCATGCACCCCAG
This sequence comes from Nomascus leucogenys, assembly GCF_006542625.1. Classification (NCBI taxonomy): domain Eukaryota; kingdom Metazoa; phylum Chordata; class Mammalia; order Primates; family Hylobatidae; genus Nomascus; species Nomascus leucogenys. The sequence continues at coordinate 32,390,871 of NC_044403.1, read as the reverse complement.
TTTCCTCATCCTCACAATAGAAATTATATAAATGTTAATCTTAGCTGCTAGAGAAATGCTTTCAGAAAGAACACCACCGTTAATTATCAGCCAAATTTCCTGATACAGTCAGATATACACACTTTATTTAAATCTCATTAAGTCCAACGGGGTGCTGACGCTAATACAGCCACTCAACATTCTCCTCCTGCCTGATTCTCATCTCCCAATACTTTTTGACATAAATCCTCCACTCCAGGGAAACCCACTTACTTTCTGTCACCTGAACACACCCTAAATATTCCTTAAACTCAGTTTCTGGCATTTTTCTTACCTCTCTTCCACTTCAATCCTACTCATTCCTCAAGGCTCTACCTAAGTTATTTTTCTCTGAAGCTTCTCTACTGACCACCCAAGCTCACCATGATCTTCCCTCTCTGAATCCCTGTAACATTTTTCCTTACCTTTCAGTTAACATTAATAACGTACTACAATGAGCTTTATACTTCTTACTTCCTAACTATAATATCACTAAGCATAGGCTCTAAACAAAATACTACTTTGTATAACATGAAGTACCTAACAAAGTACTCTGCACAATAGTTTGCACATATTTGAAACCGTCTACATGTAGCCCCATTTGATAACTTAGCGATTGGCCAGGGAGGGCACAAAACATTTAATTAAATATTTAATGTCATCACAATAAACCAGTTGTTGGAGCCAGACGCAGGAGAACCCACTCTCTAGCAATGCCACCCCATTCGTGGGTCCAGACACAATGAGGTGCTCTGAGGGCTGAAGAAGCTGTGGCCCGTTGGGCATTCCTGCCCAGCAAGAAACTCTCCAGCTTGTCTGTACCCATTGCCACTGACCTGCACCTCTCCAGGAGCTGCCTGCCAAAGCAGGGAGAGAGGAGAATCTCCCCGTTTCCTTCAGGCCCTGGATCATCAGGAAATGCCTTTCCCACCTATACAACTTAACTAATGCTACTTATACATTAAAATCCTAAAGGCAAAAAAAAAAAGCCATTTAATGAAAGAAGCCTTTAAGTTCCTTCTTCCCACTCTACCTTCTGACTTAGTTGTTAAAGAGGCAACAGTCACTAAAATGTGTTCACCTTGCCTGTAGGCAGACCTTAGCCTTTTCTTCCCATCGTTCAGAGACTGTAAGGAGCTCCTGTAGTTCAGCCATTGCTTTCTCCACAGCATGGTGGGGTGCCAACCCTACCCCAGAGTCTATCAGTTTCTTCATGACATCCAAAGTGACTTGTTGTGGATCTGATAAGGTCAGTCTTACTTCGTCCAACCACCGAGCCTGTTGTAGCTCTTGCTTCAGTCGTGGTAATTCAGGGAGTTCCACATAGAGACTAGAGCCCATATCTATCAACATCTGGAGTTTGGAAGAATCTGGGGTTTCATCCATCATGGCCTCCTGAGCACGTTCATGAAACTCTTCCACATCATCTAGCAGATTCTGAAAAGGTCAAAAGAAATAAAAATTAGAAAAACAAATTTAAAAGATACAAAAGAGTACAAAATAGATATAGTCAAGGCAAACTATCAATTCTAGACTCTTATAATCTCACCATCATAACACCAAATATTCAGATATGACAGTTAAATTAATAAATATGCTTTTGTGTAATTACTTCTAGCTATACTCCTACTTTTAAAATATAGTTGATTCATTCAATAAATATTTAATGACTGCTGACTTCGATGCAGGCACTTTTCTAGGCACACAGTATTAAAGAAGACATAAAATAGTCCTCGTCTTCAGGGAACATACATTCTAATGCAGGTGACCAGACAATGAACATACGAATACAATGTTTCAGTTAGTGTCAAGTGCTCTGAAAATAAAATAGGGCAGCACAACAGAGAATGACCAGAGTGGGGAGGGCCATATTACTTAGTAATGTCATGGTAGTCACAGAAGACAAACTGAAACTAAATTGAGGGTTGGGAAGGAACTACAAGAGGATCTGAAGGAAGAATGGTTCGGGCAGGGCAAATAATAATTGCAAACGCTTTTAAAGAAGAATGAGCTTGGTATGTTGCTACAAGTGGATGATGAAGGAGAAATGTTGTTAAAAAATAAGCAGAGGTCAGACTACATAGTATCTTCTAGGTTACAATGAGTTTGAATTTCATTCAAATGGCTTTGGGGAACCACTGGAGAATTTTTACCATAGGGAAGCGATGTGATTTGATTTAAAGTTTAGATTATCATTCTGGCTACCAAACAAAAAATAAAATGTCAGACGAGCAGAAGAATTGAAAGCAGCTGAAAGGCTGTTGGAGTAATCCAAGGGGCACAGTCCAGGGGTATAGAGCATAGTTTAGGAATGGAGAGGACAACAAATGGTTTGCTTTGGGATATATTTTGGAGGTAACAGCAGCCAGCACTTGCTTAAATATTGAACACAGGGTATAAGGGAAATAAAGAAATCAAGGAGTTTGATTCACTTGGTTCATTAAAATGCGTGGTGGCTCATGTCTGTAATCCCAGAACTTTGGGAGGCCAAAGCAAGTGGATCGCTTGAGCTCAGGAGTTTTGAGACCAGCCTGGGCAAAATGGCAAAAACTCGTCTCTACAAAACATACAAAAATTAGCCAGGCGTGGTGGTGTGCACCTGTAGTCCCAGCAACTTGGGAGGCTGAGATGGGAGGCTTGCTTGAGTCTGGGAAGCAGAAGTTACAGTGAGCCGAGCCCATACCACTGTACTGCAGCCTGGATGACAGAGCCAGACCCTGTCTCAAAAAAAAAAGAAAAGAAAAGAAAAGAAAAAAAGCCTTTAAGATGCCTTTTAGTCCACCAAATGGAAATCCAGAGTATGCAGCTGGACATACAAGTCTGTAGGGAAAAAAGGCATCCAGGGCTGGAGATGTGGGATTGAATCAACAGGATATAGGTGATATTTAATGTCACTGGGCAAATAAGGTATCAGAAGTGGGGGCACCTGAAGAAAGGGCCGAGACTCCTAATATACTCCAACACTTAGAAGTCAAGTCAAAGAGAAAACAAGCAGCAAGGAAGACGTAAGAGAAGAAGAACTGCCAATGAGCTAAGAAAAAACCCAGAAAGTGTGGGGTCACAGAGGCTTAAAGAACAGCATTCAAGAAAGAGTAGTCAACTATCAAAATGCTCTTATGAAATGGAGTAAGACAAGAACACAACTGATCCTAGATTTCGCAAGTTGATAATCTTGAAAAAAACTATTTTAGGCCGGGTGCGGTGACTCATGCCTGTAATCCCAGCACTTTGGGAGGCCGAGGCGGGTGGAACACTTGAAGTCAGGAGTTTGAAACCAGCCTGCCAACATGGTGAAACCACATCTCTACTAAAACTATAAAAATTAGCTGGGCATAGTGGCCCATTCCTCTAATCCCAGCTACTCGGGAGGCGGAGGCAGGAGAATCACTTGAACCCAGGAGGCAGAGGTTGCAGTAAGCCGAGATCTCGCCACTGCACTCCAGCCTGGGTGACAGAGCGAGACTCCCATCCCAAAAACAAAAACAAAAATAAAAAACACTATTTTAGACACCCTACCCACCCCTCAAACACAAAAACACCCCAAACTATCAAAAGATCATTAACTATGAGATTAATATATTTGATATATACTTTTAAGATTTTACATATTCATTAAGCCATCATTAAGCTTTTTAAAAGCTCACATATTAATAACACTGATACATGCAGATTATTTTAACTAACTTGCATTTCAATTACATCTATTGAAATTACATCTAATCTTGCATTTCAATTACATCTATGTTAAATGGGGGTTCTGAACTAAAATTAATATAGAAAAAAATAATTTTATACCAGCCTTAGTTACAGAATTTTAAATGGGGAATAATGGCTAAGAACAAAACCAAAAACCTGCCTACTAAAGAACCTCAAATAGCAGCATATATGTGTGAGAAAAAAAAAATCAGAGCAAAAAAACTAGTTTAGATAAACCATTCTGTGAAACCCAGAACAGTGGACCATGTCACAAAGGACATTACCCAAAAAAAGGATGTAATACTCCACCTTCACTTGCCGAGCTTGGCTGATGACACACGGAAGACTAAAAAGTTGTTGGACAAAGGCCTTCAATTCTTCCACTGTCAGTTTGGTCCGAGTCCTCCCACTATCTGGGCTCTGTCTGATGTGAAATAATATTGAGATACAAGTAAGAAAAATTCAGTCATTCTGATATCAAAAGGGCTCCTAGTCTCTTCAGAATTCAAACCTAAGCAATCCTAGAATCCCAGTGCTTGAGGGATTATACCGCAATGGTGACCACTTCAAAATAGTTAAGTTATTCAGTTAATGATTCAAAGATTCAACTCTCCAAGTTACAGTTCCTTCGATCTATAAGTATTAAACATTTCAAACATTACATAAATTCCTCATAGTTGGAATATTAAGTTCATTGATAAAACTTAATCCTGTATCTCAAGAAGGTTAAAATGTGAAAGAAGAGCCTTTAACCTGCCTTAGGTGACAATGAACCCTCTGAAAAGTGCTTCAGAATTGTGTGTGTACATGATTTTTCTAAGAGGGTTCCTAAACTTTTACTAGGTTCTCCAAGTGCGGTCACTGAGCCAATGACAAGCTAAGAGCCGCTGATCAACGTCTCTAAGAAAAGTTATCTAACAAAATGGTAAATAAAAAATTTACAAAGTAATTTAAAAACCCAATGTGAACTGCTATAGAAAAGCCATTCAGACAGAAGAAATGTGTTGGAATTACTACAACACATTTAAATACCACAGAAAATTTAACACTTATGAATTACATTATATCAAGGGTGCCTACTTCTATGCTCCCTAACAACCTCCTCGGCATCCATCAAGGTCACCCTCTGCTGCCACCTGCCTTCAGCCTCTATCGTTTCTATTTATTCATTGACACAACTATGTACCAGGCATGGTTCTAAGCACAAGAAATACGACAATGAAAAAAATCCCTGATATTCGAGTCTTGTGTACATTCTAGTGGGGGATGGGGGAGAAAAGACAGATAATTAATAAAATAAGTAGGTTAGTATATCAGAAGGTGATAAAGCTAGGAGAAAAACAAAGCATGAAAGAAGGGTAAGAGGACTGCAATTTTATAAAGGCTTGTCAGAAAAGCCCTCGTCAACAAAGTGACATTTGAAAACAAAGGTTTCAAGGAGGTAGGTAAGGGAACAAGCCACCCGGATATGGTGGGAAGAGAACTCCAAGCAAAGCAGAGAGAGAGAGCATGAAGTCCAAGCAAAAACGTGCCTGCTATGTATGAAGAACACCAAGAGAAACAACACAGCAGGCTGGAGCAAGAAAGAAGGGAGGATAGTAGGAGATAAAACGGGAGCATTACTGGGGAAGCAAGAGACATGGCCACAAGAGGTCAAAGATAATGACCTTCACAGGCCAGATAAAATTTTGGTTTTTAGTCTGAAAGAAACAGGAAAACACTGGAGAATTAAACTCTTCTTAGGTTTACCTGTGTTTCTGCTTTTTGCTCAGAAGCAGCTGAGCCACAGAAGCACAGGTCTCAGCTTCTTTTACAGCATCCCTGAGTTTTCGAAAGAGATCGTTCTCTGGGTATTTCCTATCCTCAGCATCTTCCAGCATTACTCGCAATTCAATCAAATCTGTAAAAATTTAAATAAAGAACCATATACAATAACCATAGCCACAAGAAGCCATTCTAAAATCTTCACCAATCTCACTCAAGCGAGTCCCCAACCTACTAGTAGAAACATAATAATTAGTAGAAACAAACAGCTGTGAAAATCTCACCAACACAATAAAAGCTAACAACCAGGTGCTCATTTATAATCCCTATAGACAGTTTCTCTCAGGTAAATAAATTTCTCTTTCCAAAGAAGCCTTCAGTGTTAGTCTTACTGGTAATAGTCGGTTCCCAACATATATAATAAATATACTGCAAGTTAGATGTCCGGCCCATTTTATGTCAGCTTTTTCATTTCAAACAAGATTCTCAAATAGAAAATTAAGTCTATATTCAACCAACCCATTAATCTCAAATCTCATAGGAAGCCTAGGATTTTTCTTTTACGGAAGGAAAAAACATAAAACTAAAACAAAGCCTCTTTTAAAGTGACAATCAATTCAGTATATGCATACAAAAGAAGGAAATTTAACCTTTTTTGTGGTTGAAGTTAGCAGACAATGCTTCTGTAACACGACTGACCCAAGTGTCATAGGACTGTGCCCTGACTTTTACACCATATAGCAGAGAAGGGAGGTCTTCTAAAGGGTAGCGATACCTACAAAAAAAAAAACACACACACAAACACAGAAATAAAAACCAACAATAACTTAAAAATAAAGTTTTAAGTATAATCAGCTTAAGGAAAATACAACGGCCAAGGGAATGGGATCTTAGTTCACATAAAGAGAAAATCAAACCAGCCCACACTTTTTAATGCAGGGAGACAAGGAACATGTGAAATCAACTGATAAAGAAACTAATTTCAGCTGCCAAGTTTAGGGCCAACTTTAAGGGACTGGTCTTCAAGCCTAGAAGTAGACAGAGAAGTTGAGAAGTCCAGAGTAAAGGAGTAAATAAAAATAACATTAAAACTTGGTTTTAAAAAAAGGTAATGGAAGTTTTACAGAATACTTTTGGATACCTAAGACATTTCTTCTGCATGGGGCAGGGGCACAGATCAGTTGGATGGTGGAGACATACAAGCCGCTCAGGATTACAGGAACATGTGAGAGCAGAGAGAAAACACGTGGTTCTGCATGCTGAACACTGCCGCTCATCATCAGGAACAAGTTCAAACACTTCTTCTTCTGACATCAGGACACCCTGAAATATAATTTACTTCACTAGATCAAGTCTTTCTGGTCTTTAAAGCATCAAAAAACTTGTTACTACATTTTTTTCTACAGACTAATCTCTGACTTAAAGGCATTAACATGAAAGGTACAATGGCACAACATCAAAATACTTCCTAAAAGTAATCATTGCTAAATTTTTTTCAATGGGCAAGATTAAAGTTTGGTATCTAAGGATGCACATTTGAGTGACAAAACTATAAAGAAACGTGGGCTGGGTGCAGTGGCTCATGGCTATAATCCCAGCACTTTAGGAGGCCGAGGTGGAAGGATTGCTTGAAGCCAGGGATTTGAGACTAGCCACGGCAACAAAGTGAGCACCCTACAAAAAAATGTTTAAACATCACCCAGGCATGGTGGTGCATGCCTGTAGTCCCAGCTACTCAGGAGGCTAAGGAGGGAAGATCATTTGAGGCCAGGCTGCAGTGAGCTACGATAGTACTGCTGCACTCCAACCCCAGCCGACACAGCAAGACCCTATCTCTAAAAAACAGAAATGTGATTACCACAAAAGTCAAGACAGTTTTTTGAGAGAAGGGAAGAAAATTGTAATTGGGAGGCATTTTGGGGGTGGCTGGCTGTACACCAAAAGTTCCTCCCAATTACATCCTTGAGCAAAATAAATCAGTAATCTATTATCCAAAAGTAACACTGACATATACAAACATATGTAAGGACAAAGAAGTATAAAGTAAATTGTGCAAATTAAAATATAATATCAGCATGACATCAAAAAGAAAAGACAAATTCAGTAAGCCAAGAATGTAAGAGCGGGCAGGGTGCAGTGGGTCATACCTATAATCCCAGCACTTTGGGAGGCCGAGGTGGGCAGATCACCTGAGGTCAGGAGTTCAAGACCAGCCTGGCCAATATGGTGAAACTTCGTCTCTACTAAAAATACAAAAGTTAGCCGGGCATGGTGACGCATGCCTGCAGTCCCAGCTACTCAGGAGGCTGAGGCAGGAGAATCACTTGAGCCTGGGAGGTGAAGGTTGCAATGAGCTGAGATCATACCACTGCACTCCAGCCTGGGTGACAGAGCAAGACTCTGTCTCGAAAAAAAAAAGAATGTAAGAGCATGTGAAGTGCATTTTACCAAACACCTCCATTTATTAGATAACATTACAGTTTCTGCTTACTTGATTGAGCAAGTTACTTGTAAACCCAATTCTGCAATAAGAGCAAACTCTCTTCATTTAAACAAGGTGGGAACCTGATAATTTATTCACTGGCAGGCACAATTCTGGCCTTTCATCATACACTGTTTTTGATATCAGTTTAATCTAGATGTCTGCTGGCCATATTCTCTTATCTTTCCATTTTCTTATACTGGCGTTTAGTATTTTCTTTAAAAATTATTTTAACATAAAAACAGTTTCAAAATGCTTTGCACATATTTTTTAGTTTATAAGAATTGGCCGGGCGCAGTGGCTCACGCTTGTAATCCCAGCACTTTGGGAGGCCAAGGCGGGCGGATCACGAGGTCAGGAGATCTAGATCACGGTGAAACCCCGTCTCTACTAAAAATACAAAAAATTAGCCGGGCGTGGTGGCGGGCGCATGTAGTCCCAGCTACTCCGAGAGGCTGAGGCAGGAGAACGGCGTGAACCCGGGAGGTGGAGCTTGCAGTGAGCTGAGATCGCGCCAGTGCACTCCAGCCTGGGTGACAGAGCGAGACTCCGTCTCAAAAAAAAAAAAAAAATTAAAAAAAAAAAAGTTTATAAGAATTTACTCAGCTTCAGAACAACTAGCAATGCTGTTCTGAAGGGAATGCTAATGTGGCAACTGAGAAAGTTCTGGCTGCTTCAAGAAATTTTATACAATTTCCCAGAGTGTACTGCAAGGATCACAGATCCTAAAAGACACTTTGGAAAAAATATATTTTTTTTGTTCCAGGTGTGGTGGCTCACACCTGTAATCTCAGCACTTTGGGAGGCTGAGGTGGGAGGACTGCTTGAGCCAACGAGTTCAAGACCAGCCTGGGTAACATAGGAAGACACCGTCTCTACAAAAAAAAAAAAAAAAAAAAAAGGGAAAATTTTTTTTGGAAAACGCTATGGATTATATCCCTCCCACTTTACAGATTAACAATGAACACCAGCATATTAAAGAATCAGAAGTTTTGTAGTAAAGATCCCATTTATCTTTCTTTTTGGTCTATATATGTTTTTATTAATTTTTACCATTAATTTTCCTATACCTTTTAAGTAATTTTAAAATCCTGAAAACTGGAAAAGTATATATTTCACATTATTTTAGGTCCCTCTATTTTTTGTACCCAAACTAGAATTCATCATTCTTTTACTTTTCCAGTCTTAAATGAAGCTAATTTTAAATAGATCCACTTACCTTTTCTTAGCCTGCCATTTTCCAAACGTTTCTAGCCACAGAACTTTTCCCTATAATACCTTCTAAAATATTACAAAGTTTATATTCCTGAGAATATACTTTAGAAAATCATAAATAAGGAGAAAATGGAGAGAAGAAAAAAAGCTAGAAATACAAATTAAAAGGCTATTTGAGGCCGAGCACAGTGGCTCATGCCTGTAATCCCAGCACTTTGGGGTCCGAGGCAGGCAAATCACTTAAGGCCAGGTGTTTGAGACCAGCCTGGCCAACATGGTGAAACCCTATTTCTACTAAAAATACAGAAAATTAGCCAGGTGTGGTAGTGTGCGCTTGTAGTCCCAGCTACCGGGGAGGCTGAGGCAGGAGAATCACATGAACCCAGGAGACAGAGGTTGCAGTGAGCCAAGGCTGCGCCACTGCACTCCGCCCTGGGTGACAGAGTGAGTCTCTGTCTCAAAAAAACAAAAACCAAAAAAGGCTATTTGAAATAAGCCACGTGAGAAAATTAACAAATGGAACAGGATGGTGTAGCAGTAAGGAAAAAAAGGGGGCAAGGGAGAGTGATGAGAGACAGTGCCAAAGAAAAACTTACAACTAGGTAACAGGCCGGGTGCAGCAGCTCACACCTGTAATCCCACCACTTTGGGAGGCTGAGGTGGGTAGATCACCTGAGGTCAGGAGTTCAAGACCAGCTTGGCCAACATGGTGAAACCTTGTCTTTACTAAAAATACAAAAATTAGCCGGGTGTGGTGGCACATGCTTGTAACCCTAACTACTCAGGAGGCTGACGCAGAATTGCTTGAACCTGAGAGGTAGAGACTGCAGGTGAGTCGAGATCGCGCCACTGCACTCCAACTCGGGCAACAGAGTGAGACTCTGTCTCAAATAAATAAATAAGTAAAACAAAAAACTAGGTAACAGAAAACTATGAAGGAAACGAGGCTAGGTGTGGTGGCTCACGCCTGTAATCCCAGCACTTTGGGAGGCCGAAGAGGGCAGATAACCTGAGGTCAGGAGTTCGAGATTAGCCCGGCTAACATGGTGAAACCCTGTCTCTGCTAAAAATACAAAAATTCGCTGGGCAAGGTGGTGAACGCCTGTAATCCCAGCTACTCGGGAGGCTAAGGCAGGAGATTCGCTTGAACCCATGGGGCAGAGGTTGCAGTAAGCAGAGACCGTGCAACTGCACTCCAACCTGGGTGGCAGAGTGAGATTCCATCTCAAAAAAATAAAAAGGGAACGTATGAGTCAAGATCACACTAAGTTTTTACATGATGGTCCTGATGCTTACTAAGATGAGGCAATTAGGAAAGAAAAGTGGTTTGTGAAGGGTGCAGAGGAAGGAGATTTTCTATTTCAGATGCTGAAACTGAGATGATAAAAATCTAAATAGAAATGCGTGATACACCAAAAGCAATGGCAACAAAAGCCAAAATTGACAAATGGGATCTAATTAAACTAAAGAGCTTCTGCACAGCAAAAGAAACTACCGTCAGAGTGAACAGGCAACCTACAAAATGGGAGAAAATTTTCACAACCTACTTATTTGACAAAGGGCTAATATCCAGAATCTACAATGAACCCAAATTTACAAGAAAAAAACAAACAACCCCATCAAAAAGTGGGCAAAGGATATGAACAGACACTTCTCAAAAGAAGACATTTAGGCAGCCAAAAAACACATGAAAAAATCCTCATCATCACTGGCCATCAGAGAAATGCAAATCAAAACAACTATGAGATACCATCTCACACCAGTTAGAATGGCCATCATTAAAAAGTCAGGAAACAACAGGTGCTGGAGAGGATGTGGAGAAATAGGAACACTTTTACACTGTTGGTGGGACTGTAAACTAGTTCAACCATTAGTAGAAGACAATGTGGCGATTCCTCAGGGATCTAGAACTAGAAATACCATTTGACCCAGCCATCCCATTACTGGGTAGATACCCAAAGGATTACAAATCATGCTGCTATAAAGACACATGCACACGTATGTTTATTGCGGCACTATTCACAATAGCGAAGACTTGGAACCAACCCAAATGTCCAACAATGACAGACGGATTAAGAAAATGTGGCACATACACACCATGGAATACTATGCAGCCATAAAAAATGATGAGTTCATGTCCTTTGTAGGGACATGGATGAAGCTGGAAATCATCATTCTCACTAAACTATCACAAGGACAAAAACCAAAACACCGCATGTTCTCACTCATAGGTGGGAATTGAACAATGAGAACACATGGACACAGGAAGGGGAACATCACACTCCGGGAACTGTTGTGGGGTGGGGGGAGGGGGAGGGATAGCATTAGGAGATATACCTAATGCTAAATGACAAGTTAATGGGTGCAGCACACCAACATGGCACATGTATACATATGTAACAAAGCTGCACATTGTGCACATGTACCCTAATAATAATAAAATAAAAAAGAAAAAAAAAGAAATGTGCAATACACATGTTGGAAACACAGATTACAAATGAGTGGCTAGACACAGCCTCTTTCAAAGTGACAATAATTCTTGTGTGTAATACAATAGGAGGAAACTTCAAGTGAGAACTGAAACCACAAGGTAATAGCTGAAAGACTTAAGACCCTTAGATGAGAACTCCAAGATAAATAGCACAAAATAACAACAACAGTCAAAGGCTGAACCCTGCACACATTGTTGGGGATATAAGGAGAAAGAACTAGAAATGATGGGCAAATACAATCAAAGAGACTAAAAAAACAGTAGAACAAACGTTAGGTAAAGAAACCAAAGCAGCAATGTATAGTGCAATAAAGAGGTCATGGGGATAGAAGACATAGAAAGAAACCACTGGATTTTGGCCGGGCATGGCGGCTCATGCCTGTAATCCCAGCACTTTGGAAGCCAGAGGTGGACGGATCACGAGGTCAGGAGATCGAGACCACCCTGGCTAACAAGGTGAAACCCCATCTCTACTAAAAATACAAAAAATTAGCCGGGCGTCGTGGTGGGCGCCTGTAGTCCCAGCTACTCGGGAGGCTGAGGTAGGAGAACGGCATGGACCCGCGAGGCAGAGTTTGCAGTGAGCCAAGATCACGCCACTGCACTCCAGCCTGGGTGACAGAGCGAGAGTCCGTCTCAAAAAAAAAAAAAGAAAGAAAAGAAAAAAAAGAAACCACTGGATTTTGAAATAAAGTGTGTCACTGGTAAACTCTGAGACTTTCAAGAGTACGATGGGAACAGAATGACAATGACAATGAAGGGATAAAGAGGACATGAGACTGCTGACCATGGGAAAACCACTGAAGATTTTTAGTAAAAGGTAAAATGAAAACTTTTCTTAAAATAGGAAAGACAAGTTCATAATGCAAAGAAAGGGCAGGGATAAGTAACTGGAACAAGGGCATAGGTGGAAGGTATGTTTAAAGAAGGGTCTATAGAGAAATCTGATCAAAGTAGCACAAAGAAAAATGGTAGAGGATCAGGAGATGGGGCATTCAAACTGTCAAAGCACAAGGGAAATAATGCCCCATTCAGGTTAAATCTGAAATTCTGAGGACATATCACAAAATCATATTTCATGAGTCTCCACCAATGTACTTAAAATTTCAAAATTCAAAAGAAAGGCTCTAGGCAATGAGAAAAAGAATCCCATTTTAAATAAATATATAATCAAAATAAGAATTTTAAGAATACAAGTATAGGCCGGGCACAGTGGTTCACACCTGTAATCCCAACACTTTGGGAGGCCAAGGTGGGTGGATCACTTGAGATCAGGAGCTTGAGACCAGCCTGGCCAACATAGTGAAACCCCATCTCTACTAAAAATACAAAACTGGCTGGTCAAGGTGGCGTATGCCTGTAATCCCAGCTACCTGGGAGGCTAAGACAGGAGAATCGCTGAACCTGGGAGGCAGAGGTTGCAGTGAGCCAAGATCGTGCCACTGCACTCCAGCCTGAGCAACACAGTGAGACTCTGTCTCAAAAACAACAACAAAAAAAGAACACAAGCATAAAGTAGGAATATTAAATAATGAAATACCACTGTAACCTTATTAGAATGTCTAAAGTTGAAAAGACTAACTATACCAAGTGTTGGTGAGGATATATGGCAACTGGAACTTCTTATACACTGCTGGTGGAAATATAAAATGGTACAACCACTTTGGAATACACTTTCATAGTTTTTTAGAAAATATTACACATACACATAATATACTATCCAACCATCCCACTCCTAGTATTTACTCAAGATAAATAAAAGCATACGTCCATGCAAAAAGTTGTAAACAAATGTCCAGAGCAATTTAATTTCTAACAGCCAAAAAATGTTAACAATCCAAATGTTCATCCGTAAGTGAAAGGATAAACAAATTGTGGTACGCCTATTCAATGGAAAACTAGTGTGCAATAAAAAGGAATAAAGTATTAGTACATGCAACAATATGGCTGAGTCTCAAAGTAATTATGCTGAGTGAAAGAAATTAGACCAGAAAAGTACAAGTTGTACGGTTTGATTTGAATAAAATTCTCCAAAAAAATAAGCAACAAAAGAATAGTGGTTTCTTAGGGACTGGGGGCAAAAGGAGAAGGTGGTGGTGTAGGATGGCCAGGTGTGGTGGCTCATGCCTATAATCCCTACACTTTGGGAGGCCAAGGCAGGAGGAATGCTTGAAGCCAGGAGTTTGAGACCAGCCTAGGTAACAAAGCAAGGCTCCACCACTACAAAAAATTTTAAAAATTAGACAGACATGGTAACACGCACCTGCAGTCCCAACTACTCCAGAGGCTGAGGTGGGAAGACTGTTTGAGCCCAGAAGTTTGAGGATGCAGTGAGCTATGACTGTGCCACTGCACTCCAGCCTGGGCGACAGAGAAAGAACCCATCTTTCAAAAAGGTGGTACAGAGCAAGAAGGAAGGACCATATAAGGGCAAGAAAAAACTTTTAGGGGTGATAGATACATTCATTATCTTGACTGCAGCAATGGTTTCATGGGTATATACATAGTCAAAACTTATCAAATTGTACACATTAAACACATGTAGTTTATTACATGTCAGTTATGCTTCAACAAAGCTGTTTTAAAAACAGAGCAGAATATCAGGCAGAGAGGCAGGAGGGACATGATACAAAAACAGGAAGAAGCATGGTGTAAACCTAATGAAGCTAGTTAGCTATGTAGGAAATATTAGAACAGGCCAAGATGATGCTGAAGATACACATTTTCTCGTATATTACCCAGTTCAATGTGATGATGCTTAGCTTATTCTAAATATTCTAAATCCCAACCTCGTTCATTCCATCCTTCCTATTCATCAAATTACTTACAGGGGAGGGAAAAAGATTAATTCAAACTGATAGTCTGTAATTTCCAGAAACATAACTTATTCAACAGAAAGCTCAGAAAAAAAAATGATTTAAATTTTCTTGTTTAAACAATGCTGTATGTAGAAGATTTAAAATGTAAATATATACCTAAAAAATTCTGATAGGACTCATTTTAAAAACCTAGAGATGATAAGATTCCTAAAACGTTTTTAATCTGGAGAAATCAGTTATGTCAATTATAAAAATATAAAATCTTCTCCAAATCAGTGATCTTCATGCTCAACTCCTAAGGGATCAGACATGAAAATTCTATCTATAGGTTTATTTAGCATATCCCATAAGCAGTATCAAACACAGAAAATGTGCTCAGCAAACTCACCATCTGTACAACAGACTCTCTTAATCGTGTTTCTTCTTCAGTCATGAGAGTCAATTCTTTGCAGACCATGGCAGCCAGCCCCACATCTAAGCATTCTGGATCTGCTGCCATCTTGAAAATGAGTTCCTCGTGTGAAAAGACACAATGGCGCCTTAGGCGTCGGTAATGATTTACACATTGACGTCCAATGGGCAACTGAAAATGAGATTTCCAAATTAAATAACTCGCTTATAACATACCCCAGAAAGAACCACTACTTACCCTCCAGGGCCTCCCTTTCATTAGAAAGAAGACAGAATACCAAATCCATTTAAATATAAAGAGGCAATATTATATTAACTGTAAATATTAACCCTGTAGGACCCAGCCAGAATTTCAAAGGCTTTCCCACAGAAAATTCCCATAATCTGAGATGCTAAATTTCTGGCCTAAACTGCTAATTTTCTATTTATTGTATATCAAGAAGGACTTCTTTGGTATATAACTGAGGCAGCAAACTCTTTTAGACCAGTTTACCATGAGCCTGCCCTCACAAGAAAAAGAAAAATATTGTAAAAATAAATAATTAAATAAGTTCAGGCCAAAAAGGGTTAAGTGGAAGTATTCAGCACTCAAATTTCCATAGAACAAAAAGAACAGATGTTATTAGAAGAAAAAAAAAGAAAGAAAAAAATAGGAAAGAGGGAAAAAGTAATACTTAAGCAATCCACACTGGCTGACATTTAGTTTTTTTTGCAAAAACCAAAACAAAGGACGATTTAGATTTTAGCACCTAGAAATTATTTTAAAAACAAGCCTGGCAGAAAGATAATTCAAAGTGAAATTATAAAATTATATACTTTATTTCCCTAACAGTGAAATAAATGACTAAATGATCACTTTTCATAAATGAGCAGTCTTTAAAATAAATTTTGAAAATTTCCAAAATTATCAAGCTACAAGCCAAATTACAACAATAGCTATGCCCTACACATATATACGCACTCCAACTTCAACTTCTTTCCTATGCTCAGGCAGAAGAACTTGGATAAAGGAGTTTTGTTTGGATTTGTAATATAAAAGAGAAAAAATAAGAAAATGGACCTTTAAGAGCCTTTTAGAGTTCATCTACAGTTTGAGAAAGGCAGAAAGGAATCAGAGAAAGCAAAGAAAATTTGAGGCTATCTCTGAATTATGCAGTGTTTCCATACTCTACAAAGAAAAAACTTTCCCAAGTGTATATATATACATATATATATATATATAAACTTATGATTAGCAATTATTTTGTCGATTAACAACACAACTCTTTCATATCTTAAATACGTACTCTTTAAAAATTTCTCAGAGCCTCAACAGAAAAACAAGTAGAAGAAAAAATCATACTGTGGGATTTGCAGTTCTTAACTAATATGTGACGAAGCCACATAAAATAGAAGTGATTATCCACTGTAACTTATAAACATTAGTCCCATTAATTTATTCCAGAGATAAAACTGCTATAACTTTTAATTTACATCACACCCTTCTTCTAAAGAGTGTCAAGGGATTCCACACATATCCTCTAACTTGTCTGAGGTTATTAAGTGAATCTATCATCAGCATCTTTACATACCAGCTAAAAAACTTAGGCCCAGTGAAATTTTAAAAGCTGCCCAAGGTCAAATACCAGTAACAGTGAGAAAGGGAACAGAAGAAACCACCTCTAGCTCCTATCTAAAACCTCCCATTTTCTACCCTACACCTAGCCAATTACTATGTATCATAAACACTCAATAAATGTTGGTTGAATGTTTAGAAACAGAGCTCAAGCCCAAGGCAAAATCCTAAGCCTAGTCGTCTTCTTGCTAAATTATGCTGTTTCCAAAGCCTAATAAGAAAAAAGCTCAAAATTACTGGAGCAAGTAAGACTATTCATTGTATCATTTTACTCATTAGCAAAGGAAACAAAAACAATCTGTACATGCTTAATCATGGAATTTAATAAAGATGCAGAAAACATAAGATCCAATATTATTAAAGGATTTCCCCCAAAATGTTAACAGAAGCAACAAAAACAGCACCAACACAAGAAAATAAAGTCAGTGTGTATCACAAATACACTGTATAGTCTTCTCCCAAGCAACATAACAGCCACTAAATACTTTTTGATTATCTATTTCATACAAAAGCAAAATAGCAATTACCTAGCATTATCATTTACATAAAAGTATAGCGCAGGGATCTCAATATTATAGTTACTCTTTTAAAATTAAAAAAAGGAACAGAAAAAACATAAAATGGCAAGACTAGTAAAATCACCTATCAGAAAAAAAATTAAGGAATTTGTAAAAATCACAGAGCTACGTATTTGAAAATATGGTAGAATTAATACTTGAAATTATCTCTATAAGCCTGATCACCTTAATAAGTCCCAAAATGCTCCGAGAAAGCAAAGGCTAAAAAAACTACAGGTTGGTGCAAAATTAGTTGCGGGTTTAAAACTGCAATTACTTTTGCACCAACCTTTATCTTCAATGGCAAAAGCCGCTATTACTTTTGCACCAACCTGTGTCTTCCCTTAGAAAAGAAGGATTCAGAAAGAATCGACTGGCTGGGCGCGGTGGCTCACACTTGTAATCCCAGCACTTTGGGAGGCCGAGGCAGGTGGATCACGAGGTCAGCAGATCGAGACCACAGTGAAACTCCGTCTCTACTAAAAATACAAAAAAATTAGCTGGGCATGGTGGCGGGCACCTGTAGTCCCAGCTACTCGGAGAGGCTGAGGCAGGAGAATGCCGTGAACCCGGGAGGCGGAGCTTGCAGTGAGCCGAGATTGCGCCACTGCACTCCAGCCTGGGCGACAGAGCGAGACTCCGTCTCAAAAAAAAAAAAGAAAGAATCGACTGACCATTTATAAGTTCAAACAGTCTCTCTCTTCTGAGCACCTGACCAGAAGGGAGGGAGTCAAAATAAAGGAAAGAAAGAAAGCAAAGGACAGAAGGAAAGGAAGAAGGAAATGGGGGAAGGGGAAAGGGAAGGAAAAGAATGGAAATGAAGGAAGCAAGTTCAAACAGGATGAGGAAAATAATAAATGGGTAAGAAGAACTATAAAATCTTCAAAATAAAAAATGTGATGGAAATCTACTTAGCTTTCTAAACTACAATAGCCACTCCAGTCTCCACTAAAATACTGATGAACCCAACCCTGAGCCCAGCTAAGCAAATATGGCAACTAAGCTGCTTTATATTTATAGGGGGGTTAGTAGACGTACAACAGCCACTTGCTATAGAACAGACCCAGTCAGCAGTACAGAAGTTCACAGCTTCAGCAAAGTTGTAGCCCTGGTTAAATCCAGAGTGATAGGCACGAGGAAATGTCACAACAAACTCGCCAGCACACTGATTGGTCCTGTACACCTAAATGCAAATTGGGAACAGGGATACAAAAATAAAAAGTAAAAACAACAAAAAGAGGAAGACAGATTTTATTAGATAATTTCAGATGCATTTTCTAAAACTGCAAACAATAAAGCATTAAGTTACACATATCAGAAAATGATATCAGAAATAGCCAGAATTCTACCTTCTTCAAATAGTCACTGATAATAGATTATAATTCATGACAAGAATTAGCAGCCAAAAGAAATTCTCAAAGAAAAAACATTACTCTCAATGAGCTACGAGTTTCTTAAACTGATACAATTTTTACAATTTAGAGAATTTGTTTTATTCCTGTATCATAAATAGTGGCAAAGAATAGAATTTCCTACTACTTTTGGATAATTTTTTCAAACTAACTAAATTAACTCACATAGCATATAAGACATCCCCAATGAGATGTCCCCAAAATCAGTTTTCCTGAAATCTCACTTTGTTTTACAATAATACTATATGTCTCTTGAAAAGTCTCAGATTCCGGTATAAATTTATTCTTAAAAACAAAGTAACATTACAAATGTTAATCTACTTTCTCTTTAAGGTTATGATGAATATTTGATTATCTATAGTAAACTTGTTAAATTTATACTTTATCAGGCATTAGCTTGAATTTGAGAAACATCTTCAAACTTAGGTTGAAAAGTGAAAAAGGTATTTGCAGTATATTTTTATTTCATTATCTCATGTATTAAAAGCTAAGAAATCTTTACATGAGAAAATAAGGATAAGCATCTTTATTAGTGGCTAGTTATTAGGATAAGCATGCTTATTAGAGATTAGAGCCACCACTTAAAATACCTGTGCTTTGGTTAAATAGGGATAACAAAGAATATGAGATTTTTGTTCAAAGTAGGATGTAATATTTACTGAAAATAGAAGGTTATATGAATAGGTAGCTGTACACAAAGAATGATTCATACTTTAATACTCCCCTTCCCTTCTTAATCAGATAAAAGTTGTTCCCTGCAGAGTACAAATTCTAATTTGGCTAAAAGATGATATGACTCATTTCTAGTTACAAAACAAAGCATATGTTGTGATTCTATCTAATCAAAAGCCAAAATAACTTTAAATTAAAAATACTGGCTGGGTGCAGTGGCTCACACCTGTAATCCCAACACTTTGGGAGGTCGAGGTGGGAAGACTGCTTGAGCTCAGGAGTTCGAGACCAACCTGGGCAACACAATAAGGCTTCGTCTCTACAAAAAATACAACAATTAGCCGGGGGTGGTGGTGTGCTCCTATAGTCCCAGCTACTCATTAGGCTGAGGCAGGAGAACGGCTTGAGCTGAGCAGGTCGAGGCTGCAATGAGCAATCATCGTGCCACTGCACTCCAACCTGGGCAACAAAGCAAGACCCTGTTTCAAAAAAAAAAAAAAAATGAAAAAACAAACAAACAAACAAAAAACTGAAGGAAGACACCAAAAGACTCACAGGCACACCATGCTCCATTAGCACATTGGGGTTCATGATGGTGACTAACTGATGCAGAAGATCAGGCTGGGATTCAAATAACTCAGGGGCTAGCTCTCTCATCACCTCCTCCAGTTGTTCTGCAGCATGAGATGGCACACCATACCATGTCTTTGGCTCCCCCCTAGCAAAAGAAATAACTGTTTAGCTAGGCAGAACATGGTACCAATGAGGCTAGGGTATCTGATTCCAATCCACCAAATTATAATTAACTTGTCTTATTCCATGGTCAGATTATATGCCCTGAATTCCATCTTATAAACCTGTGCTGTTGTTCACAATAGGAGGTAAGTAAATAGTAGTATGTATAGGCAGATACAAACTTATCACTACAATTAAAAAAGCAACTCAGCACGTGAACTCTGCAAGGCGGACCAGTGAAAACACCTTCGAACAGGAAAGACACTCTATGAAAAGTAAGCACTGTCCCAAAGGATGCTGACACATGACCTTGATTCACAGGTCCATGTGAATAATGGACATTTCAGTTATCCCCACATTGATCAAAATAAGTCAGTGCTCTCTAGAATACTTCTAAATAGCTTCACTGAGTTCAATTTTACTACCCAAAGAAATAGGCCAAGGCTAGAAATTATTGAAACCTTAAATATACTTCTGTCTATAAACCTTAAAGATCAAAAACTTGGCATCATTAATCCACTAGACTTTAGCAGAGCTCATGCATGCTGTATTTTAGACTGTACATACCAGTGCAAGTAGTTGATGGAATAACTCCAGTGATCTTCAATGTGCCAGCAAAAAGAAGAGAAACACATTCCCACATAGAGCCATGGCACTTTCATACCAGAGATGTCCACATTAATATGTGCAAGAACAGACTGTTCCAGGACAGGCATGTTATTCAAATTCCAACCAGAAAGTGCATATTCCTATAAGAGAAAAAAAAACTGTAAATGAAAGATCAGAATTGAAAAGTGCTCAACAGAAATGTCAAGGGAGTCTTTCCAGAAAACATGTTTTATAATATTTCTAACAGTCCAGTGCATACAATCTGTGTTCTCTGCTGTCCACTACATATAACTCATATAACTAAATGTTTAATCCTACCTTCTGACTACATTCTATTTAAATTTCCCTTTATTTCAGATACCTCTGGTTTACTCCAAAGCACATGAGCAATTCTTGTTATTCTCCAGCCAATCAGGAAAACAGCATGAGACCCATCTTAATACCACATCACTATTTCTATTTTATAGCCAGTAGCATAATTTCCTAAAATGGTTATTACTATATTGATAGAATGGTGCTAGATACTGTAAAGACAAAATATAATATACATAATCCTGAACTTATGACAACAGTGAAGACTGACATGATGCAGAAAGTCACCGCCATCACTCCTAACCATTATACAAACACACCTAGAAATACTGGATAAATTATAACACTAAGACTGACAGGATGCAGAAAATCACCACCATCACTCCTAACCATTATACAAACACACCTAGAAATACTGGATAAATTATAACACTAAGACTGACAGGATGCAGAAAGTCACCGCAATCACTCCTAACCATTATACAAATGCACCTAGAAATACTGGATAAACTGTAACAGTAAGGCTGACATGATGCAGAAAGTCACCACCATCACTCCTAATCATTATACAAACGCACCTAGAAATACTGGATAAATTATAACAATAACCAAAAAAACTTCATAGCTGAACCCAAAAGAAAAGGGAATTCCCAGTTTCTGGAAACAGAGCGGAAGCAAGCCATAATGAAAAAGGAAGCTGTTGCAAGCTTTCACAGGGGCTTCTAATTGGATATTGGCACTGGAGAAGGACTTTCAAACATCCATCTCTGAAGCCATATGAGGTTGTGATTAAAGTGCTTATCATCCTTATGGAGAGCAGTTATCAAAATGGGATCCAGAGGATCCACTAAGCCAAACTATTTTCACAATAATTCTAAGACATTATTTGCCTTTTTCACTTACATTCTTGCAGGAGTACAGTGTGAGTTTTCCAGGGGAAAGACGATCTGTGCTATCATAACAGATTGAATGCAGAAGCAGATATGAGAACCTGCTATTAAAAAGTTGATAACTGAATGTGGATGTCAGGAGCTGGCAGGGGTGGGGGTAGGGTCATTATTGTGCTTACTGTTTAGAAGTTTCTATAATACAAGTTAAAAATAAAAACCCTCAAGGTAAGAAGTTAAAGAGCCAACGACAAAGCTAAAGAGAATTTGTGAACTAGAAGACAGGTTTGAGGAAATTATCTATAATGCAGCACAGAAATATATAAACTATCAAACTGTATATAAGAGTCACAGAGAGGTGGGCTGGACATGGTGGCTCACACCTGTAATCCCAGCACTTTGGGAGGGTGAGGTGGGTAGATCACCTGAGGTCAGGAGTCTGAGACCAGCCTGGCCAACACAGTGACACCCTGTCTCTATTAAAAATACAAAAAATTAGCTGGGCATGGTGGCAGGCGCCTATAATCCCAGCTACTGGGGAGGCTGAGGCAGGAGAATCACTTGAACCCGGGGGGCAGAGATTGCAGTGAGCCGAGATCACGGCATTGCACTCCAGTCTGGGCAACAAGAGTGATACTTCATCTCAAAAAAAAAAAAAAAAAAAAAAAGAGTCAGAGAGAAGCTGGCATGGTGGCTCATGCCTGTAAATCTCAGCACTTTGGGAGGTCATGGCAGGCAAATGACGTCAGCCCAGGAATTTGAGACCAGCCTGGTCAACATGGCAGGAACCCATCTCTACAAAAAATACAAAAATTAGGCATGGTGGCGTGCGCCTGTAGTTCCAGCTACTAGGGATGCTGAGGTAGGAGGATCCCCTGAGCCCGGGAGATTGAAGCTGTGAGCCGAGATCACGCCACTGCACTCCAGCCTGAAAGACAGAGTGGGACCCTGTCTCACTAAAAACAAAAAAAAGTCACAGAGGATGGAATAACAAAGTCCAACATAGGTTTAACTAAGAATTCCAGTAAGAAATGACAAAGAGATCTATTCCTAAAGTTCAACAGGCTAACAAAAAAGGAAATAAAAGAATCTCAACAGGTTATTACTCAGTATGTTTTTTGATTGGTTGGTCAGCTGGCTGGCTGAAAAATAGTGAATTTCATTGAAGAGACAAGGTCTACAAACAAAAAGAACACTGGGAGGCCGAAGCTGGTGGATCACTTGAGGTCAGGAGTTCGAAACCAGACTGGCCAACACTGCGAAATCCCATCACTAGTAAAAATACAAAAATCAGCCAAGCATAGTGGTGCATGCCTGTGGCCCCAGCTACTCAGCAGGCTGAGGCAGAAGTGCTTGAACCCAGGAGGTGGAGGTTGCAGTGAGTCAAGATTGCGTCACTGCACTCCAGCCTGGGCAACAGAGCGAGACTCCATCACAAAAAAAAAAAGTTACAATACAAGGTAACATATATATAAAATTCCAAATATATATAGAAGAGAAAATATAGTTCTTCAGAGGACAATAAAACAGTGATCATCATGGGTTTGGATTGTGGTATGGTTTGGATTTGTGTCCCTACCCAAATCTCATGCTGAATTGGAATCCCCAATGTTGGAGGAGGGACCTGGTGGAAGGTGACCGGATCATGGGGGCAGATTTCCCCCTTGCTGTTCTCACAATAGTGAGTTCTCACGAGATCTGGTTGTTCAAAAGTGTGGAGCAACTCCTGCTTCTCTCTTTTCCTCCTGCTCTGGCCATGTAAGACGTGCGTGCACTTCACCTTCTGCCATAATTGAAAGTTTCCCGAAGCCTCCTCAGCCATGCTACCTGTACAGCCTGTGGAACCTGTACAGCCTCTCTTCTTTATAAATTACCCAGCCTCCAGTATTTATTTATAGCAGTACGAGAATAGACTAATAAAGATTGTTAGGAAAACTTCACAGCAAGGAAGAAATTGTGTTGAGCTTTGAAGGATAGATGAGATTTGAATGAACATTCTAGGAGGAAGAGCTACAAGAATGTAAAAGGTGGCCGGGCGCAGGGGCTCACGCCTGTAATCCCAGCACTTTGAGAGGCCGAGGCGGGCGGATCACTAGGTCAGGAGATCGAGACCATCCTGGCTAACACGGTGAAACCCGTCTCTACTAAAAATACAAAAAATTAGCCGGGCGAGGTGGCAGGCGCCTGTAGTCCCAGCTACGCGGGAGGCTGAGGCAGGAGAATGACGTGAACCCCAGGTGGCGGAGCCTGCAGTGAGCCAAGATCGTGCCACTGCACTCCAGCCTGGGCGACAGTAAGACTCTGTCTCAAAAAAAAAAAAAAAAAAAAAAAAGAATGTAAAAGGTAAACTACAGAGAGAATATACTAGTCCAGCTGGTGAAGAGGCAGAATGGAAGAGTCATACTCAAAAATACAGGAAATAACATTAGAAAAAAAGATTAGATCTTTAATCTTCAGTTTTGGACTGAGAAGCTTAGATTTATCCTACATTCAAAAGAGAAACGTAAGTTTTGAAAAATGAAACAATATGATAAACACAGAATCAAATATTTCTGAATTTTTTTTTTTTTTTTTTGAGACAGAGTCTCACTGTTGCCAAGGCTGGAATGTAGTGGCACAATCTCAGCTGACTGCAACCTCCACCTCCTGGGTTCAAGCGATTCTCCTGCCTCAGCCTCCCAAGTAGCTGGGATTAAAGGCAGCTGCCACCATGCCCAGCTAATTTTTGTGTTTTCAGTAGAGACAGGGTTTCATCATGTTGTCCAGGCTGGTCTCAAACTGCTGACCTCAAGTGATCTGCCCGCCTTGACCTCCCAAAGTGCTGAGATTACAAGCATGAGCCACCGTGCCCAGCCTATTTCTAAACTTTTAATTATGTAAAATTTCAAATGTAAACAAAAGTAGACAAAATTGCATAATAAATTCCCACTGACCCATCAATCTTTAAATGTTAAGTGAAAGCAATATATTAGAGAGACTGCAGAGAGCAGCAGTATGCACAATGGAGTTAAACACAGCAGGCCTGAGACTGCTGTCCTCTGAAAGGCCTACCAAAAGTTTGGCCCATGGCTGGCATCTAGAAACTTAATGGTAACAATTCCCTACACTAATATAAAACTTCCCTTAAATGATGAGAGTGGTTCACAGTGCCCCAGACTATTTGTACAATATGGTTTATGCTGAACCCGTGCTTTCCTTCTAGGAGTTTGGAATTTTGGTATGTGATTCACAAAGGGTGCCCATGTCACTAGGCCCCAATAAAAGCCTTGGGCACTGAGTATCTAATAAGCTTTCCTGGTATGCAACACTTTACATGTGTTGCCATAATTTGTTACTGGCATGATTAAGCACATCCTATGTAACCCCACTGAGAGAATACTCTTGGAAGCCTGTGCCTGGTTTACTCTAGACTTTGCCCATGCATTGTTTCCCTTTGCTAATTTTGCTTTGAATTATTTCACTGTAATAAATCATAGGCATGAGTCCTCCCTGAACATCACAGAACCTGGGAATGGTCTTGGAGACAGCCAATACAAGATGATACTGTAGTCATACAACGCCGATGGACAACCACAGTATCATCTCAACATGTGATAAGGACCTAAGCAAGAATGGTTGTAGTGGGAATGGAAAGAGTCCTATCCTACAGAAAGCTTTAAAAATGAATTAACAAAATTTAGTCGATGACAATATGGAGCAAGGAGGACAAGCAGGAAAAAATCTTCCCAACATTTCAAGTCCTATACTTACTTTTATTTCTCAGAAGCCCTGTTGGTAGAGCACACTATATTCATAAGACACAACTTCAGAAGTACTTTTCCACTAAACTAAGATACCAGAGGCAGGCGCAGTGGCTCACACCTGTAATCCTAACACTTTCAGAGGCCAAGGAGGGCGGATCACCTGAGGTTGGGAGTTCGAGACCAGCCTGACCAACATGGAGAAACCCCATCTCTACTAAAAATACAAAAGTAGCCGGGCGTGGTGGCACGTGCCTGCAATCCCAGCTACTCGGGAGGCTGAGGCAGGAGAAACGCCTGAACCCAGGAGGCAGAGGTTGCGGTGAATTGAGATCATGCCACTGCACTCCAGCCTGGGCAACAAGAGCAAAACGCCGTCTCAAAAAAAAAAAAAAAGATACCAGAGAGGTGTGTTACCAGACACCAAGAGGGTAACTCATATCACAGAAGCTCATCACAAATGTATAATTCCCAGTGAAAAGCTGGTAGTTATTTGCTATTTTACCAGAGTAACTTTCAGAGAGTAATAAATTTATATAAAGTATAAAAAGTGTGAAAATTTCATACACATTGTCTAATTAGTCCCTAAAATCCTTTTGTCATAAATGGGTTCTCTCATATCATCTTATAACAAAAACAGAGTCCTGAGTAAAACATTTTTGCTTAGAGAATAAATAGCAAATCTGCAACCCAGTCAACAAAAAAGACTTCACTGCCTGTCTCCTAATACTTTGGTTGATGTCTTTAATGCCTGGGAATCAATGTTTCGATCTATTTAAAACTAAAAAGAGAAAAGTTTTAAACTTAGGACATTTAGCAAAATAATTCCAACAAGTTAGTCCAAAAACAATTACTTAACTCAAAGAGTCACAGTTGGAAGACAAATAAAAGTTATACTAGGCCAGCTGTGCAAACACCTATGTTACATAAAAAATAATACAGGCAGCCAGCTAATACACCCCCCAACACCAATGATTCTCATCTCCTGAAATTCAGAACCTTGTATAACCCCCACCAACACCAAAGAGGACTGACCTATGTAACCAATAAGATACTGCAGATATTAAGAAATCTGATTTTTTTTTTGAGACAGGATCTTACTCTGCCACCCAGGCTGGAGTGCAGTGGCACAATCGCGGCTCACTGCAGCTTCAACCTCCCCAGGCTCAAGTGATCCTCCCACCTCAGCCTCACAAGCAGCTCCGACTACAGGCGTGTGCCACCACACCCAGCTAATTTTTGTATTTTTTGTAGAGACAGGGTTTTACCATGTTGCCCCCAGGATATTCTGGACCTCCTAGACTCAAAAGATCCACCTGCCTCAGCCTCCCAGAGTGCTAGGATTATGGGTGTGAGCCACTGCAACTGGCCAAACAGTCTGACTTTTTAAGTTGGGTTATAAAAGACATTGCGACTCCATCTGGCTCTCCAAAGCCCTATGTAGAGGCCTACGTAGCTAGAATCTGAGGCCTCTTGGCAACAACCTCTGAGTGAGACATTTTGAAAGTAAATTCACTAGCCTAGCCCCAGCCAAGCCTTGAAGAGACTGTAGTCCCATGGCAACCTCATCAGAGACTCCAAGCTAGAAGTATCATTAAAAAACTATCATTATCGGTCGGGCACGGTGGCTCACGCCTGTAATCCCAGCACTTTGGGAGGCCGAGGTGGGCAAATCACGAGGTCAGTAGTTCGAGACCAGCCTGGCCAACATGGTGAAACCCTGTCTCTACTAAAAATACAAAAAATTAGCTGGGCATGGTAGTGGGTGCCTGTAATTCCAGCTACTAGGGAGGCTGAGGCAGAGAATCACTTGAACCCGGGAAGCAGAGGTTGCAGTGAGCTAAGATCGCGCCACTGCACTCTAGCCCAGGCAACAGCGTGAGACTCCATCTCAAAAAAAAAAAAAAAAAAAAAATGCTATCATTAGCATAAATGCTTGACCCACAGAAACTATGAGATAATGAATATTTGTTATTAAGCCACTAAAGTTACAAGTAATATGTTACTCAACAACAGAAAACATCAAACAGCCAGGAACAAAACATGCACAGACCATCCATCTAATAATCACTATCAAGGACAAAAGCTGCTCCTATCTAACAAACACAGGCTTGTAAGCCTGCATGTCTCCACATTCTTACATGAAGTTGGAGTAAAAGCAGAAATAGATAAATGAGTATGTTTTCATAAAATTCATACAAAATTAAATAACAGAGGCAGGATTACTATTTACATTCTTAATATTAGTTACTTAGGGTTGATACAAAATAGTCTTTAAAAATTCTGTGATCTGTAAAACCTTAGAAAATGTAAATATCTGCTCAAGAACAATTTAAAAATTCACAACAGAAAATTCAGAAAAAGGCAAAAGCTAAAAAATGAAGTCTCTCTCTAATAACGAGATCACTACCTTCCATTTCCCAATGGAAGGGTGTGAAGACATTCAGGCTGATACATTTCTTTATAGATACTTATACAAACAGGTTTAAAATTCAGTGACATTAAACATGTATACATTCCAACATTGAACTGTGCCTGTAAAAACCATCCCTATATAATCTAGGTTCTCCATCCTGTTATAATCATTCTTTCTCCCTTGGTAAATCCCAAAGTCTATTCTCTAATCAATATTATCCTAACCTTGTTATCCTAACTTATGGTCTACCATGACAAGAGGGAAAAAAAAAATCAGTAACTTGAGGATAGAACCAAATAACACTGGCCGGGCGCAGTGGCTCACGCCTGTAATCCCAGCACTTTGGGAAGCCGAGGCGGGCGGATCACGAGGTCAGGAGATCGAGACCACCCTACCTAACATGGTGAAACCCCGTCTCCACTAAAAATACAAAAAATTAGCCAGGCGAGGTGGCGGGCGCCTGTAGTCTCAGCTTCTCGGGAGGCTGAGGCAGGAGAATGGCGTGAACCCCGGGGGGCGGAGCCTGCAGTGAGCCGAGATCACGCCACTGCACTCCAGCCTGGGCGACAGCAAGACTCTGTCTCAAAAAAAAAAAAAAGAACCAAATAACACTAAAAACTAAATCACAAACACACAGCCAAAAAAAAAAACAGAAGAATTAGATTGTTGTAACTAAAAGGAGCTAACACCAAAAGGCCGTAATAGAGAAATGGAGGCTGGACGTGGTGGTTTACACCTCTAATCCCAGCACTTTGGGAGGCCAAGGTGAGCGAATCACGAGGTCGGAGCTCGAGACCAGCTGGGCCAACATGGTGAAACCTCATCTCTACTAAAAATACAAAAATTAGCTGGGAGTGGTAGTGGGCACCTGTAATCCCAGCTACACAGGACACTGAGGTAGGAGAACCGCTTGAACCTGGGAGGTGGAGGCTGCAGTGAACCAAGATGGTGCCACTGTACTCCAGCCTGGGCAACAGGGCAAGACTCCACCTCAAAAAAAAAAAAAAGAGAAAAATGGGGGAAAAAATGATACGGGACACAGAAAACAGCGAAATGGGAGACATAAATCAACCATAGCAATAATTACATTAAACATAAACAGACTAAACAATCAAAAAGCAACTGTCAGCTTAAGAAAAAAAGCAAGTTCCAATTATATGCTATCTACAAGAGACACACTTCAGATTCTGAGACACAAACAGCTTTAAAATAAAAGAATGGAAGAACATACACCAAGCAAACGGTAACCATAATAAAGCTACAGGGGCTATACTTTTATTTATATATCCTCTGTACTATGCAACTTTTTTTTAATCATGTGCAACTCTTTTCATAGGAGATAAATTATTGCCAATTATGGGGGAAAGAAAAAGTGTCAAGAATCAAAGTAAAGAGAAAATAAATGAATTACCATCTCAATTCAGCTTTACAAATACAGGTCATCTCCTACGTGATAGAACTGTATGTATATGTTACACTTTAAACACATATTTGAAAATCTACCCGCCCAGGTGTTGAAGGAAACTTATTTCTGGACCTACCAATAAACTGTGATTTTTTTTTTTTTCTTGGAGACACAGTCTTGCTCTGTCGCCCAGGCTGGAGTGCAGTGGCATGATCTCGGCTCACTGCAACCTCTGCCTCCCAGGTTCAAGTGATTCTCCTGCCTCACCCTCCAGAGTAGCTGGGATTACAGGCAAGCACCACCACGCCCAGCTAATTTTTGTATTTTTTTAGTAGAGACAGGGTTTCACCATGTTGGCCAGGCTGGTCTCTAACTACTGACCTCAAGTGATCCACCTGCCTTGGCCTCCCAAAGGGCTGGAATTACAGGCATGGGCCAATGTGCCTGGCCTAAAATGTGATTTAAAAAAAAAAAAAAACAAAACAAAACCTGGGGAGGGGCGTTCCAAGATGGCCAAATAGGAACAGCTCTGGCCTGCAGCTTCCAGTGTGATCGACGCAGAAGGGTGATTTCTGCATGTCCAACAGAGGTAGCTGGTTCATTCACTGGGACTGGTTGGACAGTGGGTGCAGCCCACGGAGGGCAAGCTGAAGCAGGGCGTGCATCACCTCACCCTGGAAGAACAAGGGGTCAGGGGATTTCCCTTTCCTAGCCAAGGAAAGCCATGACAGACTACCTGGAAAAACAGGGCACTCCCGCCCAAATACTGCGCTTTCCCCAAGGTCTTAGCAACTGGCAGACAAGGTGATTCTCTCCCATGTCTGGCTCTGCAGGTCCCACACCCACAGAGCCTTGCTCACTGCTAGCGCAGCAGTCTGAGATCGATCTGCTGAGACAGCAGCCGGGCTGGGGGAGGGGCGTCCACCATTGCTGACGCTTGAGTAGGTACACAAAGCACCCTGGTAGCTCAAACTGGGTGAAGCCCACGGCAGCTCAACAAGGCCTACTGCCTCTAGACTCCACCTCTCTGGGCAGGACAGGGCTGAACAAAAGGCAGCAGACAACTTCTGCAGACTTAAACGTCCCTGTCTGACAGCTCTGAAGAGAGCAGTGGTTCTCCCAGCATGGCGTTTGACCTCTGAGAATGGACAGACTGCCTCCTCAAGTAGGTCCCTGACCCTCATGTAGCCTAACTGGGAGACACCCCCGGTAGCGGCCAAAAGACACTTCGTAAACACAGCTGCCACTCTGGGATGAAGCTTCCAGAGGAAGGATCAAGCAGCAATATTTGCTGTTCTGCAATATTTGCTGTTCTGCAGCCTCCGCTGATGATACCCAGGCAAACAGGGTCTGGAGTGGACCTCCAGCAAATGCCAACAGACCTGCAACTGAGGGTCCTGACTGTTAGAAGGAAAACTAACAAACAGAAAGGAATAGCATCAACATCAACAAAAAGGTCATCCACACCAAAATCCCATCTGTAGGTCACCAACATCAAAGACCAAAGGCAGATAAAACCACAAAGATGGGGAGAAACCAGAGCAGAAAAGCTGAAAATTCTAAAAATCAGAGTGCCTCTTCTCCTACAAAGGATCGCACCTCCTTGCCAGCAACAGAACAAAGCTGGATGGAGAATGACTTTGATGAGTTGACAGAAGCAGGCCTCAGAAGGTCAGTAAAAACAAACTTCTCCGAGCTAAAGGAGGATGTTCAAACCCATCGCAAGGAAGCTAAAAACCTTGAAAAAAGATTAGACAAATCGCTAACTAGAATGAACAGTGTAGAGAAGATCTTAAATGACCTGATGGAGCTGAAAACCATGGGACGAGAACTTCAGGACAAATGCACAAGCTTCAATAGCCGATTCGATCAAGTGGAAGAAAGGGTATCAGTGATTGAAAATCAAATTAATGAAATAAAGCGAGAGGACAAGGTTAGAGAAAAAAGAGTAAGAAGAAACAAACAAAGCCTCCAATAAATATGGGACTATGTGAAAAGACCAAATCTACATTTGATTGGTGTACCTTAAAGTGATGGGGAGAATGGAACCCACCTGGAAAACACTCTTCAGGATATTATCCAGGAGAACTTCCCCAACCTGGCAAGGCAGGCCAACATTCAAATTCAGGAAATACAGAGACCACAAAGATACTCCTCGAGACGAGCAAACCCAAGACACATACATTCACCAATGTTGAAATGAAGGAAAAAGTGTTAAGGGCAGCCACAGAGAAAGGTCAAGTTACCCACAAAGGGAAGCCCATCAGACTAACAGTGGATCTCTCGGCAGAAACCCTACAAGCCAGAAGAGAGTGGGGACCAATATTCAACATTCTTAAAGAAAAGAATTTTCAACCCAGAATTTCATATCCAGCCAAACTAAGCCTCATAAGTGAAGGAGAAATAAAATCCTTTCCAGACAAGCAAATGCTGAGAGATTTTGTCACCACCAGGCCTGCCTTACAAGAGCTCCTGAAGGAAGCACTAAACATGGAAGGGAACAACCGGTACCAGCCACCGCAAAAACAAGCCAAATTGAAAAGACCATCAATGCTATGAAGAAACTGCATCAATTAATGGGCAAAATAACCAGCAAACATCATAATGACAGGATCAAATTCACACACAGCAACATTAACCTTAAATGTAAATGGGCTAAATGCCCCAATTAAAAGACAAAGACTGGCAAATTGGAAAAAGAATCAAGACCCATCAGTGTGCCGTATTCAGGAGACCCATCTCATGTGCAAAGATGCACATAGGCTCAAAATAAAGGGATGGAGGAAGATCTACCAAGCAAATAAAGCAAAAAAAAGCAGGGGTTGCAATCCTAGTCTCTGATAAAACAGACTTTGAACCAACAAAGATCTAAAGAGACAAATAAGGCCATTACGTAATGGTAAAGGGATCAATTCAACAAGAAGAGCTAACTATCCTAAATATATATGTACCCAATACAGGAGCACCCAGATTCCTAAAGCAAGTCCTTAGAGACCCACAAAGAGACTTAGACTCCTACCTGATAGTAATGGGAAACTTTAACAACCCACTGACAATATTAGACAGATCAACGAGACAGAGGTTAACAAGGATATCCAGGACCTGAATTCAGCTCTGCAAAAAGCAGACCTAATAGACATCTACAGAACTCTCCACCCCAAATCAACAGAATATACATTCTGCTCAGCACATTGCACTTATTCTAAAATTGACCACATAATTGGAAGTAAAGCACTCCTCAGCAAATGAAAAAGAACAGAAATCATAACAAACTGTCTCTCAGACCACAGTGCAATCAAATTAGAACTCAGGATTAAGAAACTCACTCAAAACCACACAACTACATGGAAACTGAACAACCTGCTCCTGAATGACTACTGGGTACATAACAAAATGAAGGCAGAAATAAAGATGTTCTTTGAAACCAATGAGAACAAAGACACAACATACCAGAATCTCTGGGGCACATTTAAAGCAGTGTGTAGAGGGAAATTTACAGCACTAAATGCCCACAAGAGAAAGCACGAAAGATCTAAAATCGACATCCTAACATCACAATTAAAAGAACTAGAGAAGAGCAAACAAATTCAAAAGCTAGCAGAAGGCAAGAAATAACTAAGATCAGAGCAGAACTGAAGGAGATAGAGACACAAAAAACCTTCAAAACATCAATTAAATCCAGGACCTGGTTTTTTGAAAAGATCAACAAAATTGATAGACCACTAGCAAGACTAATAAAAAAGAAAGAAGAATCAAATAGATGCAATAAAAAATGATAAAGTGGATATCACCACCGATCCCACAGAAATACAAACTACCATCAGAGAATACTATAAACACCTCTACACAAATAAACTAGAAAATCTAGAAGAAATGGATAAATTCCTGGACACATACACCCTCCCAAGACTAACCAGGAAGAAGTTGAATTTCTGAATAGACCAATAGCAGGCTCTGAAATTGAGGCAATAATAGCCAACCAAACAAAAAAAGTCCAGGACCAGATGGATTCACAGCTGAATTCTACCAGAGGTACAAAGTGGATCTGGTACCATTCCTTCTGAAACTATTCCAATCAATAGAAAAAGACGGAATCCTCCCTAACTCATTTTATGAGGCCAACATCATCCTGATACCAAAGCCTGGCAGAGACACAACAAAAAAAGAGAATTTTAGACCAATATCCCTGATGAACATCAATGCAAAAATCTTCAATAAAATACTGGCAAACCAAATCCAGCAGCACATCAAAAAACCTATCCACCATGATCAAATGGGCTTCATCCCTGGGATGCAAGGCTGGTTCAACATACGCAAATCAATAAACGTAGTCCAGCATATAAACAGAACCAAAGACAAAAACCACACAGTTATCTCAATAGATGTGGAAAAGGCCTCTGACAAAATTCAACAGCCCTTCATGCTAAAAACTCTCAATAAATTAGGTATTGATGGGACGTATGTCAAAATAATAAGAGCTATTTATGACGAACTCACAGCCAATATCATACTGAATGGGCAAAAACTGGAAGCATTCCCTTTGAAAACTGGCACAATACAGGGATGCCCTCTCTCACCACTCCTATTCAACATAGTGTTGGAAGTTCTGCCCAGGGCAGTCAGGCAGGAAAAAGAAATAAAGGGTATTCAATTAGGAAAAGAGGAAGTCAAATTGTCCCTGTTTGCAGATGACATGACTGCATATTTAGAAAACCCCATCGTCTCAGCCCAAAATCTCCTTAAGCTGATAAGCAACTTCAGCAAAGTCTCAGCAGACAAAATCAATGTGCAAAAAGCACAAGCATTCTTATATATCATTAACAGACAAACAGAGAGCCAAATCATGAGTGAACTCCCATTCACAATTGCTACAAAGAGAATAAAACACCTAGGAATCCAACTTACAAGGGATATGAAGGACCTCTTCAAGGAGAACTACAAACCACTGCTCAACGAAATAAAAGAGAACACAAACAAATGGAAGAATATTCCATGCTCATGGATAGGAAGAATCAATATAGTGAAAATG
The DNA here is from genome assembly GCF_006542625.1 of Nomascus leucogenys. NCBI lineage: Eukaryota > Metazoa > Chordata > Mammalia > Primates > Hylobatidae > Nomascus > Nomascus leucogenys. Next base: position 32,356,586 of record NC_044403.1, on the reverse strand, counting down.
GCCAAATTGCCCAAAGAAATTTATACATTCAATGCCATCCCCATCAAGCTACCAATGACTTTCTTCACAGAATTGGAAAAAAATACTTTAAAGTTCATATGGAACCAAAAAAGAGTCCACATTGCCAAGACAATCCTAAGCAAAAAGAACAAAGCTGGAGGCATCATGCTACCTGACTTCAAACTATACTACAAGGCTACAGTAATCAAAACAGCATGGTACTGGTACCAAAACAGAGACATAGACCAATGGAACAGAACAGAGCCCTCAGAAATAACACCACATATCCACAACCATCTGGTCTTTGACAAACCTGACAAAAACAAGAAATGGGGAAAGGATTCCCTATTTAATAAATGGTGCTGGGAAAACTGGCTAGCCATACGTAGAAAGCTGAAACTGGATCCCTTCCTTACACCTTATACAAAAATTAATTCAAGATGGATTAAAGACTTAAATGTTAGACCTAAAACCATAAAAACCCTAGAAGAAAACCTAGGCAATACCGTTCAGGACACAGGCATGGGAAAGGACTACATGACTAAAACACCAAAAGCAATGGCAACAAAAGCCAAAATTGACAAATGGGATCTAATTAAACTAAAAAGCTTCTGTACGGCAAAAGAAACTACCATCAGAGTAAACAAGCAACCTACAGAATGGGAGAAAATTTTTGCAATCTATCCATCTGACAAAGGGCTAATATCCAGATTCTACAAAGAACTCAAATTTACATGAAAAAAACAAACAACCCCATCAAAAAGTGGGCAAAGGATATGAACAGACACTTCTCAGAAGACATCTATGCAGCCAACAGACACATGAAAAAATGCTCATCATCACTGGCCATCACAGAAATGCAAATCAAAACCACAATGAGATACCATCTCACTCCAGTTAGAATGGTGATCATTAAAAAGTCAGGAAACAACAGGTGCTGGAGAGGATGTGGAGAAATAGGAACACTTTTACACCGTTGGTGGGACTATAAACTAGTTCAACCATTGTGGAAGACAGTGTGGCGATTCCTCAAGGATCTAGAACTAGAAATACCATTTGACCCAGCCATCCCATTACTGGGTATATACCCAAAGGATTATACATCATTCTACTATAAAGACACATGCACATGTATGTTTATTGCGGCACTATTCACAATAGCAAAGACTTGGAACCAACCCAAATGTCCATCAATGATAGACTGGATTAAGAAAACATGGCACATATACACCATGGAATACTGTGCAGCCAGAAAAAAGGATGAGTTCATGTCCTTTGCAGGGACATGGATGAAGCTGTAAAGCATCATTCTCAGCAAACTATCACAAGGACAGAAAACCAAACACCGCATGTTCTCACTCATAGGTGAGAAGTGAACAATGAGATCACTTGGACACAGGGCAGGGAACATCACACAATGGGGCCTGTCAGTGGGTGGGGGGCTGGAGGAGGGATAGCATTAGGAGAAATACCTAATGTAAATGATGAGTTGATGGGTGCAGCAAACCAACATGGCACATGTATACCTATGTATGAAACCTGCATGTTGTGCCCATGTACCCTAGAACTTAAAGTGTAATGAAATAAAAATTAATTTAAAAAAAAAACCTTATGCTGTCAAACTCTTTACAGAGGAAAAAAAACACATTCAGTTAGGTGAGTTAAAGAAGAACAGAAAAAAAAAAAATCAGCTTCTAGATTTTTTTTTTTTTTTTTTTTTTTTTGAGTTACTGTTTCGCCCTCGTTGCCCAGGCTGGAGTGCAATGGCGCAATCTCGGCTCACTGCAACCTCCGCCTCCCGGATGCAAGCGATTATCCTGCCTCAGTCTCCCAAGTAGCTAGGATTACAGGTATGTGCCACCACGCCCAGTTAATTTTTTATATTTAGTAGAGATGGGGTTTCACCATGTTGGTCAGGCTGGTCTCGAAATTCTGACTTCAGGTGATCCTCGGCCTCCCAAAGTCCTGGGATTACAGGTGTGAGCCCCCGTGCCCGGCCATCTTCCAGACTCTTTTTTTTTGAGAGGGAGTCTCGCTCTGTCATGCAGGCTGGAGTGCAGGGGCATGATCTCAGCTCACTGCAACCTCTGCCTCCCAGGTTCAAGCAATTCTCTGCCTCAGTCTCCTGAGTAGCTGGGATTACAGGCACCTACCACCATACACGGCTAATTTTTGTACTTTTAGTAGAGACAAGGTTTCACCATCTTGGCCAGGCTAGTATTGAACTCCTGACCTCGTGATCCACCCACCTTGGCCTCACAAAGTGCTGGGATTACAGGCATAAGCCACCATGCCCATCCTGGATTTTATAACAGAAAGAACTAGGCAAAAATATTAAAATGGAGTTAAAATTTTGAACTAATTAAGTTAGCTTTTTTTTTCCTTTTTTTTAAGAGACAGGTTTTTCTTCTGTCACTCCTGGCTTCAGGTGACCTTTCCACCTCGGCCTCTCAAAGTTCTGGGATTACAGGCGTGAGTCATTGCACTCAGCCTAAATTAGTTTTAAAATGCAGAGCTGGCCGCGCGCAGTGACTCACGCCTGTAATCCCTGCACTCTGGGAGGCCGAGACAGGTGGATCACCTGAGGTTGGGGCTTAGAGACCAGCCTGACCAACATGGAGAAACCCCATCTCTACTAAAAATACAAAATTAGCCGGGTGTGGTGGCACATGCCTGTAATTCCAGCTACTCGGGAGGCTGAGGCAGGGGAATCACTTGAACCCGGGAGGTGGAGGTTGCAGTGAGCCAAGATCGCACCACTACACTCTAGCAGGGGCAACAGGAGCAAAACTCCTCTCAAAGAAAAAAAAAAAAAAACGCTGAGTTAATGGCCAGGCACAGTGGCTCACACCTGTAATCCCAGCACTTTGGGAAGCCGAGGCAGGCAGATCACCTGAGGTCAGGAGTTCAAGACCATCCTGTCCAACATGGTGAAACCCCGTCTCTACAGAAATACAAAAATTAGCCAGGCATAATAGCGGGTGCCTGTAATACCAGCTACTCGGAAGGCTGAGGCAAGAGAATTGCTCGAACCCAGGAGGTGGAGGTTGCAGTGAGCTAAGCTTGCGCTCCAGCCTAGGTGACAGAGCGAGATTCCTTCTTAAAAAAAAAAAAAAAAAAAAAAAAACAGAGTTAAATAATTTTTGAAAGTATTCTGAATTCACTGTTTTCAAAACTGAAGATTATTTATACTGCCAAATCCTACGTATTTAATATTTTAAGTTAATGTGATCCCCTAAGATAAAGAAATATAGTTTTCTATGCAAAAGCTAAATCAGCTTAGGGGTAAGCAAAAGTTAGGATAAATCTGCACCTCTTCTTCTGGCAGCATCTTTCTCCGCCCATCCTTCACTGGAAATCCACTTCCAAAGTCTTTTGAGGAGATATCTGCTCCATATTCCACAATAACATCTTCTTCAATGCTGCTTACCAGCCGCCAAAATTCCTTTTCTACTAATTCTGTGGGAACCATCTACACAGGGAAAACAAAGATGACAAATTATTAAACCACTATAACTATAACCCATATAACATAATACACAGGGTTAAGTAAACACAAACCCATGATGAGATTAAAAATCTTCTGATTCCCTAGAGCAGTAAAGACCGAGATCCTAGCTTTTTCCACTGAGAACAAGGAAAAGCTGAGACAACTCGGACGTTCAGAAAAACATAATGAACTGTGCTGCTCTTTTCTGAAAGAAACTGTTTCCCAAGTAAGGACAAAGATGAACTAGGAAATCAAGGAGAAATAAGGAAATGTAAACAGCAAGACTAAATTGTTTTAACAGCTTCTATTTTATGCCTTTAATGATTTTAACACAAAATTTCATTTTCTTTTTGTTTTTAATTATACTTTAAGTTCTACATTGAGTATTTCTCCTAATGCTATCCCTCCCCTAGTCCCCCACCCCTGGACAGGCCCCGGTGTGTGATGTTCCCCTCCCTGTGTCCATGTGTTCTCATTGTTCACCTCCCACTTCTGAGTGAGAACGTGGGGTGTTTAGTTTTCTGTTCCTGTGTTAGTTTGCTGAGAATGATGGTTTCCAGCTTCATCCATGTCCCTGCAAAGGACATGAACTTATCCTTTTTTATGCCTGCATAGTATTCCATGGTATATATGTGCCACATTTTCTTCATCCAGTCTATCATTGATGGGCATCTGGGTTGGTTTCAAGTCTTTAAAGCAAGACTAAATTTTAGTAACTATAGCAAAATTTTTTGACAGGGACTAAAAAAGCCTAAGATATCCTAGGAAAAGAAGCAAACCCCACAGTAAAAATAACTGAAGAAAAGCAGCAACTGCCCAATACTTTATGCTTTTTTGTAAAGGATTACTCATACAGGGCTAAAATAACAATTCGAGCACCAAAACAGACTTTACAGCTGGGCGTGGTGGCTCACACCTGTAATCCCAACACTTTGGGAGGCTGAGGCAGGCAGATCACTTGAGGTCAGAAGATTGAGACCAGCCTGGGCGAGAGTGAAATCCCATCTCTATTAAAAATACAAGAATTGGTTGGGCGCGGTGGTTCATGGCTGTAATCCTAGAACTTTGGGAGGCCAAGGCGAGTGGATAACCTGAGGTCAGGAGTTCAAGACCAGCCTAACCAATATGGTGAAACCTTGTCTCTACTAAAAATACAAAAATTAGCTGGGCGTGGTGGCAGGCACCTGTAGTCCCAGCTACTCGGGAGGCTGAGGCAAGAGAATCACTTGAACCCAGGAAGCAGAGGTTGCAGTGATAACCTGAGGTTAGGAGTTCAAGACCAGCCTGACCAATATGGTGAAACCCCGTCTCTACTAAAAATACAAAAATTAGCTGGGTGTGGCAGCAGGCGCCTGTAGTCCCAGCTACTTGGGAGGCTAAGGCAGGAGAATCACTTGAACCCGGGAGGCAGAGGTTGCAGTGAGCCGAGATTGTGCCACTGCACTCCAGCCTGGGCGACAAAGCAAGACTCCGTCTCAAAAAAAAAAAGAGTAAACTGAACGCTTTGGACTCAGGTAAATCTTTGTACCTCCCCAGACTGACCTAAAAGATAGCTTACTCACATGGACTGGCATATTAAAATAATCAGACTTAAAATTATCTGCCATCTCTCCAAAGCTCTGAAGTGTATACTCTCGTACAGCTTGTTCAAATCCAAAGGCTTCTCGAGGTTTGCTACATTCCTGGAAAGAAAAAATACGTAAGATTAACTTACTGAAACTAAACTGAAGAAAGCTTTAAGGCTCTTAGTTACTAACTTCTTTGATCATTTCCCTAGGTAAAGCAAATCCAATCAACTCCAGACAACAAAACAAATATCACCTACTTACAATACAGTATCATGAAGTTATTTTCTAGAGCCTCAACTTCATTGTCACAGCCTTCCAATAGGAAGGTAGTACTAAGATGGCTTTAGATCCAGAGGTAGCATTAAGTTCTGGCACTAAGACAAGCATCTAAATGACTACTGACTTGGTATCATGCCTAGGGATGCCTAACATTCTTGGCATACCAGTGGTTTTGGCCATGGAGGAAATAAACGTTCATGCAGGAAGGAAAGGTAATGGATAAGGGGACAGCCACTGGATTGTGAGGATATCAGACTAAGAGAATAGTTTGTTGACACTACCAATCACTATGACCGATGTCTTAACACAAATACTCACTTAGAGTAGAATTGCCTCTGAATCTTTTAACCTTGAGAATAGCAAATAATTAACAATTCAAAGGCCATACAAGACCTTTGAATGCATTTACATACACCCAGCCAACTCTTTCTCTTTAATGTCCTATCACAGTATTTTGTTAAAATAAGTAAACAGACAAGGCATTTCACGACAATGACAATACTATAATCTTTCACTAAGAAATATTCAGCACAATCAAGTAAAAATTTGGGCAAGCTAGAAGACACCATCAGGGCCCGGCACAGTGGCTCGTGTCTGTAATCCCAGCACTTTGGAAGGTCAAGACAGGTGGACCACTTGAGTCCAGGAGTTTAGACCAGCCTGGCCAACATGGTAAAACCTTGTCTCTACAAAAAATACAAGAATTAGCTGGGCGTGGTGGCATACATCTGTAGGGAGGCTGAGCTGGGAGTATCACCTGAGCCCAGAAGCCAGAGGCTGCAGTGAGCTGAGATCACGCCACTGCACTGTAGCCTGAGCGAGAGGCTGTAGACCCTGTCTCAAAAAAGTAAATAAATAAATAGTAAATAAATAAAAGGTACCGTCAGTTTATTTAACAGCATGAAATTGGATGCATAAATCCCAAGTTCTACAGCTTCATGTCTAGTTATACTTTTTTTAATTAATAGAGAAAAAACAATCTATGCTTTTCATTTTTATTATTGCCCAGCAATATCAATATTCTAAGTCAAGTCTCATCATCTGTAGCAATAAACAGAATGACCTAACCAACAGTCAGAAAAAGAAACTTTGAAAGGCAAGCTACCACAATACAATTGTTACATTTCCATTCAATATAGATATTTTAAGTCCTGGAAATTGGCCAGGCATGGTGGCTCAAGCCTGTAATCCCAGCACTCTGGGAAGCCGAGACAGGCAGATCACGAGATCAAGAGACTGAGACTATCCTGGCCAACATGGTGAAACCATGGTCTCTACTAAAAATACAAAAATTAGCTGGGCGTGGTGGCTCGCGCCTGTAGTCCCAGCTACTTTGGAGGCTGAGGCAGGAGAATCACTTGAACCCGGGAGGTGGAGGTTGCAGTGAGCTGAGATCACACCATTGCATTCCAGCCTGGCGACAGAGTGAGACACCATCTCAAAAAAAAAAGTCCTGGAAATTTTAAACACTACATAATGAAGAGAGAATGACAAAAGGAAACATATCTGGGAATATGTTTATATGTATGTGTATATGCATGTATTATTATTTTTAGTTAAAAAAAGGATCCATAGAGGTTAGACTTGTACCTCAGCGACACATTTAGGACACCTCCAGTCTCCTTTGGGAACATCAGGTAGTGGAGGAATTAGACAAAATGTATGATAGCTGTCATCACATCCATCACACAAAAGCAATTTATCTTCATTGTTTCCCCGACCACAAAACATACAAACATAGAGATCAACCTGTTAAAAAAAAATAAATAAAAGTCTATTTTCTATAATAAATAATAAATTTTTACCAGGAACTCCTTAGCTGAAATAAACAAAATAATGCAACTGAAAAGTAAACATAACTAAATCCTGAATGTCTATTTCAAGTAATTGTATTAAAACAGCTTTTCATAAAACTCCCTAAATTTCCTTCCAGAGTTTTTACAAGCAAGTTAATAAAGGTATATCAAGCTGTTAGACTAAAGAAAGACTACAGGCCAGGCACAGTGGCTCACGCCTGTAATCCTAGCACTTTGGGAGCCACGGTGGGCAGATCACGAGGTCAGGAGATCAGGACCATCCTGGCTAACACAGTGAAACCCCATCTCTACTAAAAATACAAAAAATTAGCCGGGCGTGGTGGCGGGCACCTGTGGCCCCAGCTACTCGGGAGGCTGAGGCAGGAGAATGGCGTGAACCCGGGAGGCGGAGCTTGGAGTGACCTGAGATCGCGCCACTGCACTCCAGCCTGGGTGACAGAGCAAGACTCCACCTCAAAAAAAAAAAAAGAAAGAAAGACTACAAATCTGGGTATCTGAAAATCAATTTACATGTATTTTTTAAAATACCATGTCCTTCTTCCCATATACAAATACTCTTTGATAGAGAATGAATACTGAGACTGTCTGTAATAGAACTCAACGATTTACACAGATTCATTTTCATGCTCTCACTTGGTTACCCATAAGGTATATGACTTACAGGAAGCAGCCTACGTATGTAGGACAAAGCAAGGTTAACAACACAAACAAAAGCTGTAACTTCATAGATCTGCCATCAAGTCTTCTAACCAAATTAGCTAACTAAACACATACCATGATCTACCAGGATAGACAGTGCAAAACTGTAATAAAAATAAATCCTTTCCCTCCTGACAGACCCCAAAACACTTACAAAGTTAACAGAGAGAGTGCCTTTCCGTTGTCTCATTTGCATGTTAAATGCGTCTGACCTGTTGGTAACTTTTCGTCTTCTGGTGACCTCATCTTGAAATAAAAAGTTATACAATAATAGTAAAAACTAATGTTGAGAGCTTACTATGGACCAGACACTATTTAAAATTATTTAGATTAGTTAAAATCTTACAACTGTTTATCTAGAGGTAGATATACTATTTATTATCTCTCACTGAAGATGAAGAACCTGAGGTACAGCAAAGGTAATAACTTGCTCAAAATCATACAGCAAGGCAGATTTAAGATTCTAATCCAGTCACGTAAAATCCACAGAGCTTACCCATTAATGCTGTATGTGTATGCAGTACGTACTACATACAACCTGCAGGTATTACTTGGAGGAACTCCCAAATTAGGGACTAATTTCTAAGACTGTTGACAGCCAATACTATGATTACAAGAGTAACAAAAATAAAGTACTTCTTAAAAAGGAAATATTATTATTGCAATGTATTTAGTAAGTCTTATTACATGGGATGTTTTAAGAGAGACAGAACAATATTATTTAATCTTCTGGAGTTCAGTCCACTATCTGAATTGTACGACTTAACTACACATCTAAGTACACAGTAATTAGTATTTGTGACTGCAGCATTTCATTAAGTTCTCATATAGTCAAAACATATCCAGCCTAATCTTTGTTAAACACTTTTAAAATTGACATGTTACATAGAGAGAACAGTGGAACTTGATCTTTGCACGAGCAGTTCTACTGACAAAAATCTTCCACATGTGAAGCCGAGAGTAACAGACTTACTAAAGAAAAGTTTCTTCAAATGAACTGACATAATATATCAAGGGCAATTACTTTAAAAATTAAAATTATGGTTAGAATTTTAAAATTCTAAGCTTCTCCCAGTATATGTTGATACTAAGAGTTATAAGCTTTAGCTCACTAGGTAAGAACCATTAATTCCACCATTCTCTCATAAACCAGCCTTTAGAAACTGCAATAAATTCGTGTGTCATACATTACACATAGAGAAGGAAAATCCTCTCTTCCAAAATCATAAAAATTCAACATAAGATTGCTCTTCACACCTTAAATTTAAGAGATCTGGCATTTAAAAAGGTGATTTGCCTAGGAACCACATTGCAATTTTACAATTCTTAAGAAATTCCCAGCACAGACTGCAATTCAAGTATCATTTGAATTTTTTTTACAATCACATTCTACCTTATCTCTTTTCATGATCAAATAACAAATTTTACCTTCTTTATCTTTTGTTCCCATTGCCAGGCCCACAACCTTGGGCCCAGCCCCAAAAATCTGAAGTTTCTTCAGTTCCGTGTTTCTACTCACATCTCCAGATTCTGACTAAAAAATAAGCAAAATTCACATTAGCATAATCATGCTGATTCATGCATTTATTTTTTTACCCAAGGAAAGTTTCAGGATCCTCCTCAACACGAAAGAACAGATTATTGGATTTCCACTCACTGCCTCATTACCACAGTTGAAAACAGTCACCAAAACACTATTCAACACCCAGATTCCTTTCCACAAAATAAAACTCGTGTATGACTCATAAAAGCACAGTTGTCAAGCTGTCTAAAGACAGACACTGCTGGTTATCACACAATAGAAAGCCCCACTTCTAACTTCCTACTAGACACCTGTATTTGATTAGAGGGCATCTCAGGACATGAATTGTGACTGTCCTAAGCCAATCATACTAACCTCATTTTTCTTTGTTGGTGATGACATTAAAAAATTGTACTGGAAGCCCCTGGGAAAGATTGCCATCTTCTAATAAAAGGCAAATGGCCAGACGCAGTGGCTCACACCTGTAATCCCAACACACTGGGAGGCCAAGGCGGGTGATCATTTGAGCTCAAGAGTTACAGACCAGCCTGGACAACACAGGGAGACCCCATCTCTACAAAAAGTACAAAAATTAGCCAGTCGTGGTGGTGTGCATCTGTAGTCCCAGCTACTTGGGAGGCTGAGGTTGGAGGATCCCTTGAGTTTAAGAGGTTGAGGCAGTTAGGCGAGATCACGCTGCTGCACTCCACCCTGGGCAACAGACAAGCGAGACCCTGAATCAATCCATCAACAGGAAAGCTTCTCCCAGCCCGGGCAACATAGTGACCCCCCGTTTCTACCGAAAAAAAAAAAAATTAAAAATTAGCTGGACTTGGTGGCACGAACCTCAAGTCCTAGCTACCCAAGAGACTGAGGCAGAAAGATCACTTGAAGCCCTGGAGTTCAAGGCTGCAGCGAGCCATGACTGTCCTACCACACTCCAGCCTGGGTGACAGAAAAAGACCCGTCTTAAAAAAAAAAAAAAAGAGGAGGAAAGCATCTTAAAGAATAAGTCCTTTTGGAGGCCGGGCGTGGTGGCTCACGCCTGTAATCCCAGCACTTTGGGAGGCCAAGGAGGGTGGATCACGAGGTCAGGAGTTCTAAACCAGCCTGCCCAATACAGTGAAACCCCATCTCTACTAAAAATACAAAAATTAGCCAGGCATGGTGGTGCGCGCCTATAGTCCCAGCTACTTGGGAGGCTAAAGCAGAAGAATTGCTTGAACCCAGGAGGTGCAGGTTGCAGTGAGCTGAGATTGCATCACTGCACTCCAGCCTGGGCCACAGAGCAAGACTCAGTCTCAAAAAAAAAAAAAAAGAGTAAGTCCTTTTGCCCCAACTCCCTTCCTTCCTGCTAAGGGACTCTGTCTGGTGAAAGCATGGTGCTAGACTCTGCAGCAGCCATACTTCAACTGGGAGGAAATTTATCACCCACACACTGAAGAAAGCAAGGCAGAAAGATGGAAAGAGCCTGGGCCCTTCACCAATCCTAGAACTACTGAACTCTGAAAATCTTATGTAAAAATGTGTTCTTATGTGAAAAATTAGTTATTAATGTTTAAGCTACTAATACTTGTTTAATGTTTAAGTTCTAATACTTGAAAGTGAGAGGATCCTGACAGATTCTGGTATTCAATCTTGAATTAAGATTAACCATATTCTCTGAATATAGACTAATAGCCAAAATTTATTTTAAGTGTGTAAATAAATAAAGAATAAGCATAAAAATAACCCAGGATAAAATACAGACTACTTTATAAGTCTGTGGCTACATAACAAATGATGTATGCAATCTAGACTAATAAAAGATCATGTAAGTACAAAACCTAAATGCCATTTCAGTATTTATCTTTAAACTTTTGTAGACTGATTTGGTTATACTAACCAACTTCTACTGTTAGTCGAACAATAAATATAACACTACACATTCTTTACCATTATTAAAGCAAAGTATATAACAATAAAGCTGATGTATGTTGAGTAAATAGTATGTGCCATATCTAAGTACTTTAATCAATTGGTCCTTACAACAACCTTTTCAGAAAAGAAATGAAGTTCCAAAAAGTAGAATAAAACAACATTCTTTGATCTAAAACTCAAAATAACAAAATTAAAAAGGACCTTCCACCTGAACATTTTAATTCTCTACTTAAAAAATAACAACAGGCCAGGCATGATGACTCACACCTGTAAATCCCAGCTCTTTGGGAGCCCGAGGCGGGTGGATCATGAGGTCCGTAATTCAAGACCAGCCTGGACAATATGGTGAAACCCTGCTTCTACTAAAAATACAAAAATCAGCCGCACGTGGTGGCAGGCGCCTATAATCCCAGCTACTCACAAGGCTGAGGCAGGGAACTGCTTGAACCTGGGAGGCAGACATTGCAGTGAGCCGAGATCATGCCACTGCACTTCAGCCTGGGTGACAGAGCGAGACTCCATCTCAAAAAAATAAATAAATAATAAATAATAATAAAAAAAACAATAAAAAGACTACATATTAGATCTTTAGAACAAATTTAAAGCAGTGATCACAGGAAATTTTATAGTCTTAAACATTTCAATAAAAACAAAAGAATAAAATTAAATTCCCAACTCAAAACACTAGGAAAAAACTAGAAGATAAACCAAAAGAACTGTGGTGCTGGATTAGAGCTGGATTAGAGTATGAATGCAAATATCAAGTCATAACTTTTTAAAAATTTATTTTCTAGCTCTGACCATTTAAAAGAGCCTAGAAGCAATGACATCCCAGTGGGAACAAGCACACCATGCGCTCAGATCATGGTTTCTAAATACCATTTCAAATACATAACGAACCAGGATCCCTAAGAAAAATTTCAGACATAATAGCAGCCAGCACTTGTTTAAAGATTGGACATGGAGAATAGGGAAATAAAGAAATCAAGGAGTTTGATTCATTTGATTCATTCAAAGGCTTTTACAGCTGGGCATGTTGGCTCATGCCTGTAATCCCAGCACTTTGGGAGGCCAAGGCAGGCAGATCACTTGAGCCCAGGAATGAGACCAACCTGGGCAACATGGCAAAACCCTGTCTCTACAAACATACAAAAATTAGCTGAGTGGTGGTGTGTACTTATGGTCCCAGCTACCTGGGAGGCTGAGGTGGGAGGATGGCTTTAGCCTAGGAGGCAGAGGTTGCGATTAGCCAAGACTGCGCCACCGCACTCCAGCCTGGGTGACAGAGCCACACGCTGTCCCAAAAAAAAAGGGGGGGGGGAGGAGGAAGGGAAGAAGGAAGGGAGGCAAGGAGGGAGGGAGGCAGGCAAGGAGGGAGGGAGGCAGGAAAGGAGGAAGGGAGGAAACAAGGAAAGAAGGAAGAGGTGATAATACATTATCTTTCAGATGTATTGAATTTGGCAAACCCATGCTGTAGCCAATAAGGAGTACACATGTATAAGTACACACACACCCCTGATGAAAATAAAAGGATGGATGTTAAGACAGATTTGGGCTGGGTGCGATGGCTCACACCTGTAATCCCACCACTTTGGGAGTCTGAGGCAAGCGGATCACTTGAGGCCAGTTTGAGACCAGCCTGGCCAAAATGGTGAAAACCTGTCTCTACTAAAAATATAAAAAATGAGCCAGGCGTAGTGGCATGTGCCTGTAATCCCAGCTACTCAGGAGGCTGAGGAAGGAGAATCGTTTGAACCCGGGAGACAGAGGTCACCGTGAGCCAAGATCATGCCACTGCACTCCAGCCTGGGAGATACAGCAAGACTCTGTCTAAAAAAAACAAAGACAAGATTTGAGAGTTCTGAGCATTACAGGTAGTACTTGAAATCACATGCAGATGAGACAGCTAAGGAGAGTGAAGACAGAAAAGGACCAAAGATACAAAATAAAGGGAAGAGAGAAGAGACAACAAAGATGACTAAGGAGTGGTCAGAATATAAGGAGGAAAACCAGAAGAGAGAGGTATCACACAAATGAAAGAAAAATCAAGTTAATCTAATTTCAAGGACAGGAGTCAACAACCCCATTAAACATATACATGACCAGAGATCAATTAAGATATTAAATGAAAAGGAGAATCTCAGAATTTGACAATTAAAAACTCAGTGGTAACTTGGACAGTGCAGTTTCAATAAAATTACTTAGCTCAAAGTTAGATTATAGAGTATAAAAACTAAACAGATGTCGAGGAAACTGAGACAATAAAGACTATTTGTCAAGAAACTTCTACGTGAAAAGACGCAAGGATAAGGCATTATGTAAGAAGACGGCTTTTATGTTTAAGATGATAGAGACTTAAATACATATTGGGAGGAATGGAATTCAACAGACAGAGGTGGGAGAGAAAGATTTCTCAGTATGTTGAAATCACTAAAGATGCCAGAATGGATGGAAGTGGAGGGATTATCCTTGAAGAGAAAGGCACATTTTGCCCACAGAGATAGACAAAGACTAAGTATGAATACCAGTAGTTTTGTGTATGGGGCAAGAAGCTAAAGTTCTACCAGAAAGCCTTTATTTTCTTTCTGAAATAGAAAACTAGGAATGAACGGCAGACATTCAACAGAATTAAGTACAAATTACGAGTTGAAAAAATTCTTGATTTCAAATCCTGAAATAGCTTATCAACCAATCTGAATACAGTGACAACTATCACAAACGGTAAAAGCGTTCCATGTAGTGCCCCCCCCACATTTTTTTTTTTTTTTTTTTTTTTTTTTTTTTGGAGACGGAGTCTTGCTCTGTCACCCAGACTGGAGTGCAGTAGCGTGATCTTGGCTCGCTGCAAGCTCCGCCTTCCAGGTTCACGCCATTCTCCTGCCTTAGCCTCCCGAGTAGCTGGGACTACAGGTGCCCACCACTACGCCCAGCTAATTTTTTTGTATTTTTAATAGAGATGGGATTTCACCATGTTAGCCAGGATGGTCTTGATCTCCTGACCTCGTGATCCGCCCGCCTCAGCCTCCCAAAGTCCTGGGATTACAGGCGGTGAGCCACCATGCCCGGCCTGTAGTCCCCATTTTTATAATAAAGAAAAGCATTAGGAATAGGCAAGACATCTTCATGGTTTCAAGGTGAACATCAAAAAAAAATTCATCACAAGCTGGTAACTGGTGAGATGGACAGGAGCAATTGGGGCAACTCTTCAAAGCACAATCACCATGTCAAAGGGACCAGCAATCAGTGTTTACCCAAATCACTGTTTACCCAAATCACTGTATACCCAAAGATGATCAGAACTTCTGAGACCAATCGCACTAATAAAAATGACTTAACGACTAAACCAGAGTTTACTAACTTATAATGGGGTTATCACTTTCCAATGAATTTCCATAAAAGTCACATTCCTATCCAGGTTACCTGCCTTTCTACTTTCAAAAGGTACCTAAAAAGCTGAGTATTCAGAAAACATAAACATAAACTCAGAAAAAGAAAGGCAGAAATGGCATAACGGAGAGATAGTCCCTGATCTGTAGAAAAGCAAGATGAAGTATTAATAGTCTGCCTCTCCCGACCTCTCCTCTACACAACATCAGATTCAGTGTCTCTTGTTAATAGCAGTTTTATCCTGCTTCTCTGATACCCACTTTTGATGCCAATCATTCCCATCTCTATACTACATTGTTTCCTTAAATGTTAAAATCACTTAGGATTCAGTGAAGTTGCTTTTCCTGTCCATCTGTATGTTAACGTAAATGGATTAAATCTAAGAAGTTCTAAGGGCACCTCACTTTCTCAGTCTCCAAACTTGTCTTCACTAAAAACCTTAAAAGACCACAGAGAAAAGGAAACAGGGGTTTGAAAGAGAAGCAAAGCTTGGGGGAAAAAAAAAAGAAAAAGAAGAAATAAATAGGGGAAGGGGGGAATCAGGCAAAAAATAAATTAGGGCATTTTTCTTCTGATGTATTCGGCTTTGAAATTATTTTAGGTTACACGAACACTACAGTAGTTAAACTGGAATGGCTCAGACACTAAGAAATTTATACTCTTGGTTTTTAAAGGAATGGTAGGTGAAAAATAAAAACACTTTCCTATTCATCTCACTTCTGCTACCCATAAAAATAAAATACACTAGAATTCATCAGCATGTCTATAAAATTGGCACTACAGTATCCGGGGTCACCCTCTGATTTGCCATCCCTGTCAGAAACTACTAAAAAATTAACAAAGAACTTTCTAAATCAAATTACGCCACATTTCACAATTTATTCTCCATTCATCTCAAAGGTAAATGAAAAATATGGCTCAAGTTTTGAAGAACAACAGTATATGAGTGGCCTCCCGTGACCAGGTAACTGTTCCACACAGTTAATGCATTTAAAACTCCCATTAAAAATGGCCCATAAGCCAGGCACAGCAGCGCACACCAACTAGCAATACTCAAGAGGCTGAGGCAAGAGGATCACTTGAGCCAAGGAGTTCAAGGCTAGCCTGGGCAACATCATGAGACTACATCTTTATTTAAAAATTTTAAAAAGCCCAAGACATTCATACCTGAGACTTCACACGTCTTGTTCTCTTCGGCAGAATGTTCATTCTTGTGCCTGGCTCTGGGGAAGTTTGGGTATCAGTGCTGAGAACCTCAGGCTCCACTTTTTCTTTAAGATCTAAATTAGGCATCTGCACACCCTAAAAGATCAGAGCACAGAAAGAGAACAGGTTCACTGATAAGAAATCATGTTGGAGAATCAGTGTAAAAATAATAAATTGCCAATGAATCCCTAAAACTAGATTGCAATTATTTCTCAAACTGACATGCAGCTATCCCTATCAAAATCCTGGCAGGCTTTTTGTTGTTGTTAAAATTGAAAGCTGACCCTAAAATTTATTTGGAAATGTAAGTTGTTTAGAAATTTTGAAAAAGAACGAAAAAACTTACACTACTGAATATCAACATTTACCATAAAGCTATCGTACTCAAAACAATGCAGTACTGGTTTTAGGGCAGACATATAAATCAGTGCAATAAAAACAGAGTTCAGAAATAAACCCACACATTTATGGTCAACTGATCTCCAACAATGGTGGTGAGTTAAATCAGTGGGAAAAGGATAGCCTTTTAAACAAATGCTGCTGGTACTACTCAATATTCATATACCCCCTTCCCCACCAAAAAATAAACTTACATCTTCACCTCATACTATACATACAAAAAAAGCCTCAAAATGCATCACTGACCAAAATATAAAAGCCAAAACTGTAAAATTTCTACATTAAAGCAAAGAAGAAAATCTTTGTGACCTTGGAAAAGATTTCTTAAATATGACACCAAAAGCACAATCCATAGAAGGAAAAAAGAAACAAATAAATGGTTCTTCAAAAAGTCACCATTACAAAAATGAAAAGATAAAAGAGTAAGAGAAAATATCTGCAAGTCATTTACCTGATAAAAGACTTGTACAAAACCTGTATAACAAATTCACAAGTATAAGACAAACAACCCAATTAAAACAAGATCTGAACAGACACTTCACCAAGATATGCAAATGGCTAATATGAATATGAAAATATGCACATCACTAGTCATTAGAGAAATGCAAATTAAAACCACAATAAAGTATCACTATACAACTAACTAGAATGGCTATAATTTAAAAAACTGACAATACCAAGTGTTGACCAGGATGTGGAAAAACTAGAAGCCTCTACATTACTGGTGGGAAAGTAAAATGATTCAGCCATTTTGGAAAACAACTTGGCAGTTCTTAAAAATTCACACAGGCAGGGTGTGGTGGCTCACGCCTATAATCTCAGCACTTTGGAAGGCCAAGGCGGGTGGATCACTTGAAGTCAGGAGTTCGAGACCAGCCTGGCCAAGATGGTGAAACCCTGTCTCTACTAAAAATACAAAAATTAGCTGAGGGTGGTGGTGGGCACCTGTAGTCCCAGCTACTCTACTCAGGAAGCTGAGGTGGGAGAATCACTTGAACCCGGGAGGCGGAGGTTGCAGTGAGCCGAGTTCACGCCACCACACTCCAGCCTGGGTGACACGGCAAGATTCCATCTCAAAAAAAAAAAAAAAAAAATTTACACATAAACTTACCATATAACCCAGCAATTCCACTCCCAAGTACCTACCCAAGAGAAATGAAAACATATGTCCACTCAAAGACTTGTCTATGAATATTCATAGCATTATTCATAATAGCCATAAACTGGAAACAATCTAAATGTGCATCAACTGGTAAACAAAATGTGGTATATTCATTCAATGGAATATTATTCAGCCATAAAAATGAAGTACTGACACATGCTATAGCATGGCTGAACTTTTTATTTGAGACAGGGTCTCACTCTGTCACCCAGGCTGGAGTGCAGTGGCACGATCTCAGCTTACTGCAACCTCCATCTCCCAGGCTGAAGCAATCCTCCTACCTCAGTCTCTGGAGTAGCTGGGACCAAGGCGCACACCACCATACCTGGCTAACTTTTTGTATTTTTAGTAGAGACAGGGATTCACCATGATGCCTAGGCTGGTCTCAAACTCCTGGCCTCAAATGATCCACCCACCTCAGCCTCCCACAGTGCTGAGATTACAGGCATTAGCCACCGCATCCAGCCAACGTGGCTGAACTCTGAAAACATTAGGCTAAGTGAAAAAAGCCAGACACAAAATCATATTGTATGATTACACCTAGGTGAAAGTTCTAGAAAAGGCAAACTACAGAGCCAGGAAGCAGGTCAGGAATTGCCTGTGTGGGGGGGTGGAACACGAACCAACTACAAATGAACAAGAGAATTTTGGAGGCTAGTGGACGTGCTCTAAAACTGGATCACAGTGATCGCTGCATAAATGTAGAAATTTATTAAAGCTTACCAAAGGTGCACCCACAAAGGGTGAATTCTATGGTATATAAATTATACCTAATAAAGCTGTTTTAGAAAAATTCATGAAACAAACAGGACTTTTTCAAAAAGTTTCAGTCATAAAGGTTTAGAGAACATTCATTTCCATTATTCTTTATCTTGTAAACCATCAAAAACAACTATGATATACACATACAGTGTATGATATACACTTTGCTTCCCCAAATTTTGGTGCCTGCTAACTTGGGTTAAACACAGTCTAAAGTTTATACTTGGGCAAACTGGATTTATCAACTTTGTCTAAAAAGAATAATGCATCTCACCATAAGGCTCACACCAGACTGGAAAAGCTCATATGGGTAGAGAATTCTTTCATAATGTGACTTCAAAAGAGACCCAGTTCCTTTTCCTGGCAGATATCCCAAGCGACTACCCACTTTAGACCATTTCTTCTCTTTGGTGACCATTTCAAAACCTCCTTTGCTGGCAACAATCTGAAAAGAAAGTAAAAGTTGCTCAGAGAAAAAAGGTAGATTCAAGCATCCTGACTCTTAAGTCTTGTCTACTAAATAGACAAATTATTCAGGGCTTAAATTTAAAATTTCCTTTCAATGAGTATCTAACCAAACTGACACTTATCAACATTTAGAGTAAGAAATAGAAACAATGCTTTTCAGAGGTTTAAAATGTAATTAACATTGTGCCTACCTTCAAACCAAGCATTCAAAAATATTTAATGAATTAATACTCTGTACAGTACACACTGTGTGAAAACTAAACACACGTATAGACAGACTACTTAAGGAACTCACAATATGAAATGAGAATAAAAACAGATAAAAAATAGATATGAAAATAAATGTTATATAATACAAAATAAACATAAATCCTGAAATTAGAAATAACCAAGTAACTTACAGAACTTAACAAAAATGTCAATCAAACCATGAATACAGAGGACAGTTTTGAAAAACAGGCTATATTTTTTCAAAAGGACAAGAGTTTTATATGGAAGATTATAAAGGAACACTGAGAAAAGATTAGGTTGCAGCAGATTTACCGACACGGAGTACAGAACATATTAAGGTAGAAAATGACGAGACAAATTGGCTAACTTGGCTGAATGGTCACATCAAGCCAGGCACTCTACAGAATACGTATTTCAAAGCTCCTTAATGTCCAGGAGCTGTTATTATACATCTCTTAGGCTCTAAAACACAGTCATGCACTGCATAACATTTTGGTCAAATATAGACCGCATATATGACAGTGCTCTCATAAGATTATAATACCATATTCTTACTGAACCTTTGTGTTTAGATACATACACAAATACTTACCATCGTGTTACACTGCCTACAGTATTCAGTACAGTAACAGGCTGTACACCTTTAGTCTAGGAGCAACAGGCTATACTACATAGCCTAAGTGTGCAGTAGGCCATAACATCTGGGTTTGTTTAAGTACATTCTATGATGTTTGCACAATAATGAAATCGTCATGTTTTTCACGATATATCCCTATCATTAAGTGACACGATTGTACAGGCAGTTTTCAATTTCACTGACAATAAAGAGAACTGTGAAACAGTGTTCGAACTCAGTTTCTCCTATTTGATTGAGTATATACTACTGTATCTTACTACATAAAAAAAAGTTAAAGCCAGGCATAGTGGCTCACATCTGTAATTCTAACACGTTGGGAGGCCAAGGCAGGAGGATCACTTGAGCCCAGGAGTTTCAAACCATGCTGGGCAATATAGTGAAGCCCCCATCTCTACAAAAAAATTTAAAAATTAGCTGGGCAGGTCGGGCAGGGTGGCTCATGCCTGTAATCCCAGGACTTTGGTAGGCAGAGCTGGGCAAATAGCCTGAGTTCAGGAGTTCAAGAGCAGCCTGGGCAACAAAGCGAAACCCCGTCTCTTCTAAAAAATATATACAAAAAATTAGCCAGACGTGGTGGTACACACCTATAATCCCAGCTACTCAGGAGGCTGAGGCCCAAGAATCACTTGAACCCAGGAGGCAAAGGTTGCAGTTAGCTGAGATTGTGCCACTGCACTCCAGCCTGGGCAGTAGAGTGAGACTCCATCTCAGAAAAAAAAAAAAAATTAACCGGGCAGGTGGTGTACCTGTAGTTCCCAGCTACCTGGGAGGCCAAGGCAGGAGGATCAGTTGAGCCCAGGAGATCAAGGCTGCAGTGAGCCATGATCACACCACTGCACTCTGGCCTGGCTGACCCTGTCTCAAAAAAAAAAAAAAGTTAAAAGTTAAAAATAAAATTATCATATGATCCTGCAATGTCACTTCTAGGTATATACTCAAAGAACTGAAAGGAGGGACCCAAACAGATTCTTGCACACCGATGTTCACAGCAGCAATATTCTTGAGAGTCAAAACAGAACCCAAAAGTTTATCAACAGATACATGAATAAACGAAATGTAGTATAATAAAATACAATGGAATATTATTCTGCCTTAAAAAGAAAATGCTGATACATCCCAAACATGAATGAATTTTGAAAATATAAAATAAGCCAGACACAAAATGATGACTACTGTATAATTCCATTTACGTAAGCTACAGAGTAAGCAAATTCATCGAGATAGAAAGCACAATAGAAGTTGCCAGGGCCGGGCGGGGTGGCTCACGCTTGTAATCCCAGCACTTTGGGAGGCCGAGGTAGGCGGATCACCTGAGGTCAGTAGTTCGAGACCAGCCTGGCCAACATGGTGAAACTCTGTCTCAACTAAAAATACCAAAAATTAGCCAAGCATGGTGGTGCACACCTATAATCCCAGCTACTAGGGAGGTTGAGGAAGGAGAATCGCTTGAATCCGGGAGGAGGAGGTTGCAGTGAGCCAGACTGCACCACTGAACTCCGGTCTGGGCAAGAGCGAGACCCTGTCTCAAGGAAAAAACAAACAGACAAAAAACACAGTTATATGACCTTGGCAAAGTTACATAACTTGCAATTCAATTTCCTCACCATCATCAAAATAGTAACAACAGTGCCTACACCTCGTTACGAGGCTCCTGTGAGGACAAATGAAATAAAATATGAAAAGTACCAGGATAAAGTACTTTACCAATGTTGCTATATTATAAATGACTATGAGTGTGGACAAATGGAGGGAGAGGATACACATACTAAAAGTAAGTGAAGGAAATGTTTTCAACTCTTCAGCTTTATGATGTTATTATAAACAAAGATGAACCTATGGCCAACGTACAATTTTCCTCTAGTGAATGATCTAAAAGCTTGGTAGAAACACAAACTCATATGCACAAGAGTTGAACACATCTCTTTAGTTCTTCAGCTCCTCCTATCACATCCTCAAAGATGCCCTCTCTGTTAAAAGAATCAATCAGGGGAAAATTATACAGAGAAAAATTATTTTTCAAAGTAGAGAGAAAGACACAATGACAATGGTTTAGATAAAGGGCTGTCTGGAAGCAACTGGATGGATTAGAGTGCCTTTCATTCAACAGGTAACTTTCCAGTGCTTCTATACTGCCAGCTACTATTCTAGGTACCTGGGATACATTTATGAATAAAACAAAGATCTTTGTCCTCATGGAGCTTACATTCTAGTGGAGGAAGAGAATAAACAATGAACATAATATATAAATTTTGAAGTGATAAATATTGTAGAAGAAATTAAAAAGCAGTCAAGGGGCCTCCAGGTAACAGAGTAAAGATAATCTGAAGTATTAAACGATTGCAAAAAGCCTTATTATAAAGATGAAATCTAAGCAAAGACTTGAAGGGAGTGAAGTAGTTAACTAGCAGATATAAAGGGAACAGACAAAACAAAGGCTCCAAGTCAGAAGCATGCCTAGAGTGTTTGAGGAAAATAAGGAAGCCAGTGTGGCTAAAGCAAAGTGAACGAGCAGGGAGGAGAAGTAAAGGAACGCAGGGAGGCAACAGAAGCCCTCTTATCTTTACTATCCCATACAGTAATCGCTCTGACATAATAATCTGCTTTGTATTCAAAGCATTTCAAGCTAAATTTCCGTTAGTTATGGTATACCTGCATGGATCCAGTCATGATGTCCCACCCAGTTCTGGTGATTAGTGGCAGCCAGGATATGGCCATGACAAAGGAATAAACTATCTCACAAAGAAAACAAAACCATTACTTTGGCTCCACGCATACAATACTCTAACAATCTAACCAAAAAACACACAAAACCTAATACCTGCTTTTCTTTGGCTGGCAGATTCAAAGATTATCATGCACAATTAAAAAATACAAACCAGGCCAGGCACAGTGGCTCATGCCTGTAATCCCAGTACTTTGGGAGGCTGAGGCAGGTGGATCACCTGAGGTCAAGAGTTCGAAACCAGCCTGGCCAACATGGTGAAACCCCGTCTCTACTAAAAATACAAAAATTAGTGGGGCGTGGTGGCAGGCACCTGTAATCCCAGTTACTTGGGAGGCTGAGGCAGGAGAATCACTTGAACCCAGGTGATGGGGATTGCAGGGAGCTGGGATCATGCCACTGCACTCCAGCCTGGGCAACACAGCAAGACTGTCTCAAAAATAAATAAAAATTAAAAATAAAATATAAACCATTTACTCCAAACATTTGCCATGTACTATATCACAACACTGTCCCCAGAAATACCACTACGAACCATGCTCTATAAAAAGACACATGGCATGCACTTGAATTGAACACAATGAAGACAAGCTCTTTATCAAAACTTAACCAAAAAGTAGTATCACTCAAGACCAAAACAGCTGGGAATAGAGATAGTTGTTTTTTTAATTGTACTTTAAGTTCTAGGGTACATGTGCACAATGTGCAGGTTTGTTACATATGTATACATGTGCCATGTTGGTGTGCTGCACCCATTAACTCACCACTTACATTAGGTATATCTCCTGATGCTATTCCTCCCCGCTACCCCCACCCTGCGACAGGCCCCGGTGTGTGATGTTCCCCTTCCTGTGTCCAAGTGTTCTCATTGTTCAGTTCCCACCTATGAGTGAGACCATGCGGTGTTTGGTTTTCTGTTCTTGTGATAGTTTGCTCAGAATGATGGTTTCCAGCTTCATCCATGTCCCTACAAAGGACATGAACTCATCCTTTTTATGGCTGCATAGTATTTCATGGTGTGTATGTGCCACATTTTCTTAATCCAGTCTATCATTGATGGACATTTGGGTTGGTTCCAAGTCTTTGCTATTGTAAATAGTGCCGTAATAAACATACATGTGCATGTGCCTTTATAGCAGCATGATTTATAATCCTTTCGGTATATACCCAGTAATGGGATGGCTGGGTCAAATGGTATTTCTAGTTCTAGATCCTTGAGGAATCGCCACACTGTCTTCCACAATGGTTGAACTAGTTTATAGTCCCACCAACAGTGTAAAAGTGTTCCTATTTCTCCACATCCTCTCCAGCACCTGTTGTTTCCTGACTTTTTAATGATCACCATTCTAACTGGAGTGAGATGGTATCTCATTGTGGTTTTGATTTGCATTTCTCTGATGGCCAGTGATGATGAGCATTTTTTCATGTGTCTGTTGGCTACACAGATGTCTTCTTTTGAGAAGTGTCTGTTCATATCCTTTGCCCACTTTATGATGGAGTTGTTTTTTTCCTTGTAAATTTGTTTATTTGTAGATTCTGGATATTAGTCCTTTGTCAGATGAGTAGAATGCAAAAATTTTCTCCCCTTCTGTAGGTTGCCTGTTCACTCTGATGATAGTTTCTTTTGTTGTGCAGAAGCTTTTTAGTTTAATTAGATCCCATTTGTCTATTTTGGCTTTTGTTGCCACTGCTTATGGGGTTTTAGACATGAAATCTTTGCCCATGCCTGTGTCCTGAATGGTATTGCCTAGGTTTTCTTCTAGGGTTTTTATGGTTTTAGGTCTAACATTTAAGTCTTTAATCCATCTTGAATTAATTTTTGTATAAGGTGTAAGGAAGGGATCCAGTTTCAGCTTTCTACGTATGGCTAGCCAGTTTTCCCAGCACCATTAAATAGGGAATCCTTTCCCCATTTCTTGTTTTTGTCAGGTTTGTCAAAGATCAGATGGTTGTAGATTGTGGTATTATTTCTGAAGGCTCTATTCTGTTCTGTTGGTCTATATCTCTGTTTTGGTACCAGTACTGTGCTGTTTTGGTCACTGCAGCCTTGTAGAATAGTTTGAAGTCAGGTAGCATGATGCCTCCAGCTTTGTTCTTTTGGCTTAGGAATGACTTGGCAATGCGGGCTCTTTTTTGGTTCCGTATGAACTTTAAAGTAGTTTTTTCCAATTCTGTGAAGAAAGTCATTGGTAGCTTGTGGGGATGGCATTCAATCTATAAATTACCTTGGGCAGTATGGCCATTTTCACGATAATGATTATTCCTATCTATAAGCATGGAATATTCTTCCATTTGTTTGTGTCCTCTTTTATTTTGTTGAGCAGTGGTTTGTAGTTCTCCTTGAAGAGGTCCTTCACATCCCTTGTAAGCTGGATTCCTAGGTATTTTATTGTCTTTGAAGCAATTGTGAATGGAAGTTCACTCATGATTTGGCTCTCTGTTTGTGTTATTGGTGTATAAGAATGCTTGTTATTTTGGCACACTGATTTTGTATCCTGAGACTTTGCTGAAGTTGCTTATCAGCTTAAGGAGATTTTGGGCTGAGACGATGGGGTTTTCTAAATATACAGTCATGTCATCTGCAAACAGGGACAATTTGACTTCCTCTTTTCCTAATTGAATACTCTTTATTTCTTTTTCCTGCCTGACTGCCCTGGGCAGAACTTCCAACACTATGTTGAAAAGGAGTGGTGAGAGAGGGCATCCCTGTATTGTGCCAGTTTTCAAAGGGAATGCTTCCAGTTTTTGCCCATTCAGTAGGATATTGGCTGTGGGTTTGTCATAAATAGCTCTTATTATTTTGACATAAGTCCCATCAATACCTAATTTATAGAGAGTTTTTAGCATGAAGGGCTGTTCAATTTTGTCAGAGGCCTTTTCTGCATCTATTGAGATAATCGTGTGGTTTTTGTCTTTGGTTCTGTTTATATGCTGGATTACATTTATTCATTTGCGTATGTTGAACCAGCCTTGCATCCCAGGGATGAAGCCCATTTGATCATGGTGGATAAGCTTTTTTGATGTGCTGCTGCATTTGGTTTGCCAGTATTTTATTGAAGATTTTTGCATCGATGTTCATCAGGGATATTGGTCTAAAATTCTCTTTTTTTGTTGTGTCTCTGCCAGGCTTTGGTATCAGGATGATGCTGGCCTCATAAAATGAGTTAGGGAGAATTCCCTCTTTCTCTATTGATTGGAATAGTTTCAGAAAGAATGGTACCAGCTCCTCCTTGTACATCTGGTAGAATTTGGCTGTGAATCCATCTGGTCCTGGACTGTTTTTGGTTGGTAGGCTATTAATTATTGCCTCAATTTCAGAGCCTGTTATTGGTCTATTCATGGATTCAACTTCTTCCTGGTTTAGTCTTGGGAGGGTGTATGTGCCCAGGAATTTATCCATTTCTTCTAGATTTTCTAGTTTATTTGCGTAGAGGTGTTGACAGTATTCTCTGATGGTAGTTTGCATTTCTGTGGGATCGGTGGTGATATCGCTTTGATCATTTTTTATTGCATCTATTTGATTCTTCTTTTTCTTCTTTGTCTTGCCAGTGGTCTATCAATTTTGTTCATCTTTTCAAAAAACCAGCTCCTGGATTCATTGATTTTTTGAAAGGTTTTTTGTGTCTCTATCTCCTTCAGTTCTGCTCTGATCTTAGTTATTTCTTGCCTTCTGCTAGGTTTTCAATGTGTTTGTTCTTCCTTCTCTAGTTCTTTTAACTGTGATGTTAGGGTATCAATTTTACATCTTTCCTGCTTTCTCTTGTGGACATTCAGTGCTATACATTTCCCTCTACACACTGCTTTAAATGTGTCCCAGACATTCTGGTATGTTGTGTTTTTGTTCTCATTGGTTTCAAAGAACATCTTTATTTCTGCCTTCATTTTGTTATGTACCCAGTAGTCATTCAGGAGCAGGTTGTTCAGTTTCCAGGTAGTTGAGTGGTTTTGAGTGAGTTTCTTAATCCTGAGTTCTAGTTTGATTGCACTGTGGTCTGAGAGACAGTTTGTTATAATTTCTGTTCTTTTACATTTGCTGAGGAGTGCTTTACTTCCAACTATGTGGTCAGATTTTGAAACAAGTGTGATGCGATGCTGAAAAGAATGTATATTCTGTTGCTTTGGGGTGGAGAGTTCTGTAGATGTCTATTAGGTCTGTTTAGTGCAGAGCTGATTTCAATTCCTGGATATCCTTGTTAACTTTCTGTCTCGTTGATCTGTCTAATATTGACAGTAGGGTGCTAAAGTCTCCCATTATTATTGTGTGGGAGTCTAAGTCTCTTTGCAGGTCTCTAAGGACTTGCTTTAGGAATCTGGGTGCTCCTGTATTGGGTGCATATATATTTAGGATAGTTAGCTCTTCTTGTTGAATTGATCCCTTTACCATTATGTAATGGCCTTGCCTCTTTTGATCTTTGTTGGTTTAAAGTCTGTATTATCAGAGACTAGGATTGCAACCCCTACCTTTTTTTGTTTTCCATTTTCTTGGTAGATCTTTCTCCATCCCTTTATTTTGAGCCTATGTGCGTCTCTGCACATGAGATGGGTCTCCTAAATACAGCACACTGGTGGGTCTTGACTCTTTATCCAATTTGCCAGTCTGTGTCTTTTAATTGGAGCATTTAGCCCATTTACATTTAAGGTTAATACTGTTATGTGTGAATTTGATCCTGTCATTATGATGTTAGCTGATTATTTTGCTCGTTAGTTGATGCAGTTTCTTCCTAGCATTGATGGTCTTTACAATTTGGCATGTTGTTGCAGTGGCTGGTACCGGTTGTTCCTTTCCATGTTTAGTTCTTCCTTCAGGAGCTCTTATAGGGCAGGCCTGGTGGTGACAACATCTCTCAGCATTTGCTTGTCTGGAAAGGATTTTATTTCTCCTTCACTTATGAGGCTTAGTTTGGCTGGATATGAAATTATGGGTTGAAAATTCTTTTTTTTAAGAATGTTGAATATTGGCCCCCACTCTCTTCTGGCTTGTAGAGTTTCTGCCAAGAGATCCACTGTTAGTCTGATGTGCTTCCCTTTGTGGGTAACCCGATCTTTCTCTCTGGCTGCCCTGAACGTTTTTTCCTTCATTTCAACTTTGGGGAATCTGACAATTATGTGTCTTGGAGTTGCTCTTCTCGAGGAGTATCTTTGTGGCGTTCTCTGTATTTCCTGAATTTGAATGCTGGCCTGCCTTGGTAGGTTGGGTAAGTTCTCCTGGATAATATCCTGCAAAGCATTTTCCAGCTTGGCTCCATTCTCCCCGTCACTTTCAGGTACACCAATCAGACAAAGACTTGGTCTTTTCACATAGTCCCATATTTCTTGGAAGTTTTGTTTCTTTTTACTCTTTTTTCTCTAAACTTATCTTCTCGCTTCATTTCATTTATTTGATCTTCAATCACTGATACCCTTTCTTCCAACTGATTGAAACGGCTACTGAAGTTTGTGCATTCGTCATGTAGTTGTTCTCGTGCCATGGTTTTCAGCTGCATCAGGTCATTTAAAGACTTCTCTACACTGGTTATTCTATTTAGCCATTCGTCTAATCTTTTTTAAAGGTTTTTAGCTTCTTTGCGATGGGTTTGAACTTCTTCCTTTAGCTCGAAGAAGTTTGATCGTCTGAAGCCTTCTTCTCTCAACTCATCAGTCATTCTCCGTCCAGCTTTGTTCTGTTGCTGGCGATAAGCTGTGTTCCTTTGGCGGGGGAGAGGTGCTCTGCTCTGATTTTTCTAATTTTCAGTTTTCCTGCTCTGTTTTTCCCCCATCTTTGTGGTTTTATCTACCTTTGGTCTTTGATGATGGTGACGTACAGATGGGGTTTTGGTGTGGATGTCCTTTCTGTTTGTTAGTTTTCCTTCTAACAGTCAGGACCCTCAGCTGCAGGTCTGTTGGAGTTTGCTGGAGGTCCACTCCAGACCCTGTTTGCCTGGGTATCAGCAGCAAAGGCTGCAGAACAGCAAATATTGCTGCCTGATCGTTACTCTGGAAGCTTCGTCTCACAGGGGTACCCAGCCACGTGGGATGTCAAGTCTGCCCCTACGAGGGGATGCCTCGCAGTTAGGCTACTTGGGGGTCAGGGACCCACTTAAGGAGGCAGTCTCTCTGTTCTCAGATCTCAAACTCCGTGCTGGGAGAACCACTACTCTCTTCAAGGCTGTCAGACAGGGACATTTAAGTCTGCAGAGGTTTCAGCTGCCTTTTGTTCAGCTATGCCCTACCCCCAGAGGTGGAGTCTACAGAGGAAGGCAGGCCTCCTTGAGCTGCGGTGGGCTCCACCCAGTTCGAGCTTCCAGGCCGCTTTGTTTACCTACCCAAGCCTCAGCAATTGCGGGCGCCCGTCCCCCAGCCTCGCTGCTGCCTTGCATTTCGATCTCAGACTGCTGTGCTAGCAATGAGCGAGGCTCCACGGGCGTGAGACCCTCCAAGCCAGGTGCGGGATATAATCTCTTGGTGTGCCGTTTGCTAAGACCATTGGAAAAGCGCCGTGTTAGGGTGGGAGTGACCTGATTTTCCAGGTGCCATCTGTCACAGCTTCCCTTGGCTAGGAAAGGGAATTCCCTGACCCCTTGCGCTTCCCAGGTGAGGCAATGCCTCACCCTGCTTTGGCTCATGCTCAGTGGGCTACAGCCACTGTCCCACACCTACTGTCCGACAAGCCCCGGTAAGATGAACCCGGTACCTCAGTTGGAAATGCAGAAATCATCCGTCTTCTGCGTCGCTCACGCTGGGAGCTGTAGACTGCAGCTGTTCCTATTTGGCCATCTTGGGAACATCTAGAGACAGTTTTAACATACCTAAAGAACAGTCTTCTACTTAAAAGCTCCCTCTAACAAAATCCACTAAAAAGACAGGAAAGAATAAAAAAGGCATCCTCTCAAGAGGTCAAATAGACCAAGAAAGGAACCAAATACAAATGTAAACAATATTTTGAAGCTAGTGATAAGCCAAAACAATAATAAAAACAGACAAACAAAAATTACAAGTTTAAGTGCCTTGCAACAGAGGAAAGCCAGAGAAGCTTTTGCAACATAGAACCTGGAAAGGCTTAAGAGGAGCCCCTTCCTCCCTTTTCTAAACCAAGGGAAAAAAAAAAAGAAAAGTTTTAAGAGGTAGAAGCAGCAGTACCTCTAAAATTAAGGGTGGCAATGCAGCAGGGAACAGGATTGTGAAAACCTGTATAAAAGCACTTAGACCTCTTCCAGGCAACTATCCCTCCCCAACTCCAGCAGAAAACTGAAGATTTACTCTCAGCAGAGTTTGAAGAGAAGGGATGCTGAACTAAGAAAGCTACAGGTAAGTAAACTAGAGGACCAGCCTAACATGTCTAACATCTAACTAATAAAGAGTCCAAAAGAAGAGAAAAAATAAGTACACGAAATTATCAAAGAATACAGGAAAAATTAGAAGAATTGAAAGAAATTAGTTATTAGATTAGAAAGGTTATTGAGAGCCATAAAAACAGTGAATGAAAATAAACACATACCAATGCATATCACCGTGAAATTTCAAAGCCCTGGGAATAAAGATCCTAAATCTTCAAGAAAAAAAAAGTCACAAAAAAACATGAATTAATATAGCATCGTTCTTCTCACCAACAAGACAATGGAGTAAAGCTTTCAAAATACTGAAGTAAAATGACTTACAATCTAGACTTTTAAACCCCACCAAACTACTAATAAAAGTATAAGAGCAGAACATTTGTACACAAGCAAAAAGTCCTTAAAAATGTATATCCCATTAACCATCTTTCTCATGAAATTAGCAGAAGAAATGTTTCACCAAAATGAGAGTAAACCAAGCAGAAGGAAGACTTACAACAAGGAAAAGAGGCCAAGGAATTCCCAGAATGATGGCAGTAAAAGGAATTCCCAGACTGACAGCTGACCTTAAAAAAACACCTAGCCAGGATTTGAGAGTAAAAAAGAATTCAGGAAGAATGGCTCCAAGAAAATAAAGCTGATGGATTATTTGATGAGTAGAAGCATACTGAGAGATGTATACTTCTACTGGAAAGTTTGAAAATATATTTTTCACAGTATTAATTTTAGATTAATAAAAAATTAATGTAACTACACTAGAAGGGGATGACGACATAAAGTATGGGAGGATTTACACCCATTCTCTTACACCCATTCTTCAACAGTAGGAAATCAGTATATGATATTTAAAACTGAGAAATGAAGAAACAGCATAATGAGCATATTACTTGGAAATATGAAGATCAAAATCAGAAACAGCTAAAGAACGGAAAGTGATTAGTTCTGAGGAGTAGGAATGGGGGTGGAAATGAAGAGAGATGCTGATTTTCATTTTAAGCCGCCTTTTTTTTTTTTTATAGACAGGGTCTTACTCTGCTGCCCAGGTGGTGCAATCAGAGGTCACTGTAGCCTCAAACTCCTGGACTCAAATGATCCTCCAGCTTCAGCTTCTCAAGTGGCTGTGACTACAGGCGCGTGCCACCACACCCAGCTAATCTTTTTAAATTTTTTGTAGAGATGGGGTCTCCCTATGTCTAGACCAGGAGGTTTATCTAGAACTCCTGGGCTCAAATGATCCTCCTGCCTCGGCCTCCCAAAGTGCTGGGATTACAAGTATGAGCCCACTGTACCCAGCCAAAGCCTTGTTTTTTAAAAGTGTACTACTTTAACAAAAATAAAAATGTTTTAACGAGAAGGGCTAGACTGAATGCTTCTTGCTGAAGTGGTTATAAAAACTGTAATTATTCGGCCAGGCACAGGGGCTCACGCCTGTAATCCCAGCACTTTGGGAGGCCAAGGCGGGCGGATCACGAGGTCAGGATATCGAGACCATCCTGGCTAACACGGTGAAACCCCGTCTCTACTAAAAACACAAAAAATTAGCCAGGCGTGGTGGTGGGTGCCTGTAGTCCCAGCTACTCGGGAGGCTGAGGTGGGAGAATGGCGTGAACCCCGGAGGCGGAGCTTGCAGTGAGCCAAAATCATGCTGCTGCACTCCAGCCTGGGCGACAGAACGAGACTCCATCTCAAAAAAATAAAAAAATAAAAAAAACTGTAATTATTCATATAGAAGTCTATTAAATTACAGGCATTCCAAGTAATACTTTTTATTATCAAAAATAATAGGGAGAAAGATGAAGTGATTTAATCAAAACAGGAAACCATCACACTGATGACTTAATGACTCAGAAGACTGAAAATTTGCAATGGGGATCATAGTATTTTCAAATCATATCTATAAAAAAAAATAGATGCCAACAAACTGTCAGCCAAAAATAATCTTTTTTAAAAAGGGCACACCTAACAACCTTAAAACATCTGAACTCTCAGTATTTTCTGAAGTTTTCAGCCCAAGCCTCTTGCTAGAATAAAATGTCATGTTAATGAAATAGTCACGCAATGATAAAGGTCAGAATAAATTACCTTTGTGAAGAAGTATTGACTGGAAAGGAGATGAAAGAACCCACTAGAGTGCTATAAAAATGTTATATATCTTGATCTGGGTGATGGCTACAAAACAGGTGTACACATATATGAAGATTTATTGAACTGTACACTTAAAATTTGTTCATTACACTGTAAGTTACACCTCAATGTAAAAGAAAAAAGTTAATGTGAGAAGCAGCAATCTCACAATGACATTTAGGGAACAAAGTATTATAAACAAAAGTAACTACAAATCAAAGTTTGTCTGCCTTTTAGCTTTAAATCTCAGTTTTGCAAACATTCTCACAGGTTGGGGAAAGAGATGTCCATGAGGACTTAAAAAAACCCACGAAAGACAAGATTCCAATAAACCCTCAGATAAGCACACTTAACCTTTAATTATAACATATTTTCAATAAGTTTTCTGAATATTTAAACAAAATGTACTTTATTAGTAGTATGAACCTTAAAAGGAAATTAGTTTCTCAAGATGGAGCTAAACACTCTGGGTGACCAACGTTATAAGCATTGTGAACAACTAAGCATTCAGACTAGGTTACCTCTAAAAGCCCCTTCCCAATTTTGAAATCCTATGACTTTAGAAAACCAGAAAAATGCGGCCGGGCGCAATGGCTTGCAACTGTAATCCCAGCATTTTGGGAGGCCAAGACGGGAGATCACTTGAGATTAGGAGTTCGTGACTAGCTTGGCCAACATAATGAAACCCCGTCTCTACTAAAAATACAAACATTAGCCTGGCTCGGTGCTGTGCGCCTGTAGTCCCAGCTGCTCCTGAGGCTGAGTCAAGAATCGCTTGAACCCAGGAGGTGGGAGGTTGCAGTGAGCTGAGATCACGCCTCTAGCCTGGGTGACAGGGCAGACTCCGTCTCCAAAAAAAAAAAATGCAATTTAACTGACCATCAGATTAAACCTAAGGTTTACCTTTTAAATGGAAAATCACTGACAGAGAAAGTTTCAATAGATAACTACTCATACTATTAATAAATACTTTAGTAAATTCCTTAGGGTATTTATGGAAATAAAATAGAGATAAAGATTGGCCGGGCACAGTGGCTCCCACCTGTAATCCCTACACTTTGGGAGGCCAAGGTGGGCAGATCATTTGAGGTCAGGAGTTCAAGACCAGCCTGGCCAACATGGTAAAAACCCCATCTTTACTAAAAATACAAAAATTAGCCGGGTGTGGTGGCACACACCTTTAATCCCAGTCCCAGCTATTCAGGAGGCTGAGGTACGAGAATCGCTTGAACCTGGGAGGTGGAGGTAGCAGTGAGCCAAGATTGTGCCACTGCACTCCAGTCTGGGCAACAGAGTGAGACTCTGTCTAAAAAAAAAAGTAGAAAGAGCTTCATTAAAGAGTACTACAACATATTGCTATTAACGATAAAATAATTTTTGAAAAAAAAAATTTTTTTGAGACAGAGTTTCACTCTTGTTGGCCAGGCTGGAGTGCAGTGGTACCATCTCAACTCACTGCAACCTTTGCCTCCCAGTTTCAAGCGATTTCCTACCTCAACCTCCCAAGCAGCCTTCCGAGCAGATGGAATTACAGGTGCCCACCACCATGCCTGGCTAATTTTTTGTATAATTAGTAGAGACAGGTTTTCTTTTTTTTTTTTTTCAGATGGAGTTTGGCCGCTCTTATTGCCCAGGCTGGAGTGCAATGGCGTGATCTCAGCTCACCACAACCTCCGCTTCCCTGGTTCAAGCAATTCTCCGGCCTCAGCCTCCCAAGTAGTTGCGATTACAGGCATGTGCCACCACGTCCGGCTAATTTCGTATTTTTAGTAGAGATGAGGTTTCTCCATGTTGGTTAGGTTGGTCTTGAACTCCCGACCTCAAGTGATCCGCCCACCTCAGCCTCCCAAAGTGCTGGGATTACAGGTATGAGCCACCGTGCCCGGCTGAGACAGGTTTTCATCATGTTGGCCAGGCTGGTCTCAAACTCCTGACCTCGGGTGATCCATCCACCTCAGCCTTCCAAAGTGCTGGGATTACGGGTGTGAGCCACAGTGCCCCGCCAATTTTTGAAATTTTTTTGTATTTTATTCATGCTATAGTCAAACACATTCAGAATCTTAAACAGCATCATACAGCAAAACTTAGTAGGTAAGTTTTGATTGAATAAAAATTTCAAAAAAGTAAATTCTTAAAATGAATTTTTATCCTAATAGTTCCCTATAAGAAGAAACCCACCACTCAAATTTAGCATAGTTTGTTCTCTAGTACCATAGGTTTTCATACAACTATACTAGACAATTCTTGGCACAGTGCTTACTTACTAACATCATTACCTGACTGATTAAAAAAAGTCTCAAGCTGTATTTTAGCATAAGACCATACTTCCCAAATTTTTTAGTAAGAGAATTCTGACCTGACACTAATTTTAAAATGTATCATAAAAGATAACTTAAATATGGTTACTCTGTTTTTTTGGAAACAGCATCTTGCTCTGTCACCCAGGCTGGAATGCAGTGGTGTGATGACAGCTCACTGCAGTCTTGACCTCCTGAGCTCAAGCAATCCTCCTGCCTCAGCCTCCTGATTAGCTGGGACTACCACCACCATGCCAGGATTATCTATTTTTTAATTTTTTTGTAGAGATGGAGTCTCACTATGTTGCCTAGGCCAGTCTTGAACTCCTAGATTCAAGCAATCCTTCCACCTCAGCCTCCCAAAGTGCTGGGATTATAAGTATGAGCCACCACAAGCCACGAATTATTCTCACGTTTGTCCTTAAAAGTGAAATCTTCCTGGCCAGGCATGGTGGCTCACGCCTGTAAATGGAGAAACCATGGAGAAACCCTGTCTCTACTAAACATACAAAATTAGCTGGGTGTGGTGGCAGGCATCTGTAATCCCAGGTATTCGGGAGGCTGAGGCAGGAGACACTTGAACCCGGGAGGCTGAGGCGGAAGAATCACTTGAACCCAGGAGGTGGAGGCTGCAGTGAGCCGAGATGGCACCACTGCACTCCAGCCTGGGCAATAAGGGCATGACTCCATTTCAAAGAAAAAAAAAAGTGAAATCTTCTAAAAGTAACTGCAATTTAAATGAGAATAAATTTTTATTTCAAAATAGTATATAAATTATAAGATATGAAAGGCCACAAAAAGAAGTTGTTTTACAAAATTCTCAGATAATTAAGCAATAATAAATTTGTATTATTGTAGTAACAAAACATATTTTAGCCAGGCGAGGCGGCTCACACCTGTAATCTATAATCCCAGCACTTTGGGAGATCGAGGTGGGTGGATCACGAGGTCAGAAGTTCGAGACCAGCCTGACTAACATAGTGAAACCCCATCTCTACTGAAAAATACAAAATTAGCCTGGCGTGTTGGCACATGCCTGTAATCCCAGCTACTTGGGAGGCTGAGGAAGGAGAATTGCTTGACCCTGGGAGGCGGAGGTTGCAGTGAGCCAAGATCAGGCCATTGCACTCCAGCCTGGACAACAAGAGCAAAACTCCATCTCGAAAAAAAAAGAAAAAAACATATTTCAAGGTTATTATAATCTCAGCTTGCAGGTCAGTTAGTTTCTTTTCACATTAGGGAATATAATATTAAAAAATTAACACAATTTGGGCAAAAACTTGTCTAAACTCTTCACCCTTAAGTTTCTGAGCTGACTGGTCATCCTACTGAACAATGATGGCCTCAGTTAGCCATTAACACTACAAACATGTATTAACAATATATATATACCACACATAAGAATGCTGAGAAACATGAGTCCCTTTAATATGCCAAATTTTTTTTTTTTTTTTTTTTTTGAGACAGGGTCTAACTCCTTTGGCCAAGGCTGAAGTGCAGTGGCACAATCACAGCTCACTGCAGCCTTGACTTTCCGGACTCATGTGATCCTCCCACTTTAGCCTCCTGAGTGGTTGAGACTACAGGTGTGCACCACCATGCCCAGTTAGCTTTTTTGTATTTTTAGTAGACACAGGGTTTCACCATGTTGCCTGGGCTAGTCTCTAACTCCTAGGCTCAAGTGATCCTCCCACCTCAACCTCCTAAAGTGCTGGGATTACAGGCATGAGCCACTGTGCCTGGCCCAAATTTTCAATTAAGTAACAAAAAAAAAAAGATGACAAGCTCAACACAGAACATTGTACACTCAGCACAAGATAATATTAGCAGGCTAGAGTAATTTATTTGGCATATTGTATATTACAGAGCCTGATAAATATTAATATTTAGTAATATTAATCTCAACAAATATAAAATAACTTTTAAAGATAACTTTGAGATCTGTCATTTCCATTTATTCAAATGTGCATTTCATTGTCTTTTTTTTTGAGACTGAGTTTTGCTCTTGTTGCCCAGGCTGTAGTGCAATGGCACGATTTCGGCTCACTGCAACCTCCGCCTCCTGGGTTTAAGCAATTCTTCCGCCTCAACCTCTCGAGTAGCTGGGATTACAGGCATGCGCCACCATGCCCGGCTAGTGCATTTCATTGTCAAACAAATCCTCCATTGGAAGCAATGTTTCCTACCAAATGTATTTGACATTCCTAAACTCACAAGCCTCTGCTCTAATTTCTAAACCAGTATGAGCCTCACCTTGCTCAAAGCATACAGATCCAGGATTTTTCTCTCTACCACAGGGATCTTCAGAGTAGATCCTTGAAGTTCCCAAAATTTTGCTAGTTGATCCAAGAAATCCAATCTCACTCTGGTCATTGCCTAAGATTATTAAAATACAGAAGTAAGAACTAAGTTATGATTGAAATGAATGAGTATAACAGAGCAGGGATCCCCAACCCCCACGCTGTGGACCGGTACCCACCAGCGGTCTGTTAGGAACCCAGCCGCACAGCAGGAGGTGAGCGGCGGCAGTGGGCAACCAAGCAGGCAAGCATTACCACAAACCCTATTGTGAGCTGCGCATGAGGGATTTAGGTTGTGAGCACCTTTTGAGAATCTAACTAATGCTTGATGATCTGAGGTGGAACAGTTTCATCTCAAAACCATCCTCCATACCCCCATCCATCCATGGATAAACTGTCTTCCATGAAACCAGTCCTTGGTGCCAAAAAGGTTTGGGACAGCTGTAATAGAGGTACTCATTTCTCTAAAGAAATTCAAAGACTTTTCATTATTGCTTATTTCAACCCTGTAAAACTAGCCAATAGTAAAACTAGCCAATAATAAAGAGGCAAAAGACTTCTAATAAACTATATTTATTCAGGCAAAAAAGTTACTCTGATTTGTGTAAAAAGTTGTCATATTAGCAACCAAAACAATTTTTGTAAGTTGGTTTAACTTTATGCTGATCAGAAAATTCAGTAAATCGGATTTTCCTCAGTCTCTAACATTCTGTCACTTCATCCACAGGTAACATGCACACTTTAGGTGCATCAACTCTATACCTCACTGATACTAATATCTTTGTCAAGTATCTAATTATAAGAGACTAAAAAGAAAAAATATGCATTGCGGCCAGGCGCGGTGGCTCACACCTGTAATCCCAGCACTTTGGGAGGCCAAGGTGGGCGGATCACCTGAGGTCAGGAGTTCCAGACCAGCCTGGCCAACATGGCGAAACTCCGTCTCTACTAAAAATACAAAAATTAGCCGAGCATGGTCGCTGTAATCCCAGCCACTAGGGAGGCTCAGGCAGGAGAATCGCTTGAACCCAGGAGGTGGAGGGTGCAGTGAGCCGAGATCGCGCCACTGCACTCCAGCCTGGGTGACAGAGCAAGACTCTCTCAAAAAAAAAAAAAAGTATTAAACTCTCAGAAATGTTTTGGGGGGAAAAGAAAAAAACTTCAGAATGACATAATAAACCTTTGCTATCAATAATTTTCCTTCTGTACTCTAAAAGTTTTCATATCACAATGAAGAACCTTCTGAAAATCCATAAACAGGAAAAACAGCAATACGTAAATAGACTTCCATTTAGAAAATGTAAGATAAATCAGTAATACTTAAAGGCAGATCTTAATAAATCAGATTAACACTCCTGGCAAAGTTTCATTAAAACCAAAACCAAAACAAAACAAAACAAACTTTGAAAACTAGGGTTTTAAAATAGGATTTAAAAACACATTTTCCAAGAACTGAGGGAAAAAGAAATCTTCCGAGATTAACAAAAATTTTAGTACAGTAAGAAACATTAGAGAAAGTGGAATTTAAGAATTCTAAGTCTCTGAAGCTAGGCATTGAACATTTCCACTAGAAAAACAGGGCTAGAGATAGTTTCTCATGATCTCAGTTAAATGGAAAAACCGTAACTACTTTGCACAATTTTTTTAAAAATCATACTCTTCCTCCAAACATCAAGTAACTATTCCATTCAATACCAATTAACACAAACTCTAGGCTGTGGTACATGAGCTTCTCAAAGTTCTCTATCTACAGCCCTAACATAAAGAATGAATCAGGAAGCAGAAATGGTGACAAAACACTTACTTCAAGTTCATTCAGGCGCTGGACTCTTGGAGTGAAACGAAAGCTTTTTACTTCACAGGCGAATGGAGGCTGCCAGTCCTAAACAGAAAGTTTTTTCAAAAAAACACAGTGGTATGTAAGCAAGGAACGCATTATTTATTCCCTTAAAGGGGGGTTTTGCTACAAATCATAGTGCTAATAGACTAACTTATAAGTCTTCTTTATTACAGAGACAGAATGAGCAATTCTTTCAGATAAAATAATTTTAATACAGGTTGAGTATCCCTCATCTGAAATGCTTGGGACCAGAAGTGTTTTGGATTTCAGATTTTTCCATATTTTGGAATATCTGCACATACATAATGAGATATCTTGGAGAAAGAACCAAGTCTAAATACAAAATTCTTTTGTTTCATATAAAGTTA
This sequence comes from Nomascus leucogenys, assembly GCF_006542625.1. Lineage (NCBI taxonomy): Eukaryota > Metazoa > Chordata > Mammalia > Primates > Hylobatidae > Nomascus > Nomascus leucogenys. The sequence continues at coordinate 32,318,078 of NC_044403.1, read as the reverse complement.
TACATAAGCTAAGGTAATTTTATGCAATATTTTTAATAATTTGGTGCATAACGCTTGTGTACACTGGACCATCAGAAAAGAAAGGTGTCACTAGCTCAGCCACCAGTGTGGACAATCTGTGGTTGTCTGGCATCACCATCATTTCTGACTGTGAATTTACATGCTACCAATAAACAATCATTTCCTTACACTTATTTCCACTTAAGTAGTTAACAGAAAAAATATAACATACCATTAATACAATGAAAAACATAATCTGTGCAAGCTTGGTGCTGTAGCTCACACCTGTAATCCCAGCACATTGGGAGACTGAGGCAGGAGGATCGCTTGAGCCCAGGAGCTGAAGACCAGCCCAGGCAACAGAGCGAGACCCTGTCTCTATAAAAGAAAAAAAAAAAGAATAATAATGTTTCAGGATAACTTGGTTTCAGAGTTTGGAGGATTTCGGATTTGGAATTTTTCAAGTAGGGATAGATGCTCAACCTGTACTGCTCAGAGAAGCAATCCTCTTCAAACCAGTCCCACCGTTCACCTCCCACAATTATGCTTTCCCAAGTTACTCAAGTGGAATTCAATGAGGTCATGCACCACAAAACAGTATCTAGTAAACATTCAGGTTTACCAAGATCAAAAAAAAATTTTTTTAAACTAAAAAGGGTAAAATTTAAGATTAAAAATAAACTTTTAAAAAGAACTTATTTAAACAATTTTTTTTAATGTATGTGTAATGTGACAGAGCACTTTATGTTACACAAATGTTTTGTTCTTGTTCAAAGCCCAGCTTCTGGAAACCCAAATAGTCAAAAAAAAAAAAAAAAAAAAAAAGTAAGCAAACACACAGAACAAGGACAATTTCCAGACTGTGATATAACTAAAATTAGATAGCATATTTCAAGTGGGGTCTAAATAACATAGTTTGATTTGGCCTAAATAACAGAATAACAGTAAACCTATTTTAAAACGTGAGTAGTCAAAAAAAAAAAAAAAAAAAAGTCTTACCTTGGAAACTAAAGAAATCTGCCAATACTAAAATTAAATTCTGATTGTAAACAAGATTTATTTTCAATAATGTGACATAAAGAGGAAGCATTATTTCAGCATTTTTTAAGTAAAAAAACTTTTTTAAATCGAAGTAACCGTGAATAGAATTTCTAATTAATAAATTCAAGAGTAGATAAAAATATGACTTAGGAAAACCTTCAATGCTTAAGATTTGTTATTAGGTAATTATGATACAAAAAAGGGTTAAATGGAAGTTTTTGGAGGATGGCAATGCATATCATCATAGCAATTATTTGTTAATCCTCTGCTTGAAATGAATAGTCTATAACCTTAAACTCATTCAACATAGCGAGAGCATTATGTCGGTTTCAGAATCAGAAAAACTGATCTAGGTTCAAAATATACTTTGCCACTTGCCCAAGATCACACATTTGGTGTTTTAACTTATCCAGATTAGCCTCATCTGTAAAAGGTGGACTTTATTTACCTGTCAGGGCTTCAAAGATTAAAGCAAACAATCTATAGGTGTTAAATTAGCTCCTCCTCGCTGTCATTTAAGTTTTTAATACGCTGCGATGCCTCTCTGTGGTAGTCAGTGGTGACGGCAGATGCTTTTTAAAAAGCAACACTGGTAACAGTGCTTAATATTTTATCATTACTAATACTAGACAAAACATAAAGCAAAATGCCTTTAACAAGCAATGACTAAAGCAATGGTTCGAAAACCTCAACTTACATGAAGAATCATCTGAGACTAGTTGCTAGAAAAGCAGATTCCAGAACTTCCACAACAAGCCTAGAGATCTGCATTTAAACAAGCATCCAGTTGACCCTGATGCAAGTGGTCCAGCAACATCATTTAAAAAGCACTGGTCTAATGAGTAAAGAAAAACCCCTTTTGACCTTGAGCATGTCACTCAACCTCTTGAGGCATTAATGCCCTCCACACAAGGGATAGTATCTGCTTTCCTTACCTCAAAGGTGAGATTATAATTAACCTTATAGGCAAACCTAGTTATCTGCAATAACTGTGATTATAAAATAGTTGATCTTGAGTTCCCTATGTCAAGAGATTTCAACATTTCCTTCCACCTCCATTATAGACCAATTCTTCCCAAACCTCTAAATTTTAGAATTATTGCTGTTCTTTCTCTTTCCCCGGTAAGACTTTTTCACTGCAGCAATAATTAGTCTGGAGTTCCTGTCTAGTAATACCATCCGGTGGGACTAGAGCTCAGATAACCTTTTCAGAAACCCTAGCCCTGAGATGAGGCCTGCAAATATTTGATCCAACCAGGTCTTGAATAAAGAGCCGACTATCAAACCATAATGAGGATACGTGAGGGAAGAATTATGTCACGTCATAATACTGTACTTTAAACACCATATCGGCTAACGAAAGGCTTTAGGCCCACGGCCGAGAGAAGAGTATCAGTTCCCAAGTTCTAGACGGAAGAGGCCCCCGAGACACCACTTTCTCGCGTTCAGACGTGTCTACGTAAGACCACCAAAGAAACCGAGGCAAAAACATCCAGAAACAGGATCCAGTTGTCTCAAAATAAAGGAGAGTACATATGAAACGAGAGAAGGATCAGAAAAGTAAAGCGAAACCCAGTGTACGCACTCCCCCATTCTTCCTTCTCCCCCTCTCTTCACAGACTGAGGTACCTTGGGCGGCCGAATTTTGCAGATACCGGTTTTCTCCGCCAAAGGCCGGATGCGGCCGATAAAGCTGAGCGGATCTGTGAACTCCTCCCAGCTCGGCTCAAAGACTGGGCACTCTGGGGGTGGCACGAACTCCGCCGCGTAGCCCCCCGGCCCCACGCCCGCCATTGCAACGGCCGGGGAGGGGAGTCCCCGTGGGGAACCGGTGGAGAAAAGCTGGCTGAAGCCCACTGAGTCCGTTTACGTCCCCTGACAGGGGCCGAAGCGCATCTTCGCAGACAAGAACCGTTCAACACAGAAACCCCAGAATCGCTTCCTCCTCCCGTTTGTTATTGTTTCTTGCAAGGCTTTTCCTCAGAGGTTCAGGACTTTTCCGGAAGTTACCGTGCTGTCAAATCCCTCCGCCCCCTGAAGGAAACGGAATCCTTCCGCAGCGGCCCGACGCCTGTGTGTCTCGCCTTTCTTTCTTCTTCTCTTCCCAGGCAGCACAGTGTGGCTGTTTCTCTCCTTGCCTGCCAAAGTTCTGCCCAGTCCAACGACTCCACGCAGCTCGCCCTTGGTAAGGGGTCGGGGAAGGGCACAAGCTCTCCTTTACTAAGGTACGGATAGAGCGAAGCCGACTGGGCGAGGCGAGGCGCGACGCGACGCTTTCTTCCGGCGCGGAAGAATGTGTAATGCCCCAGAGGGCAGAGGTTGTGCTTCCGGTGAGGAGAGTACCTTTCCCTTTTGTGTATCAGTGCACTCGAAAACACGCCGGGCTTAACCATCCCGCCTTGCCGCCCATGCTTCGTAATTTGTTTTAACCTACCCTGCTGCGTTTATAGCAAGTAGCCTTTCCAGCATTTCTCTTTTTTTAGCCCTTTCAATGCAGATATTTTACAGTAATCTCACTCTGCCACTTTATACCCGCCTCTTCTCCATGAAAACAAGTGCAGGTCTAACCCATCCTCTAAATCCTGCCAGCTGGCTTTAGCCACTATCCTTGAATTGCTTTTCTTTTTACACAGGACGCAGCAGCTCTCCTGAATTACCAGCCAGTACCGTCTAGCTACCTACAGGACATCTCACTTTGATAACTCAAAGTACTTTAATTGTTCACTGTTTCTTCAGTGTTCCTGGTTTCCATTAATGATTTCATCTATTCAGTTGCCTGAGCAAAAAAAAAAAAAAGAAAATCAAGAAATAATCGTAATTCTTTCTGCCCTCACTTCCCATGTATAATCGTGTGTCTCTCCATCCTCCTTACCAGTATCCTAATTTAAATACTCTTACTGACAACACTCATTTCTCCTCTCAAATCCCTCTCCATTCACAAGTTGGATTGCTTTGTCTAAAATCCAGAATTCATCTTGTCACTTTTCATCTCCAAACTCAACAACTCCAAACATCTTTTTTAATTGCTGATTTGCTGCTTTGCTCTCCAGCTTCATCTTTCCTGCTTCTCCATATGATCTACAGAAGTTTTTGTGGTGACTTTAGTACACCACGATTTTTCTCACCTCTGAGCCATCACACATATTTCCTCTGTCCAGAATATTTTTGTACTCTGTTGCCCAAACCCATTCGTACAGTTTCATATATCCCCTTCCTGACTAAATTTCTACTCATCCTTCATTTAAATAAATATGAAGGATTAAATGTCACTTCTAGATAGCCTTTCCTAATCCCAAAAATTGGTGTGGTCAGCAGCAACTTGTACTTCCTTGTCAAACTTTTTGAAATTGCTTAATTGCCTTTTTCCCTCAAACTGTAAGTTACACAAAGGCAGGGACAGTTTCTCTTGTTTTCCCAGCTCCTAGAATAGTGGTTGGTGTATAGGAGGTGTGCAATAAATATCTGCTAAATGAATGAGTAAATAAATAAATGGATTCAAAAACCAATTTGTCTTGTGTGTCATTGCCTCATCCTACATTTATGCATGCCACATTTTGTTTGAGACTGTACCAGCATGTAACATACACAATATCCCTCCACTTGATTATAGCATCCACAAAAGTTAGTGTCCACTTACTCATAACCCCCAGCCTAAACCCACAGACTCTTTTGGAAATAGTTCTGTTTCAGTTGCCCTTTGTTGTGTGACAAATCACCTCAAAACTTAGTGGCGGAAAATAAAAACGACTAATGGCAATTCTGTGGGTTAGCAATCTGGTGGGTTTCATGGCCTCACCTGGGATCACTCATGCAATTAGAATCATCTGACAGCTTGACTGGTACGATGGTTAACTTTATGTGTCAATTTGGCTGGGCCATGGTGTTGCAGGAAGTCAGGGATCCCAAACAGAGGGACCGGCTGAAGCCATGGCAGAAGAACGTGGATTGTGAAGATTTCATGGACATTTATTAGTTCCCCAAATTAATACTTTTGTAATTTCTTATGCCTGTCTTTACTGCAATCTCTAAACATAAATTGCAAAGATTTCATGGACACTTATCACTTCCCCAATCAATACCCTTGTGATTTCCTATGCCTGTCTTTAATCTGTTAATCCTGTCAGCTGAGGAGGATGTATATTGCCTCAGGACCCTGTAATAATTGCATTAACTGCACAAATTGTACAGCATGTGTGTTTGAGCAATATGAAATCTGGGCACCTTGAAAAAAGAACAGGATAACAGCAATGTTTAGGAAGCAAGAGAGATAATCTTAAACTCTGACCGCTGGGGAGCCGGGTGGAATAGAGCCATATTTCTCTTCTTTCAAAAGCAAATGGGAGAAATATCGCTGAATTCTTTTTCTCAGCAAGGAACATCCCTGAGAAAGAGAATGCGCACCTGGGGGTAGGTCTCTGAACTGGCCCCCCGGGCATGGCCATATTTTATGGTCGAGGCTGCAGGGGTGAAATAGACCCCAGTCTCCCATAGCGCTCCCAGGCTTATTAGGAAGAGGAAATTCCCACCTAATAAATTTTGGTCAGAATGGTTGGTCTCAAAAACCCTGTCTCCTGATAAGATGTTATCAATGACAATGGTGCCTGAAACTTCATTAGCAATTTTAATTTCGCCTCGGTCCTGTGGTCCTGTGATCTCGCCCTGCCTCCACTTGCCTTGTGATATTCTATTACCCTGTTAAGTACTTGATGTCTGTCACCCACACCTATGTGCACACTCCCTCCCCTTTTGAAAATCCGTAATAAAAACTTGCTGGTTTTTGTGGCTTGTGGGGCATCACGGAACCTACCGACATGTGATGTCTCCCCCGGACGCCCAGCTTTAAAATTTCTCTCTTTTGTACTCTGTCCCTTTATTTCTCAAGCTGGCCGATGCTTAAGGAAAACAGAAAAGAGCCTACATGAATATCGGGGCAGATTCTCCGATACCATGGTGCCCAGATACATGGTCAAACATTCTACTGTTTGTTAGGGTACATTGCAATGAGATTAACAAATCAGGGGACTTTGAATAACGCAGGTTGCCCTCCATAATGTGAGTAGGCCTTATCCAATCAACTGAAGGCCTGAATAGAACAAAAGACTGAGCTTCCGTGAACAAGAAGGAATTTTGCCAGTAGATGGCTCTCAGACTTGAACTGTAGCATCACCTTTTCCCTGGTCTCCAGCCTGCCAACCCACCCTGCAGATTTTGGACTTGGAAGCTCTATAATCAAGTGAGCCAAGTCCTTAAAATAAATATCTTTATAAACACACACACACACACACACACACACACACACACACACACACACACACACAATCTTATTGGTTCTGTTTCTCTGGAGAACCCTGAATACATCTAGGGTTGGAGGGTTCAAGATGGCCTCACTCACGTGTCTGGCAGTTGGTACTGGCTATTGGCTGGGAAGTCTTAGTTCTCCACATGGCTTCTCATCTTCTTATGGTAGATGGAGCTTTTCCACTGCATGGTGGTCTTAGCATTCTAAGAAGATGAGAGTGGAAGCAAAGACCTAAAGCCTAGACTCCAAAATGTACAAGATGACGCCATCATGTTCTGTTGGTCAAAGCAAGTCATAAGACTACCCCAGATTCAAGAGGTGGGAAAATAAACTCCAATTTTTTATGAGAAGAGTGACAATGTCACATTACAAAGGGGTGTAGACACAGGAAGCTGTGATTCATAATAATTCCATACAATTATTATAATGATTTACATCCAGGTGCAGTGGCTCACGCATGTAATCCCAGCACTTTTTGAGGCCAAGGCAGGCAGATCACCTGAGGTCAGGAGTTTGAGACCAGCCTGGCCAACATGGCGAAACCCTGTCTCTATTAAAAATGTACGACAATTAGCCCAGGCGTGGTGGCAGGTGCCTGTAATCCCAGCTACCCAGGAGGCTGAGGCAGGAGAATTGCTTGAACCCAGGAGGTGGAAGTTGTAGTGAGCCGAGATCGTGCCACTGCACTCCAGCCTAGGCGACAAGAGTGAGACTCTGTCTCAAAAAAAAAAAAAATTATTTACAGCAAAGTCTTTGATTTTTACCACTTAAATCTGGAAAACTATATTATTCAGAAAAAGAAATAATGAAATTCCGAATAAAACAAGCCACTGATAATTCATTTTATTAAACATTCAATTAAAATGTAATGGTTTTGGTTTCAAATTAATAGAGGGTGAGAACCTGATAGAACCTCAGTATAAGCACAAATCCTTAAAAGCTTTGATTGGTCCTATTTATTTCCTGTTATTTTCTTCAGATTATACTTACCTATTTTATTTTAAACTGTCTCTCTAGTAGAATAGAAAATGTATAATGATTCTCAATCATTTTTATTTGTCACAGTACTTCTGAGAAATCTGTAGTGGTTGCTTACAACAGCAGAAGTCTGTAAGAGAAGACAGAATAGCAGCTGGGATTACAGGCACCCACCACCACGCTCAGCTAATTTTTGTATTTTTAGTAGAGACAGAGTTCTGCCATTTTGGCCAGGCTGGTCTCGAATTCCTGGCCTCCAGTGATCCACCTGCCTCGGCCTTCCAATATGCTGGGATTACAGGCATGAGCTGCTGCGCCCAGCCAATCTTGTCCTTGAATGGACTTTTTTACCCAGTCATGCTTTTGTAACATCATGCATTGGTCATTTAGAATAGAAGGGCAGTAAATATTAATATCTCTGGTGCGAACAGAAGAAAATTCTCTAGTTACAACCACCTCACATTCTGATGCTTCCCTCAGGGAGGGCACATGAACCCCACTCCCACCTCTCATGCTTACCCCTTTGAAAATCATTGTTGTAAAAATCCAAATTGTGTTTTATCAGCTTCTATGAGGGCATTCTGCACACACAATGTTAAACTGAGTCAATAGTATTTGGGTTTCTGGGCAGAACAATGGAGTACAACTGTAGTGTAAAAGGATCGTTTGCATTATTTAAACAATCCTTGAAAGAAACTTTTCAGAAAAAAAAATATTAAAGTATTATTTATCTGAAATTTATTATCCTGAGTGTTAAAATAGACTAAAATGAATACCTAGATCTGATAATCATTTGGCTAGACCATGGTCCCTGGATTTTTAAAAAATGCAATAAAATCTCACAAAATCAGATTAATTAAGGGAGGGTTAGTTTCAGAGAGGGAAAAGTCAGAATTACTGAATTCTTAAAGAAATGTCATTTTAATTCAAGAATAATTTCCACCAGTGATTCTCACACTGTTTTGGTCTCAGGACACCTTCGCTCTTAAAAATTATTGAGGCTAGGCACAGTGGCTCATACCTGTAATCCCAGCACTTTGGGAGACCGAGGTGGGCAGATCACTTGAGGTTAGGAGTTCGAGACCAGCCTGGCCAACATGGAGAACCCACATCTCTACTAAAAATGCAAAAATTAGCTGGGTGTAGTGGTGGGCACCTGTAATCCCAGCTACTTAGGAGGCTGAGGCAGGAGAATCGCTTGAACCTGGGTGGTGGAGGTTGCAGTGAGCCAAGATGGCACCACCGTACTCCAGCCTGGGCAACAGAGTAAGACTCTGTCTCACACAAAAAAAAAATTATTGAGAACCCCCAAAGTTCTTGTTTATATGCATAATATATATTGATGTTTACTACATTAGAAATTAAACCTAAGATGTTTAAAATATTTTATTTGTTTAAATATAAAACTTTTATATTTAAATACATCTTTAAAATAATAACTATATTTTCCAAAACAAAAAATTTGGTGAGAAGAGTGGCATTGGTTTACATTTTTTGTACTTTTTTTTTTAACATTTGGCTTAGCAGGATCGAGCTGGATTATCATATCTGTTTCTCCATTCAACCTGTTGTTACAATATGTTCTTTTGGTTGGCTGAAGAAAAACCAGCACCACACAAATATGCAGTTGGGAAAGGAAGAGCATTTTATTTATTTTTTATTTTTTATTTTCTTTGACACAGGGTGTCACTCTGTTGCCCAGTTGGAGTGCAGTGGCACAATCCCAGCTTACTGCAACTCTTGGGCTCAGGCAGTCCTCCTGCCTCAGCCTCCCAAGTAGCTAGGACCACAGGTGTGCATCATTATGCCCAGCTAATTAAAAAAAAATTTTTTTTTGTAGGCATGGGGTCTTGCTATGTTGCCTAGACTGATCTCAAACTCCTGGGCTCAGGGATCCTCCCACCTCGGCCTCCCAAAGTGCTGCGATTACAGGCATGAGCCAGCATGCATGGTGGAGAGAAGCACTTTAATAGCCTTCTCAGATAACTGTAATTTCTTAAAGGCTAACAATTTGGAATCTAAAACTTTATCAGTTAACTTTTTGTACTCTGTTACATTAAAATGGTAGTCGATCTTGTCCTTTTTTTTTTTTTTTTGAGACAGAGTCTTACCCTGTCCCCCAGGCTGGAGTGCAGTGGTGTGATCTCAGCTCATTGCAACCTCTGCCTCCTGGGTTCAAGCAATTCTCCTGCCTCAGCCTCCTGAGTAGCTGGGAATACAGGCACCCACCACCACGCTCAGCTAATTTTTGTATTTTTAGTAGAGACAGAGTTCTGCCATTTTGGCCAGGCTGGTCTCGAATTCCTGGCCTCCAGTGATCCACCTGCCTCGGCCTTCCAATGTGCTGGGATTACAGGCATGAGCCGCTGCGCCCAGCCAATCTTGTCCTTGAATGGACTTTTTTACCCAGTCATGCTTTTGTAACATCATGCATTGGTCATTTAGAAAATACTGGTTCACTGAGTTATACGGCTTTTCCTAATGTTGACACGTATTATTATATAATATCAAAAAAATTTACAAAAATATCACCATCAATTTATCAGGCAATTGGGAAGTTGTCAAACTCATGATGACAGAAACAAGTTTTCCAAAATTATAATTTTCACTTGAAATCTCAAATTTTATTATTGCCAACAAATACCATTAGTTGTTTTCATTGAAGAGATTGACTCACTTTGTTCATTTTCAAGAAAAGATCTGCCATATCTAAGTCTGAACAACCATAGTTTGTCTGTTAGTCCTTCTGGCGTTCTGTGAAAAAAGTGGCTAGTTGAGCTGGTATTATTTCCTTGAGAAAACCCTTTGTATGCAACTGAGTGCGTTATGTGTACTTCTTACTTCATCGCACAGACAAAAGACATATTTAAAGGTCTAGATTTATTACAATTAATAATTTTTATTCCTTTATGAAGGGCATTCTTAAACGAAACTGGCTTTCCCCAGTGAGTATATGTAATGAAGGCAATGACTCAAGTATGGTTTGGTGTCACCCATGATTCATGCTAAGGGACCAGCATTTTACCCACTGTTGCTTTTGTACCATCCATGCAAATGTCAATAGTGAACATGGCAAATGGCATCTTAGTATTACCACGGTCAATGCTGCTCTTGTTTAGCCCTTTCCCTCATACGAATTTCCACTGTGGCCTTCCAATGACCTTCAAGCATTGTTCTTATTTGATCCTTTGCCACCAGCGTGATTTTTAAAAATTATCAATTTGATGTTGTGTGATTGCGAGAGAGTGATGAATTGGAGAATGACTCTTTGGCATTGTAATGAATGATGATGCATTAATTTAGATACAGAATGGAAGAAGAGCAATCTAATGAGGGGAAGCAGCACACCTGTAGGGAGGAGCCTTATACATGCATTCAACATCTATTCCACATCTCTATGTGCCAGGCACTCTTCCAGATGCTGGATATATGACGGTGAACAACAAAAAAAGACAAAGTATCGGCTCTCATAGAGCTCACATTCTAGTGGAAAGGGAAGACAAAAGAATAAGCACAAGCTAATAAATATATACTATTTTAGGTGATGATAAGATCTTTTTTAAAGTGGAGAAAGTAAGGGGGACTGGGTGATCATCAAAGGGCTTACAGATTGGTGACATTTGTTTTTTGTTTTTAGTTTTCTGAGGCAGGTTTCATTCTGTCTCACCTAGGTTGAAGTGCAATGGCATCATCTTGGCTCACTGTAACCTCAAAGTTCTGGGCTCAAGTGATCCTCCCGCTTCAGCCTCCTGAGTACCTAGGACTACAGGTGTGTGCCACCACGCCTGGGTAATTTTGTTTCATTTTTCTATTTTCTGTAGAGAGAGGGTCTGGCTGTATTTCCCAGGTTGGTTGCAAACTTCTAAGCTCAAGCAATCCTATTGCCTTGGCCTCCTGAAGTGCTGGAATTACAGGCATGAGCCACTGCACCCAGCCAGATTGGTGACGTTTGAATAGAGGCTACTTTATAAAAATAAAAGAACAAATTGCTAAATGAATATCCAATCAGGAGGGATTACAGCTAGCCTTCCATATATGTGGGTTCCTCATTTAGAGAGTCTGACCAACTACAGAAAATATTTGAAAAAAACCCAATAAAAATAATAATAAATAATAAAAATAATACAGATTAAAAAAACAGTACAGGCCGAGTGTGGTGGCTCACGCCTGTAATCCCAGAACTCTGGGAGGCCGAGGTGGGTAGATCGCTTGAGGTCAGGAGTTCGACACCAGAGTGGCCAACATGGCGAAGCCCCATCTCTACTAAAAATACAAAAATTGGCTGGGCGTGGTGGTGCGTGCCTGTAGTCCCAGCCACTTGGGAGGCTAAGGCAAAAGAATCGCTTGAACCCAGAAGGCAGAGGTTGCAGTGGGCCGAGATCACACTACTGCACTCCAGCCTGGGTGACAGAGTGAGACTCTGTCTCAAAATAAATAAATAAATAAATAAAATAAAACAATACAGTAAATCAAGTGCAGTGGCGTCTGTAATCCCAGCTATTCAGGAGGTTCAGTCAGGAGGATTGCTTGAGCCCAGGGGTTTGAGTCCAGTCTGAGCAACACAGCAAGACCTTGTCTCTAAAAAATAAAAAATAAAAGAAAATAAACTGAAATACATTTTGAAATTTAAAAAAACCAATACACTGGCCAGGCGAGGTGGCTCACACCTATAATCCCAGCACTTTGGGAGGCCGAGGCGGGCAGATCACCTGAGGTCAGGAGTTCGAGACCAGCCTGGCCAACATGGTGAAACCCCATCTCTACTAAAAATACAAAAAATCAGCCGGGTGTGGTGGTGGATGCCTGTAATCCCAGCTACTTGGGAGGCTGAGCCCGGAGAATCGCTTGAACCTGGCAGGCAGAGATGGCAGTGAGCTGAGATTGTGCCACTGCACTCCAGCCTGAGAGACACAGCAAGACTCCCTCTTGAAAAAAAAAAAAAAAAAAAGGAAAAGGAAGAAAAACAACTATTTACATTGTATTAGGTATTATAAGTAATCTATAGACGTTTTGGAGTATATGGGAGGGTGTGCATAGGTCATATGCAAATAGTATGCCATTTATGTAAGGGACTTGAGCATCTATGCCTTTTGGTACCCAGGAATTGCCTGGCACCAATCCCTAGCAGATACTGGGCAAGGGACAATGGTATTTCCAATTAGGGAGATAAGTCAAGATTTTACAAAAGTGGTAGTATTTGAGTTGGCCCTTGTAAGAATTTTGAGTGAAGATTCATTGAAAGGGCCAATTCAGATAAAAGGAAGAGTGTGAACTGAAGCTGGAAAGTACATCCTGTGTTCAGGAGATGACCATCAATTTCTTTTAACAGAGACAAATGGGGGTAGATAGTTGCAGTCTTCGAATGCCATATTACTAGCTGAACTTCATTCTCTAGTCTGTGGGGAGTCATCAAAGGTTTATAAGCAGGAGTGTGACAGACCCGGAATTGAGCTTAAAAAAAAAAAATCACTTTTTTTTTTTTTTTTTGAGACAGAGTCTCGCACTGTAACCCAGGCTGGAGTGCAACAGCGTGATCTCAGCTCACTGCAACCTCCACTTCCCGAGTTCAAGCAATTCTCCTGCCTCAGCCTCCTGAGTAGCTGGGATTACAGACATGTGCCACATGTAACCACACCCAGCTAATTTTTGTATTTTTACTAGAGATGGGGCTCATGCCTGTAATCCCACCACTTTGGGAGGCTAAGGCGGGTGGATCACGAGGTCAGGAGTTCAAGACCAGCGTGGACAAAAATCACCTTTTATAGAATGGATTGGAGGCAAGAACACCCAGTTAGAAGTCTATGGTAATAGTCCAAGTGAAAGGTAATAAGACACATAGTGGAAATAAATAGGAAGATATATATGAAGACAGGCTCATCATGACTTGATTTTTTAAAAATTGCAGGGGCTAAAAGAAAGGAAATAGACAAAGATACTGAGCCAAGATGTTTGGGAAGATCTTAACGTAATTAACAGAGGAAATCACACGGGCACAAAAAGCAGGTTTGGGAGTGCAGGCATAACTTGGAGATGTTGCAGGTTCAGTTCCAGACCACCATAATAAAGTGAATATCACCATAAAGCAAATTGCTCGAAATTTTTGGTTTCCTGGTGCATAAAAAAAGCTATGTGTTTACACTATACTGTAGTCTAGTGCATTATTTCTAGTTTGCATTATTTCTTTTAAAAAAAAGTACATGCCTTAATTTTTTTTTTTTTTTTTTTTTTTTTGAGACAGAGTCTCGCTCTGTCGCCCAGGCTGGAGTGCAGTGGCACCATCTCTGCTAACTGCAAGCTCCACCTCCTGGGTTCACGCCATTTTCCTGCCTCAGCCTCCCGAGTAGCTGGGACTACAGGCGCCCACCACCGTGCCCAGCTAATTTTTTGTATTTTTAATAGAGACAGGGTTTCACCGTGTTAGCCAGGATGGTTTCGATCTCCCGACCTCATGATCCGCCCGCCTTGGCCTCCCAAAGTGCTGGGATTACAGGTGTGGGCCACCGCGCCCGGCTGCCTTAATTTAAAATACTTTTTTTTTTTTTTTTTTTGAGACTGAGTCTTGCTCTGTCACCCAGGCTGGAGTGCAGTGGCGCGATCTCGGCTCACTGCAAGCTCCGCCTCCCGGGTTCACGCCATTCTCCTGCCTCAGCCTCCCGAGTAGCTGGGACTACAGGCGCCCGCCACCACGCCCGGCTAATTTTTTGTATTTTTTGTAGAAACGGGGTTTCACCGTGTTAGCCAGGATGGTCTCGATCTCCTGACCTCGCGATCTGCCCGCCTCGGCCTCCCAAAGTGCTGGGATTACAGGCTTGAGCCACCGCGCCCAGCCCACTTTCTTTACTTATTCGTAAGAAGCAACTTTTCATCCACAGTTTCATCATGAGGTTGCATCAATTCAGTCACATCTTCAGGTTCCACTTTTTTTTTTTTTTGAGACAGAATCTTGCTCTGTTGCCTAGGCTGGACTGCAGTGGCGCGACCTGGGCTCACTGCAACCTCCGCCTCCTGGGTTCAAGCGATTCTCCTGCCTCAGCTCCACTTCTAATTCTAGTTCTCTTGCTACTTCCACAGCATCTGCAGTTATTTCCTCCATGAAGTCTTGAACCCCCTCAAAGACATCCAAGAGGATTGGAATTAACTTCTTCCAAACTCCTGTTATTATTGATATTCTGACCTCCTCCCATAAGTCACTAATGTTCTTTTTAAATTTTTTTCATTAAATATATTTTTACTTTTTTTTTTTTTTTTTTGAGACATAGTCTTGCTCTGTCACCCAGGCTGGACTGCAGTGGCACAATCTCGGCTCACTGCAACCTCGGTCTCCTGGGCTCAAGCAATCCTCCCACCTCAGCCTCCCAAGTAGCTAGGTGCATGCCACCACACCTGGCTAGTTTTTGTATTTTTTTGTAGAGACAACGTTTTCCATGTTACCCAGGCTTGTCATGCACTCCTGAGCTTAAGTGATCCACCCACATTGGCCTTCCAAAGTGCTGGGTTTACAGGTGTGAGCCATCTCACCAGACCAAGTCACAAATGATCTTAAGGACATCTAGAATGGTGGTGAGTCCTTTCCAGAAGGTTTTCGATTTACTTTGCACAGATCCATCAGAGAAATCACTATCTCTGGCAGCTATAGCCTTATGAAGTATTTCTTTTTTTTTTTTTTGAGACGGAGTTTCACTCTTGTTGCCCAAGCTGGAGTGCAATGGCAGGATCTCAGTTCACTGCAACCTCCGCCTCCTGGGTTCAAGTGATTCTCCTGCCTCAGCCTCCCAAGTAGCTGGGACTACAGGCGTGCGCCATCACGGCCGGCTAATTTTGTATTTTTAGTAGAGACGGGGGTTTCTCCATGTTGGCCAGGCTGGTCTCGATCTCCTGACCTCGTGATCCGCCCACCTCAGCCTCCCAAAGTGCTGGGATTACAGACGTGAGCCACCGTGCCTGGCCTGAAATATATTTTTTAATAAGATCTGAAAGTCAAAATGACTCCTTGATCCATGAGCTGCAGAATGTCTGTTGTGTTTGCAAGCATGAAAGCAACATTTATCTGTTTGCATACCTCCACCAGAGCTCTTGGGTGACCAGTTGCATTGTGAGTGAGAAGTTAATATTTTGAAAGAAATCCTTTTTTTCCTGAGCAGTAGGACTTAAAATAAAACATAAATAAAACGATGGACTTAAAATACTCAGTTAACCATGCTATAAACATACATGCTCTCGTCCAGGTTTTGTTGTTCCATTTATAGAGCACAGGCAGACTATATCTAGCATAATTCTTTTTTTTTTGAGATGGAGTTTCACTCTGTTACCCAGGCTGGAGTGCAGTGGCACGACCTCGGCTCACTGCAACCTCCACCCTCCGGGTTCAAATGATTCTCCTTACTCAGCCTCCTGAGTAGCTGGGACTACAGGTGCCTGCCACCGTGCCCGGCTAATTTTTTGTATTTTTAGTAGAGATGGGGTTTCACCATCTTGGCCAGGCTGGTCTTGAACTCCTCACCTCGTGATCCACCCACCTCAGCCTCCCAAAGTGCTGGGATTACAGGCGTGAGCCACCGCGCCCAGCCTTAGCATAATTCTTAAGGGCTCTAGGATTTTAGGGATGTAAATGAGCACTGGCTTCAGCTTAAAGTCACCAGTTGCATTAGCCCCTAACATGAGAGTCAGTCTGTTCTTAGAAGCTGTGAAGCCAGGTATTGACTTCTCTCTAGCTACGAAAGTACTACTTGGCATCTTCTTCCAATAAAAGGCTGGTTCATATATATCGAAAGTCTGTAGTTTAGTGTAGCCACCTTAATCAATTACCTTAGTTAGCTCTTCTGAATAACTTGCTGCAGCATCTACATTAGCACTTGCTGCTTCACCTTGCACTTTTAAGTAGTGGAAATAGCTCCTTTCCTTAAACCTCATGAACCAGCGTCCGCTAGCTTCCACCTTTTCTTCTGCAGCTTCCTCACCTGTCTCAGCCTTCATTTTATTGAAGAGTTAGGACTTTGCTCCAGATTAGGCTTTGGCTTGAGGGAATGTTGTGGCTGGTTTGATCTTCTATCCAGACCACTCAAACTTTCTCCATATCAGTAATGTCTGTTTCACTTTCTTATCATTTGTGTGTTTACTGGAGTAACACTTTTAATTTCCTTCAAAAACTTTTCCTTTGCATGCACAACTTGGCTAACTTTGGTGCAAGAAGACTGGCTTTCATCCTCTCTCGGCTTTCAACATGGCTTCTTCACTGAGCTTAATCATTTTCAGCTTTTTATTTAAAGTAAGAGATGTGTGACTCTTCCTTTCACTTGAACCCCCACTGTAGGGTTGTTAATTGGTCTAATTTCAATATTGTTGTATCACAGGAATAAGGAGGCAAGAAGAGAGGGAGAAAGGCAGGGAGACTGCTGGTCTGTGGAGCAGTCAAAACATCCACAACATTTATGAATTAAGTTTGCCATCTTATATGGGCATGGTTCATGGTGCCCTTAAACAATTATAATAGTAATATAAAAGATAACAGATCAGCATAACATATACAATAATTATGAAAAAGTTTGAAATATTGTGAAAATTACCAAATGTGGTGAAGAGACACACAGTAAGCCTGTGCTGTAGGAAAAATGGCGCAGATAGATTTGGTTCCATGCAGAGTTGCCACAAACCTTACGTTTGTAAAAACAGTTACCTGCGAAGCCCAGTAAAGGAAAGTGCGAGCCTGTAGCAGATGCACGTTCCATTTAGACATCCTTAGGACTCACATCAGCGAAGGGCCCCAGCTTTTCCATACCAGTAGCTGCAATTCTGAGATGAAAGTGCTTTTTCCCCCACCTTTACACCTTGCTTTCTGGAAAGATAAGACCATAATGGATTTTGAACTTGCTTTGATCATTAAAGCCCAATATCTTACATTTCTCCGGAAAAGGAAGCAGTGTCTGCTATGGAACAAATAGTAGAATTTTAATACATAATCCCCTGACCGTAGAAACAACCTCAGGTCCTATCCTGGTTCTAGGTCACCCGGTCATGGAAGAGAAGAAACTTTTCTTAGAATCTTTATCTTCCTGAGACAAGCTTGGAAATTACAACATATTTGTACCATGAACGCGAAGTACCTGAGCTCAAAGCAGTTGAGCAATCTTAAATGGGGGTGCCCGAAAGTGGTGCGTTCTGACCCCAAACGTCACACTACCCGTACCTGGAGGGGCGGGTTGCGGCCCAGCTGCATCGCCCCGCGCAGAGCTGCATGCAGAAGAAAACTACATTTCCCAGAGACCTCTGCGCGGTCAGGAGCACCGCGAGGAGGGGCGAGATGGGGCGGGCCTCTGTGTGAAGGCCCTTCCCATTGGTGCGCAGTCCAAAGGGCCGTATAAACTTCTTCGCGATTGCACGGATTTAGGGACGTTCAGTGGCGCCGCGACGCTCCTTGGTTTGACTTTTGTTTTTCCGTTGAGTTCCGTGACTCGGAGTTTTAGTGTGTCGTGAGTATAGAGTTTCGGGTTTGGGGTGAAGGGGTTAGGTAAGAGGCCTTGGGAAGAAAATCTGGTGAGGGAGAAGTAACTGCGGAAGCAGTGCGGAGGGGAGGGACGTGAGCCTGAATGTGGTGTCCGTGGAGGGGCTGGGGACCGGAGGAGGGAAGTTCGAATGTGCAAAGGGAGAGACCTCAGGAGTGCTGGAGGGTTGGGACCTGGAGCAGGGAGGGAGTCGAGAATGGGATGAAGTGGAAAAAGGAGTACAGGATTCGGACGCCCTGGAGATGGGTTCCGGTATACGCTCACCCCACGCTGGCCTAGCTCTCAGTTTCCTCATTTGTAAAATAAGGGATAATGAAAATACTTAGCAGTTGTTGGGATAATAAAATAAATTTCACACATTTGTCACATGGCTAAAAGAAAAAAATTCAAAGTGCTACACAAATGTTAATTGTTAGTAGACAAGCTATAAGAATATATCTAAGCAAGGATTTTGGAGGTGCAGAGACGCTAGCTGAAACCCGTTAATTTACCTATAAACAAAGGCATTGTTCCTTTGGAAGAGGCAATGAAGAGTAAGACGCGGTTTCTATCTGTAGGGAGCTAGCATGGGAGAAACCATAGCAATAAAGCACTCTAATACGTTGACTTGTAGAGAATTTCAAAGGCAGTTCTTTTGCAGTTAGATCATTTTTGCTAAATCATTTTGGATGGGGAGACTCAGGAAAGAGAAGAAGGAGGTGGTATTTAAGATGAGTTTTCATGTACAGACTAGATTTTGTTAAGTGAAATTATGAGGGTTGTGGAGGGAGTTGTGTTCCAGCTAGAGGGAAGCTCATGAACAAAGGTATGGAGGCAGGGAAGTTATCTATCTGGAAACGGTACATTTAGGAGAGTAGAGGGAAATAAGGCAGGAAAGTTAGGTTTGGCCCTTATGTAGAAAGCCATGAATTCTAGGCTAACAAATTGGATTTAATGCTTAGGCTATGAGGTGCTACTGATGTATTTTATTAAAGAAAATGGTCCAGGAGAGGCAAGGAGTGGGTATAACCGTTAAGGTGTTGTAGTGGTATGGGTAAGAAGTATTGAGACTCTGAATTAACATGGTCATTGTGGAGATAAAATATACAAGATATTCATATGGTTAGACAGGACGTTCAGGAGAATGAGTGATCAGATGATGGATTTAAGTTGCCAACTCCCGGTTGCTTGGAAACGCTGAATTAGTAACTAAAATAGGAAAGTCAGAAGGGGCATGTTTGGATAAAAAGATGATGTGTTAGGTTTAGGAAATGTTAGCTTTGAGATGCTAAAAAAAAATACCTAACTTGAATGATTTCTTTTTTAAGTTAAACGTTTCAAATGCCAGTGGGACTACAGGTGAAAATGTCCAGTACATTTTTGTTTATTCAAATTAAGAGGTTGAAAGAGATGTCGTTTATTTATTCAACATGTAATCGTTACTTACTGTATGCCATGTAGTGTTTTAGATGACAGAGTTAATAATAAAAACAGGAGGAATAAAGATGTTCCCAAAGAAATGGTTAGAGGAAATGATAAAGAAAGTTAAAGACAGAACCTTTGAGCCAAGGGAGTAAAATTGTCCATAATAATAATAGTCCACGTTTACTGGGTGCTTATACATGTGTCAAACACTGTCACTCGGCTCTATATTCATTATGTCATTTAATCCGTACACCAACCTATGACATAGAAGTAACTGAAATTTAGAGAGGGTAACTTGCCTGAGGTACACAGCTAATAAGAGGCAGGGCTTTGACTCAAACCCCAGTCTGATATCAGAGCCCACATTCTCAACTACAAAGCAATATTTATTTTTATTTTTTATTTTTCCAGGTAAGGTCTCACTCTGTCACCTAGGCTGGAAAGCAGTGGGGCAATCTCAGCTCACTGCAGCCTCTGCCTCCCAAGCTCAAGCAATCCTCCTGCCTCAGCCTCCTGAATAGCTGGGAATACAGGCACACGCCACCACTCCCAGCTAATTCTGTAATTTTTGTAGAGACAGGGTTTCACCATGTTGCCCAGGCTGGTCTCAAACTCCTGACCTCCAGCAGTCCATTCACTTTGGCCTCCCAAAGTGCTGGCATTACAGGCATGAGCCACTGTGCTGGCCTATTTTAATTTTTTTTTGAGACAGGGTCTTGCTCTATTGTCCAGGCTAGAGTGCAGTGACACGATCACTGCTCACTACAGCCTTGAACCCCCAGGCTGAAGTGATCCTCGCACCAAGCAGGTGGGACTACAATGCCACTGTGCCCAGCTAATTTTTAAAATTTAGGTAGAGACAGGGTCTTGCCATGGCCTGGCCATGCCAAGGCCCAGCCCCAAAGCGATATATTTTTAAAAGGTAGTTGGCACTACCAGACACGGTGGCTCACGCCTGTAATCCCAACACTGGGAGGCAGAGGTGGGTGGATCATCTGAGGTCAGGAGTTCGAGACCAGCCTGGCCAACATGGCAAAACCCTGTCTTTACTAAAAATACAAAAAAAAATTAGCCAGCCACAGTGGCAGGTGCTTGTAATCCCAGCCACTGGGGAGGCTGAGTCAGGAGAATCACTTGAACCCAGGAGGTGGAGGTTGCAGTGAGCCAAGATCATGCCACTGCACTCAAGCTTGGGCTGAACAGAGTGAGACTCTGTCTCAATAAATAAATAAATAAATAAATAGGTAGTTGGCACCATCTAATTAAGAATACAAGTGAAGGAGTAACTATTGGACGGAGGAGGATAGAAACAGAAAAGAGCAATTGAATTTATTAATTTGGATGTCTGCTGACCAATAAGAGCTTGGTTAGATGTCATAGTAGAAGCCCGAGGCCTGGCTCAGTGGCTCATGCCTGTAATCTCAGCACTTTGGAAAGCTGAGGGAGGAGGATTGTTTGAGTCCAGGAGTTCAAGGCCAGCCTGGGCAACATAGCAAGGCCCTATCTTGCAGCCAGAGAGGTGAGTGTAGACCACTTTTTGTAGACGTTTGCAACAGTGATAGTCACTATGAAGGAGAAGTGGGATTGCAGGTTGTCAGAAGTGTCTTTCAAAGCTTCAAATTACTTTTTTTTTTTTTTTTTGAGATGGAGTTTTGCTTTCGTTGCCCAGGCTGGAGTGCAATGGCGCAATCTTGGCTCACCACAACCTCCGCCTCCTGGGTTCAAGCGATTCTCCTGCCTCAGTCTCCTGAGTAGGTGGGATTACAGGGATGCACCACCATGCCCAGCTAATTTTGTATTTTTAGTAGAGACAGGGTTCCTCCATGTTGGTCAGGCTGGTCTTGAACTCCTGACCTCAGGTGATCTGCCCGCCTTGGCCTCCCAAAGTGCTGGGATTACAGGCATGAGCCACTGTGCCCAGCTGCTTCAAATTACTCTTAATTTCACTTGAAACAGTGAAATTTAACTTTAAGTTGTCACCCATATCCATAGAATGGAATTTTATTCAGCCACAAAAAGGGATGAAGTACTGATACATGGTACCACATAGTTGAACCTTGAAAACATTATGCTCAGTGAAAGAAGCCAGTCACAAAAGACCATATACTATGTGATTCCATTTATAGGAAAGTCCAGAATAGGGAAATCTGTAGAGACAGTAGGTTAGTGGTTGCTTAGGACTGGGAGGCAGGGATAATAGCTGAAGGACACAGGGTTTTTTCTTGAAGTGATGAAACTTCTAAAATGGCCTCTGGTGATAGGAACACATATCTGTGAATATGCTAAAAATCATTGAATTGTACACGTTGAATGAATTTAATGGTATATACAAATTACGTTCCATAAAGCTATTTTTTTTAAAAAGTGTTACCCATAATCCTACCATGCCAATCCAATAACTTTATTTTCTAGGTTATTTGGACAAGAGGCAAACTGACCCAATTTGGAGAAGTATTTTGGAAAGAGGTGAGTTTGGAGGAGGACAGTAATCTTTTAAAGGAGAGAATTAGAAGAAGAAAGATGGCGTACTTGAAGGGTTGGCTGTAGAAGAAGGCAAATCAGATGAGAGAAGCAGAAACAGATTTTTAAATCTAGATTGAATCGACTGGCCAGCAGAAGAAAAGGATGTTCAAGAGTCTTTCAAATTCATATTGAGAGTTATATATATAGGTATATACACACTTACTATGAGCCAGGCACTGTTTATGTTACAGGGGATACAGCAGTGAACACAATAGATAAAAACCCACTGCCCTTAGTGAGTTTGCATATTCCAGTGTGCAGAGACAGACATTCACATTAAATATTAGATGGTTATAAGTGTTCCACTTTTTTTTTTTTTTTTTGAGAGAGGGTCTCACTCTGTCACCCCAGCTGGACTGCAGTGGCGTGATCATGGCTCACTGCAGCCTTGACCCCCCGGTGCAGGCGATCCTCTTACCTCAGCCGCCTGTTTAACTAGGACTACAGACATGTGCCACCACATCTGGCTAATTTTTTGTAGAGACAGGGTTTTGCCATGTTGCCCAGGCTGGTCTCAGACTCCTGGACTCAAGCAATCTATCTGCCTTGGCCTCCCAAATTGCTGAGATTACAGGCGTGAGCCACTTCAACTAGCCAAGGTTATAAGTGTTAATGGAGAAAAGTAAAACAGAGAAGAGGGATGAGGTTGGTAGAGTGGTCAGGGAAGACTTCATCAAGAAAGTAACATTTTAGCCCTGAAGGAGGAGAGGGAGTAAGCCACATAGATAAATGGGGAAAGAACATCATAGCAAAGAGAACTACAGGTACAGGGACTCTGAAGTAGAAATGTGCCTGTCACGTTTGAAGAACAGCAAAGAGGCCAGTGTTTTTGCAGCAGTGAACAAGGATAAGAGTAGTAGGTGAGGTCACAGAAGTAATGACGTTGGCCAGATCATACAGGACCTTGTAGGCAATTTTAAAGACCTTGACCCTCTGAGTAAGATGAAAAGTCATTGGAGGCTTTTGGGCAGAGAAGTTTTGTGTTTTGACATACATATATTAATGTGTTGAGAATCACTGGAAAGGATAAGGTTAAAAATGGAACAGGGGGGCCAGGCGTGGTGACTCATGCCTGTAATCCCAGCACTTTGGGAGGCCAAGGCAGGTGGATCACCTGATGTCAGGAGTTCAAGACCAGCCTGGCCAACATGGTGAAACCCCATCTCTACTAAAAATACAAAAATTAGCCAGGCTTGGTGGTGTGTGCCTATAATCCCAGCCACTCAGGAGGCTGAGGCAGGAGAATCACTTGAACTCGGGAGGCGGAGGTTGCAGTGAGCCAAGATTGCACCATTGCACTCCAGCCTGGATGACAGAGCAAGACTTTGTCTCCACAAAAAAAAAAAAAAAAGAAGTGGAACAGGGAGACCAGTTAAGAGAACGTTGTCATCTGGGCAAGAGATAACAGTGGGTTGGAAGCCAAGTGCAGTGACTCATGCCTATAATCCTATTACTTGTGTGGCTGAGGGGAGAGGATTGATTGAAGCCAGGAGTTTGAGACAAGCATAGGCAACAAAGCGAGACCCTGTATCTAAAAAAAACAAAAGTGTGGCCGGGCGCGGTGGCTCACGCCTGTAATCCCAGCACTTTGGGAGGCTGAGGCGGGCGGATCACGAGGTCAGGAGATCAAGACCATCCTGGCTAACACGGTGAAACCCCATCTCTACTAAAAAAATACAAAAAATTAGCCGGGCGTGGTGGCAGGCGCCCGTAGTCCCAGCTACTCGGGAGGCTGAGGCAGGAGAATGGCGTGAACCCGGGAGGCGGAGCTTGCAGTGAGCCGAGATCGTGCCACTGCCCTCCAGCCTGGGCAACAGAGCGAGACTCCGTCTCAAAAAAAACAAAAACAAAAACAAAAAAAACAAAAGCAAAAACAGTGGGCTGGACCAGGGCAATGAGGGCATAGGTGATAAGTAGTTGTCAGATTCTAGGTATTTTGATGAGCTATAGCCAGTGGGATTTGCTAGTGGGTTGTGTGTGGCATGTAAGACAAAGACAGGAGTAAAATTTCTCCAACCAAGTTTGTTTGTTTGTCATAAACAACTAGCAGCATAGAATTAGTATTTACTGGAATGTAGAACTCTGAGAGAAGAGCAGGTTTTTGTGGTGGGAGGTATGTATCAGGAGCTCAGTTTTACACTTGGCGAGCCTGGGAGACCTGCTGGACGTCCACATGGAGGGACGGAGTAGGCAGTTAGATGTGTGAGTCTAGAGTGGAGGGCAGAGTAAGGACTGAGGCATCAGTTTGAAAACTACTAATGTGTACATGCTATTTAAAACTGTGAGACTTCAGGAGGTCACCAAGGCAATGAGTAATGACCAGTAAGAAAAGGGGACAACCAGGAAGAGGTGTCCTGGAAGCCAAACAAAGAAAGCTTTGAAGGAGTCAGGGAGAGAGGCACTGTGGGGTTCTGAGCAGGAAAATGGTATATGGAAGTAACAGTGGTGATTCTCTCTTTTCATACTTTTATACAAAATTCTTTCCCAAAGGACTGAAGAATTTTTTTTTTTTTTTTTTTTTTTTTTGAGACGGAGTCTCGCTCTGTCGCCCAGGCTGGAGTGCAGTGGTGCAATCTCGGCTCACTGCAAGCTCCACCTCCCGGGTTCACGCCATTCTCCTGCCTCAGCCTCCCGAGTAGCTGGGACTACGGGCGCCTGCCACCACGCTTGGCTAATTTTTTGTATTTTTTTTTTTTTTTTTTGAGACGGAGTCTCGCTCTGTCGCCCAGGCTGGAGTGCAGTGGTGCACTCTCGGCTCACTGCAAGCTCCACCTCCCAGGTTCACGCCATTCTCCTGCCTCAGCCTCTCCGAGTAGCTGGGACTACAGGCGCCCACCACCACGCCCGGCTAATTTTTTGTATTTTTAGTAGAGACGGGGTTTCACCCTGGTCTCGATCTCCTGACCTCGTGATCCGCCCACCTCGGCCTCCCAAAGTGCTGGGATTACAAGCGTGAGCCACCGCGCCCGGCCAATTTTTTGTATTTTTAGTAGAGATGGGGTTTCACCGTGTTATCCAGGATGGTCTCAATCTCCTGACCTTGTGATCCACCCACCTCAGCCTCCCAAAGTGCTGGGATTACAGGCGTGAGCCACCACACCCAGCCTCAGGACTGAAGATTTTAAGCAGATTATACCAGGTAGAAGGACATAACAGAACATCATGTGACTTGCTCAGAATCAGAGTGGATTGACAGAGCATGCTTGATAAGAAAGCTTTCACCAAAGCAATAAAAAAATCAGCCTCTCTCCCTCTCTCCTTCTGTCTGTCAATCATATAACATGGTAAGGCATTCCCTTTCCAGCCATGAGGTTTATCTTCATGAAAATTTCTATAATAAGGTTGCTTAAAGTACAGGAGCTCAAGATCTTGCGTTACCAATTGAAATGGAGATTATGAAGAGCCTTTTAAAGTTTATAAGTAATTTTTTTTTCTTTTGCTTAAGATAATAGAGAAAGCACATTAGATAAAGATAGCATCAGTGGCTTTGTATTCATTTTAAATTTGATATAGTGGGTACTCTGCCTTAATTTCCATTTACTACTTCTGTTTTTGGAGAGGGGAGTGGGGGCAGGGGAAGTCAATATGTTGGTGAGGCTGGCTTTGAACTCCTGGGCTCAGACGATCCTCCCTCCTCAGCCTCCTGAGTAGCAGGGACTATAGGTGTGGGCCGCTGCACCTCGCTCTATGTACTGTTTATTGCTTATTAGAGTTTTCTGCATCTCCTCCTCCTATAACTTCAAGGAAAAGATTGTAGATTTGTTTTTCTGTTGTTGCAGATAACAAGGAGACCTTTCTACTTTGTGTGCTTATCCATTTAAATATTCAATGCCATTCTGATTTTTATTTGAAAATAATTATGAGGAGTACCTTTTGAAAATTCAAAAGGCATGAATTTCAGGATTTTGTAGATACTTTAAAGAATACTACATTTTAGCCCAGGTGTGGTGGCTCACGCCTATAATCCCAGCACTTTGGGAGGCCGAGGCAGGTGGATCACAAGGTCAGGAGTTCGAGACCAGCCTGGCCAGTATGGTGAAACCCTGTCTCTACTAAAAATACAAAAATTAGCCAGGCATGGTGGCGCACACCTGTAGTCCCAGCTACTTGGAAGGCTGAGGCAGGAGAATCGCCTGAACCCGGAAGGCGGAGGTTGCAGTGAGCTGAGATCATGCCACTGCATTCCAGCCTGGGCGACAGAGTGAGACTCTGTCTCAAAAATAAAAAATAAAAACAAAAAAACAAAACTATATTTTAAAACATCAAGTTCTTTCCAAAAAGCAAATATGATGATGTTGAAGAGGGAACCAGTCTATGCATCCTGTACTATTTTTATTTTTCTATTCTTGACCCCTAATTATGAATTTTTGTGTATTTGATAGGTGTGAAAATGACAGCATGAACTTTACCCCAACACACACCCCTGTCTGCAGAAAGTAAGACATTTGCTTATTTTCAAGTTGTTAAGAAATCAAGACTTGTATAGCCTTAGTGTAAGTTAGCATAGGAACTGGAAAAGTACTGGAAACATATTTCCTAAAGTTGTTTGGTTTTTTTTTTTTTGAGACAGAGTTTCACTCTGTGCCCAGGATGGAGTGCAGTGGTGCAATCACAGCTCATTGCAGCCTTGACCTCCTGCACTCAAGCAGTCCTCCCGCCTCAGCCTCCCAAAGTGCTGAGATTACAGGCATAAGCCACTGCGCCCAGCCTGAGACAACCCCTTTAGAAAATATGAAATGTTGGCTGGGCACGGTGGCTCACGCCTGTAATCCCAGCACTTTGAGGGGCCAAGGTGGGCAGCCTGGCCAACATGGTGAAACCCCATCTCTACTAAAAAAAAAAAAAAAAAAAAAATTAACCAGGCATGGTGGTGAGCGCCTGTAATCTCAGCTACTTGGGAGGCTGAGGCAGGAGAATTGCTTGAACCCGGGTGGTGGAGGTTGCAGTGAGCTGAGATCATGCCACTGCACTCCAGCCTGGGCAACAGAGCAAGACTCCATCTTAAGAAAAAAAAAAAAAAAAGAAAAGAAATGTTAAGTAAGTAAAATAGTATTTCTCTCACAAGTTTTTAATGATTGGGAAAATGTTTAAGTTTTTCTTCATGCTAGTTGACAAATTTTAATATCTCTGCATGCTTATTTATTAGAAGTGACCACATATTATTAACTATAACTCAGAGCTTCTGGTATAGTTTCTCCACTGTGCTATCTCTTTTGTTATGTTATAAATTGCAGACAACCAAATTGGATTTATTTTCACAGGAGGGTTTCTCTTCTTCTGTACTATTTTTGTTTTGTTTTTTGAGACGGAGTTTTGCTCTTGTTGCCCAGGCTGGAGTGCAATGGTGCGATCTTGGCTCACTGCAACGTCTGCCTCCCAGGTTCAAGTGATTCTCCTGCCTCAGCCTCCCGAGTAGCTGGGATTATAGGCATGCGCCACCACGCCTGGCTAATTTTTGCATTTTTAGTAGAGACGGGGTTTCTCCGTGTTGGTCAGCTATTCTTGAACTTCCGATCTCAGGTGATCCGCCCGCCTTGGTCTCCCAAAGTGCTGGGATTACAGGCGTGAGCCACTGCACCCGGCCTGTACTATTTGTTTTCCAACTTTCATTATTTTAGCTCAAGTCTTGTTTGCTAGAAGCAAACAAAAACTTCATGTTCACCTTTTTTTTTTTTTTTTTTTTTTTGAGATGGAGTTTTGCTGTTGTTTTCTAGGCTGGAGTGTAATGGCGCAGTCCTGGCTTACTGCAACCTCCATCTCCCAGGTTCACGCAGTTTTCCTGCCTCAGCCTCCCGAGCAGCTGGGATTACAGGCATGCGCCACCACACCTGGCTAATTTTGTATTTTTAGTAGAGATAGGGTTTCACCATGCTGGCCAGGCTGGTTTTGAACTCTTGACCTCAGGTGATCCACCCACCTCAGGTGTTCCACCTACCTCAGCCTCCCAAAGTGGTGGGATTATAGACGTGAGCCACTACGCCCAGCCATGTCCAGCCTTTGATCAGAGTCTTTTTGCCATTTATAACATTTAGTTCTAATCTGTGAAATTCAAATGTCTCAGATGCTAGAGATTAGCATCTGATATGTTTGTTCCAATTGCAATATGTCTTTTTTTTTTTTTTTTGAGACATAGTTTCACTATCGTTGCCCAAGCTGGAGTGCAATAGCGCGATCTCTACTCACTGCAACCTCTGCCTCTGGGGTTCAAGCGATTCTCCTGCCTCAGCCTCCCGAGTAGCTGGTATTACAGATGCTCGCCACTACGCCCAGCTAATTTTTATATTTTTGGTAGAGACTAGGTTTCGCTATGTTGGCCAGGCCGGTCTTGAACTCCTGACCTCAACTAATCTGCCCGCCTTGGCCTCCCAAAGTGGTAGGATTACAGGCATGAGCCACTGCACCCGGCCTGCAATGTGTCTTATAGTACTACATTTTCTAATTGTTACTACATGGTCTCCCTTAGTTTATATTCTGTTTTTTTAAATTATCTTTTTAGTCTCTAATGGATTTTATTTTTACTTCTTTAGAGACAAGGTGTTGCTATGTTGCCCAGGCAGGACTGGAACTCCTAGGCTCAAGCAATCCTCCCACCTCAGCCCCCTGAGTAGCTGGGACTGCTCAGCTACTCAGCTGTGCCACCATTCCTGGCTCTAACATGTATTTTGAATCCAGCTTTAAACCGTTAGTACTTGGAAGATAATTAATAAAATTATTTACTATCCTGTAATATCAAACTTTCAATTTTTTTTTTTTTTGAGACAGTCTCGCTCTGTCGCCAGGTTGGAGTGCAGTGGCACGATCTCAGCTCACTGCAACTTCTGCCTCCCGGGTTCAAGCAATTCTCCTGCCTCAGCCTCCAGAGTAGCTGGAACTACAGGCTCACGCTGCCACACCCAGCTAATTTTTTATTTTTGTATTTTGGTAGAGACAGGGTTTCACCATGTTGCCCAGGCTGGTCTCGAACTCCTGAGCTTAGGCAATCTGCCTGCCTTGGCCTCCCAAAGTGCTAGGATTACAGGTGTGAGCCACCGCGCCCGGCCAAGATTTTTTTTTTTTTTTTTTTTTTTTTTTTTTTAAATAAAGACAGGGTTTCGCTATATTGCCCAGGCTGGTCTTGAACCCCTGGGCTCAAGTGATTCTCCCACCTTGGCCTCCGAAAGTGCTGGGATTACAGGCGTGAGCCACTGTGCCTGTCCAAACTTCCAAATTTATGAGCACCTTAATTATAAGCACTTTGGGAACACAAAACCCCCTTTTATTTAGAAAGTTATAACTCATAAACTTTCACAGAGTGTAATGAATAAATCATTTCTAATTTCACATAGGCAAACAGTCGTCTCCAAACGTGGTGTTGCCATCAGTGGTCCCACCAAGAGGAGGGGAATGGCAGATTCACTGGAGTCAACCCCATTGCCTTCCGTCGAAGATCGTCTGGCCAAACTCTGTCCTTCTAAGGAGCTCCTGGAATATTATCAAAAGAAGATGGCTGAGTGTGAGGCAGAAAATGAGGACTTGTTGAAGAAACTGGAACTCTACAGAGAAGCTTGTGAAGGACAGGTAAAGAGACGATGCACGCTGTTTTAGAACTCTGATGAAGTCTTCATTAATTAGAGATGCTCTACAAGTGCCAGTTTATATCATAAGCAGATGTTTTATAAAAATACTCCTTTTTTATTCCCCAGCCTGGCTACTGCCCCTTCAGGCCCTCCTTGGATCATAACCCCCAAAACTGCCCTTTCTCTCAAATCTTAAATTCTGACGTCTCCGTATCTCTTACACCTAGCTCTTTCATCTCCTTATACCTGAGTAGTCCTTAACTTCTTTGTTACCTCCATAGCTTCCTGACTTTTCAGTTTTCTAAGTGCTGTATATAGCTCTGATATCAAGTCCTTCAAACCTAAACCCCATGATGCTTCACTTGAATAGTAACTGCAGTGCCTGCAAATGACCCCTTGCTCAATTATTATTTTGCTCCACCCGCATAGCAAAAACTGAGCTGTGGCATCATCCAGTTCTCTGCCACATATTCTCCTATAGCAGGATTTCTTCACCTCGGCATTATTGACGTTTTGGGCTGGATGCTTCTTTGTTGTGAGGGGTTGTCCTGTGCATGATAGGATGTTTAGCAGCATCCCTGGCCTCTACCGACCGGATGCCAGTAACACACCACCCCCAGCTGTGACAATCAAGAATGTCTCCAGACATTGCCAGATGTTTCTGGAATGGGTGTATGTATGTACAGTCACTCCTGATTGAGAACACTATTGTAGAAAGGTCACAAATCAGTATAGAATGAATCGGTGGTAAACAAATTCAGCTGTACCCTCAACCACTATACAGCAGTCGTCTTACCTGTCCCTACTGGGTTTCCTCTCCTTCCACATCTGTGCCATACCCTCACCTCCAGCCTGCAACCCCTTCTTAGCCCTCCTCTCTCAACATCTTTTCTGCTCATCTACACAGTTACTCCATCCATATCTATCTCCTTCTTCCTTCCTTTCTTTTTTCTTTGGTTGCTTTTCTTTTTCTTGTTTTTTTTTTTTTGAGAGGGAGTCTTGCTCTGTCACCCAGGTTGGAGTGCAGTGGTGCGATCTCGGCTCACTGCAAGCTCTGCCTCCGGGTTCATGCCATTCTCCTGCCTCAGCCTTCCGAGTAGCTGGGACTACAGGAGCCCGCCACCATGCCCGGCTAATTTTTTGTATTTTTATTTTTTATTTTTTATTTTATTTTATTTTATTATTATTTTTTTTTTTTTGAGACAGAGTCTCGATCTGTCACCCAGGCTGGAGTGCAGTGGTGCGATGTTGGCTCACTGCAAGCTCCACCTCCCGGGTTCACGCCATTCTCCTGCCTCAGCCTTCCGAGTAGCTGGGGCCACAGGTGCATACCACCACGCCCGGCTAATTTTTTGTATTTTTAGTAGAGACGGGGTTTCACTGTATTAGCCAGGATGGTCTCAATCTCCTGACCTTGTGATCCGCCTGCCTCAGCCTCCCAAAGTGCTGGGATTACAGGTGTGAGCCACCGCACCTGGCCTGTTTTTTTGTTTTTTTGAGACAGAGTCTTACTCTGTCACCCAGGTTGGAGTGCAGTGGCACAATCAGGGCTCACTGCACCCTTGAACTCCTAGGCTCAAGTGATCCTCCCGCACTCAGCCTCCCGAGCAGCTGGGACTACAGGCACACGCCACCATGCCCAGCTAATTTTTAAAAAATTTGTTGTAGAGACGTGGTCTTGCTGTGTTGCCCAGGCCGGTATTGAACTCCTGGGCTCAAGCAGTCCTCCCACCTCAGCCTGCCAAGGTGCTGGGATTACAGGTGTGAGCCACAGCACCTGGCCTTTAGTCACCTTTCTGACTATCTTTCTTCCTACTGCTTCAGGAACAAGGCATCTTTGCCTATTTGAGCTGGATTGATCCAATGCCTACTGTGGCCCTCATCCCTTTTTCCTCCTGAGAAACCTTACTCCATCATTTTTCTCTGCTTTCTGTTGTATTTTTAACTTCTTACTTGATATTAGCTTTTTCTTCTCAGTATATAAACATACTCCAGTCTTTCCCAACTTAAAAGAAAAATGAAAAACTCTTTGTTGTGCCTCTCTCTCTAGCTACTCTTTATTTTATTTTATTTATTTATTTATTTATTTTTGAGACGGAGTCTCGCTCTGTCGCCCAGGCTGGAGTGCAGTGGCACGATCTCGGCTCACTGCAAGCTCCGACTCCTGGGTTCACACCATTCTCCTGCCTCAGCTTCCCGAGTAGCTGGGACTACAGGTGCCCACCACCACACCCAGCTAATTTTTTTTTATTTTTTTAGTAGAGACGGGGTTTCACCGTGTTAGCCAGGATGGTCTCAATCTCCTGACCTCGTGATCCACCCGCCTCGGCCTCCCAAAGTGCTGGGATTACAGGTGTGAGCCACCGCGCCTGGCCTCTCTAGCTACTCTTTTTATATAAATGGCTCTTTATTTTCCCAATCACACTTCCAGAATCTTTTGACTTTCCTATTCACTCAATGGGAAATTTTTTTTTTTTTTTTTTGAGACGGAGTCTCGCTCTGTCGCCCAGGCTGGAGTGCAGTGGCCCGATCTCGGCTCACTGCAAGCTCCGCCTCCCGGGTTCACGCCATTCTCCTGCCTCAGCCTTTCCGAGTAGCTGGGACTACAGGCGCCTGCCACCACGCCCGGCTAATTTTTTGTATTTTTAGTAGAGACGGGGTTTTACCGTGGTCTCGATCTCCTGACCTCGTGATCCGCCCGCCTCGGCCTCCCAAAGTGCTGGGATTACAAGCGTGAGCCGCCGCGCCCGGCCTCCCTCTGGTCTCTTACATCTGCAGTTGGCCTCACACTTTTCACTCTAGCAGTACTGAAATATTTGTACTTGTCCAAATTGATTAGGCTTTTGTTTTTTGGAGGTTTACTTGTCATTTTTATCACATTATGTATGTATACAATGAATTACAGGGTAATTCGTTCCATTTGGGCTCCGGAATAGCTTCAGGATGGGAGCTGGTTGCCAGATGACAGTGATGCAGCGTCTCTAAATACGTCTCTAAATACATTTCCTGGGACACAGTGTGAGGCACCATGCCCAGCCTAATTTTTTTTGTAGATTCTACAAAAACAGTGTTTCCAACCTTTTGAGTTCCACTGTGGACTTGTATGCTGTCCCTTTCTCTGAATCAGTTGTTAATATTTATTTGTCATTTTATCACATTATGTATGTATCTATAGACCTCTGGGTTTTTTGTTTTTTGTGTTTTTGAGTCAGGGTCTTGCCCTGTTGCCCAGGCTGGAGTGCAGTGGTGTGATCATAGCTCACTGCAGCCTCAACGTCCTGGACTCAAGCAATCCTCCTGCCTCAGCCTCCCAAGTAGCTGGGACTACAGGCATGTATCACCATGCCCAGCTAATTTTTTATGTTTTATTTTATTTTATTTTATTTTGAGATGAAGTCTTGCTCTGTCACCCAGGCTGGAGTGCAGTGGTGCGATCTCGGCTCACTACAACCTCCACCTCCCAGGTTCACGCGATTCTCCTGCCTCAGCCTCCTGAGTAGCTGAGATTATAGGCGCCCACCACCACGCCTGGCTAATTTTTGTACTTTTACTAGGGACTGGGTTTCACCATGTTGGCCAGGGTGGTCTTGAACACCTGACCTTAGATGACCCGCCTGGCTCGGCCTCCCAAGGTGCTGAGATTACAGGTGTGAGCCACTGCACCCTGCCCAATTTTTTATTTTTTGTAAAGACAGAATCTCGCTCTGTTCTCTAGGATGGTCCTGAACTCCTGGGCTCAAGCCATCCTCCCACCTTAACCTCCCAAAGTGTTGGGATTACAGGCGTGAGTCACTGCACCCAGCCTTTATGAAATTATTTTTAATGACTTTGCCCAATTTTAAGTGTTCAGTTGAGTAGTGTTAAGTGTTTATGTGTGTGGGTGTGTGTGTGTATATATATATATATATATATATATATATATTTTTTTTTTTTTTTTTTTTTTTTTTTTTGCGGCAGTCTGGCTCTGTCACCCAGGCTACAGTGCAGTGGTGCAATCTCAGCTCACTGCAACCTTCTCCTCCTGGGTTTAAGCGATTCCTGCCTCAGCCTCCCAAGTAGCTGGGATTATAGGGTGTGCCACCAGACCCGGCTAATTTTTTTTTTTTTTTTTTTTTTTTTGAGACAAGTCTTGCTCTGTCGCCCAGGCTGGAGTGCAGTGGCACGATCTCAGCTCACTGCAAGCTCCGCCTCCCGGGTTCACGCCATTCTCCTGCCTCAGCCTCTCTGAGTAGCTGGGACTACAGGCACCCGCCAGCATGCCCGGCTAATTTTTTGTATTTTTAGTAGAGTCAGGGTTTCACCGTGGTCTCGATCTCCCGACCTCGTGATCCGCCCGCCTCGGCCTCCCAAAGTGCTGGGATTACAAGCGTGAGCCACTGCGCCCGGCCTAATTTTTGTTTTTTTAGTAGAGATGGGGTTTTGCCATGTTGGTCAGGCTGGTCTTGAACTCGTGGCCTCAAGTGACCTGCCATGCCTGGCGTGTTAAGTATATTCACATTGTTGTGTGACTGATCTCTAGAACGTTTTCATTTTACAAAACCAAAACTCCATTCCATTAAACAGATCATTTCTCCCCACACTCCCTGTAACCACTATTTTACTTGCTATTTCTATGAATTAGAAACAGAGTAGGATTTGCCAGGCATGGTGGCTCGTGCCTGTAATCCCAGCACTTTGGGAGGCCGAGGCAGGCGGATCACCTGAGGTCAGGAGTTCGAGACCAGCCTTACCAATATGGCAAAACCTGTCTCTATTAAAAATACAAAAATTAGGTAGGCGTGGCGGTACATACCTGTAGTCCCAGCTACTTGGGAGGCTGAGGCAGGAGAATCGCCCAGGAGGTGGAGGCTGCAGTGAGCTGAGATCTCACCACTGCATTCCACCCTGGGCAACAGAGCAAGGCTCCATCTCAAAAAAAAAAAAAATAGAGCAGGATTTATTTAGAATAGAGCGGAATCATACTGTAGTTTTTCTTTCTGTAACTGACTTATTTCACTTAGCATAATGTCCTCAAGTTTCGTCTATGTTGTAGCATGTGATGAGATTGTCTTCCTTTCTGACAACATCAGGCTCTCATGGTTCTTATTTACGGTTCTCTTTTCTTGGAGGACCAACTGTCTGCTTCTCTCTCTACCCATCTTCTGTTCATCTGTCAAGTGTCAGCTCTTTGATGGTAGCGCTTTGATTTCCCAAACAGATCTCAGAATTTTTATTCCTGCCACGCTTCCCCCACACCGTTTCACCATGCATGCTTTCATGAAGTAATTATTTCATTTTAATCATTTGCCTCTCTCCCCATGAAATTCCTTAGCTCTGTAGACAGGAATCGTATCTTTTCATCTTTGTTTTCCTGCATGTCATGATAATGCTTATGATAGGAAACATTACCAAAAAAATGTGGATAGGCTGGGTGCGGTGGCTCACACCTGTAATCCCAGCACTTTGGGAGGCCAAGGTGGGTGGATTGCCTGAGCTCAGGAGTTCAAGCCGGCCTGGCCAACATGGTGAAACCCCATCTCTACTAAAAATACAAAAATTAGCTGGGCATGGTGCGCACCTGTAATCCCAGCTACTCAGGAGGCTGAGGCAGAAGAATCACTTGAACCTGGGAGGCGGAGCTTGCAGTGAGCTGAGATCGCGCCACTGCATTCCAGCCTGGGTGACAGAGCGAGAGTCTGTCTCAAAAAAAAAAAAAGTGTGGATAGAACAGGTGAGTCGTACAGCGTTCTGGATTCTATAGTCCGTAAAAGGAAGATGTGAGAGCTTTGATGTTAAATGCAAACTTCACACTCATCCTGTAGCTTTTAAACTCCATTCAAGGGCGGGCACGGTGGCTCACGCCTGTAATCCCAGCACTTTGGGATGCCGAGGCAGGTGGATCACCTGAGGTCAGGAGTTTGAGACCAGCCTGCCCAACATGGCAAAACCCCGTCTCTGCTAAAAATACAAAAATTAGCCGGGCATGGTGGCATGCACCTGTAATCTCAGCTACTCGGGAGGCTGAGGCACAAGAATCACCTAGAAGGTGGAGGTTGCAGTGAGCTGAGATCGTGCCACTGCACTACAGCCTGGGCAACAGAGCAAGACTTGGTCTCAATAAATAAATAAATAAATAAATAAGCTTGGTCTCAATAAATAAATAAATAAATAAACAAACGAACAAACTCCAGCCTATACATGCCTATTGCTGTCATTTGAATTCTGTATTGGCAAAATTATTTACTTCGGAATATTTCTACATGAGTAGACTCCTCCCCATCCAGTGAGAGATACTCCATTGAAACCCAGTGTCTTTCAACTATCTTATTGTGTTTTTTTTGCAGCATAAACTTGAATGTGATTTGCAGCAGAGGGAGGAAGAGATTGCTGAATTGCAGAAAGCTCTAAGTGATATGCAGGTCTGCCTCTTCCAGGAACGGGAACATGTTTTGCGCCTCTACTCAGAAAATGACCGACTGAGAATCAGGTACCAAATAGGAGAAGGGAAATGTTGGAGTTTAACTTTAAATTACATTCATTCATTCATTCATTTAGAGGCAGTATCACTCTATTGCCCAGGCTGGAGTACAGTGGCGCTATCTCGGCTCACTGCAGCCTCCACCTCCTGGTTCAAGCGATTCTCATGCCTCAGCCTCTCGAGTAGCTGGGACCACAGGTGTGCACTACAACGCCTAGCTCATTTTTGTATTTTTAGTGGAGATGGGTTTTTGCCCTGTCAGCCACGCTGGTCTCGAACTCTTGGCCTCAAGTGATCCGCCCACCTCAGCCTCCCGAAGTGTTGGGATTACAAGCGTGAGCCACCATGCCCAGCCCTTTAAATTACTTTTAAAAAGATACATTTCTCCACATTAATTCTCTTAGGTTGTATTCCCTAGGAAATGGGCTCTGAGATGGAGATTTGCCTTCAGGGTAGTTACTGGAGAAGCTCTCTGGAATAATAGCTATGAGCAGATTTGGGCAGAGGTAGAATACGAACGGATACTGTGGTAACAGAAGCCTTAGCCAGCCCCATAGGGAGCACTAAGGATAGGGTGGTCTTCCGGCAGCAAAGGACTCAGACTTTTGTGTCCCCACATTCACCAGTCATAGGACGCAGGCTGTCCCCAGGGAGGGGATGTAAACTCGGGAGAAGAAGCCCCCTTCAGCCAAGTGTAATTTTTAGAGAAGAACTGAGCTCCTGGGAGATATGGTCATGAGGGGGAGTCTGAGCAGTACATTACATGTTCCATTACAGTGCACTTCTGTGTGTGTGTGTCGGGAGTGGGAGGGTAAAATACACATAGCAAAAAGTTTACCATTTTAGCCATCTGAAGTGTACGGTTCGGTGGCATTAAGTATATTCACATTGTTGCACAACTGTCACCACCATTGAACTCTAGAACATTTTCATACTCCTAAACTGAAATTGTATACTCATTAAACAGTAACTCCCACATCCCTGTTACCCCAGTTCCTGGAACACACCCTTCTACTTTTCGTCTCTATGAATCTATTTTAGGTACCTCATGTAAGTGGAATCATACAATATTTGTTATGCTTATTTCACTTAGCCTAATGTCTTCAGGGTTCATCCATGTTGTAGCATGTGTCAGAATTTTCTTCCTTTTTAAGACTGAACAATATTCCATTATATGTGTACCACATTTTGTTTATCCATTCATCCACCAATGGATCTCAGCTCACTGTAACCTCCGCCTTCCAAACTGAAGCTATCCACCCACCTCAGCCTCCTGAGTAACTGGGACTACAGGTGTGTGCCAACATGCCTGGCTAATGTTTTTTGTAATTTTTGTAGAGACAGGGTTTTGCCATGTGGCCCAGGCTGGTCTCCAGCTTCCAAGCTCAAGTGATCTATCTGCCTCAGCCTCCCAAAGTGCTGGGATTACAGGCGTGTGCTACTGTGCCCGGCCGAGACCGTACTTTTAATTCTTTTGTGTATGTACCCAGCAGTGGATCATATGGTAATTCTGTTTTTATTTTTTTGACTAACTGCCATACTATTTTCTATAGTGGCTATACTGTTTTATATTCCCACCAGCAGTGCACAAGGGTTTCAGTTTCTCCACAGCCTTGACAATACCTGTTACTTTCTTTTTTTTTCTTTTAAGCCTTTTTTTTTTTTTTTTTGTGACAGGATCTCACTCTGTCACCCAGGCTGGAGTGCAGTGGCATGATCTTGCCTCACTGCAACCTTTACCTACCTCCTAGGCTCAGGTGATCCTCACACTTCAGCCTCCAAGTGGCTGTGACTATATGCATGTGCTGCTGTGCCCAGCTAATTTTTATATGTGTGTGTATATATATATATATATATAAATATATATATATATATATATATTTTTTTTTTTTTTTTTTTTTTTTTTGAGACGGAGTCTCGCCCTGTCACCCAGGCTGGAGTGCAGTGGCCCGATCTCGGCTCACTGCAAGCTCCGCCTCCCGGGTTCACGGCATTCTCCTGCCTCAGCCTCTCCGAGTAGCTGGGACTACAGGTGCCCGCCACCACGCCCGGCTAATTTTTTTGTATTTTTAGTAGAGACAGGGTTTCACTGTGGTCTCGATCTCCTGACCTCGTGATCCGCCCGCCTCAGCCTCCTAAAGTGCTGGGATTACAAGCATGAGCCACCGTGCCCGGCCCTTTTTTTTTTTTTTTTTTTTTGTAGAGACAAGATTTCACCATGTTTCCCAGGCTGGTCTCAAACTCCTGAGCTCAAGCAGTCCTCCTGCCTCAGCCTCCCAAAGTGCTGGGATTACAGGCATGAGCCACCATGCCTGGCCAACACTTGTTATTTTCTGGGTGGTTTTTTTTTTTTTTTTGAGACAGGGTCTTGCCCAGTCACCCAGGCTGGAGCGCAGTGGCAAGAGCACAGCTCACTGCAGCCTCAACCTCCCAGGCTCGGATGATCCCCCCAACCTCAGCCTCCCAGTTAGTTGGGACCATGGGTGCGCACCACTGTGCTTGGCTAATTTTTGTATCTTTTGAAGAAATGGGGTTTCACTGTTTTGCCCAGGCTGGTCTCACACTCCTGGGCTCAAGCGATTTGCCCACCTTGGCTTCCCAAAGTGTTAGGATTACAGGCGCGAGCCACTGTGCCCAGCCTTATTTTCTGTTTATTTGATAGTAACCGTCTTAATGGGTGTGAGGGAGTCTCACTGTGGTTTTGATTTGCATTTTTAAATGTTGAGCATCTTTCATGTGCCATTTATATATCTTCTTTGGAGAAATGTCTATTCAAATATTTTGCCCATTTTAATAATTGGGTTGCTTTTGTTGTTGAGTTGTAGAAGTTCTTTTTTGTTGTTGTTGAGACAGGGTCTCGCTCTGTCGCCCAGGCAGTGGCGTGATCACGGCTCACTGCAACCGTTGTCTGCTGGGCTCAAGCTGTCCTCCCATGTCAGCCTCCTGAGTAGCTGGGACTACAGGCACGTGCTACTACGCCTGGCTAATTTTTGTATTTTTGGTAGAGTCAGAGTTTCGCTATGTTGCCCAGGCTGGTCTCAAACTCCTGAGCTCAAGTGATCCTCACCTCACCCTCCCAAAGTGCTGGGATTAGAGATGTGAGCCAGCGTGCCTGGCCATAGAAGTTCCTTATATATTCTGGATATTAAACCTTTATTAGATATACAGATACATGCAAATATTTTCTCCTGTTCCATAGATTGCCTTTTTATTTTCTCCCCTTTTTTTTTTAATTTTTTATTTTTTTTAGAGGCATGGTGTCACTCTGTCGGCCAGGGTGATCCTCCTGCCTTAACCTCTGGAGTAGATGGGATTATATAGGCATGCACCACTATGCCTGGCTAATTTATTTTCTTTTTTTCATTTTTTTGTAGAGACAGGGCAGGTCTCACTATATTCCTTAGGCTGGTCTTGAACTCCTGACCTCAAGTGATCCTCCTGCCTCAGCCTCCCAAAGTGCTAGGATTACAGGAATGAACCACTACGCCGAGCCAGGAGTTTTTAATTTTTATGAAGTTCAGTTTATGTATTTTTTTATTTTGTTCCTTCTGCTTTTGGTATCACATCCAAGAAATCATTGCCAAGTTCATTGTCAGGAAACTTTTCTCCTATGTTTTCTTCTGAAAGTTTTATTATTTCAGCTCTTGTGTCTAGGTCTTTGATCCATTTTTAGTTAATTTTTGTATATAGCATTAGGTAAGGTTCCAACTTCATTCTTTTGCATGTGGATGTCCAGTTTTCTCAACATCATTTGTTGAAAAGACTTAGCCACGTGGTTTCTTTGTTTCTTTTTTTTTTTTTTTTTTTTTTTTGAGACAGAGTCTCCCTCTGTCACCCAGGCTGGAATGTAGTGGCACAATCTCGGCTCACTGCAACCTCCGCCTCCCAGGCTCAGGTGATCCTCCTGCCTCATCCTTCCAAGTAGCTGGGACTACATGCACGAGCCAACACACCTGACTAATTTTTGTATTTTTTGTAGAAACAGGGTTTTTCCATATTGCCCAGGCTGATCTCGAACCTTCCAAAGTGCTAGGATGTCAAGCGTGAGCCACCGCGCCCAGCCTCGCCACTTGGGTTTTTGGTGTCCCACGGTCAGGTGCTCCATTTTTAGCAGGATCTACTAGCATGGCAGAAGCTGGTTGTCAAATGTTGTGTCATTCTCAGCTGTAGACAGCATAGTCTTGCTCCAGATTCTCAGAGGGTCTGTTACGATTCTTGTGGTGCTTGCCGTAAACTCCACGTGGTACCTTGTGCCGCCACAGACACCATAGGATCCGCCAAATCATATGTCCCAAGCAGCAGAGCATCCTTTCAACTCTGGGCCACGCCGAAAGCTCGCCTTCCGTGTCAGTTGATACATAGGTCAGAGCAGTATTCCAAAATGCGGAATATGTTGTCTCCAGAACCTGAAGACTCCTTTCAGGCATTATGCTTCCTTCTTGGTGGTAGCATGTACCAGGTGAAATAATTTGATCTTCACATCGGAGGGAATATCCTGGGATACCTGGATCTCAGCCTTAAAAACTTCACTGACGTGCTTCGTAAGGTTCATCTCCAGCCCTCCCGAGCACACATATCTTACCAAGTGCACTTGCTGTTTCTGATTTAATGCGATACCATCAGTAGTGAGCTACTGGCGATCTGTGGAGTAGCCAGATCCAGATTCTTTTTGTTTTTGTTTTTGTTTGTTTGTTTGTTTTTGAGATGGAGTCTCAGTCTGTCACCCAGGCTGGAGCGCAGTGGCGATCGCGGCTCACTGCAACCTTGGCCTCCCAGATTCAAGCGATTCTCCTGCCTCAGCCTCCCGAGTATCTGGGACTACAGGCACACGCTACCACGCCCAGCTAATTTTTGTACTTTTTAGTAGAGATGGGGTTTCACCATTTTGGACAGGCTGGTCTCGAACTCCCGACCTCGTGGTCCACCCACCTCTGCCTCCCAAAGTGCTGGGATCACAGGTGTGAGCCACTGCGCCCAGCCCAGATTCTTTTATACTGTATTGACAGAAAGTAAAAGCATTAACATGGCCCTGGGAAAGACTATAAAAGTACACTGTTGTCCATGTCACATGATGTGAACTGCCTCTGGTCTTTTGAGGGGGAGGAAAGAATGCATTTGCCTAATCAGTGGCCACTTACCATGTGTCTGAGACTAAGTAATTCTGTTCTAGCAAAGGTACTACATCTGGCACAGTGACTGTTATCCTCCAGAATCCATCTGGTTTTGTATAGGTCATACTGAGGAATGAAATGAGGCTTTGATAAGGACCGCCCCCTCTGCATTCTTTAGGTCTTTATTGATCATCTTGACTGGGTAGGGAGGGGCAGTTTCCGAGGCTTTCGCATAGCTTGCCTCAGAAGCCAAGAAGCTAATTTGGAGGTACCGTCCCCTACCTAGTATGTCCATTTTAAGCCTTTGGGAACTGAAGAAATGACCATTGGTTCGGTGGATGCAGTAGGCCTGCTGTGAGTTGGATGTGGGCCACAATCCCATTTATTCCATGGTCCCCACATGCCCCAGTGCCATGATGATGCTTCAGGTTATCTGGTGTCAGTGTCAGCTTAGACCCTGTATCCAGCAATCCTTAAAATGCCCGGGTCTTTCCTCTTCCCCAGTGTATAGTTACTAAATAAATGGCTATAGACTCTTTGGAGGATGTGGGGAATCATTACCATGAATATCTACTCTGTGGTGTCGCAGGGTCTTACCTTCTGGGAGTTCCAGCCTCTTCTTTAGGTAATTGTCTCTAGGACTTAAAACAGACTTGGGGCTGGGCGCAGTGGCTCACACCTGTAATCCCAGCACTTTGGGTGGCTGAGGCGGGCAGATCACAAGGTCAGGAGTTCAAGACCAGCCTGGCCGACATGGTGAAACCCCGTCTCTACTAAAAATACAAAAATTAGCTGGGCATTTTGGCACGCGCCTATAGTCCCAGCTAGTCGGGAGGCTGACGCAGGAGAATTGTTTGAACCCAGGAGGCGGAGGTTGCGGTGAGCTGAGATCATGCCATTGCACTCCAGCCTGGGTGACAAAGAGAGACTCTGTCTCAAAAAGAAAAAAAAAAAAACGGACTTGGGCCTGAAAAATGAGTCAGAGATTGTGATTTTGTTTGGGGTGCAGCCCTCAGCCTCTTTTCCATCTTTGACTTATCTTTTATTGTTCAAGCTATACTCTGTTGACTACCCATCTACCTTGCTGGGAGAAACACCATGTTCTGTAAACCATCTCCATATCAGTCGCTCTGAAATCCCTTTTTATGTTGTTTTTTTTTAATTAATTCTTTTTTTTTTTGAGACGCAGCCTTGCTCTGTCACCCAGGTCAGAGTGCAGTGACGCAGTCTTGGCTCACTGCAAACTCCACCTCCCGGGTTCAAGTGATTCTTGTGCCTCAGCCTCCTGAGTAGCTGGAATTACAGGTGCATACCACCATGCCCAGCTAATTTTTGCATTTTTAGTAGAGACGGGGGTTTCACCAGTTGGCCAGGCTGGTCTCGAACTCCTGACCTCAGGTGATCTGCCTGCCTCATCCTCCCAAAGTGCTGAGATTACAGGCATGAGCCGCCACACCCGGCCCAAAATCCCTTTTTAGCGTTTGCTTCCTTGGTCCAGTCCAGACCTAAGCTATCTTAGGTTGAGTTCTCCGGGAAACAGACTGTTCAGTGGCGACTTGCTTGCAGGAATTTTATTGGGAAGTGAGGGAACTGAAACTGGGATTCAGTTGCAGCAGGCCTCGTCCAACACGACAGGGGTCTCTGAAGCTGGGATGGCTCTCAGAGACATCCTGAACTGAGGCAAGGGAATTGGATTTTTGTGTTCCCTCATTGACCAGGCACTGGATGTCTTGTCGTAGCACCACAACAAGAATCATAACAGACCCTCTGAGAATCTGGAGCAAAACTATGCTGTCTACAGCTGAGAATGACATAACATTTGACAACCAGCTTCTGCCATGCTAGTAGATCCTGCTAAAAATGGAGCACCTGACCGTGGGACACCAAAAACCCAAGTGGCGAGGCTGGGCGCGGTGGCTCACGCAGTTCCCTTGGCTGGGGATTCAACTACAAGCTATCAGCAGGCAGCATTCCTGGCAGTTGGCAGAATGAGCCCATCAGCTCTGAAGAGCAAGATCGGAGCAGTGACCCTCAGCAGCCACTACTGTTCCCTTTTAGAATTAGCTAAGAAGTGGCCAGGCGCGGTGGCTCATGCCTGTAATCCCAGAACTTTGGGAGGCCGAAGCAGGTGGATCACAAGGTCAGGAGATCAAGACCTTCCTGGCTAACACAGTGAAACTGCGTCTCTACTAAAAATACAAAAATTAGCCGGGCGTCGTGGCGGGTGCCTATAGTCCCAGGTACTCAGGAGGCTGAGGCAGGAGAATGGCGTGAACCTGGGAGGCGGAGCTTGCAGTGAGCCGAGATCGCGCCTTTGCACTCCAGCCTGGGCAACAGAACAAGACTCTGTCTCAAAAAAAAAAAAAGAATTAGCTAAGAAGTGCCCTGGCCCCTTTTCTCTGAATGGAAATACCTGATGTTTTACGAAGTAGAGCTGAAGTCTAGATACAAACTATTCAATTTTAATTTGAGGTTACTGTTTTAATTTGGGGTTACTATTGTTTTTAAAAAAATAGAAGGGAGATCCTTTAAACAGAAAAAGGCTACTACTTGGGACATTTAATAATATGTGCTTGCTTTCCATGAGAATTGCAGGGAGCTAGAAGACAAGAAAAAGATTCAGAATCTCTTGGCTCTTGTGGGAACAGATGCTGGAGAAGTGACCTATTTTTGTAAGGAGCCTCCTCACAAGGTAAGTAATCTTTGGTGTAGCATGGGGAGTGTGGCTTCACAAATCACAGGCTAAGACCCATCATCAGAAGAACTTTAGTATTCGCTAGAGAAGGCAGATGGAGAATTAGCCATCACAGTGCCTTGTTTGCCTGAGCTTTTAAAGCATTTTTCTTCAAAAGCCTTGGGAAGTAGCATTGTTTACCCCGTTTCACTGTTTAGAAACCTGAAGCACAGAGGGTGGCTGTTTTAGCTGAGACAGAGACGAAAGCAGGAGCAGACTGTGTGTGGGAGAAAGTTTTGATGCTGAAGTTATTTTTTAAATTTTTGTTTATGCTGATTACAAATGTAATCCATGGTCTTTATGAAAAACAAACACAGAGTATAGTAATCTATCACATAAAAGTGGCAGGTTCTCATAATCCTATACCCCAGAGATAATCCATTATTAATAGTTTGGTATATATACTTCCGTCTCTTTTTTTTGATTCCTATAGAAATAGTTATGTGTCTGTATATACTATTTCTATTTTTTCACTTCTATAAACAGTTCCTGAGCATTTTTATACATATCTGTATATGTATACTTCTGTTTTCTAAAGGTCCTTGGCCAAGAGCTACTTTTTTTTTTTTTTTTTTTTTTTGAGACAAAGTCTCATTCTGTTACATAGGTTGGAGTGCAGTGCGCAATCTCGGCTCACTGCAACCTCTGCTCCCGGGCTCAAGCACTCCTCCCACCTCAGCCTCCCAAGCAGCTGGGACTACAGGTGTACACCACCACGCCCAGCTAATTTTTGTATTTTTTGTAGAGATGGGGTTTCACCATGTTGCCCAGGCTGGTCTCGAACTCCTGAGCTCAAGCAGTCT
This sequence comes from Nomascus leucogenys, assembly GCF_006542625.1. NCBI lineage: Eukaryota > Metazoa > Chordata > Mammalia > Primates > Hylobatidae > Nomascus > Nomascus leucogenys. The sequence continues at coordinate 32,273,673 of NC_044403.1, read as the reverse complement.
GCCTGCCCTGGCCTGTCAAAGTGCTGGGATTACAGGCATGAGCCACCACACCCACCAAAGAGCTGCTTTTAAAAAGATAATAAAAATTAAAAAAAAAAATTTTAGAGCTGAGGTCTTGGTATGTTGCCCAGGCTGGACTCACACTTCTGGGCTTAAACACACTCCAGCCAGCCTTCCAAGTAGCTGGAACTATAGGGGTGTACCACTGTGCCCCAAGCTGTTTTTGGTTTTGTTTTTAATCATACATGACTAAATAGCCCTGCAATTTTATTTATTTATTTATATTCATTTATTTATTTTTCAAGACGGAGTTTCGCTCTTGTCCCCCAGGCTGGAGTGCAATGGTGCAATCTCAGCTCACCACAACCTCCGCCTCCCGGGTTCAAGTGATTCTCCTGCCTCATCCTCCTGAGTAGCTGGGATTGCAGGCATGTGCCACCACGCCTGGCTAATTTTGTATTTTTAATAGAGATGGGGTTTCTCCATGTTGGTCAGGCTGGTCTTGAACTCCCGACCTCAGGTGATCCGCCCACCTTGGCCTCCCAAAGTGCTGAGATTACAGGCATGAGCCACCGCGCCTGGCCTTATTTTTATTTTTTTTAGAAACAAAGTCTCATTCTGTTGCCTAGGTTGGAGCGCAGTGGAGTGATCATAGCTCACTGTAGCCTTAAGCTCCTAAGCTCCAGCAATCCTCCCACCTTAGCCTCCTGAGTAGCGGGGACCACAGGCACATGCCACCACACCCGGCCAGCTTTTTTAAGTTTATATTGTCAACACAGGGTTTTGTCCAGTTTGCTACTTTGCCTGTGTGGTCTCTCGTGCATGACATCCTCATATCATCGTATCGGTTTTGACTAATTTAACTTATAGTGTTCGATCTGCAGAACTAAGGCTGAAAAGTAAAATATTACGTTTATAGGAAGGCTACTTCAATACCAGTTTTTGCTTCTTCAGGTCACCATTCTCCAAAAGACTATCCAGGCTGTAGGTGAATGTGAGCAGAATGAATCTTCAGCTTTCAAAGCAGGTAACAACCATATAACCTATTAGAAATTCTCATCAACGCAGAATTGAAAATCACAGTGCAGGCCGGGCACGGTGGCTCATGCCTGTAATCCCAGCACTTTGGGAGGCCGAGGTGGGTGGATCACCTGAGGTCAGGAGTTCGAGACCAGCCTGGCCAACATGGCGAAACCCCGTCTCTACATAAAATACAAAAAATTAGCTGGCGTGGTGGCAGGCACCTGTAATCCTAGCTATTTGGGAGGCTGAGGCAGGAGAATTGCTTGAACCTGGGAGGTGGAGGTTGCAGTGAGCTGAGATTGCGCCATTGCACAACAGAGCAAGACTCTGTCTCCAAAAACAAAAAAACAGCGCACACAATTGGAAATGTTTTCCTACTGTACAGTGATGATTGATGTTCATAATGATGCCTTTGGTGGTCTAATGTCTTAATGAGCTTCTTGAATCATCCAAGGAATTAAGTTTTGCTCAGTTCATTTTTTTTTTTTTTTTGAGATGGAGTTTTGCTCTTGTTGCCCAGGCTGGAGTGCAATGGCGCGATCCTGGCTCATTGCAGCCTCTGCCTCCCAGGTTCAAGCAATTCTCCTACCTCAGCCTCCCGAGTAACTGGGATTACAGGTATGCACCACCACGCCCCATTAATTTTGTATTTTTAGTAGAGAGGGGCTTTCTTCATGTTAGGCTGGTCTCGAACTCCCGACTTCAGGTGATCCGCCTGCCTCGGCCTCCCGAAGTGCTGGGATTACAGGCGTGAGCCCCTGCGCCCGGCCTGCTCAGTTCAATTTTTAGCGTTCCCTATTTTTAGAATAACCTTGTCTTTTAAAAACTGTGTGATATGTCATAACCAAAATGTTTAAGTTTTGTTTTTCTTATTCCTTATTCTGTTTGTTGATTGACTGATTGGTTGATTGAGACAGACAGGCTCTGTCACCTAGGCCGGAGTACAGTGGCGTGATCATGGTTTACTGTAACCTTGAGCTCCTGGACTCAAGTGACCCTCCCACCTCAACCTTCGGAGTAGCTGGGACGACAGGCATATGCCACCACACCTGGCTAATTTATTGTATTTTATTTTATTTTGTGTAGGGAGGGGTTCTCACTATGTCACTCAGGCTGGTTTTGAACTCCTGGCTTCAAGTGATTGTCCTGCTTTGGCCTCCCAAAGCACTGGGATTACAGGCATGAGCCGCAACACCTGGCCTTCTTCTGATCGAATAGGATTTACGAAGAAAATACACACAACTATTTTAGTGGTTGATTCTAAGGAAAATTTAGTGGTTGATTCTGCCAGAAGATGAATATGATTATTTAGGTGACATCCTGCAGAGTTCCCTTATAGAGATTCCTATTTGAAAAGTTAAGCACTGTAATTCTGATGTTTCCCTTTTTCTTCCGAACCCCTTCATTAGTGAGAACCCCTTCATTACCCTTACAGGTAAATGAATCTGAACTCCTCTGCGTGGGAAATGCTGATGTTTCAATAGCACACAGAAAAGCTGGGTAAAATCTTCTTGATGGATTTTGTTTTCTATTTTAGATCCTAAAATAAGCAAAAGAAGACCATTGAGAGAGAGAAAAGAAGGTTCTGAGCATTACCAAAGAGACATACAGACACTCATCCTACAGGTAAAGAATGTATTTTGGCAGACCAAGATGGCTTTTATCCACAAGTTTAGCTTTATATAACATACCCTCAGTATCATGTGATAAGTATCTCCTTGCACACAGGTTACATCTAAGCATCATGTGGTTTAGAAAATTGGGATTGTTCCTAATTTCTAAGAGCTTTTCTGTTTGAACATTCTAAAAGTGCTACTCTAAACCTTCAATTCAATATACTAAGCCCCATCCACCAAAACCATTACAAAGTGAGAATTCACTGGCCTAGGGATATGCAGGGATTGCAGAGGGAAGCTTGTCTATGCTGATAGATCAACATTTGATGGTATATTCATTTATTTAGTGCTTAGGTTCCAAAGTCTAGGAAAGTAATGAACTGTTCTCTTACCTCCTGGTTATGTGTCATTTGGAACCATGATTTTTCATCTAGTTGCACTATAGTTTCTGTCCTTACTGGGTTAAATCTCTGTTGATTTAAATGACAGTTTCTACCTTTGGCCAGTATCTCCATGTGGAGTCATGACAGCCAGACACAGAGAAGGAAATTACATTATAGTCATTTTGCTCTACTTTTTGAAACCAAAAACTAAGAAAAGAGTCATTTTGCTTCTGTGCAGGAAGAGTGTCTTAAAGGGAGACAGTCAAGGGAGAGAGTGAAAAGGCAGAAATCACAGGGTAGGGAAACTGGATTTTGTAGCTTTGTTTGTGTGATGGGGATGCTGGCTGTCGCTTGGACAAAGAATCTACTCTTCTATAACCTAACCCCATTTATAAGACATGAAGAGGAACTGGGCCGGGCATGGTAATGCCTGTAATCCCAGCACTTCGGGAGGCCAAGGCGAGTTGATTGCCGGAGCCCAAAACTTTGAGACCAGCCTGGACAACATAGTGAGACCCCATCTCTACAAAAAATAAAAATAAAATTAGCTGGGTGTGGTGGTACACACCTGTAGTCCTGGAGGCTGAGGCAGGGAGGACTGCTTGAGCCCAGGGGGTTGAGGCCGCAGTGAGCTATGATCACGCCCACTGCACTCCAGCCTGGGGGACAGAGCAAGACCTTGTCTTGAAACAAACAAGAGGATTAGTATTGAGATTTTTTTGTTTGTGTTTGTTTTTTAATTTTTCTGGAGAAAGGCACTTTTCCTAGAGATATGAAGTAAGTGGAAGCAGGGCTGGATTCCTCACGCCTTTTTGGCCTGTCTAGGTGGAAGCACTGCAGGCTCAGCTGGGAGAGCAGACCAAACTTTCTCGAGAACAAATTGAAGGGCTCATGGAGGACAGACGGATTCACCTTGAGGAAATGCAAGTTCAGCACCAGAGAAATCAGAACAAAATCAAAGAGCTAACCAAAAAGTGAGTGTCTAAGAAAGCTGTGCCTAATGGGTATTTTATTTTTCTGAGTGACTTAAAAGTTAACATTTTGTACTTGAACAACAGCGGGTCATAGAACTAAAGGGAGCCTTGAAAAAATTGTCTTCCTCAGAAACCCCTGCCTCTTTGCAGGTGAGTATCTCGCTTTTCCAGGCGTGCTGTTGAAGAGCTGATGAGTGTTTCACGTGCTCCTTTTAATCCACTGTGGTGTTTTAGCTTGCTTCTGGCAGCTAAGAAGTGTTCTTGGGCCGGGTGCAGTGGCTCACGCCTGTGATCGCTCATGCCTGGGCGACAGAGTGAGACCCTGTCTCAAAAAAAAAAAAAAAGTGTTCTTTTCTCCACGGATGTACTGTCTGACTCGGTGTAGTAGGCTCTTTTCTTTTGTTTGCCCCTTCGTGAATCTGGAAAACGTGAGTTTACATATCTGTACCAAGAAAACCGCACACTCAGTATTTTAATCAGAACTCTACCGGTGCTTTTATCTAGAGACGCGTTTCATTTTTGGCTTCTATGAAATTTTTGTCCCAAGAAAGGCAGGGTTATATTTTTTTCTAACAGATTGAGTTGGTGTAGCGTATTCTTGGTTATCAGAATACTCATATAGCTTTGGGATTTTGAACTGGTAAATATCTATGATGTGTGAAACAGCATGATACATACTGTACGATCTCAAGCCCATAAAATTGGATGTTATGTCTACACATACGCAGGACCTAGAACGTCCTGTAAACTTTACAGTTTACAAACTGTGAAGTGCTTCTGATTGTGGATGACTTTGTTCTTTGCTTCTTGTGTGTTTTAGTTTCCTATAATGCACATACTTTTAAAAAATGAAGGTTATTTTTTAAATCTGAAAAAATAAAAACAAAAAATGGCAAACTCTGTCCTCATTGTTTTTGTTCCTAACCTGCTCACCTTTGTTTACCTCTGCAGTCTGACTTTATCCCCACCATTTTACTAAACATGCCCTTTCTGGGGTTCTGGGGTCACCATTGACCTCTTAACTTTTTTTTTTTTTTTTTTTTTGAGACTAAGTCTCACTCTGTCACCCAGGCTGGGGTGCAGTGGCGTGATCCCGGCTCCCTGCAACCGCTGCCTCCCAGGTTCAAGCGATTCTCCTGCCTCAGCCTTCCAAGTAGCTGTGATTACAGGCGTGTGCCACCACGCCCAGCTAATTTTGTATATTTAGTAGAGACGGGGTTTCACCGTGTTAGCCAGGTTGATCTCGAACTCCCAGTCTCTGGTGGTCCACCCGCCTCAGCCTCCCAAAGTGCTGGGATTACGGGCATGAGCCACCGCGGCTGGCCTACTTCTTAACTTCTGAGACCAGTTATATCTCTGTTCAGTCCTTATCATACTTAGTACCTTCCTGCATGTTTGGCATCACTGATCAGCCCTCCTTGTAATTCATTTCCCTTGATTTCTGCAGCACCTGTCTTTCTTGGTTCTTCTACCTGTCTAACCCTTTCACCCTTTTGTCTGGTTCCAGTGGCCAGACCTATGCCGTAAGGACACCCTCAGTTGAAAGTGTTCGAGCATGTCAAATTTACCATTACTGAGACCGTGCTGTTGTTTCTCCCAACAAATGCTCCCATCCCCATCTCAAACCTACTTCTTTCTTTTTTTCATTTAGTTTCATGGTATCCCAAGCTTGAAACCATAGGATCATCTTCAACTCTTAACTTTCTTGTTCCTTAATTGCAAACCCTATGTGTTGTAAGCCTAAAAGCCCCCTCAAGTCCATTCTCTGCTCTCTGCTACAGGCAGTTCTACACGGAGCACAACATACACAAAAGCAAAGCTGTTTTTGATACTACAGAACTTGTGTTAACTCGTCAGAACTCCACGATTTAGTACTTCCTTGTCTTATTCCTAGGAATGGTCCATACTTATGCAGGCTATGTGTAAATATCCCCGTAGTCCTTCTAATCATATAACCTGAAATTAGCACTCAGGAAAATATCTCCTCTCTGATTTGTTTTGTTTTGTTTTGTTTTGTTTTCCAGTAAAGACAGGGTCTTACTCTGTTGCCCAGGAGTGCAGTGGTGTGATCATAGCTCATTGCAGCCTTGAACTCCTGGGCTCAAGCAATCCTCCTGCCTCAGCCTTCCAAGTTGCTAGGATTACAGGTGCATACCACCAAACCTGGTTTATTTTTATTATTTTTTGTAGAGATGGGGTCTCGCTATGTTGCCTAGGCTAGTCTCAAACTCCTGGTTTCAAGCAATCCTCTCACCTCAGCCTCCTGAAGCACTGAGATTACAGACATGAGCCACTGTGCCCAGCCTTGCACTCTCATTCTTAGTACGTTAATTCAAACTCTATTCCTTTGTTTACATTGTTCCTATTGCTGATCCTTTGTCTTCTTTTTTTTTTTGAGACGGAGTCTCGCTCTGTCACCCAGGCTGGAGGGCAGTGGCACAATCTCGGCTCACTGCAAGCTCCGCCTCCCGGGTTCACGCCATTCTCCTGCCTCAGCCTCCTGAGTAGCTGGGACTACAGGCGCCCGCCACCACGCCTGGCTAATTTTTTTTTTTTTTTTTTTTTTTTTTTGTATTTTTAGTAGAGACGGGGTTTCACCGTGTTAGCCAGGATGGTCTCGATCTCCTGACCTTGTGATCTGCCCACCTCGGCCTCCCAAAGTGCTGGGATTACAGGCGTGAGCCACTGTGCCTGGCGCTTTGTGTTCTTATAGTCTTCCTCACTACTATGAATTAGTTCCTCTATTAGGAATTATCAACTGCTTAAAAACACTGATAGTCTCCATTTACCTTACGATAAAGTCCTGATATCTTAGCATGAATTTTTAGGAACGTCATCATCTGACACCAGATAAACTTTCAGCCTCAGCTCCTCCCCTGTTGCTGTAGTTCGCCTTATGCATCAGCCAGACTAATTATAACAGCTCTTGTTTATGGGACATTCGTTAATGTGGCAGCACCTTCTGACACTTCCTTCTTAGTAGACACAGGGTTTCACCATGTTGGCCAGGCTGGTCTCGATCTCCCGACCTCAGGTAATCCGCCCACCTCAGCCTCCCAAAGTGCTGGGATTACAGGCGTGAGCCACTGTGCCCGGTCTGCTATGTTTCTTATACCATAGTATAATGTGTTTGCATTTGGCCAGTATTTCTCCACCTTCATTTTTATTTTTAGTATTTTTGCGCTTAACTATAGCATCTTGGCTTTTCATTGGGTTTTGTTTTTAAGGGACAGATATTTTAAAATTGTCACAGTAATTTGTAATTTTACATCTGTTTTCCAGAATGTCAGTAACCTTCCTTGTTTAGCATTATCTTCATATCTGAGCACATGATCAGTTCCTCCCATTAGATAGATCTTCCTAAGAAGGGCACGAAATCCAGGGCCATTAATGACTGCCCTTTGGGTATCACTTTCAAGCTACTTATATTTTAACAAGCCCAGGCCGGGCACAGTGGCTCACGTCTGTAATCCCAGCACTTTGGGAGGCCAAGGCGGGCGGATCACAAGGTCAGGAGATCGAGACCATCCTGGCTAACACGGTGAAACCCCGTCTCTACTAAAAATACAAAAAATTAGCCGGGCGAGGTGGCGGGCGCCTGTAGTCCCAGCTACTCGGGAGGCTGAGGCAGGAGAATGGCGTGAACCCCGGGGGGCAGAGCCTGCAGTGAGCCGAGATCGCGCCACGCACTCCAGCTTGGGCGATAGCGAGACTCTCTCTCAAAGAAAAAAAAAAAAAGCCCATTCTTTCCCAGTTTGAGATAGAGAACATAATGTAAGACAGAATAAAATAACCCATTGAAAGTGAGAGAGATCCTTGTGGTAACTGAATCAGTCTCTCTCTCTTTATATACACGCACACATACCTGACTGTGTATATTCATCGCACACATACCTGACTGTATGTATTCATCTTGTGACATTTACTGTACTGTGTGCTTGGCACTCTGCTGTCATTTTCCTCTTATCTGTGTACTCTGTTACTCATGAACATAAGTGGATCTGACATTATTTGTTCAGTAGAAAACGATAGTGATTGCTTCATGGTATTTAATACCCTTGCAAGCAGCTCGATCATTCAGTATAGCATTTTTCTAGGTGGTAATGTTAAACTGATGAGTTGCTAACTTCCAGGGATATTGTTTTTTAAAGATAGAGACATTGTCTATTCCTAAATTTCAGGAAATAGTCATCAAGAATCTGTTAACTGCCTGTGTATGTCCAGTAGTTAGTATTATCCTTGACAATCTCATGGCATTGGGGCAAAAATAATAAATAAGGTATATGCTTTCACTCAGGCTGGGAAAAAGGGCATGTTGACGGTTAAAATATGACAGATGAGCAAGTGTTAAATTATAAGACAAGGGGACATTAACACTGGGAAGGAATTTCAGAGAATGGAGGAATTAAAATAGGCTAAAGTTGTTGAAAATAACTTCATACAGGAAGCTGAATTTTAAAAAAGTAGGCCAGGTGCAGTGGTTCACACTTGTAATCCCACTATTTTGGGAGGCTGGGACGAGAGGATTGTATGAGCCCAGGAGTTCCAGACCAGACCAGACCAGCCTAGGGAACACAGGAAGACCCTGTCTCCACACACACACACACAAGTTTTTAATGAGCTGGCAGATGCCCTGGGAGGTGGTCCCAGCTGCTTGGGAGGCTGAGACAGAAGGACTGCTTGAGCCCAGAAGCTCAGGGCTGCTATGAGCTGTGATTGTGCCTCTGCACTCCAACCTAGGTGACAGAGCAAGACCCTGTCTTAAAAAAAAAAAAAAAAAGTTCTTTTTAAAATAAAGGATAAGATTTTGATATAGGCAGTTCTACATGGAGCACAGCATACACAAAAGCAAAGCTGTTTTTGATACTGTAGAATTTGTATTAACTTGTCAGAACACCATGATTTAGTTCTTCCTCGTCTTATTCCTAGGAATGGTCCATACTTATGCAGGCTATGTGTAAATATCCCTGTAGTCCTTCTAATTATACAACCTGAAGTTAGCAATCAGGAAAGTACCTGTAAAGACCAGTCTATGAACCAGTGAGCATGGGTAGATACATTATACTTTGCTCAGTAAAACATGTAAGATTGCCAGTGATCAGATTTTTAAAACTGCTAATAATTTGCAAAATTTATATATCACACCATTTTAAAAGAACCACTCTCTTCCATTTTGGAATAATCCTTGCTTTCAGGTGTGCTGTGTGTGTGCATCCTCATGTCTGCATTTATACTTTCTTTCCTAGTCTTCACCACACCCAAGAACTGCTCTATGAGAGCACCAAAGATTTTCTGCAACTCAGATCTGAAAACCAAAATAAAGAGAAGTCATGGATGCTTGAAAAAGATAATTTGATGTCAAAGATTAAGCAATATAGGGTGCAGCGTAAGAAGAAAGAAGACAAAATTGGAAAAGTGTTGCCCGTTACGCATGAGAGTCATCGTGCTCAAAGTGAATATATTAAGGTAACGTCCTTATGTCTTAAAGAAGTTATTTATTTCTCTGGAAGAGTTGAAGGAATTCCAAAGAACCTACGATTTGTAATGTAAGATCCATTCAATCCAGGAAGCTCTGGTAGCAGCTGCCTCAAGAACTAGGTTTCAAAGAGCAGCTGATCATTATAGTGTTTGGGGATTTAAAATATTAGACTTGCTGATTCATTCATTCATTCATTCAACAAATATTTATTGCACTCCTGGCCGGGCGCGGTGGCTCACACCTGTAATCCCAGCACTTTGGGAGGCCTAGGTGGGCAAATCACGAGGTCAGGAGTTCAAGACCAGCCTGGCCAACATGGTGAAACCTCATCTCTACTAAAAATACAAAAAAAAAAAATTAGCTGGGTGAGATGGTGGGTGCCTGTAATCCCAGCTACTTGGGAGGCTGAGGCAGGAGAATTGCTTGAACCCGGGAGGCAGAAGTTGCAGTCAGCCGAGACCGTGCCACTGCACTCCAGCCCCGATGACAGTGCGAGACTGTGTCTCAAACAAACAAAAAAACCCCAAAAAACACAAATATTTATTGCACTCCTACTACAGGTTAGGCCCTAGAGTTACAGTAATTAAACAAGGTCTGCCCTCATGGCGTTTACATTTTAATGGGTGAGAAAAAACAGAAACATTAACAAATAACTAAGAAAATTATAGATTAGGCCAGAAGCGATGGCTCACACCTGTAATCCCAGCACTTTGGGAGGCCAAGGCGGGCGGATCACCTGAGGTCAGGAGTTCGAGACCAGCCTGACCAACATGGTGAAACCCTATCTCTACTAAAAATAAAAAAATTAGTGGGGCGTGGTGGTGGGCACCTGTAATCCCAGCTTCTCGGGAGGCTGAGGCAGGAGAATCACCTGAACCCGGGAGGCGGAAGTTGCAGTGAGCTGAGATCATGCCATTGCACTCCAGCCTGGGCGACAGAGTGGGACTCCATCTCAAAAAAAAAAAAAAAGGACTTTGGGAGGCGGAGGTGGGCGGATCACAAGGTCAGGAGTTCGAGACCAGCCTTGCCAGCACAGTGGAACCCTGTCTCTACTAAAAATATAAAAAAATAGCCACGCATGGTGGCGGACACCTGTAATCCCAGCTACTTGGGAGGCTGAGGCAGGAGAATTGCTTGAACCTGGGAGGCAGAGGTTGCAGTGAGCCAAGATCACGCCACTGCACTCCAGCCCAGTGACAGAGCAAGGACTCCGTCTCAGAAAAAAAAAAAAAGAAAATTATAGATTATAAAAATGCAGTATTAAGGGAATAAAAGAATTACATGAAGATTATATGTAGTTGCTGGAAGTCTATTGTATGAATAGAAGGAATGCACAGGGACACTCTCTTATATCTAGTGTTTTTGCTGAGACCTGAAAAATGGGACTAAGCCATACAGACCTTGAGGAAGAACATTCCTGGCAGAGGGAAAAGCAAGTTTATAGGCCCTGGAGTATGTTCAAGGAAATGGAAGGCTGTCATCATGGTTGTAGAGGAATAGATAAGGAGGAAGTGGTGTGCTCTTAAAGAAGCCAGCGTTGGCAGCAGCCAGTCGTGGAGGGCCTTGTGCATCATGTACGGAGTGTGAACTTAGCTCTCAATAGTGTTATGTATTTGAAGGGTTGTGTGAAAGAAACATGATCTGATTTGGGTTTTTTTTTTTTTTTTTTTTTTTTTTGAGACGGAGTCTCGCTCTGTCGCCCAGGCTGGAGTGCAGTGGCGCAATCTCGGCTCACTGCAAGCCCCGCCTCCCGGGTTCACGCCATTCTCCTGCCTCAGCCTCCCGAGTAACTGGGACTACAGCCGCCCGCCACCACGCCCGGCTAATTTTTTGTATTTTTAGTAGAGACGGGGTTTCACCGTGTTAGCCAGGATGGTCTCGATCTCCTGACCTCGTGATCCGCCCGCCTTGGCCTCCCAAAGTGCTGGGATAACAGGCGTGAGCCACCGCGCCCGGCCTGATTTGGGTTTTTAAAAGATCATTTTAACTGCTCAATAGAGCATGTATAATAAGTGTTGTTGTTAATATTTCTTCCTTTTTAAAGAAGAACTTTAGAAATGTAGCCCAAAGCATATATTGTAATGTCTTCCTTGGGACAGCTTCTGAGCTCCATTATCTCACTCTTCCCAGAGCCAAAAGTATTTGTTTTAATTTTTGCTGTGTACACTTTAGAAAAAGGGCTTAAGAGACTGGTCTAGAAGTAGGAAATTTTCAGATGTTCCTCAAAGTTCCTTGTCATCTGGTTCCTTAACTCATTTTGTACCTCTGGAAATCCCTTCTTTTCTTTCTTTCTTTGCCTAAGTGCTACTTGAATTACCTGAATTGTAGAACTGAGTGTTAATGTTTTTTGTCCCTTTGACTTGTAGTCCCTAAAAGATAAGTTAGTACAAGAGAAAAAGCTGTCCAATATGTACCAAGAGCAGTGCATTTCCTTAGAAGAAGAACTTGCCCGAATTCGTGAGGAAGAGGGAATGAGGAGAGAGATCTTCAAGGTATGAAATTATCTGCCACTTAAAATGGAGTAGGAAGTGCGGATGGCTTGGGAAAATGCTTTCCTCACCTTCATAAATGCCTTCCCATTCCCCGTATTTAGGATCGCACTGACAAGATGGGGAAGCGTTTACAGGTAATGACAAAACGCTATGAGGCATTGGAGCATCGACGCATCTTGGAAGTAGAAGGCTTTAAGACAGATACTAAGGTTCTCCGACAGAAACTGAAAGACTTGGAGCAAATGTTGTATAAGGTAATTGCTGGTCCTGAATTGCCACAAGGGAGAGAAGAGGTGTAAGTGAGGGAACATGGTCACGAGGGCTCCTCAAAAGAAGGATGTGCTGTTTCGCTGCTGGTAGACACTAACAGATCACCATCTTTAAGCTTCCCTGAAAATTAGTTCAAGAACATGCTAGAGGGAAAATAAAAAGACCCTGAAATCATTGAATGACTGCATCATTAGTACTTCGATGTAAGCTAAACTTAACAGAAATTGTCATCCTTCCTAATTCAAGAAGTAGATTAAAGAATCGTGTCTCGGTGAAACCCCGTCTCTACTAAAAATACAAAAAAGTTAGCCGGGCGTGGTGGCTGGCGCCTGTAGTCCCAGCTACTCGGAGAGGCTGAGGCAGGAGAATGGCGTGAACCCGGGAGGCGGAGCTTGCAGTGAGCCGAGATTGCGCCACTGCACTCCAGCCTGGGCGACAGAGCGAGACTCCGTCTCAAAAAATAAAAATAAAAAATAATAAAAAAAAAATCGTGTCTGTTTTACGTTGGGGAAAGTGAGTAATTGAGTGATAGGGTAATTTTTTCCAGCAGATACAGTTCTTTAGAATACAAGTTGCCTCAAGAGCCTTCTTAATGAGATTTAGCCAGTTAGCCTGTGTTCCAAACAAGGTTGGTTACAGAAAAGAGGAGACGCCTGCTTTCATTCTTTGACAAATTTACCAGCAGCGTTGCTTATCCTGGCCTTACTCCTCTTTCTTTTTTTTTTTTTTGAGGCGGAGTCTTGCTCTGTCGCCCAGGCTGGAGTGCAGTGGCGCAATCTCGGCTCACTGCAAGCTCCGCCTCCCGGGTTCACGCCATTCTCCTGCCTCAGCCTCCCGAGTAGCTGGGACTACAGGCGCCCGCCACCACGCCTGGCTAATTTTTTGTATTTTTAGTAGAGACGGGGTTTCACCGTGGTCTCGATCTCCTGACCTCGTGATGCACCCACCTCGGCCTCCCAAAGTGCTGGGATTACAAGCGTGAGCCACCGCACCCGGCCTCCTCTTTCATTGTTCATTGATCTCTATCTCAAGGCTCCTTTATTGTATGGGATGGATTTTCATGAGATTTCTGCCTTAATTCTACATTTTCCTTCTTTGATTAGCCACTGAACAAACTAAGGATGGAATTTATCCTATGTACTCAAAATCTCACAAAAAGGAGCTAGCATAGCTGTGTCTTTTTGACTGATATCTCTCCCCTGGCATACGCCATCATCACTTCTTCCTTTTTTTCAAATCCCTAGGCAACAGTTAATGCCCGGGCAAACCAAGATCTTGCCCTTCTGTGTGAGGTCCGTGACAGCAATAGACGGGCACATAAGATACAAGGAGAACTGAAGAATCTTAAGTCGAAAGTGTTTGGTCTGGAGAATGAACTTAGACTCTGCTGATGTCTACTTTTGGAAATGGCCCCCATTTAGAAGAGGTGTGCTTCTTGAAACCTGAGGACCGTCTGCTGCCGGAAAATGCAAACTTGAGTTGACTAGAGTGGTGGTATTCATTATTGTAAAACGGTGAAGAATCGGGGACCACTAGGAAAGCTTTTCTTGTGTACTCAGCTTGCTTTATCATTTTTGCTGTCCTTTTAACATTTGCGGTGAGTGGGGGCCTGGTCCTGAATGACTTGGAGGCTTTCATTATTTATCCTGTCTGTATCGACAGGTTTTTGTTTTTTTAGGAGGCAGTGATGATGAAAACTTAGGAAGAAGGTATTTTGCAATAAGCTTGGCTGAGTGTCCATGGGAAGAACACTTTCCCTAAAGAGAGAAGCACTCACAGAGGCTGCCTTTCTCCTGAGCTCTGGAGAAAGCAGCACATCACAACTTGTCACATTGAAATAGGCGCTCATTCTGCTATTTCACCTTCCGTCAGGAGCAGAGCCTGGATTACGTTTTTGGGCAATTTCATGGTGTTTCACCAGAGGGCGCTAAAGACTCAAACAAAATGTCCATCTGGACAAATTAAGGAGACACTTTGGCAAGGGGATGAAACTGAGATGATGCTTGTATGGAAAGTTTGATATTTTTGTCAGTAACATGGCTTTCGAAAAATGATGTATACATTTTAAATTAACTATTTTCAATAAAATATTTCATTCAAAAGATTTTCTTTGAGTTTTCTGTAACTTCTCAATACTAATGCTTCGTTAATGACTCACGCTGCTCAGTTTACTTTCTTGTTCCATGGCCTCTGCAGTTTTGTGCAAGTGTACAAGGTTTTTTGGGGGTTTTTTGAGACAGAATTTCACTCTTGTCACCCAGGCTGGAGTACAGTGGCGTGATCTTGGTCCACTGCAGCCTCTGCCTCCCGGGTTGAAGTGATTCTCTTGCCTCAGCCTCCCAAGTAGCTGGAATTACAGGCGCCCACCACCACGCTCAGCTAATTTTTGTGTTTTTGTTTTTTGTTTTTTGTTTTAGTAGAGACGGGGTTTCACCATGTTGGCCAGGCTGGTCTTGAACTCCTGACCTCAGGTGATCCGCCTGCCTCGGCCTCCCAAAGTGCTGGGATAACAGGTGTGAGCCACCACGCCCAGCCCACAAGTTTTTTTTAAATGACTCCTTTGAAATCATCTAGTGTTGGAGATAACAAAGCTGGTATAAAGGGGATGACACTAAAACTTTATCCATTTTTAGGCAAATTGCATTTGGGACAAAATAATTGTTTCCATACTCAGAAAGCCTCTTGATAGTAAGTTGGTCTTTGCTTAAGATAGCATCATTCTGATTTACCCAGGACAAAGGAGAGAACCCAGGTTTTCATATTTAAAATTGTTAACAATGTGTAAAGGAAGGGGGTGATTGTACTGCAGGCAGAAGTTATTACCTTTCTTGAAAAAGTCTGTGATCCGCTGGGCACGGTGGCTCATGCCTGTAATCCCAGCACTTTGGGAGGCCGAGGTGGGTGGATCACGAGGTCACGAGATTGAGACCATCCTGACCAACATGGTGAAACCTCGTCTCTACTAAAAATAGAAAAATTAGCTGGGCGTGGTGGCACGCACCTGTAATCCCAGCTACTCAGGAGGCTGAGGCAGGAGAATTGCTTGAACCTGGGAAGTGGAGGTTGCAGTGAGTCGAGATCACACCACTGCACTCCAGCCTGGTGATGGAGTGAGAGTCTGTCTCAAAAAAAAGAAAAAAGAAAAAGCCGGTGATAGCAGATCAGTTTTTTTCATTGATCAATTGGGACAAAAATTCTTAAGAGTGCCCTGCTCCCAGGACTTAGAGAGATTTACAGGGGTGGATGATTCTTCCTTCTGTCTTAATACTTAGGGAATTGGCTTTTCCTGACTATTACTTTTGTTGTTGCTGGCAAAACAAAAAGGCTTATTAAATTAGAGAATTTTGGAGTAAGAAGCAACCTTAAATATCATATAATCCAACTTACTTACAAATGTCTCTGAGACCTACTACCATTGACTTCAGCAATCAGTTGATAATGTTTCTAACATCCTGGTCTCAATTCCAGTAACATTCGTCTTTATATTAACCACCCACTGGTGTGGCCACTCTTTAAACCTCACGATCAGTTAAAACTCTATCACCAAGAAGCAGCATAAAATAGTGGAAAGGGTACAGGCTTTGGAGAATCACGGATCTGGATTCAGTCACACCTCTTACTAAAATTCTCCAGGCTCTGTCTCTTCGCCTGTAAAAGAGACAAAAAGCTACGTGTTTCAGCAGGGTGATTGTGAGGATTAAGAAAGAGAAAATCTAGTATCCAGAGTATATAAAGAGCTCTTACAACTGAATTTAAAAAAAAAAACACACCCAATTCAAAAATGGGCCAGGGATCTGCATGGACATCTCTCCAAAAAAGTTACACAAATGGCCAATAAGGATGTGGAAAGATGCTCAGCATCATCAAGGAAATGGAAACTAATGCGATGGAAACTAACACATAACGAGAATGTCAAACGGTGCTTCCCCTTCAAAAAACAGTCTGGCAGTTCCTCGGAAAGTTTAGAGTTACCATATGACCCAGCAATTCCACTCCTTAAGTATATATTCCAAGATAAATAACAATATACACCCCCACAAAATCTTGTGCATAGATGTTCATAGCAGTATTATTAATAATAGACCGAAAGTGGAAACCATCCAGATGTCCGTGAGCTGGTGAATGGATAAACAGAATGCGGTATATCCATATGATGGAATATTAGCAGCCATGGAAAGGAATGATGTAGTGATACATGCTACTGCAAGGGGGAGCCTTGCAACGTTTTGCTAAGAAGGCAGAAACAGAAGGCCACATATTGTACGATTCCCATACACATGAAACGTCCAGAATAGGCAAATCCATATGGAAAGTAAATTACTGGTTGCCAAGGGCTGACAAGGGGGGAATAAGGAGTGACTGCTAATGGGTACAAGGTTTCTTTTGCCAAACTGAGAATGTACTTTAAAAACCACTGAATTGAATGCTTTAAAAAGGTGAACTTTATGGTATGTGGGTTATATATCAATTTTTTTTTTTTTTTTGAGACAGGGTCTCACTGTCACCCAGTCTGGAGTGCAGTGGCACAACCTTGGCTCACTGCAGCCTCAACCTCCTGGGCTTAAGTGATCCTCCAACCTCAGCCCCCTGAGTAGCTGGGACTACAGGTATGTGCCACCATGCTCAGTTAACTTTTGTATTTTTTTGTAGAGACAGGGATTTGCCATGTTGCCCAAGCTGGTCTTGAACTCCTGGGCTCAAGCAATCCTCCCGCCCCAGCCTCCCAAAGTGCTGGGATTACAGGTGTGAGCCACCGCACCCAGCCTATATCAATTAAAAAAAAAAACCTCCATGAAATGACTTAGTCTGAAAATGTGGCACATATACACCACGGAATACTATGCAGCCATAAAAAATGATGAGTTCATGTCCTTTGTAGGGACATGGATGAAACTGGAAAACATCATTCTCAGTAAACTATCGCAAGGACAAAAAACCAAACACCACATGTTCTCACTCATAGGTGGGAATTGAACAATGAGAACTCATGGACACAGGAAGGGGAACATCACACTCCGGAGACTGTTGTGGGTTGGGGGGAGGGGGGAGGGACAGCATTAGGAGATATACCTAATGCTAAATGACGAGTTAATGGGTGCAGCAAACCAACATGGCACATGGATACATATGTAACAAACCTGCACATTGTGCACATGTACCCTAAAACCTAAAGTATAAAAAAAAAAAAAAAAAAAAGAAACGACTTAGTCTGGTGCCTAGCATGTAGTAGGCATTCAGTTACAATTAGCTATTATCTGTATTTTGGCGTCAATTGACTTACCAATCGCTCACCATTGCTGATCAGATTCCATGATGTATTTAATACCATTCATTTCTTCATTCAGCAATTTATTTCTTAAGTGCTGTTTGTTTTGTTTTGTTTTTTAAGAAACAGTCTCTTGCTCTGTTGCTCAGGCTAGAAGGCAGTGGTGCAATCAAAACCCACTGCCACTTTGAACTCCTGGGCTCAAGCAATTCTCCCCGTTCAGCTTCCCAAGTAGCTAGGACTACAGAGGCATGCCGCTACAATCAGTTAATTTAAAAAAAAAAATTGTACAGATAGAGTCTCATTATGTTCCGAGGCTGTTGTCGAGCTCCTACCCTCATCCTACCAAAACACTGGGATTACAAGCATCCCACTGCACCTGGCCCCTTAAGTGCTTTTTATGTTCTAGAAATTATGCTAGATCTTAAGTTTACAGAGAACACTAAAACACTTGTGCTCCAAAGGTTGGTGGGGAAGATAAACATAGAAGAAACTCAGTAATGAAGTGCAGCTCTATGGGTGTACAGGATAGAAAGCAACAGAGAAGGTGACTTGCAGGAGATGCATGTGAACCGATCCTCAAAAGTCAATTTGGAGACAGACAAGAAGCGGGACCTTGTAGGCAGAGGGACAACATGTATGAAGGCAAGGAAGAACAGAATGTTTGGGGAAATGCAAGTACAGGAGACAGAGTTGTGTAATACAAAACATAAATGGCATGAAATTTCATTTAATACAATTATGCGAACCTGTTGAATATTCCAAGACCCTTTGAATCAATTGAAAATGTTTGGGTTTACTTAAAACCGGAGAAAAACAAATATTTTGTGATATGAAGTCATGCATGAAAAATAATTTGAAATGCAAACTCATTTCTTAAAAATTAGGGGCAAGGGGGCCAGGTGTGGTGGCTCACACCAGTAATCTAGTAGTCTCAGCACTTTGGGAGGCTGAGGGGCTTGCTAGAGCCCAGGAGTTCCACACCAGCCTGGGCAACATGGCAAAAACCCATCTACAAAAAATACAAAAGTTAGCTGGGCATGGTGGTGCACACCTATAATCCCAGCTGCTTGGGAGGCCGAGGCAGGAGGATCACTTGAACCTGGGAGGTTGAGGCTGCAGTGAGCCGTGTTTGCACCTCTGCTACAAAGCAAGACCCTGTCTCAAAAAAAGTGGGGTGGGCGGGGTAAGAACTACCATGAAATAATAAATATATGAAATATTTATTTCCTGGTAAATCTTTGTACTTCAGATCAAGCTAAGGCACAATCACTTAATACTAGGATTTATTGCAGTATCTGCAGGAACAAATCAAAGGATAGCACCAAAGATCTTTGAAAAGCGCCATCATTGTCATTTCCTTTGCATTTTAAACTTTCTTTTAACCATATATATGAGTAACTTGGTAATAAATCACCTTTTTATCCATGAAACTTATGTGATTTTTCCCAAAATAAAATAGCCTCTGGCTATGTTATTTTTGGTCCAGTCATGATTCTCGCTGCCTCTCCGCCCACACCACGTTAGTTGGGCTACTAAAACTTACTGTAATATTTGCAACAAAGCAGATTGCACTATCATCACTCACTGCATCTAGGAACAGAAGGAAAAAGATGGCTGCTGTCCTCATCCAGAAGAGAAATTCAGGGTCTAAGCTAAAGGGAGACATTGAGAATAAAGAGGAAGGGACAGATTTGAGAATCATTTAGGAGTAGAATGGTCATCCTATCTTTGTGATGGATGAGATGTGAGAGTTAGTGAAGAGTTAAGGAGGTGGGAAGATCTCTCGAGCCCAGGAGTTTGAGACCAACCTGGCTAACACAGTGAGACCCCGTTTCAACAACAACAAAATTAGGCAGGCACAATGGCTTGTACCTGTAGTCCTAGCTACTCAGGAGGCTAAGAAGGCAAGATTGCTTGAGTCCAGGACTTTGAGGCTGCAGTGAGTTATGACAGTGCCACTGTACTTCAGCCTGGGCAACAGAGTGAGACCGTATCTCAAAGGAAAAAAAAAAGGATAATTCTCTAACTTCGAAGTTTCTGGCTTGAGGTACCACGTGTCCAGTGACACCATATTAAGTGAGCTTCAATGTACAGGAGAAGCAGCCTGTTTCTAGTAAATTTGGGAATAGAGATCTGGAAGATAAGTTGTATTTTTTTTTTTTGAGACGGAGTCTCGCTCTGTCCCCCAGGCTGGAGTGCAGTGGCGCGATCTCGGCTCACTGCAAGCTCCGGCTGCCGGATTCCCGCCATTCTCCTGCCTCAGCCTCCCGAGTAGCTGGGACTACAGGCACCCGCCAACACGCCCGGCTAATTTTTTGTATTTTTAGTAGAGACGGGGTTTCACCATGTTAGCCAGGATGGTCTCGATCTCCTGACCTCATGATTCGCCCGCCTCAGCCTCCCAAAGTGCTGGGATTATAGGCGTGAGCCACTGCGCCCGGCCAGAGGGGAAACCTTAACAGTAAGAGGCAGGGGAGCCAGTAAGAAAGGAATGGTCTGAATAACAAGAACATAGTGTTCTGGAAACTCAGGGAATGAGAACTTCAGGAAGCCAGTGGTTGGGAGCATTGTCAAATGCTCTAGAAGAACCAAGTAAATTAGAATTTAGGTTTGGGGATTTAGCAGCAGGTGAGTTTAAAGCAACTTCACTGAAATAGAGATGGAAGTTGGCTTATATTAATATGGTTGAGGGATGAGGCCAGAAGGAAAATGGGAAATAGCTTCAAAGTTGATAAAGCCAAGGAGAGGAGTTTTGGTAGTTTTAGGCTGGGGAAGACTTTACCATATTCATAGACTGAAAGGGAAAAGCCAGAGGAAGGAACTGAAGACAGAAGAGTGAGAGGTGTTGCTAAGTAAGATGCTGGGGAGAATGAGTGCTGATACTGATGGGTGCAGTAAGAGCAGATGAGTTGGTATAATAACCCTAAAGGGGTAACTACCCTGTTTTCACAGAGGAAATGAAGTTAAACCCTCCACTAAAAGTGAGATAGGGCATTGATGTGATGGGGAGCTTGAGGAGAAGAGTGAATGTTGGAAAGATTGGAGGGAGCTGACAAGAGACAAGTGATAGAGTTGTTAGGAGTAGGTCTGGATGAAGGATTTATTGAGTTGAACTGCCTGCCAGGGAGAAAATGTCTAGAATCGCAGCACGTCAGAGTCTGCTTCATCTGCCCTTCTAACTTCCTAAGTAGGTAAGGGCACAGAGCCAAAAAAGATCTAGAACAGGCAGACCAGCAAAAAAAAGGCAGGTGAAGAGATAGAGCTGGAAGGAGGGTTTGGCTGCAAAGTGAAGGGAGGCCTTGCAAAGAAAACATTTTGAAAGGGGGCTTTAAATCTCTACGTGAAAACATTGCTTTATGAGCTTAAGCTGTGAAATATTCCACTCCTGGACTAGTTGGTAGCTTATTTTCAAATTAGCTACACAAAAAGCAACTGTGAACACAACCTAGACTTCTGGAGATTAATTACTTAACTGCCTCACATTTATGATGACATCACAGCGCACCTGTGTTATTGTGTGTAGGAAATCCCTCATTGTGGAGATGATGCCCTTCTCGGGGGAAACTAGTAGATGAGAATATTCACATCTGAAGTGAATGCAGGTGCCTATGTAGGTGACTGTGGAGTCAGATTGTCACGGAGAAACCCACCATCCTCGCCAGAACAGCCTTCTGGGAGCTCAACCTCCAAGTGGCAGCTATGATTGCTTTTGTTTGAAGATATTAGCTCTCTTTCTCTTTGCCTCTTCAGCTGCATGACCTCTCTTTTTCAAACTGAGCCAGCCACTCTATTTTTTAAAAAAATTAAGGCTGGCACAGTGGCTCATGCCTGTAATTCCAGCATTTTGGGAGGTCACGGCAGGAGGATCATTTGAGGCCAGGAGTTTGAGATCAGCCTAGGAACATAGTGGGACTCCATCTCTACAAAAAATAGAAAAAATTAGCTGGGTGTGGTGGTGCACGCCTATAGCCCCAGCTACTTGGGAGGCTGAGGCTGGGGGATTGCTTGAGCCCAGGAGGTCGAGACTGCAGTGAGCTATGATCAGGCTACTGCACTCTAGCCAGGGCTACAGAGTGAAATCCCATCTCAAAAAAAAAATAAAATATAAAATATACAAATAATAAATTAAATAAATTATGTTGTTGACACATGAACAGAATAGACTCATATATACATATATGTCATATATATGTCATTATAATAGATTCATCTTGAGTTGGTCTGCTAAAGATGTTTTTTTTTCCATTTGGACAAATATTTATTTTATTCTCCTTGATGATTCAGCTCATCTTTCTATTTTTTAGATAACTGTAGATTCACATGCAGTTCTAAGAAATAATACAGTGATTTTATGCACATTTTGCCCAGTTTATCCCCAGTCATTGACTACTTTTTGACTAGTCTGCAGCTAGTGAGTCCTGGTAATTCTAGATTGGACCACAATGTTTGTGATTAGCCTTGTGTTGATTTGTGACATTTTCCTCCCCTTTTGGCTCACAACAGCATTTAACAACAGCAGTGCTGATTTTACATGAACAATTTCGATATTGCTTCTGTTGACTCTTCTAGAGCCTCTTAATTGGCAAGCTTGCCTTGGCATTTGGGAAGGATAATTAAATATTAAGTAGAGGGATCCCGAATAGGAATGAGCCTAAGTAGTATTGTCATGCACATTTTTGTAAGATTTCATTTGGCCCAAAGCTCAGTAATCAGTGCAGATTGAACCGGTGTGCCTGGGTTTTTCTTTTTACTTAGAGAGGTGGTTCCTTACCCTAGCCTTATCTCTTGTGTCACTCCCCAGGCTGGGCCAACACCTGATAAGCTTCTGTGGAAAATAGGTGTGTTCTCTGTGTGCAAACAGGTTCTCTTGCTTGTTTCATGTCAAAGCAATGAACTCCTTCCCCCAAAAAATGACCTTAGGAAACTCTTCTTTCTCTACGTATTCTCTGCTCATTTCCCAAAGCCTGACTACTTTGTCCTCATCTTTGAGAGTCAGTATTTCTTCCTCTCCACTTTTATTTCTTTATTTATTTTAAAATTTTACACAGAGATGGAGTCTCGCTATATTGACCAGGCTGGTCTCAAACTCTTGGCCTCAAGTGATCTTCCTGCCTCAACCTTCCAAAGTGCCAGGATTACAGGTGTGAGGCATGGCACCAGGTTGGATTCTATATTTCACCTTGAGTCAGTTGGACTAAGCCACCCTCTAACTCCCCTCACCCCTCTCCTATCGGGGTGCTTCCCACCCGGTCTCCTGCCCTTGCCTCCTAAGCGCTGATCATGAGCCTGCTGCCTGCCCACGCATGCACTGGCACTGCCTCTGGCTCTCCCTGCTTCCTAGGTCTCTGTCCTAGTCTGACTTCTGCACCTGGTGCACTTGCCTGCTCCTGGTCTCTGATTCTGCTGCTGCTTGTCCCACCAGTGTTAGTGTTTCCAGGAGTTCTGACCCAGGCTCTCTTCACAAGGCACCCACATCGTCTCCTGAGGTGTTGACATTCCTCTCTGTGATGCCACCTATGACTCTCCCCTATGGTGAGAGTGCTGTGGGGTTTCCTTTTCTACAGGTCTTTAAAGGCTGGAGAAACCTCCCTTGGAATAGTATGGCATTTAAGGGAAAACCTTCCTGAAAGCAATGTATTCAGCCTAGAAAGCTGAGATAACACTGGGATCTGAAAATGTGGAGCAAAGGACATCTGACCTAGATTAAAAAAATAATTCAGAGACTGATGTGAAGTCTTTGAGGCCACTTTCAAAATTCGCTGAAGGAAAATTCAGTGTGAAACGTCTCCTATAAACACCTGGATAACACATGGGATGACACAATGGAAGGCTTTACCACACACATCTCCCACTGGCCTGCTCTGACAGCCCTCTTTTGAGGGTAAGATGCCTGGCTGAAGAGCAGAATCCTCATCAAGGCAGAAGAATATTTGTTATGTATTTAATTTTAGATGTAGGGTCTCACTCCGTCACCCAGGCTAGAATGCAGTGCGGATCACTGCTCATTGCAGACTCCACCTTCTGGGCTCAAGCAATCATCCCATCTCAGCCTCCTAAAGTGTTGGGATTACAGGCATAAGTTCAGTGGCCTGGAGCTTCTAAAAGATTCTTCTGCCTTGGTGGGGTTCAGTGGCTCATGCCTGTAATCCTAGCACCTTGGGAGGCTGACGTGGGAGAATTGCTTGAGCCCAGGAGTTTGAAACCAGCTTGGGCAACATAGCCCATCTCTACAAAAAATTAAAGTTAAAAAATTTAGCCAAGGGCTGGGCATCGTGGCTCACATCTATAATTCCAGCACTTTGGGAGGCCAAGTTGGGCAGATCACTTGAGGCCAGAAGTTTGAGAACAACCTGGCCAGCATGGCAAAACCCTGTTTCTACTAAAAAAACAAAAATTAGCCAGATGTGGTGACGCACACCTGTAGTCCCAGCTATTTGGGAGGCTAAGGCACAAGAATTGCTTGAACCCGGAAGGCAGAGGTTGCAGAGGGTGCACCACTGCACCCCAGCCTGGGTGACAGAGCAGGACCTGTCTCGAAAAAAAAAAGAAAAAAAAAATAGCCAGGCATGGTGGTACATGCTTTCAGTCCCAGCCACTCAAGAGGCTGAGGTGGGAAGAACGCTTGAGCCCAGGAGGTTGAGGCTGGAAGGAGCCATAGATTGTGCCACTGTACTCCAGCCTGGATGACAGATTAAAAAAACACAAAACAAAACAAAACAAAACAAAAGAAATACACATGTCTTGACCACCCTCCACCACCCACACACCATGTAGGTAGCAAATCTATGACAGAATAGGAAAACAAAACAGAACACCTCACCTCATGCTATGCAGTTTCACCAACTGCCCTTGTCCCAAATCACTAACCTGGGTTCATCTTCTTTCTTTATAGCTTAGCCAGTGAGGATGTTCTGTTTCAATCAGTTCTTGCAAACTGACTTTATTTTATTTTTTATTTTCTCTAGAGATGGGGTCTCGCTATGTTGCCCAGGCTGGTCTGAAACTCCTGGGGTCAGCCTCCCAAAGTGCTGGGATTACAGGCGTGAGCCACCGTGCCCGGCGACCAAACTGACTTTAAATCAGACTCATTCACTTGGAGTTTTTACCTCGGAATGAGATGGGAGCCTCCACTACTGCTGAGAGGGTCAGAAGTTGTTTTTGTTCTCACCCTAACCCCTTCCCAGTCTTGGCCCAGTTCAGCGTTAATGGGGTTTGCCACCTGCAGGGGGCGCTGCGGTGGGGGGGGGGGGGATTTTGCCGCCTGCACGGGGCGCTGCGGTGGGGGGTTTTCTGCCTGCAGGGGGCGCTGCGGTGGAGCAGCAACGTTGCTCTTTCCTCTCCAGGGCCGCGCAGGTGCTAGCAACGTTCTTTCCTCCAGGCGAGTAAAATTCCAGAAAACCACATACAGTGGGGATTTTTGTTTTCTTTCTTCCATCCCCAGTCCGGGTGGCGGCAGAGCTCAAAGAGGAGTCTGTTCTGGGGAAAAGACGGCGTCTGCCTCTCTCTCGAACCAGCCCTGATCAAATCCCAAGCAGCCGGTCCTTAGATAACATGGCTGAGAAACCTGAAACCCACAGCTCTGCCTGTCATCAGCGCCAGCATCCCCGTCTGGAAACTGAGACGCTGCTGAGATGCCACAGTGATTGAGTGTTAAGTGGCAGGGCTGGGGTTCTCGCAGCAGAGTTTATAGGCCTGGACCTATGAACTGAGACAAAGAAGTTTTTCAGGGAGTCTGTCTGGGGCTTGAGCACTTGAGCTGTTTTGGGGCACTCTGCACACGTACCGGGCTTTAGGACCATTGTTCTTCCCGAGCCAAGCTGTGAGGTTAGGGTA
Organism: Nomascus leucogenys; assembly: GCF_006542625.1. NCBI lineage: Eukaryota > Metazoa > Chordata > Mammalia > Primates > Hylobatidae > Nomascus > Nomascus leucogenys. Next base: position 32,248,334 of record NC_044403.1, on the reverse strand, counting down.
ATACGGGCCGTGTGCTCCACTCAGCCGGGGTGCCTACGGCGCTCCCCGCTGTGGATTCAACCGTGTGCAAGGCAAGGGAAGAACATCCACGCCCCATTTCTGTTTTCTTTTTCTTTTTGAGACAGAGTCTCGCTCTGTGGCCCAGGCTAGAGTGCAGTGGTGCGATCTTGGTTCACTGCAGCCTCCGCCTCCTGGGTTCAAGGGATTCTCCTGCCTCAGCCTCCCGAGTAGCTGGGATAACAGCCACCTGCCACCACATCCGGCTAATTTTTTTTTTTTTTTTTTTTTTTTTTTTGAGACGGAGTCTCACTCTGTCCCCCAGGCTGGAGTGCAGTGGCGCTATCTTGGCTCACTGCCATCTCCGCCTCCCGGGTTCACGCCATTCTCCTGCCTCAGCCTCCGGAGTAGCTGGGATTACAGGCGCCCGCCACCGCACCCAGCTAATCCGGCTAATTTTTTGTATTTTTAGTAGGGACAGGGTTTCACCGTGTTAGCCAGGATGGTCTCGATCTCCTGACCTCGTGATCCGCCCGTCTCGGCCTCCCAAAGTGCTGGGATTACAGGCATGAGCCACCGTGCCCGGCCTAATTTTTGTATTTTTAGTAGAGACAGGGTGTCACCATGTTGGTCAGGCTGGTCTTGAACTCCTGACCTCGTGATCCGCCCGCCTTGGCCTCCCAAAGTTCTGGGATTACAGGCGTGAGCCACGGTGCCCGGCATGACCATTTCTGTTTTCGTAGGGGAAAGCCTCCTTAAATGAGTGGGCTTTCAAGTTGACAGAACCTCATACGAATGGGGAGTAAGGACATTCTCGATTACTACAGAGTATTTATTAAATGGCTTCTGGGCTGAAGCCTATAGAAGGAGTACAGATTATCAAATGCAAAAAAGATGTGGTCATTTAGAAGCCCTATTAGGGGTTGGAGAAACTGTGAAGTCAGGAGTGAAGGGTGCATATGAGTTTTTTCTTCAGGATGAAAGAGCAAGAACAGCAGTAGGAAATCCAGCTTCACTCAGAGTCCTAGGGACCTATGCCCTGTTCTGAAAATGCTGAGACACACATCTGCGTATGCTCAAATATACATCTGTGTGTGCTCAAACTTGTAGGGACCAAGCCTGTGGGATGTGTCCTTGGGAGAAGAGAAGGAAGCACTAAGACTTCACTCAGAGGGATGACACTACCCTGGCACCATGGTGAGCCACACAGCTTGCAGACATCAAACATGTGCCATGACTTGGGAGTGGGGAAGAAGCTACTCAGAGCTGTGGGTCGTTATGCCTTAGCTTCAGCTACACATCCCCTCACTAGTATCTGTAGCAGAAGACTGCAGAGTACAGACAGAAGAGTGCCTTTCTAGAGAAGGGTGAGAGAATGTCTTTCTAGTGGGGGTTAGTGGTCAGACAGACAGGAGGTAAAGCTTTGGGGAGGCTCATGTAGATGGTCTCAGCACCAACTAATGAGCAACCAAGAGCACTGTTCACACTATCTCCCTCTGGGTTTGCCAGCAACAAAGAAAACCTGAGTGGTAGGAAATAATTGGTACTGCTCAGCTGAAAAGCCTGAACAAGTCAAAGATAATTTGTTTGACCTGGATGATTGTCTCTTGACTTGCTGGGGAGTCCTTCTCCCTGAAGGAGGAAGGCAGAAAGAGACGTTGGAATAATTTGGAGACATTCATAATGCAGATTGGAAGAGGAAGCAAAGCCCAGCAATAGATGCCAAACTTAGAACTTCAAAGCACATAGTTCTGGTTTGGGTCACCTCTCACCGTCTGCTGAGGACTGTATCAACAACTCACTGCTTGAGAGTGAGATGAAGTATGTGAATTCCCTGGGATTTTTCCCAGCTGATGAGCTTTATTTTGACCCTCAGCATAACATCTACGCCCTCTTTTCATCTTTTCTTTAACTCCTTTCATCTGATTCCTTTGACACTTTACCATGCAATCTTGAACATGTTCTTCTATAGGGATGCTTCTATAGGGATATTAATCTGTTTCCCAGCCCAGTTTGTAAAATTACTTAGGACCACAGATGGAGAAACTGAGGCTTGAGATCTTGCCAGAGCTCATACCATTCTTTCCATCAAGCAAACAGAAGAGCCCAACTGTTTGGAAAAGCAAGAGAAGAGGCTAATAAGAAGCATTCAGTGGGGGCATCCATCCGTTTCTGGGATTGGCCTCCATAGTAGCAAACCATGCAGACAGATTTGTAAAAGATGGACTCATGGAAGGAGGGCTGGGAAAAAGGATCTCTTCTGTAAAGAGCAGAGCAGGCAGCATTGGTGAGGGCGGGGGGGGGGGGGGGGCGGGGGCAGTGGATGAGAAGATTATCATGTGGCTGAGTGAGTTATGGATGTGCTGAAGGTGAGCTCAGAGTTTCCAGAGTGAATATACTTCTGCAGGGGAACTTCCAGGGGAGGAACATGTGCAAAGGAAAAAAAGCACTGGATCTGAAGTTAGAAAGCCTGAGTTTGAGTCCTAAGAGATGGGTCATGTACGTGACCTTGAGCGAGTTATTTAACATCTCCGAGCCCATTTCTTTATCTATGAAATGGAATCAGTGAAAGGACAGTTTCCAGGATACGTGATTTGCATGAGTTGAAAGAGATAAAACAAATAAATGCTTGCCAAAATGACCCTGGCACTTGGGGAGCATGTCTGTGTGGATGTCTCCAGCACTGTTCTTCTCTTTCAAAGAATGGAACACAGTCTGCCCAACAAACATACAAGTATATATAGACAGGGATAAGATAGATACAGATATGGATATAGATATGGAAGGTCAGACTGGAGAAGGAAGAAGTCTCTGGGTACAATGGAAAGAGGACCAGCAGGCTAAAGGTCTGGTTCCGGTTCTGATTCTATCACTTATTGGTCATGTGAAGAAACTGAGGCTTGCAAAGCTTATTTGTAAATAGAGGAGGCTACCTCCCCTGTTGTTCTCATATGGTTGTGACAAAACACATGGAATATGGATGTAAAAATGCTCTCTAAGCTCAAAGTTGCTACCTTATAATGTAGGTGTCGGGTTTTAGGAAAAAGGATGGGTGGCACAGGGGTCACTGGAGTTACTTAGTATATTTTGACATCCCTATAGAGTAGAATAAGACTTGGTCTGCACACAACAGACCATACCTATAGGTATGTCACTAAACACTCTTCCCTTCTGAATTCTCCACAATCCAGAATTTTCTGGTCCCTGTGCTAACCTTGGCCCATTTTAGAAAATTTTGGTCAACCTCTCTTACAATGCCTCTGTAATTTGGGAGAAGAAACTTTATGATTTGACCTGCCCTGCCTCTGATATTCTGGTCAAAGACCAGGCCCTTCTACCATTATTGCAGGTGTATGGTGGAGATTATTTTTCCTTTTGGGTGTAATTTGTACAATGTGACCCTGGGTTATTCCGTGTCAGGTGCTGCAGCTGAAGTGGGAGAGTGAAAGGACAGTGAAAACCATCAGAAGAACTGGTGAGTAGCCAGGTAAATTGACACTGACAATGAATGGACATTTGTGACAATATATTATGCTACCAAAATTTGCCACCATGATACCTCAATCCATATACTTAGTTCTGGAGCTCAGCTAATTGGGAAATTTGGGTCTCAAAATTCAGATCTTCCCCTGCTGTGACATCACCAGGAGTCAAAAAGGGATGTGGAGAAAGCGGGGTCTGAATGTGAGGGATATCTCAGCGCTAAGGCATCACCCACAGAAGAGAAGGGAACAGAAGAGGGAGAGAGGAGAGCCACAAGAATGTCCTGGCCTCTTTTCTCTTCAACTCCTGGCACCCTCTCACCGTAAGCTGGAAAAGTAATGATCTGCTCAAGTTATAAAAACAAAGTAGAAATAAGAGGAGGACAAAAAACCAAGAGGTACAGGGTGATCTCCTTCCTCTTCTAAATTTCTTTGGGATTCATGTTTGGACCATAAATGTGGCCTTTAAACTGTCAGATTTCTTTTCCTGTGGACTATCTTTTTTCCTCAACTAAACAGCATGCTTCCTGTTTTAGATCTCTCCCAGTTCCTACATAATAGATGCTTCAAGCATTTGGTTGACCCAAGTGATTGCATGAGCTTTCTCAGTCTTGAGGAGGGAATTGTGGCAAGGCTGCCACCTGTTTCCATGGCAAAGTGTTAAAAGTGACTCAGCCTAACATCCAGTTGGGTTGCCCTTAATGAGACAGGGACTCTATTTACAGGGCCCGGTCACTTCCCACTTGACTCAGCCGAGCTTGCACAGGCTGTGCACACACTGGCTGCTCCTATCTTGGACTTGTGGAAAGAAAGAATAACATGAGAAGTACAGGAATCTGTGGCTTTGGAACTTCACAGAGACCTTTCCCAGGGGCTGCAATTAGAGAATTGTCCTTTGGATTCACCCTTTGCTAAAGAACTACAGTGAAAGTTCTGGAAGATGTTTGCTCAAAGTGCTACCCCCATCCTCAAACCTTCCTAAGTGCTAAGTGGACATTGTACCACCCACTGGAAATGTAGCTCCCATTTTTGAAGCCTTACAGTGAGGTTGGGAAAACAAGATTCACACACTCCAAGTAAGTTCCAACATATCAGATGGTGAGACAGATGGCAAGTTCTACTAAAGCTCCAAAAAGGAAGGAGTTGCTTAGGACTTGGCTGGTCTCAGAAAGCTTTATAGAATCTGGAATGGACCTTGGATAAAGGGTACAAGTTGACCAACTAGAAAAGAAAATGTGTTGGAGGGCAGTGAAGAAACTCGTTTTAGCTGGAGCAGGTTTCATGTGGTCACATAAAGTTGAAAAAGGTTCTGGAAGGCCTTGAATTCTGGATTTACAGTGTGCATCTTAATCAATAAGCATTGGAAGCCATTAAATATTTTTGAGCAGGTGTGTGAATACATACGAGTTTTTTTTTTTTTTTTTTTTTTTTTTTTTTTTTTTTTTTTTTTTTTTTTTTTTTTTTTTTGAGACAAGGTCTTGCTCTGTCACCCAGGCTGGAGTGCAGTGGCATGATTGTGGCTCACTACAACCTTATACTCCTTTTGCCTCAGCCTCCCGAGTAAGTTAGGACTGCAGGTGCGTGTCACCATGCCTGGTTTTTTATGAAGACCATCTGATGATAGTGGAGAGGATGCGATGGGAAGCTTGGAGTTGGGGAGGCTAATTAGGAAAAGTCCTGTAGAAACTATTGAATATCCAACTGAGGTGAGAACAGAGAGAAGGGAAACATAGCTCTCAATTCTGTGAGAACCTCTGTCTTGGAACAGTACTTGTGTGATATTGATTTCATTTTAAAATGTCCAGGAACACTTTGATCCTTCACTTTTCCCATAGTCTCCTGACCATTTTTCCCAGAAGAGATAATGGAAAAGAAAACTGCAGTATAACCTGCTGAATGACCTTGGGCAGTTCATTCTGCCCCTTGATACTTTATCTAATTTAAATCAGATAATAATGCTTTACCTGCCTGGAATACCGTTTTTTTTTTTTTTTTTTTTTGAGACAGGGTCTTGCTGTGTTGCCCAGGCTGGAGTGCAGTGACACAGTCACGGCTCACTGCAGCCTTGACCTCCAGAGATCAAGAGATCCTCTCGCCTCAGCCTCTCAAAATGCTGGGACTACAGCCGTGAGCCACTATGCCTGGCTTATCTTGCTGACCTTTTCAACTCTAAGAGTGAATACCTTTCTTTTCTTTTTAAAATTATTTTTCGGAACCTTCAAACACCTACTCTCTTCAAACAGCCATTCCAGCCCAGTCTGGGAAAAACCGCTTGCTGGGGTTCACCGTGGGGGCTGTATGACCTCCCCAGTGCCTCTCGGAGATGTGGTTCAGGCTGGGAAGAAAGGTCTTCAAATCTCAACTGGAAAACGAAGCCCTGTCTAAGTGTCCAGTGGCTCCTGTGATATTTTACGCCTACCGGTTTCGTCAAGCAGGGAGTCGGGTCGTTGCTCTTGGCGACAAAGGGCTCTGAGGCTAAAGCCTTGGGCATCAACCAGCCTCTACTTCGCTTCTGCTTAAAACCACACCGTCAGGCGCCCGGGTGGTGACTCGGTTTCCCTCGGTCACCCAGAGTCCGGATCATCACTCGCCCCCTCCTCATCCCACCCGTTCCCAGTCGGCGGAGGCACCAGGCACCAGTTCTCCGGCCCCACCTCTCGCTCCCCTGGGGAAGCCGGAATGGCCTCTTCGCGTCCCTGGCTTCTCGGGGGCGGAGCCCACCTGTGCCCGGGGCGGGGCCGGGGCCGGGCGGGGGCGGGCCAGGTGCCGCGAGCAGGAGCGCCCAGAGCCGGGAGCCGGATCCGGGGCTGGCGGAGGCGCGGGCAGAGGCGGGCGGGCGGGCGCCGGGGAAGCCTCCTTCTGGGCAGCGAGTGAGGGCGGGCGCGCAGGGAGGGCGGGCGGCGAGCCTGCGACGGGAGAGGCGCGGGGAGGAGAGCCCGGCGCGGAACACACGCGCGGAGGAGGAGCCGGGCTCCGCTCCCAGAGAGACCTGCCGGGCGCCCGCGCAGCCCGGAGACCCCTCGCGCCCGGAGCATGAGCCCGCGCCCCGCCGGAGAGCGGCCGGGGGAGGCGGCCTCGGCGCAGCCCTGAGACGCTGGGCCGGGACGCGGGGCGCCCTGGGCGCGGGGCCCGGCCAGGGGGCGGCGGCTCGGGGGGTTGGAGCCCGCGCTGGCGGCGGCCGCCTCGGCGCAGCGCCATGGGGAGCCCCCGGGCCGCGCGGCTCCCGCTGCTCCTGCGCCCGGTGAAGCTGCTGCGGAGGCGCTTCCGGCTGCTGCTGGCGCTCGCCGTGGTGTCCGTGGGGCTCTGGACTCTGTATCTGGAACTGGTGGCGTCGGCCCAGGTCGGCGGGAACCCCTTGAACCGGAGTAAGTAGCGCCCAGGGGAGGCGAAGGGCGCGGAGGTGGGCGGCGCCTCTCGTCCCATCCTCAGACCCAGTTCCCCACCCGTTTCTCCCTCAGGTGCCCGGCGTCGCCCCGCGCGTACTCGGGGATTGCTGCGGGCGGGGGAAGCCGCGGGGCCGAGCGCACAATTCCCGAGCCGAGGCCTGCCCGCCGGCCATGTGGGTCCGGGGCATCCTCGGGGCTCCTCGCGTCTCCCCTCGGAGGGCGACCGGGAGAGAGGCTCCCCGCCCGCCCCGCCGAGACGCTGGCGGAGACCGGGCCCCTCCAGCCGCTCTGGGCTTGCGGTTCCCTGGGAGGAGGTCCGTGGGGTCCACGCGCGAGCTGGGGTTCGGGTGCGGGATGCCCTCGGCCGTCCACGCCCAGGCGCGCGCTCCAGTCCGCGCAGCCCAAACTTTGCCCACCGCCTTCTCTTTGGCTCACTAAGTTTCCTCTCCTGCTGCATCTTTTAGGGGGTTCTTTTTTACCACCTCGGAGAGTCCCCTCTCCCCGCTTCCCGTACGTCACTCCTCTCCCAGCCCCCGTCCTCGGTTCCTTTGAATCTCCCACCTCCTCGCTGCGCCCTCTCTCTCCTGTTCTGGCCGCCCGCCCCTTCTGCTACTTTTCTGAACTCTGCGCAATCTACCAAACTCCCCAGTTTAAGGAGATGATGGACAGCACAGGGGACCGGGCAGCAGGTAGATTCCTACTTCTGTTTTTAACTTAGCCAAAGCCACTTAATATTTCCGTGCCTCAGTTTCCTCCTAGGAAAGCAGGAGAGCATGGTCTCTTTGCCTTCTTACATCAATAGATATGGCTGTGCGAGGTGGTTTTCAACGTGCTATGGATGGGCCTAACAAAGTAAAACTGACAGTGACAGGGACTGTAAAAGATCCTGCAATAGTTGGGAAAAGAAATGGAGAAACTGCCGTTACTACCAGGTGCCCAACCCCAGCCCGGGGAGCCGAGCTTCAAGTTCTGGCACATGGCCTCCCACGCCTTCACTTCCCTCCCGCTTTGGGGAGACTCGACAGAGTGGCCGAGCAGGTTGCTGAGAAGGTACTGTGACTCTGTCCTATAGCTGTGTCGGCTTCTCTACCCAGGGCTGGGTGTGGTGCTGTGCCTTCTCTTGTGACCAAAGAGAGAGAATTGCTAGGGACAGTCGCTGAGCTGGTTCAGGTTGGAAATGTATATTTATGGCCTAACCTTTCTGTGGTGGTGGAAATAATCTCGGCTGTGAGTTAGAGGAGACTGGCTCTGCCACTAACTAGCGGGGGAATCAAGGGAAAAAGGACAGCTTCTCAGGTGAAAATGAGGACTTTGGTCTAAATGATCTCCCAGGTGTCTTTCAGTCTGGATACTAAGACTGATCTGCACGCACGAATTTCCAGGGCCAGAGAGCTCAGCACACCACCAGGCAGCCATAGCTTCCACCCCGGGGCCACGGCTCCATGCAGAAGAGCCCTTTCCTCTGATGACCAAAATCTGCCTGCCCATAGTGAATTCTTCCCTCCTCTGGGCCTTGTTCTTCCTTCTGAAAGACAGAGAGTGAATCTGTTCTCCCCCGCCATGGCCACTCAGGCCCAAATGGATGAGCTCCTTTGGAGTGTGCGTGGGTGGGAGCCTGGGAGGCGACACCTCTTCCCAGTGTAGCCATCATTTTGTTTAAGCAGTGGGATCTTGTGCACAAATTAAAAACAGAGAGAAAGGCAGTTGCTTTGTGACCTTGGAATCAGTAACCTCCCTTTCTCCCTCTCCTCACTTTTCTTTTACCTCAGGTGTGTTTTTTTCCTCAAACCTGGATCTAGTTTGCCACAGTCATAATCTGACACTCTGGCCCTGGACCTCTGCCTCTGTCTCCCATTGGCTGCCTCATTCTGAGCCATCAATTCTTGAGTCTGTTGGGTTCCCCTCCCAGATGAGTCTTAACTCTCTGACTGGGTTTCCTTATTTTTTATTTTCTTTTCCAAACCAATTATCCAGAAAACTCTTCCCAGCCTTCTGTTCCAGAATTGACTGTTTCCTTATGGTTTTTAACAGGAGGCTGAGCTCGTACACTGATACACCTTGTTTCCTCTCTCCTCTTAGAACCCCGAAATTCATCTGTTGTGCAGGGTGTCTTTTTGTCCTGGGCTGTCCTGTTATGTTCTACTCTCGACTTCCTTGTGGAATGAGATTTAGACAGGAGCTGTGGTTTCTGCCTCCTTGTCTCCCATCCTTTTTGTTGTGAAGAAGCCCAGACATCTTGCATCAAAGTTCCCTCTTTTCCTATAGGTTTCATTCTCAGCTCACAGCTATTCCTCTGGAGGGAGAGCCGGGGAGGAGGCATTAGGAAAGGAGAGGTGGGAAGGGGGTTGCTAGCATTCCCACCTCCACACTCTTGGATACCAACAGGAACCAGGGTAGTAAAACTGCACCTCCCAGGCCTGTACCCCTGGCCTCAACCACAGCAACCAGAACCAGCTTGTTGGCTCTGCTTTCCAGCAAGCCACCCTGCCTCCCCTCTGTAGCAATCCCTGCCAACTCACTCCACCACCCACCAGCTCCCTGTCATCTGTAAGGCCAGCCCCCATTACCAGGAACCTTTCATTTGCCTGTCCCTGAGTTGGATCTGGTGCTGGAAGAAGAGTGTGGAGAGATGGCAGTCACAAACTCCAGGGTTACCAGTAATGACAGGGGAGCACACTTCCTTCTTTATCTTCATGAAATAACCCAGTAGTTTAAGATGTGGATGATGTGCAATTTGGTTCCATATGCAGAAGGAGATACAACCACAACTGGAGTGGCTTCAGAGAAAAACAACCAAAATCCTTAACAGATAGAAAATGGACAAAATAATTAGGACTGTTCACGCATTCATTTACACGGATATTTACTTAGCACATACGTCGAGCCAGGCATTGTGCCAGGCCATGTATGTGTGATGACCGGGGTGTGGTTTCTAGCATCTACAGCTTTATTTAGGAGGAAAGCTAAGGTGCCTATATCAAAATAGTTCTAATATAAAGCAGTCATTAAGTTTTGCAAACATAGGACCCATATGTTTCTGTGACACCTCTTGAAATGGGAGCACAGCTCTCCCAACTAATATTTCATGGAAATGGTGACATTTTGGGACATTTTGAAGAGTTGGTAAGATTTTGGTGGATACAGAAAGGCTATTCCAGACAGAAAGAGTAACGTCAACAAAGACGAAGAGTCAGGGAAGGTTTGTGTTTGAGGATATTGAGCAGCTGAGTTTGGTGAAACAGAGGGTATAAGGAGAATAGAGGATGATGCTGTATGTGGAAGGCTGAATAAAAACCAGAAAGAGTGGCATTTATTCAGTAGCTGGCAGAAAGCAGTTGAAAGTTTTAGAATACGGCAGCACTGTAGAATGGGACGGGTAAGGGTAACAATACTTTCGGTGTGGCATGGTGGTTCTGGAACAGGGTCCTGACGAGTCCTCTTGTTGAGCCCAACGTTAACTCTTTAGCTGCTGGGTCATGAAGCTGCCCTGGGGAGGGGTCCAGGTGGCAGTGGGACACTCAGAGGGCCTCGGCAGGCACTGTACTAACACATGCATAAGGAGTTCAGTGTTTTAATAAGTGATACGACTATCCTGGTATGTACTGGCTGAAAAGCAGCCCTGGGAACAAATTGTTATTGGGAGTTAAAGATTCCCCGATTAGGCAGGTTTTAACAAGTTATATACCCATTTGTTCATATTGGATCAGCAAAGATTCTATCTGAAAGCAGAGTTCTGGACTAGAGGCCAGGGGTGGTGGCTCATGCCTGTAATCCCAGCACTTTGGGAGGCTGAGGCAGGCGGATCATTTGAGGTTAGGAGTTCGAGACCAGCCTGGCCAACATGGCAAAACCCCATCTCTACTAAACAAGATAAAAAAAAATACCCAGGCGTGGTGGTGCACACCTGTAATCCCAGCTACTGGGGAGGCTGAGGCAGGAGAATTGCTTAACTCAGGAGGCAGAGGTTGCAGTGAGCTGAGATTGCACCACTACACTCCAGCCTGAGTGACAGAGCGAGACGCTACCTAAAAAAAATGGTTTCTAGAGATGAAATATCTCAGAGCCAAGGGATGACATTTGGGCGCAAATCCAAGACAGAAGGATGGCATGCACTGGCTTCTTTTAGATCTCTCATTTAAGTGCCAGGATTACTTGCTAGATCCCAAAGTATTCTGAAGCTCAGGAAGCCATTGGCTTTCTCTGCCTTGCCTCTATCTGTACCACATCTCTGTGGTTGGCCCTTGTGACTTCTGGCTGACTTGCGTGGGCTGAGGGAGGCACACCCACTGTGTGAGGCAGTCACTGCAGCTCTGGCCACCACAGCCATTCTGATTTGGAAAGGATACAAACCCTCCAGTAACAGAGGTAATGCAGGGCAGAGCAGTAATCTGAGACGCAGGCAGGGAGAGAGGGAGAAGCAAATGAGACAGATGTGTGGGCAGAGGAGGGATAGTGTGGCGTGGAGTTGAAACCCAGTGAAGCAGCAAGCACAACTGCCTTGTGTGCTCCTGTGGGCAGGGACTGTGTGTCATGCAGCTCTGGCTGGTGTGCCTCTCTGTCCCAGGGAACCTCTAGCTCGTTTTCACGTGTCCTGTTTACCTCTCTTTATGCTGATATTCCAGTCACCAGGCTACTATGTGTGTCTTCAAATCAACATTCAATTCTGGGCACATACTAGGCACTCAGATAAGTACCTTCTGGTTATGAATGTGTCAGCTCTGAATTTCCAAGCACCTGATATTTTCCACTGGCAGATACTGTGTTTATCAGGGACTGATCCAAGAATAGAACCTAGGAATTCTTGTTCCCTGTACCATAATACATATACACAACAAGAGCCTTTGAATACAAATACAGAAGGTAAGCGATAAGACATCAATGGTTTTTTTTTTTTTAATCATAAGCGTGTTTTCTTTGGGCATTGCCTATACGAGGAATGCAGTTTTTAACGATAGGCGACCTTACCCATATTTAGTGTCTCTCCTTTCCCTGGTCTCTCAGTCCCTGTGCTGATGTGGCCGGCGGAACCTCAGCAACACATCTGCCATCTTTACCCTGCCTACTACCCAGGGACCCTCAAGTTGAGGTCCCATTCCCCTGCTTGATGGAGCTGGGGCTGCCTGCCACTCCCTGTCCTGGGAGTTGTTCAGACGCTGTGCGTGGTTATAACTGCTTTGTAGCACAAGGTCTTCTGAAAGTGCTTCCGTGCTGGCTTCTGGAGAGGCCGGTGAGTACACTGCAGTAATTTTCCAGGCCGTGGAGCCTGGGCTTTGCCCTCTAGTGCTGGGCTCGATGGAGCAGAGCAGAGCAGAGCAGCCGACATCGCAGTTTGCTTTGGAAGGGGTCCTAGAGGCTGTTCTTGGAGTTGGCCACTCGCTGTCTAGTTCTCCTCTACAGCGTTCCCCAGTCTCAAAAACTACACTTTTATTTTCCACAAGCACTTTTCGTTATATGTAAAGATTATGTGGTCTCAACTAGTCCAACCAGACATTTGGAGTTTTCAGACAATTCTTTGACCTTGTGATTCACCTAATTAATAGATTTATATGTTAACCAATATACAAAAATGCAAGTGGAAGAGGTGAGAATAGTTGGATAGTGGCTCTAAAGGGCACTGGGCTGCATGTGTTATATATTCTGAGCAAAGTGTGACAGATCTTTAAATTTTTACAGACTCAGGTTAACAAGTGCTACTTTGAATGTTAGAAGTATCCATTGGATAAGCAAAAAGGAATATTCTTTGTATTCTTGTAATATTTTAGTATATAATCTATTTTTATATTCAATATGTTCTTTATTTCATAACTACAAAAGGCCTGATACTGACCAACTTTTAAGAAAATAAACATGCAAATCGTCCCTGTGGCCCCTCTTTTTGTTCAAGTATATGTACAGAAAGCTTGATGAGCAGTTTTCACAAACTGAAAATACCTGTGTTATAAGCACCATGATGAAGAAACAGAATATTACCAGCACCCCAGTACCCCCATGGGGGTGGAAGGGTGCTATGAATCACTACCATCAGCATAGATTAATTTAGCATATTTTAATATTTTATATAAGTGGAATAATACAGATTGTGGTTCTTTTTTTATTAACAATTTTTTAAATTAAATTAATGAAAGTATTTTTTGAGACTGAATATTACTCTGTCTCTCAAGCCGGAGTGCAGTGGTGTGATCTTAGCTTATTCTAGCCTTGAACTCCTGGGTTCAATTACAGGAGTGAGCCACTGTGCTCGGTCTCATTTTAAAATGGTATTCTTTATGATTACAAAAATAATGCAGCCAGGCGCGGTGGCTCACACCTGTAATCCCGACACTTTGGGAGGCCAAGGTGGGCAGATCACTTGAGGTCAGGAGTTTGAGACCAGCCTGGCCAACATGGTGAAAGCCCATCTCTACTACAACTACAAAAATTAGCTGGGTATGGTGGTGTGCGCCTGTAGTCCCAGCTACTCGGGAGGCTGAGGCACAAGAATCGCTTGAACCTGGGAAGCAGAGGTTGCAGTGAGCCAAGATTGCGCCACTGCACTCCAGCCTGGGTGACAGCAAGACTGTGTCTTAAATAAATAAACAAAATAAAATAAGGATAAAAATAATCCATGCTCATTATACTAGATAACAGCTGTGTATCTGGACCACATTAACCCCTGTGAAAGTACTTTTTTGCCTTTAGGCACCACAGCATCACTAATAAAATAACCTAAGGCCAAGGAAGACCAGGGGCCTAAAGGCCGTAGGATACATAGCCCCTGAAGTTCTCCAGGGAGGCTACGTAGCCCGTGAAGTTCTCCAGGGAGGCTGCGTAGCCCGTTAAGTTCTCCAGGGAGGCTGCGTAGCCCGTGAAGTTCTCCAGGGAGGCTGCGTAGCCCCTGAAGTTCTCCAGGAAGGCTACGTAGCACTCTGCCAGGGTGGAATTGAGAACTGCTGCTCATCCATATATGAGAACTCTCTAAACATGTTTCTTCTGGTCTGGGTCTTAGAAATAGCTGTGCTTCTCTTGAGTGGTTTAATTTTTATTGGTCATGTAAGTTGCATAATCGCTCTAATTTCTCCCTTCGTGTTGGTTACTAGGAAGCTTTAGGATTCAGTTTTTTCTTCACCTGGAGAAAAGTGTAAAGGATTTTATGATCTGTATTTTTCTACTAATTTTATGACTGTACCTTTATTTTATCTCCCCACCCCCACAACCAACTACTTCCAGTTTATGTCATCTTATATTCTATGGTCATTGTAAACTACTTTAGTTTTTCCTGGGCCAAATCAAGGCATAAAATAAATCAACAAAAGTGCTATGGTATACATACAAATATGAAGAAGAAATGAACAATCACCTAAAATGTCGCCACTCTGACCTAGACCTTGTGGGAAAAATGAAGTGTAATAAGTAGTGATAAGCAGATGTTGGATTCCAGGATGCCTTAGACAAAAAGTCTGGATTTAAAAACTTAAAAAGCCAAAAAAGTGTTGCCCTGACCTTTTTGGGGTCTTTATTTAGGTACTGAAAAGTTGAATCACATCCACAAATAACTTACTACATCTTTCCATAGAAGAAGACTACCAGAAGCTTAGACTTTACTGACAGATATTGGGGACTGAGCCACTTTTGTTGAAAACAGTGACACCATACAAGGCAAATTCATTAAAATTGGAGGCATCCTTGACACTACCGAGAGAACAGCTGAGAGACTGGCCGGGAAGGCCAGAAACCTGTCATGTCATGTGGGCAGCCATCCCTGCAAAGGTCTGGGAGGAAGCTCCTCACACCAGCGAGGACACTTCAACGTGAAGATCTGTGGCTGCTGCCAGCCTGTGGCTTTTGGATGCATAAAGTCACAAACTAATTTAGAGACCTAGCCCCTGTGTTAGCAGCTGAGAATCCCTGCCCAGGAAATAGACTTTGTCCGTCTCTTCCACCCATTTCTTCTTTGAAACTGTATTCTTGTGGTGCCTAGCAGAGGCCATGTGTGTGTCTCACTCTGCACAGCTAACATTCTGCTTTGTGGCCACACGACCCAGGAAGAGGGCCCACAAATGGAAGAGAATAGAGAGAGGTGGGAGTGGAAATAGAGAAATGACATTCCAGGCCGACCAAGGATTTTATGTATAAATGCTCAGGAAATTGAGTGTTGTGTATTTTGCAATTTTTATTTATTTTGCAAACCTTGAATGGCTGCAGAAGTGATTCATTCTAAACTTAAAGCACAATGTTTATGGAGCATTTCCTTTTTGTGGCAGACTGAGTGGACTGAAAAGCATTGATAATTCCTGGAAAAACTGTGGAGCTTGAAGACAGGGCAAGGTTCAAGTTCAAGCTCCGTGACTCACCCATTGTGAGACCTTGTAGAAGGCACTTACTCCTTTCTAAGTCTCAGGAGCCTTGTCTGGATAGTGGAGCTATAATGCTGTTCTGTAGGGCTTTCCTTATGACTACATGAGATTTAGTGCGCCTAGTACATATGAGGAGCTCAGTGAATATTGGTTCCCATCTCTTCCCTCTCAGTCTGATAGGAATTAGAGAATGGCTGGGCAGGAGGGGGCAAATAGACACATTCCTCAACTGGCCCTTTTTCCAGTGCTTCTTAAACTTCTCAGCCCATGACACAGCTGTGTCCAGTACCCCAGCATCATTGTGCCATCCATATCCAGCACTTGCCACCAAATACACATTCTTCAATCACTTTTTTACTCCATTATGTCCAGCAATGCCTGCATCTTTCCATCCAAGGCAAAGATTTATATTAGGGGTGGGGGCCAGGTTAGGAGTCAAGGATTTTGCTGAGAATGAGAGCTATCTGGGGGGCTGTACCAGGGCACAGAAGCACCGCAATTGGGAAGCGATAGCCTCTCACTGCTGCATACCCGTGTGTACACACTGAGATTTCTGGGACTAAAAGGCAGGAACACCTGGCAGTTATCTCATTATTTATTTTAAAAAAATTTTTTTAGAGATGGGGTCTCACCGTGTTGCTCAGGCTGGTCCCGAACTCCTAGGCTCAAGGGATCCTCCCACCTCAGCCTCCCAAAGTGCTGAGATTACAGGTATGAGCCACTGTGCGTGGCCAGTTATGTACACCGTGCGTGGCCAGTGTACATCCTAGCTTTGTAACTGATTTTCCTGGCTTCCTGTTTACAGGAAATCAGTTTACCTGTAACTAATTTCCTGTCCTTTCGAGGGCTTCAGTTCCGTAATCTTTGGAGTGAGATGCTTCCTTGCAGGAGTAGATTTGGAACTTGCCCATGTCACTAAGGGGTGAAAGGGACGGTCAGAAAGGAATATCTTTGACATTCTGGCCCTGGTCTTTCAAGGCTCAGTCGCCTGAACCGAGAGGTGGCAGCTCTCCCAATAGTTCTGACTGCTTTGGCCTCCAAGGTCATCTCTGACAACATAGTCTCTGTACAAGCAGTTGCCTAAAAGCTTAAAGGCCTCCCTGCTCAGATCTTCTTACAAGTGCTCTGATCACTCCTTTCCACCCAGCCTGCCAAGCCCAGGTTCAAACGAATGTGTGCAGCGTGTGCTCATGCACACCTCCCTCACCAGCCAGCTGGTCCCGACCGCTCACCAGCACCTCTTAGCAAAGGTGGGCAGGAGGAGTGAGGACGTGGAGGATTCCCTCATGGACCAAGCACACAGCGTAATACGTACTGTCTGTCCTGGGTCTCCTTTCTTTCCATTTCAGCTGAGTAGAGGGCCTGGGAAAGGGATGGGAAGCACATCCCAGGTGAATGACTTCCGATAGCAGAAGGCAGGGGACATTGCACAGGCACAGAAAATGGGTAGAGAAATGAGGGAACGAAATGGAGGGAGAGACCTCTACCCCATTTTTTCATTTTAGTGACTGTGTTTTTTGTTTTGTTTTGAGATGGAGTCTCGCTCTGTCACCCAGGCTGAAGTACAGTGGCGCAATCTCGGCTCACTCTAACCTACATCCCCTGGGTTCAAGTCATTCTCTTGCTTCAATCTCCCGAGTAGCTGGGATCACAGGCATGTGTCACCATGCCCAGCTAATTTTTGTATTTTTAGGTTTCGCCATGTTGGTCAGGCTGGTCTTGAACTCCTGACCTCAAGTGATGTGCCCGCCTCAGCCTCCCAAAGTGCTGGGATTACAGGCCTGAGCCACAACACCCAGTGTAGTGACTGTATTTTTCATATCTGTAAGTTTTGTTTTGTTCTATTTCAAATTTGTTGGGTTTTTAAACACTACAGTGTGGCTGGGTGAGGTGGCTCATGCCTGTAATCACAGCACTTTGGGAGGCCAAGGCGGGCAGAGTTCGAGGTCAGTAGTTCGAGACCAGCCTGGCCAACACGGCAAAACCCTGTCTCTACTAAAAGTACAAAAATTAGCTGGACATGGTGGCGCATGCCTGTAATCCAAGCTACTCGGGAGGCTGAGGCTGGAGAATCGCTTGAACCCAGGAGGCAGAGGATTCAGTGAGCTGATTTTGTGCCGCTGCACTCCAACCTGGGTGACAGAGTGAGACTCTGTCTCACTAAATAAATAAATAAATAGGCTGGACATGGTGGCTCATGCCTGAAATCCTAGCACTTTGGGAGGCCGAGGCAGGTGGATCACCTGAGGTCATGAGTTCAAGACCAGCCTGGCCAACATGGTGAAACCCCGTCTCTAGTAAAAATACAAAAATTAGCAGGGCATGAGATTACATGCCTGTAATCTCAGCTACTTGGGAGGCTGAGGCAGGAGAATTGCTTGAACCTGGGAGGCAGAGGTTGCAGTGAGCCAAGATTATGCCATTGCACTACAGCCTGGGCAACAGAGCAAGACTCTGTCTCAAAATAATAATAAAGAAAGAAAGAAAGAAACTACATCATTCGTCTGCATTTAAAAATTTTAAACAAATTTATTTAATTATCTAAAATTGTTGGTTGCAAGAGTTAATTATCTAAAATCGGTTAAAGAGGCTGCCAATATGTTAGCATCTGCTTACTGCTCTGATTTTTACATCTTCATATTTGGCTGCTGGAGATTCTCTTACCTTGTGGAGGGCTTTACTATGTAAATAAAACAGCAGTTTGTCATACTTCATCTAGCATTTTTAATATTTTGCTGTGGGTATTTCCCAAAAGGAAGTCCTCTGGCTTGAATTTCTAATACCTTCTCCAGTGACAGCAGGCTGTTATTATTCGGGTGTGTGTGTCTAAGCAAAGGTGAATATTTCCATTTGAGGAATATAGCATAAGCTAAGTGGAAAGTCTGGGGAATACAAACTTTTGTAGGGAACACAAGTTCTGTAGTGCAGAGGCTTGAAGGAGATGAAGATGAAATGGTAGTTGCAACCTAATTGTGGACTCTCCTGAGGGCCGGGTTGCTGAGTTTGGACTTGGTAGGGAGCAACATAAATTCATTTTATTGATTAACTGATGTTTTTTATTTTTAGAGATAATGCCTCAGTTTGTTGCCCAGCCTGGAGTTTGGTGGCATGATCCTGGCTCACTGCAAGCTCCGCCTCCCGGGTTCACGCCATTTTCCTGCCTCAGCCTCCCGAGTAGCTGGGACTACAGGTGTGCGTCACCACACCTGGCTAATTTTTTGCATTTTTAGTAGAGATGGGGTTTCACTGTGTGAGCCAGGATGGTCTTGATCTCCTGACCTCATGATCCGCTGGCCTTGGCCTCCCAAAGTGCTGGGATTACAGGCTTGAGCCACCACGCCCGGCCTATGCCTGCTAATTTTAAAATTTTCTTTGTAGAGATAAGGTCTCACTATGTTTCCTAGGCTGGTTCAAACTCCTGGACTCAAGCAGTATTTTTGCCTCTATCTCCAAAACCACTGGGATTACAGGCACAAGCCACTGTGACTGTGTCTAGCCAACATAAATTGTTTAAAGCAGGAGTTTGATATGGAGGGAGTGTTTTCTTTTTTTCATCCACTGATTTGTACTTTAATTGTTCAAACACTTTTTTTTTTTTGGATACAGGATCTTGCTTTTTCACCCAGGCTCGAGTCTAGTGGTTCACTGCAGCCTCGACTTCTTCAGCTTAAGCAATCCTCCTGCCTGGGCCTCCCTGGTAGCTAGGACCACAGGCATACACCACCATGCCCAGCTAGTTTTTGAACTTTTCGTAAAGATGGGCCTCCGTATGTTGCCCAGACTGGCGTTGAACACCTGGACTCAGGCAATCCTCTTTCCTCAGCCTCCCAAAGTGCTGAGATTACAGGCCGGAGCCACCCCACTGCCTTTAAATACTTACCAACCCCTTCTACATCCCAGGAACTTGTGACTGTAGGTTGATTAGGCTGTCGGAAGTTTGCAGGATGGCTAGGACGTAGTGAGGCTGCTGCAGGATGGCTAGGATGTAGTGAGGTGGTTACTGCAGTAACCCAGAGGGTGGGTGGTGAGTGCCTAGCTGGCAGGAGTGGCAGATGAAAGCTGAAACATGTCAAGGCAGGAAGTGACAGAGTTTGGCAGTAGGGTTGATGGAGAAGGTGATAGAATACCAAAGTTACAGGTTTCATACATGGGTCTCTGGCTGTACTCTGCCACGATCATTTAAATAAGGGTTGTCTTGTGCATCCAGCATCTCAGAAATGGTCTCCTGAGAAAAAAATGCCTTCATTTGTCCTTGTACTTTCCTCTCTGGAGCTTGAGTACCATGGTGTTCCTATAGAAGAATGCAAAGGATGGGGAGGCAGACATTCATTCAGCGGGTGTTTACTGAGCACTTGTTATATGCCAGGCTATGCTCTGGGTGTTAGGGAGATCATGGGGAACAGGAAGTTGAAAGAGTTTGCCGTCACAGAGCATACATTTCTGGTGAGGAAGAGACAGAGGATAATTGTGTAAACAAATAGATCGGGATTTGAGATGGTGATGCTATTTGGGAAGAAAAAGAAGCAATAATCGCACAAAAGGACTAGCTTGGAGGGTGAGGGGGCTCTCCCAGAAGTGACAATCCTAAGACAGATAACTCAGGGCTGGAGGACATGACACCAAAAGGGTGTCAGGATTGCAAAGACCTCAGGAATTTGGAGAATGGGAGCTGGGTAGAAGAGGAAAAACATGTAGAACAGAGTCATTGCTGGTTTTCAGGATAAGCGTCTCCTTCCTAATCCTGTTGTCCTGAAAACAGTGTCCTCCTTCACCTCACTGGCAGGAATAGAGTCAGCCTCAGACTTGGAGTTTTCTACCAGGAGTGCTTGAGAAAGAAGTACTGGCTAAAGACTGTCTGGGCTGGGCAGAAAATGATCGTGGCTGTTTCTTCTTCATCACAAACCCAGATCCCAAAACCAGTATGGGGGGATGGGGGATGTCCTACTGAAAGCCAGACTGGAATTAACCCCATCCCCTCCCTCACAACACTTTTTCCACACGTCCATTAGTGCACTTATCAAAGTTAGCCTTGCACCAGAGTTATTTTTGTCTGTGTTTGTCTTCCCCCATGAGATTGTGAATTTCTAGAGTGCAGGACCTGGGCATTCTCCCCTCTTTGTGGAGAGATTTTTAACCTTTTGTGGATCACATACATCCGTAAGAATCTGATGAAGAGGCCAGGCACGGTGGCTCACGCCTGTTATCCAGCACTTTGGGAGACTAAGGTAGGAGGATGGCTTGAGCCCAGGAGTTTGAGACGAGCATGGGCAACATAGCGAGACCCTGTCTCTACATAGAATTTTAAAATTAGCCCAGGCCAAGCATGGTGGCACACACCTGTAATCCCAGCATTTTGGGAGGCCGAGGTGGGTGGATCACTTGAGTCCAGGAGTTCGAGATCAGCTTGGGCAACATGGTGAAACCCTGTCTCTACAAAAAATACATAATTAGCTGGGAGTGGTGACACCACTATAGTCCCAGCTACTTGGGAGGTTCAAGATCACTTGAGCCTGGAAGACAGAGGTTACAGTGAGCCAAGATTGCACCACGCACTCCAGCCTGGGTGACAGAGGGAGACCTTGTCTCAAAAAAAAAAAAAAAAAAAAAAAAGCCAAGTGTGGTGGTGCATGCATGTGGTCCCAGCTACTCAGGAGGCTGAGGTGGGAGGATCACTTGAGCCCAGGAGTTTGAGGCTGCAATGAGCTATGATCTCACCGCTGTATTCCAGCCTGGATGACAGAGTGAGATCCTATCTGAAAAGAAAGAAAAGAAAAAAAGAGAAGAGAGAAAAGAAAAAAGGAATCTGATGAAGAAACGGTTACACTTTCACCAGAAATTTGCCCATCTCCTGTATATTTTGCATACTATTTTGGGAGGAGGTACACAGTGCCCTGACCCCTATCCATGGATCCCTAGTTAAGAACTCTGCCTGAAGCTTTACCCAGTGCCTGGTGTGTTCTTGGAGTCTGATGACTTGGGAATCTTCTCCTTATTAAATCTCCTTGCTCTAGTTGCAGGGGACAGATGTTAGGTGGGAGAAGGAGAGCCAGGAAGAGCCCTGCTGCTGGGAGATGCAGAAGAGTGTTTAAATCATCCATCTGGAAGCAGCCATCCAGAGAGCAGTAGCTTCACCGTCACTTCCTGTCCCGGGAGAACCGGAGGTGGGGTCTCCTCCCTGGGCTTGGTCTTCCCTTGGGCTCTGCTGCCTCCTCTTCACCCTGTGCCTGCTGTTCTCCAGTCTCATGACATCCCTCCGCTTGCCTTTCAAAACTCCGCTTATCCTTTTCTCTCGTCTCTTCCTTGAAGCCTTCCTCAATTATTTTAGAAACAGCTGACTTTGTTCTTTTTGGAACTTCTGTTGCACCTAAGTTTTCTGAAACTTACAATTGAGCACTGACTTTCTTTCATTCCTACTTCATCTGGGTTGGTCTTGTGTGTCCCAGCTAGGTTGTTAGAGAAGCCAAAGGTGGCTCCAGAGTATCTGGTTAGGACAGTTTGCTTCACTCTCCCCACAGCGTTGATGGAATGCTTGGAAGAGGCAGGCAGTTCACTTAGAATCGAGTCGGCGCAGGCTTCACTGCGGCCTTGTTTCCTCCATAGGGACATGGCCATCCTCGCTGCCTTAACTTCTGGCGTTGCTGTTGTGCCCTCCAGGCCATCTGCTGCTGTCTTTGCTCCCCCATTTCTTCCTTCCTTTATCATGGCATAGTGATGAGAAGCTTTGAAGTCAGACTACCTGACTTTGATCCCCGGCTCCTGTCGTTAGGAAGCTGCGCCTCAGTGAGCATATTATTGAGCCTCAATATGCCCCAGTTTCTTCTCTGTAAAACGGGACTGTTAATGGTACCTGTCTCATTGTGTTTTTATTGTGACAATTAAGTGAAATAATACAGATAAAGTACTTAGAACAGTTTCTAATACATAGTGTTTGATAAATGTTAGCTGATGGCTGGACACAGTGGCTCACATCTGTAATCACAGTGCTTTTAGAGGCTGAGGTAAGAGAATCTCTTGAGGCCGGAAGTTCAAGACCAGCCTGGGCAACATAGCAAGACCCCCATCTCTACCAAACAATAAAATAAAATAAAAATTAGCTGGGCATGGTGGTGTGCACCTGTAATCCTAGTTATTAATACTTGGGAGGCTGAGGCAGGTGGATTGCTTGAGCATAGGAGTTGGAGGCTATAGTGAGGTGTGATCACACCACTGCACCCCAGCCTGGGTGACAGAGCAAGGCCCTGCCTCATAAATAAATAAATGCTTATCTGAGCGCCTAGTATGTGCCCAGAATTGAATGTTGATTTGAAGATACATGCAGTAGATGTTAGGTGCTATTGTTTATCATAACTTAATCAGCTTTTAAATGCCCTCTGTCCCTGTTTGGATTGGTTTTAGCATGCTGACTTTCACATATCGAAGAATCCTAGGACAGGGTGGACCCCAGGGGTGTAGACATGGAAGAAAACCAAAAGCAAAGCAGAAGCCCAGAGATTTTAAATTCTGAAATGGATTATACCTGCATTTCTTATTCTAGGCCCATGGCAGACATCTCCAGTAGAACTTGAAATTCTTTTACTGAGCTCAGATGCAGTCTCAGAATTTCCTCAACATTGCTCACTAGGCAGTCACTACAAATTGACTTGAGCTGCCCCTTAAAATGTTATCTGTTTACTACCCAGCCTCCTGGTTTTACCAGTGAAGAATTTAAAGCCTGGAGAGCTTTAATCAACCTGCCCATATAGCAGTTTATAGGACTCCTGGTGCCTAGACTGTTGTTTACAACACACCAAGCCACTCACCCTCTGCCTTCACTCATTCCCTTTTTGTTTGCTGAGGATGCCTCCTTTTTTTTTTTTTTTTTTTGAGACAGAGTCTCGCTCTGTCGCCCAGGCTGGAGTGCAGTGGCACAGTCTCATCTCACTGCAAGCTCTGCCTCCTGGGTTCACGCCATTCTCCTGCCTCAGCCTCTCCAAGTAGCTGGGACTACAGGCGGCCGCCACCACGCCCGGCTAATTTTTTGTATTTTTAGTAGAGACGGGGTTTCACTGTGGTCTCGATCTCCTGACCTTGTGATCCACCCGCCTCGGCCTCCCAAAGTGCTGGGATTACAAGCGTGAGCTACCGTGCCCGGCCAAGGATGCCTCCTTTTAACATCTGAGTTTCACGAGGTCAGGGAAGGTCCTTTCTTTTTCTAACTGCCCCAGCAATCTGACAGTGTATTGTGCCTGCATATAGACCAACCTCAAGTCTATTGATCTATTTTCTTCTTACCAGTGAACTAGCTGAAGTTATTGCCACTCAGTTGGGGGTGGATCATGCATGTTCCCAACTCAGCTGCCTTTAGGGGTGATCCATGCACTGATACCCTGCATTGACATTGATATTGGAGAGTAACCTGCAAAGAAGTTACTGTTGATGTTGAATTGAATTTTCCCATTGCAAGAGAAAGGCCAAGGCTTGACATTCTTCATCCAACAGATTCCTTTGTTGCACGCTCCCCTCCTGAGAAACAGAACCCATTCCAGTGTACAGCTTCTTAAAGAAAAGGCAAATGGAGTCATGATTTCCTCTCTCTTTCTTGAACTGAGAAGGGATGGGAAATAATGAATAGATGAAGTTGATTTTAAATCAAGAGAATCCTGGAACACATGAATGATGAAGCCCTTTGGTAGACAGATTCATGATGTATTTAAAACATTGCTGTCTTATCCGTTATTCTTCTCTCTGTGTAGAAATAATACAAGTCAATGAGGACCGATATTTTCATAATCCTAGTTCTGCTTAGCAAATGGAAGTCCATTACTGGCAGTGTGAGGGTAAAAAGTGAAATGGGTGACAGATTAAAGAAAAATTGCAGAGAGGTAGCAACAAATAGGTTCAGAACATCTTTGGAAGATTACAGAGGGGGCACAGTGGTTCACACCTGCTATCCCGGCACTTTCAGAGGCTGCCGTGGGCATATTGCTTGCACCTAGGAGTTTTAGAGCAGCCTGGGCAATGTGGCAAGACCCCATCTCTACAAAAAATTTTAAAGTTAGCCAGGCATGGTAGGCCAACCCTGTGGTCCCAGCTACTTGGGAGGCTGAGGTGGGAGGATTGCATGAGCCCAGGAGGTCAAGGCTGCAGTGAGCTGTGTTCGCACCACTGCCCTCCAGCCTGGGTGGCAGAGTGACACTCTGTCTTTAAAAAAAAAAAATTACACAGAGGAGGTAAAAAAAAAAAAAAAATTCAAGCCTGATTTAGCTTGTCGAATGAGAAGTCAATTTTGCTTTGATGCATGAAAATTGAAAAAATATTTGCATAAAGAAAATTCTCTAGTAGTAAAGCTTTAATTGGGTTGCTTAGGAATACACTGTCTTTTTTTTTTTTTTTTTTTTTTTTTTTTTTTTTTTACCAGTGGATCATGGCGATCTCCCCCCCCCCCCCCCCCCCCCCCCTCCTAGGTACACCCCCCACCGCTTTTTTTTTTTTTTTTAGGAGTTTATTTATTCTACTCGTATCCGCTGTCCAATGTGGATTAGGTGAGCGGGTAGGGAAGTATTTATTGATTGAAGCAAGAGCTATCAAATTGGAAGTCAACATTTACCATTCTGAGAAAAAGAAATGGGTAAAAACTACCCAAGGTACTTGTTAATACAGAAAAGAATAGGGAAGTTCAGTTTCTGGGATATAGAAATTTATTGTGATATTTTCAGTGATGATTCTTCTAGCAGCTTTTCAAGGGAAAAAAAAATCTTTTTTTTTTTTTTTTTTTTTTTTTTTTTTTTTTTTTGAGGAGTTGCTTTGCCAGTGGAATCATGCACAATCTCCTCACTGCCCCCCTCCCGTCCGCCATCTCCTGCTCAGCCTCCGTGTACTACACGCCCCCCCACCCCGCTAATTTTTGTATTTTTAGAGACGGGTTTCACCGTGTCTCGATCTCCTCTGTCCCCCGCCTCCTCCAAGTCTGGATACAAGCGGACACCGCCCCAAAAAAAATCTTAAGAAAGGGTTTTTCTATCTTTTTCTGATCCTTTGTGTCTCTAAGAAGGTTTGGAAAGTTCCAGGGTGGTGAACACTTTCTCCAGCCAGCAGGGTTTTCATGAACCAATCTTGTGAAGGAAGGGGTGGAAGGGCAGGCAAACAACAGTACCTTGTTTTTACATAGAACCTTTCTCCTGGGGAGTCACAGCTGTGGTTACCTTTAGGCTCAGAGGTTGCTACTGCTCTTCTCCCTGAAGGAAGTTTGGTCCTTTTCCACCCATCTGGGAAGGTGTCCCTTATGGACAGTGGAAGTGGAAATGACACCACCTGTGTGAGGAACCCTGGAGTCCGCGGGAGGACAGAGGTTACAGCCTCCTTCATACAGAGGGGAAACCAAGGCAGTGGAAAATGACACCCATCTGCGTGATGAACCCTGGAGTCCTGGGAGGACAGAGGTTACAGCCTCCTTCATACAGAGGGGAAACCAAGGCAGTGGAAAATGACACCACCTGCGTGATGAACCCTGGAGTCCGCGGGAGGACAGAGGTTACAGCCTCCTTTATACAGAGGGGAAACCAAGAGGGAGCTGGCACAGACAAACCTATTAAGTGCTGAAGCAATCAAGGCTTCTGACTCAGCTGCAGGTAGGGGATATAGCAGAGTTCAGAAGCTCAGAGGCCACAGGAGACAGCCTAGAGTCTCTCTGCAGTGACCTGACTCTTGCTGAAGGTATTTTGTTTCATGGCTGTGGCTTTTTTTTTATTATTATTTAAATGAAACAGGGTCTCACCATGTTGCCCAGGTTGGTGTCAAACTCCTGGGTTCAAGCCGTCATCTGACCTCAGCCACCAGAGTAGCTGGGTTACAAGCACGTGCCACCGTGTTCAGTGATGGCTGTGGCTTTGATGGTGTCACTGTCCCACTCTGCCCAGATCCCTTCCCTGAGCTGTTGTTCTTGGACTGCCAAACTGGGTAGGGGCAGTGGGACTTTGAATCTGGTCATCAGCAGTAAAAGGGGATATACTTAGGGGATCTTTGTTCACCTAACAGCCAAGAAGAGAAACAAAGTGAAGTTAGGGAAATATGGGGGACAGGATCTTACTTCTAAGGACTCTTGATAAGGGGGGGAGGTTGAGCAACTGCGTCAGGTGCAGATAAAAAGTCCAGAAGAATGATACCTGGGAAGAAACCAGCACGCTTGGCCAAGGAACGGGGAGAGTTACTGGTGAATTGTGAGAACTGAGACCTGCCGCAGCTGGAGGACGGTAGAAGCCACGTTGTAGAATCATAGAGTATTTAGGCCGAGGGGAACGCCATGTTCAACTGAGGCCTTTAGTGGTCGGGTGATTTGTCTCTCATTTTTGCTCATGTAAGTGCAGTGGATCCTGGAGTTTGTTACCAGCAGCAACCAGGATGGGGAGTTCTATTCAGAACTGACCAATTAAAAAAAAACAATGTAAGTCCTTTTTCTCTTAAGCATATGGTTAGGGTAAGAATACTCTTGTGGGGTCCAGTCTTGGTTCTGTGTGAACTGGCTCTGTGACTTTGAGCAGGTCAGCTCTGTCCCCCGGACCTCAGTTTCCTTTTCCGTAAACACAGAAGGCTTGATGGTGTGGTTCTTGAGGTCCCTCTGACTCTGACATTATTCTCAAAGAAAATGGCATGGGCCTCAGGACTGGGGATTCTGAGTTGGCCGTGGCTGGAGACAAACTATGATAAGGAGCCCTGGGGAGATGCCTGGGTGCCTGTTGGTGACCTCGCCTTCTCGTCCAAGCAGGACGGGGAGTGGGACCCAGGCCCAGCCTTATCCCTGGGACGGCAGCTGCCCTCACCCCTCCTCCTCTCACCTGAGAATAAAAGGGTGGCCTCCATAGGCGGGGCTGTGAGGAGGGGTGAAGTTGCGTGGGTCGTGGACAATGGTCCTTAGACATCTCTGGGGAACCTTTGGCTGGAGAGGCGCAGGGACGTGGGGGCACTTCCCCAGGCCCTGGCGACCGTGGTCGTCTTTGTCACAGCCTCCTCCTCTGCCCTTCCAGGCCAAGGACTGGACCAGTCCCTCTCAGCCTTGCCTCCATCTCTCCCTGCCTGCTCGGCAGCCAACACAGAAACACTGCTGTGTGCTTAGCCCAGGGGTGGCAGGGATTTCTGCCCAGGGATTGGCCATGGAATTGGCTGCTTATTTTGGCAGCTCCCACCACAAAGACCATCAGACGCTGAGGGAAGGAGAGGTGGGAGTTAGTGAGTCATGGCCATGCCTCAGGGAGGAGGGAGCTTTCACCAGTGCCCCTCGAGGAAGCAGACTTCCCCTCCAAAGAAGAGGGGTGTGACTCTGGATTCTTCCTCCCAGGGTCACTGACTTAGGTCAGCTAAGGTGATGAGCATCCCCGTGGCGTTCTGTGTAATGGGAATAATGGCCCTGACCTCACAGTGCTGTGGCAGCAAGTTGAAAAGCTAGCACATCAAGCTCTCAGTGAAGGTTTGCTTTCCTTTCCTTGGTGCGCCTTAGGATATGACAGAGTAGACACCATGGGTGCAGACATGGAGGAAAACCAGAAGCAAAGCAGGAGTCCAGCTGCCCACACCCAGTCACTCTTGCTTCTCGTGGTTTCTCCAGTGCCCAGCTGAGGCTGGCCACGGTGGGAAAGTGGGACTTTGCTCTGTGCTGCCTTCTCCTAACCCTGTGTTGTCCTGAGGCCGGGCAGACAGGCCCCAGTCATTACCTCACCGCAGGGCCCCTGTCTGCCAGAGTGCATGGTGGAGCTGCCTGGGTGGAGAGCGGAGCTAATTTTAGACCTGGAGACTCTTTGCCAACAGCTGTGGCTGGGCCCAGGCAGCTGGGCTGGATGGCTGGCGGGAGTCTCAGCCGCCCTGCAGGGAGTCCTGGACACAGTGCTCCAGATCTGCTCTTGGGGGCATATTCCTGCCTCAGCCTCAGCTGTGGGGAAACCTGGATGAGGGTTCCTCTACACAGAGGGTGCTTCCTTCCTCCCTCTTGCATCAAGATATTTCTGTCCTCCATCTCCTCTTTCTAGGTGGCTTTGTAGACCAGAAAACATTGATATGGCATCTTAGATGGTAGGTCAGTGGGCCTCTGAAATGGGGCAGGTAGGGGCAACAGGGAGAAAAGGGTGTCCCCAAATCATTCTGGGTTTATAGGCTAAATCCAGCCTCCCACTCAACCCCGAGCCAATAATCTAATTGAGTGCTTCTCAACCTCCTTCCTGTTAGTACACAGAGAAAATGACAGGAAAAGATACTTGTGACACACATAGGGGTATAAAGAGGTTTGTGGTTGGATGTCGCCAGCCTTCAGATTCTGCTGCTCCAAACACTGAGGGCTGATACTTTGGGACACGTTACCATTTGGAGCCTACCAGCAGCCACAGCATGCCAGTGGGGAAGCTCCGATACCGTCCATCAGTGGGTTGCTGTGGTCCACATGTGCCAAGTCCAAGCTTCAGGAAACATCTCCTTGGCTAATCATAGACCTGTGCTGGAAGGGAACCCGGAGAGCATTGAATCTGTGCTCTCTTTTTACAGATGAGGAAACTGAGGCTGAAAGAGGCTTGTCCAAGGTTAAAAAGCTAGTAAGTCAAAATCCCAGTTTTGATTCAAGTTCTGTTAGGACAGTCATTCCTTCATTTACCCAACATCTATTGAGTTCCTATAAAGATCAATATTTGGAGGATACAGTGATGAAAAATAGTTGTGGGGATTCGTCTATATTTGGTAAAGAGAAAACCAAGGAAACAGTTCAGGAAGGTAGTTATTTCCGGAGAGAGAGAGATGGGGATGTGATTGGAGACAGGCGCAAGGGGCTTCAAAACATCTCTGTTTCTTAAGCATATACAGCCAGGCACCGTGGCACACACCTATAGTTCCAGCTACTCAGGAGGCTAAGGCGAGAGGTTCACTTGAGCCCAGGAGTTTGAGGCTGAAGTGATGTATGATAGAGCCTGTGAATTGCAACCACATTCCAGCCTGGGCAACACAGTGAGACCCCATTTCAGAAGGAAAGTGTACACAGGTGTTATTCTTCTTTTCTCTCTCTTTTTTTTTTTTTTTTTTCTGGAGACAGGATCTCACTCTGTCACCCAGGCTAGAGTGCAGTGGCATGATCATGGCTAACCACAGCCTTAACCCTCTGGGTTCAAGTGATTCTTCCACTTCAGACTCCTGAGTAGCTGGGACTACAGGCGGATGCCACCTCGTTCAGCTAATTTTTTTTTTCCTTTGGAGAGACAGGGTCTTACTGTGTTGCCCAGGCTGGTCTTGAACTCCTGGGTTCAAGCAGTCCTACTGCCTCAGCCTCCCGAAGTGCTGGGATTATGGACGTAAGCCAGGATGCCTGGTCGTAGGTGTCATTCTTTAAACCATCCTGTATATTCCTTTAGATGCATATTTCTTTTAAATAGCAATTGATAAATATAGAAAGAAAAGTGAGAAAACTAGAGAAAAGTGGCCTGTGGAGTTAGGTAAGGAGAAAAACAAGTAGCTTTGCTGTTACAAGGCAGGGTGAAAAGAACCATGGCAAAGCTATTAGTAACAGCCCAGCTTGGCTGGACACAGTGGCTCATACCTGTAATCCCAGAACTTTGGGAGGCCAAGGCAGATGAATCATTTGAGCTCAGGAGTTTGACACCAGCCTGAGCAACATGGTGAAACCCTATCTCCACCAAAAATACAAAAAATTCACTGGGTGCAGTGGTGTGTGCCTGTGGTCCCAGCTACTCAGGAGGCTGAGGTGGGAGGATGGTTTGAGCCCGGGAGGCAGAGGTTGCAGAGAGCTGAGATCGTGCCACTGCACTCCAGCCTGGGCAACATAGTGAGACCTCGTCCCCCACAATAAATAGTACCCAGTTATGTGCACTTGGCACATGTGATCTCATTTAATCCTCACAATGGACACTTTCTATTGTTTCCATTTGACAGGTAAGAAAATTGAAGTTCAGAGGTACTTACCTTGTTCAGAGTTTCGTGGTGAATCTTCTTTGCAGTCAGATTCAAGTGCTCACATCTTAGCCATGACACTACAATGGTGGAGGGGCGAGTTGACTTGCACAGTGAGCTGGCCTTGGGGTGGGATAGGGGAGAAAAAGGCAGGAAAGTTACTAAATCTCTCTAATTTGTTTCCCAGTTCATAAAATGGAACTAACTTTACTTGCTGCTCCTTCTTGTCCAAATAATTTGAATATGAAAGCACTGTATCAGCATAAAAGCTGATATTTATGAGGGACTAATCCTGTACCAGCTACTTTTCAGGTGTCACCTTCTCTAATCGTTCCTTGACCCCATCAGGAGCACACGATCCCTGTTTCACAGGCAGACTGCCTCCCTGCTCTTAGCATCCTCCAGTGACACATCTCTTTCCGCCCTGCCGTCCCCGAGGTGCTGGCTTTCACTTGTCAGTGACGGTCATTCTGAGGCTGAGATGTAAGAGATACGAAGTACCTGTCCTTACCCCACCCCTAATGCAAGCAGTGCCATCCTGTTGGCACATGCCAGGTTCCACGGTTATCTCTGGGGCCATCACCCTTTGCTGAGAAGGCTGAGGCTTTGAAATCCTTGAGCTTTCACAGTGGTTCTCGGCCTGGCTGCACATTTGAGTACCCGAGGAGCTTTAAGGACTCTAGCTTTAAGAACTATTCATGCAAGACCTCACCCCAAGTCAATCAATTAGATTTGAGAGGAGGAGTAGCCCAGCATCATTCTCCAGGTGACTCTGAAGGGCAGTCAAGGTAGAGAACCTCAGGTGTACACTGTCTCTCCAGACGAGCGGAGCTGAGAAATAAAATGAGAGAACACAGCTAAGCGATGACCTGGATGCCCCCTGGCCCCAGGCTGGCCCAAGGATTAGGCAGGACAAGTCAGGAAATGAGAAAAGAAACAGAGAAGGGAGGAGACAATTAAATCGACAGGAAAGAGGAGAAAAATTAAAAACACAGCAACACTCGTTTTGGTTTGGAGGATGCTAAATTGCTCTGAATAATGGTCGCAGACCTTCCAGTGGTGTGTATGGTGTGAATTCCAGTGTGTTCTGAACTCAGGTCCATCCTGTGGTGTATGTGGGCTTCAGGAGACACGAAGTGTGAACGCTGTCCAATTGGTATTCCAAGAGCTATGGTGTTCTCGCATGGACAAAATATACACGTCACACATAACACATGTTCTCCCCGGCACCCGGAAGCCCCCTCACGAGAAGTGAATTCTAGCGTAGAGGAGGAAGACGTGGTGTTGGAGGTGGGATTTGAACTGGGACTTATGATGCAGGGGACTTAGATGATGAGGGAGGATGAAGACAGAGGAAACAAGCACGGATGTGCCAGGGGCAGGACAAGCCTGGCCTGATGTGAGAGGAGGCTGCTACACCCCCAGCAAGCGTGGGCACCAAGAAGAAAGTTGTACTTACAGTCCAAGGGCAGCAAAGTTGAGAGAAAAGGAGGGAGAAACAGCTATGGGAAATGGGTCAGGCTCAATAGGTATGTGAATGATAGATTAATCCCTTGACCATATAAATATATTTTCTATCTCTACTTGGAGCCTGATTCTATGACATTAGGAACCAGCAAACTGGGACCCCCGTGGTGGGGTGGTGTTTACAGATGTTCCACTAGGAACAAGAGATGTGAAGAAACCAAGACCCAGAAATATGTGAATGACCTCAGGGTTGATAGACCCAAGGCCTTGGCTGGCAACTGAGAATGACAGCAATGATTCTCAACCTTGGCTATGAATGGGATTGCCTAGGAAGCTTAAAAAATGACTGAGGCAATACAAGCATATATATTTATTGACACTCATGGAACTGTTCATATAAAATGGATACGTTTTATTATATATAGATTATACTTTAAAAGGCTGATTTTTAAACCAAGTCAGTTTCTGGTCTACCACGTAAGGAGCTCAGAATCTCTGCCCTTCTGTCCTAACCACAAGTAAAAAGCTGAACAGACTGGGAAATCAACCATTCTTAGATTCCTCAGAGAAGGGAGGTGAGAAGGAAAATTGCTGTCCCCAAAATTAGGGAGACAGGTAGGCAGATGCAGAGAATCACAACTTAGCAAAGCAGAAATCCGTGAGCAGAAACCTCTGCAGAAACCAGTGTCTAGGCAGGAAAACCTAAACTGTAATTGATGAATTACTAGAGGCTCAGTGTGAACAAGTCTGAGAATTAAAAATTCCAGGGGACTCAGTCCCCAGCTTGTGTGAGTTTTACTTCTAGGAGCCTACCAAGTCCTCCCAGTACATTTTGGAGAAAAATCCCCTTCTGCTTCCAGCAGGGGAAGGGAAAAAGAAAGCATTCTGAAATACACCAGAATATTCTGTTTTTCTTTTCTTTTTTTTTTGAGATAGAGTCTCACTTTGCCACCCAGGCTAGAGTGCAATGGCATGATCTTGGCCCACTGCAACCTCCACCCCCCAAGTTTAAGTGATTCTCCTGCCTCAGCCTCCTGGGCACTCGGGATTACAGGTGCCTGCCACTGCACCCGGCTAATTTTTGTTTTTTTAGTAGAGATGGGGTTTCACCATCTTGGCCAGGCTGGTCTTGAACTCCTGACCTCATGATCCACCTGCCTCGGCCTCCCGAAGTGCTGGGATTACAGGTGTGAGCCACCACGCCCGGCCTATTCTGTTTTTCTTAACAAGGCCTGCCCTCAGGGGAAACTATTTTACAAGAGCCTAACTTGCTGTCCTAACCTACCTAGGGGAGGGGAAATACCCAATTCCAGCCCCTTCTGGTCATCCTGTCCCATCTAGAGTGGGGAGAAGCCTGATGTAGGTCACAGTCCAGAGGCAGAAGCTCATTGAAAGACTCAGATAAAAGTATAGAATGCATCTGCTCCTAGACACCTAACCACCACATCACTAAAGGCCCTTTTCACAATTTGTTTTACTCAGTACATCA
This sequence comes from Nomascus leucogenys, assembly GCF_006542625.1. Lineage (NCBI taxonomy): Eukaryota > Metazoa > Chordata > Mammalia > Primates > Hylobatidae > Nomascus > Nomascus leucogenys. Next base: position 32,215,267 of record NC_044403.1, on the reverse strand, counting down.
CTTTCAGCAAAAAGTTACAAGGCATACTAAAAGGGAAAAAACATTTTGAAGAGACTGGACAATTAGAACCAGAGTCAAGTATGGAAGAAGTGTTAGAGAGGCCAGACATTTTTTTTAAACTGTGATTAATATACTAAAAATTTTAATGAAAAAAGACAACATGCAAGAACAGATGGATAATGTAAGCGGAAAGATGGGAATTGTAAGAATGAATAAAAAAAAACCCTAGAGATCAAAACCCCTGTGACAGAAATGAAGAATGTCTTTGATGGACTCATTAGTAGGTGGGACACAGCTGAGAAAAGGATCTCTGAGCTTTAGAATATGACAATATAAACTTTCAAAACTGAAAAGCACAGAGGGAAAAGACAAAAAAATAACAGAATGTCCAAGAACTGTGGGACAATTACAAAAGGTGAAATATACATAATGGAACATCACAAGGAAAAGAGAGAAACAGAAGCAATGTTTGAAACGATAATGACTGACAGTTTTCCCCAAATTAATGATAAACACCAAACCACAGATCCAAGAAGCTCAGAAATCATCAAGCAGGATAAACACCAAAATAAAACAATAAACACGATACCTAGCCAGACCATATTCAAACTAAGGAAAATCAAAGAGTTTTAAAAAATCTTGCCGGGTGTGGTAGCTTACACCTGTAATCTTAGCACTTTGGGAGGCTGAGGCGGGCAGGTCACTTGAGGCCAGGAGTTCAAGACCAGCCTGGCCAACATGGTGAAACCTGGTTTCTACTAAAAATACAAAAACTAAGGCCAGGCGCCGTGGCTCACGCCTGTAATCCCAGCACTTTGGGAGGCTGAGGCGGGTGGATCACGAGGTCAGGAGATTGAGACCATCCTGGCTAACACAGTGAAACCCCGTCTCTACTAAAAATACAAAAAAATGAGCCAGGCATGGTGGCGGGTGCCTGTAGTCCCAGCTACTTGGGAGGCTGAGGCAGGAGAATGGCATGAACCCAGGAGGCAGAGCTTGCAGTGAGCCAAGATCGTGCCACTGCGCTCCAGCCTGGGTGACTGAGCAAGACTCTGTCTCAAAAAAAAAAAAAAAAACTAGCCCAGTGTGGTGGTGCATGCCTGTAGTCCCAGCTACTTGGGAGGCTGAGGCAGGAGAATCACTTGAACCCAGGAGGCAGAGGTTGCAGTGAGCCGAGATCACACCACTGCACTCCAGCCTGGGCAACAGAGCGAGACTCTATCTTGAAAAAAAAGAAAGAAGAAGACCAAGAAGATCAGCCTGGGAAACATAGTAAAACCTTGTCTCTACCAAAAAAAAATTTAAAAATTAGCCAGGCATGTTGGCACACTCTCAGCTATGTTGGGAGGCTGAGGTGGGAGGATCACTAGAGCCCAGGAGGCTGAGGCTGCAATGAGCTGTGGTTACACCATTGCACTCCAGCGTGGGCGACAGAGCAAGGCCCTGTCTCCGAAACAAACAAACAAAAAACCCAAAACTTGGAAGTAGCCAGATAGGGGGAAAACACCTATCGAGAAGCAAAGATAAGAATTACATCTGACTTCTCAGAAACCGGGTATGGGCCGGTATGGTGACTCACATATGTAATCCTAGCGCTTTGAGATGCAAGCAAGAAGAGAGTCGAGTGAAATATTTAAACAGCTGAGAAGAAAAAAACAAAAATCATCAACCTAGAATTCTGAACCCTGTGAAATTATTCTTCAAAAGTGAAGTAGAAATAAATACTTTCTCAGACAAACAAAAATTGAGGGAATTTGTTGCCAGTAGATCTGCCTTGCAAGAAGTGTTAAAAGTAGTTCTTTAAAGAGAAGGAAAATGATAGGTCAGAAACTTGGATCTACACAAAGAAAAGAAGAATGTTGGAGAATGAATAACTGAAGGTAAAATAAAAATTGTAATTCTTCATTGATCTAACAGATAGGTTTATTCAAAATTATAACAATGTATTCAATTATGTATGCTCATAGATATACTGATGTATGCTTATATATAAGTGAAATGAATTGCAGCATTAATGCAAGAGATGAATAGGCAGAATTAGGAATATTTTGTTATTGTAAAGTACTTGCACTACCTGTGGAGTGATATAGTGTTGTTTGAAAGTGGATGTCGGCCGGGCGCGGTGGCTCATGCCTGTAATCCCAGCACTTTGGGAGGCCGAGGCGGGCGGATCACAAGGTCAGGAGATCGAGACCATCCTGGCTAACACGGTGAAACCCCGTCTGTACTAAAAAAAAAATACAAAAAAAAATTAGCCGGGCGTGGTGGGGGGGCGCCTGTAGTCCCAGCTACTCGGGAGGCTGAGGCAGGAGAATGGTGTGAACCCAGGAGGCGGAGCTTGCAGTGAGCCGAGATCGTGCCACTGCACTCCAGTCTGGGGGACTGAGCAAGACTCCGTCTCAAAAAAAAAAAAAAAAAAAAAAAGTGGATGTCCCAGCCTGGGCAACATAGCAAGACCCCATCTCTACAAAAAAATTTAAAAATTAAATTATAAAAATTTTTTTAATAATGGCACATGCATGTAGCTCCAGCTACTTGGGAGGCAGAGGTGGGAGGACTGCTTGAGCCCAGGAGCCCAAGGTTGCAGTGAGCTATGATTGCACCTCTTCACTCCTGCCTAGGGAACAGTGAAACCCTGTGAAAAGAAAAGAAAAGAAAGAAAAGAAAAAAGAAAGCAGATGTGGATTACTTGTATGTTGTAAACTCTAGGGCTCCACTGGAAAAAAAAAAATATAACTGATATGCTAACAAAGGAGAGAAAGAATGGAATCATTAAAATGCTCACTTAAAACCACAGAAGACTGCAGCTATAGAAAAGGATGAGTTCATGTCCTTTGCAGGGACATGGATGAAGCTGGAAACCATCATTTTCAGCAAACTAACACAGGAACAGAAAACCAAACACCACATGTTCTCACTCATAAGTGGGAGTTGAGCAATGAGAACACATGGACACAGGGCGGGGAACATCATACACTGGGGCCTGTTAGGGGTTGGGGTGGGGGGCAAGGGGAGGGAGAGCATTAGGACAAATACCTAATGCATGCAGGGCTTAAAATCTAGATGATGGGTTGATAAGGGAAGCAAACTATCATGGCACATGTATACCTGTGGAACAAATCTGCACGTTCTGCACATGTATCCCAGAACTTAAAAAAAAAAACCCACAAAATACAGAAAAAGAAAGGAAGACAAAAATGGGAGGAGAGCATAAGGGCAATACATAGACAGTAGTAATAAATATGGTAGCTATTATTAACCCAGGTGTTTTAATAATCATTTTAACTGTGAATGGTCAAAATAAACCAATCAAAAGAGATTGTCAGAGTGCATCTAAAAACAAAACCCAACTGTATATTTTCCACAAGATACCCACTTTAAATAGAAAGACTCATATAGATTAAATGTAAAGGAATGGAGGAAAATATACCATGCTAACACTAATAAAAAGAAAGCAGAAGAATAGATGAATCCACTGTTAGAGTTGAAGACTTCAGCATCTCTCTAGAAATTGACAGATGCAGCAGCCAGAAAATTGGTAAAGACATAATTGAACTCAACAGCACCATCCGTCAACTGGATATAATTGACATCTATGAACTGCTTCATCCAGCAATAGCAGATTACTAATTCTTCTCAAGCTCACATGGAACATTTACCAAGATCGACCATATTCTGGGTGGTAAAACACACCTTAACAAATACAAAAGAATAGAGTTATACAATGTCTGATCTCAGACCACAATGGAATTAAACTAGAAATCAATAACAGAAAGATAACTGGAAGGTCCTCAAATATATGGATATTTAAAAACGTGCTTTCGAATAACACATATGTCAAAGGAGAAATCTCAAGAGAAATGTAAAAATCTTGAACTAAATGAAAATATAACCTAAAATTTGTGGGATGCAGTGATAGCAGTGCTTAGAGGGAAATTTATAACACTGAATGCTTACATTAGAAGAGAAGAAAGATCTAACATCAATGACCTAAGCTTCTAACTTAGAAAACTAGGAAAAAAGAGTGAATTAAATTTCAAAAATAGAAGAAAAGAAATAATGAAAATTGGAACAGAAATCAATGAAATTGAAAATAGGAAATCAATACAGAAAGTTAATAAGACCAAAAGCTGTTTCTTTTAAAAGATTGATAAGCCTCTAAGCCATGCTAACTAAGAAAAAAACAAATTACTAATATCACAAGTGAAAGAGGAGACATCACTACAGATCTCATGGACATTAAAAGGATAATAAAAGAATATTATGGGCTGGGTATGGTGACTCACGTATGTAATCCTAGCACTTTGGGAGGCAGAAGTGGGCAGTTCAATTTAAGCTCAGTAGTTCAAGACCAGCTTGGGCAAAACCCCATCTCTGCAAAAAATACAAAAATTATCTGGGCATGGTGGCTTGTGCCTATAGTCCCAGCTACTCAGAAGGCTGAGGCTGGAGGATCATTTGAGCTGGGAAGCGGTGGTTGCATTGAGCCGAGATCATGCCCTGCACTCCAGCCTGGGTGACAGAGCAAGATACTGTCTCAAAAAAAAAATATGAACAACTCTACACCCCAAAATTTGATAACCTAGATGAAATGGACCAATTCCTTGAAAGACAATCTGCCAAAACTCACACAAGAAGAAATAAACCATCTGAATAGTCATATCTACTAAGGAATTTGAAGCAGTAATTAATGACCTTTCAAAACAGAAAGCCCCAGGCCCAGATGGGTCTGCAGATGATTTCCACTAAACATTTAAGGAGGAAATTTTGCTGTTTCTCTACGATCTCTTCTAGAAGATAAAAGCAGAGGGAATACTACCTAACTCATTCTGTGAGGCCAGCATTACCCTAATAGCAGACCCAGACAAAGACATTACAAGAAAGAAAATTACAGATTAATATCTCTTATGAACATAGATGCAAAAATCCTCAACAAAATATTAGCAAATTGAATCCAACATGTGTAAAAACATTACACATCATGCCCATTTTTTCTAGGTATGCAAGGGTGGTTCAACACTTAAAAATCAATTAATGTAATTAATCACATAGGCAAAGGAAGAAAAATTACATGATCATATCAATAGATGCAGAAAAGATATTTGACAAAGCCTGACACCTATTCATGACAAAAATTCTTTTTTTTTTTTTTTTTTTTTTTTTTTTTTTTTTTTTTTTTTAAGACAGTCTTGCTTTGTTGCCCAGGCTGGAGTGCAGTGGTACAATCTTGGCTCACTGCAGCCTCGACCTTCTGGGCTCAAACAATCCTTGCTCCTTGGCCTTCTGAGTAGCTGAGATTACAGGTATGCACCACCATGCCCAGCTAATTTTTGTATTTTTGTAGAGACGGAGTTTTGCCATGTTGCCCAGGCTAGTCTTGAACTCCTGAGCTCAAGCAATCTGCCTGCCTCGGCCTCCCAAAGTGCTAGGATTATAGGCATGAGCCACCACACCCAGCCTGATTTGTGATACAAATTCTTAATAAACTAGGAATAGAGGGGAACTTCCTCAACTTGATAAGCAATATCTACAACCTACAACTAACATTATACTTAATAGTAAGAAACTCAAAGCTTTCCCATTGAAATCAAGAACAAGGCAATAGGCCGGGTGCAGTGGCTCACACCTGTAATCCCAGCACTTTGGGAGGCCGAGGTGGGCAGGTGGATCACGAGGTCAGGAGTTGCAGACCAGTCTGGCCAACATAGTGAAACACCGTCTCTACTAAAAATACAAAAAAAATTAGTCGGGCATGGTGGTGGGCGCCTGTAGTTCCAGCTACTCGGGAGGCTGAGGCAGGAGAACTGTGTGAACCTGGGAGGCAGAGGTTGCAGTGAGCAGAGATCGTGCCACTGCACTCCAGTCTGGGCACCAGAACGAGACTCTGTCTCAAAAAAAAAAAAAAAAAAAAAAAAATCAGGAACAAGGCAAGAAAGCCACCTCTCACCACTCCTTTTCAAAATTATACTGGAAGTCCTATCTAATGCAATAAGACAAGAAAAGGAAATAAAAGGTATACAGGTTGAGAAGGAAGAAATAAAACTGTTCACAGATGTCATGATATTCTATATAAAAAATCTGAAAGAACTGACAAGAAAACGAACTAATAAGCAAATATAGAAAGGTTACAGGATACAAGGATACAGATGTCAATTGCTTTCTGATAGACCAGCAATGAACAAGTGGAATTTGAAATTAAAAACTCATTAATATTCACATTAGCATCCCCCCAAAATGGAATATTTAGATATAAGTCTAACAAAATATTTACAAGATCTAGATGAGAAAAACTACAAAACTCTGATGAAAGAAATCAAAGAACTATATAAGTGAAGAGATATTCTATGTTCATGAACAGGAAGAATCGATATTGTCAAAACATTTGTTTTTCCCAACTTGATCTACAGACTCAATGCAATCCCAATCAAAACTCCAGCAAATTATTTTGTGAATATTGGCAAACCGATTCTAAAATTTATATGGAGAGGCAAAAGACCCAGAAAGTCAAGTCGGTGTTGGAGGCAAAGAACAAAGTCAGAAGACTGACACTATCTGAATTCAAGACAGTATAGAGCTACAGTAATGAAGACAGTGTTACATTGGCAAAAGAATGGATAAGTAGATCAATGGAATGGAATTGAGAGTCCAGAAATAGACCCATATAAATTATATTCAACTGATCTTTGATAGAAAAGTAAAGACATGCGATGTGGTAAAGATAGTCTTGTCAACAAGTGGTGCACACATGCAAAAAAAATCTAGACACAGTTCTTACACCCTTTACAAAAATCAACCCAAAGACCTGTATGTAAAATTTGAAACTGTAAAACTTCTAGACAACCACATAGGAGAAAACCTAGATGATCTTGGGTATGCCAGTGACTTTAGATTTTTAGACAACACCAAAGTCAGAATCCATGAGAAACAATTGATAAGCTAGACTTCCTTAAATGTAAAATCTGTTCTTCAAACGACAATGTCAAAAAGAACAAGAAGACAGTCTACACAATGGGAGAAAACATTTGCAAAAGACATGTTTGATAAAGGATTGTAATCCAAAACATACAAAGACAATTAGAAAACAACCCCATTAATGGGCAAAACACCTGAACAGACAATATCAAAGAAAATATAAACATGGCAAGTAAACACATGGAAAGCTGTTTAAGATCATATGTCATTAGGGAAATGAAAATTAAAACAACAATAAGATATCACTACACACCTATTAGAATGGCCGAAATCCAAAATATTGACAACCTCAAATGTTGTCAAGGACATGGAGCAACAGGAACTCTCATTCATTGCTGGTGGGAATGCAAAATGGTACAGCCACTTTGGAATTCAGTTTGGCAGTTTCTTTCAAAACTCAACATACTCTTACCTATTCCTTATTGTAAGGAACTAAGACCTTCTGTACAGTGTTGAAATATAATGGTTTTGTTTTTTTTTGTTTTTCGCGAGAAGGATATGATTCACCATTTTATCTAGCAAGATTTTGAAAACAATGAGAGCATCTCATCTCAGCCACTTTCCTTAGCAGTTCCTGCTTTTATTCATTTGCTTTTTATGTTGCCTCAGGCACAGTTTTTATTTCATTAAAACATGAATTGTGCAGATTTGGAGGCAGTTTAAAAAAAATGAAAAGTAACAATAGATAGAGGTGGGGGGTGAGTTTTATTAATATCCTGGAAATTGATCACCCAATCAGCAGTCCACGCTTCTCCATAGTTCACTCAGCTTGAGGTTCCCTCAATGAAGTTCTCATTTTTAATGACATAGGTCACCATTAGGAAAAGGCCTGGTTGGCCAGGCATGGTGGCTCATGCCTGTAATCCCAGCACTTTGGGAGGTCGAGGCAGGAGGATCCCTTGAGCCCAGGAGTTTGAGACCAGCCTGGGCAACATGGTGAAACCCCATCTCTACAAAAAACACAAGAATTAGCTGGGTGTGGTGGTGTGCACCTGTTGTCCCAGCTACTCGGGAGGCTGAGGTGGGGAGGCGGGAGGATTGCTTGAGCTCGGAAGGTCAAGGCTGCAGTGAGCCATGATCATGCTACTGTACTCCAGCCTGGGCAACAGGCAGAGTGAGACCTTGAAAGAAAAAAAAAAAAAAAGCGAGAAACAAAGGAAAAGGTCTCATTGTCCGTTCTTAAATGTAAAGACTCTTAGCTTCATCAGTCAGCATTCACATTGCATCTGGGGTCCCAAACAGCCAACCCCTTCCTTACATTAAACTAAATTCTGCTTAACCAGCCCTCACACTGAACTCGGAAGCCAAGAGTTCAGGAGTATGTGCCCTGGAGTCTCCCTCCCTCTTCCTCCATTTTCTACCATCCCACAGTAGTCGTGCAGGATTGGGTGAGACCATAGCTTAAGGTATTGAGCCAGCACCCAGGATTTGAAACCAGGTCTTGTATGGCTTCGGAGAATTTCCTGAGCACATGGTTTTCCCCATCTCAGAGACCCATGTAGTACTGGATGCTGGGACGTTGGAACAGAAATGTAGGAGAAGACCCACAGATTGGCCCCTTGTCACCAGCCCTATCAATCAGTGCACGATTGTGCACTGCACCAGGCTCCTGAGGCAGTGATGGGGGAGTAAACTGCAGAGGCTGACTGGGGCCTAATGTGTGTGGTGGGAAGTCTTTATTCTTATATATTCTTTGGTAACAGAATCATTAATGAGAGCATGGTCCAGATTTAGTCTCAGGTTTCACTCGTTAAGTTGAAAATGTGAAAAGCCTGTACCCCTTTAGCTACAAGTGAGGAAACCTGGGGTACAAAAAGGAGGCCCGGAGTTTTTGTTCTGGCTCTGCATAGCATAAGCACAGTGCCAGCAGGTTACTATTAAATAATAAGAATGTGTGGAGCACTTTCTGTGTTCCTGGCACAATGGATGCACTTTGTATGTGGTAGCTCATTTTAATCTTCAGAGCTTCCTTTTCTTTTACAGATTAAATAAACAGAAGCTCAGAAAAGTTAAATAACTTGTCTCAAGTTACACCGTCACACTGTAACAGCCAGGATTTGAAACCAGGTCTATCTGACTTCGGAACCCATGCTCCTGGTCACCTCAGGTCTGCCCCCTAAAAGGGTTTGCTTAGCGGTTCAGGTTCCTGGGGAGGGCTTTCCAGTTGCCCGCTTTGAGGTTTCTCATTTCCTCCTGAATTCTTGGGTCCTTCTTTTTCCCCTTAGTCTCCCTAACTTTCTTTGTAAACCTTGGTTCAGCTGATCAATGTACCCTCCGCCAAATGTACCATAAGAAACAAAAGGGTCATCTAGACCTCAGGCATGCAATAGGTGAGGTAAGATTACCTCTCAGGTTGCCTCCTATTTTCAGCACTTGGAAGTACCTGCTGTGTTTCTAGGCCTATGCTTGGGGCTGTTGTGTACAGCTATGCAGGTGGTTCACTGCAAAGATGCTGCCTTCTTAGGGGGTGAATGCAGACAAGAATCTAGCATGAGCTTCACTTGCCAAACTGCGTGCCTGGGGGGAAGACACAAAGACACTGGATGGGTTCATGGTAGCCCTGACTCTGCTGGGCTCAGGGGTAAGTCTGGTCCTTGGGTAGCTTTCTTATCTTTATTTAGAAAAGTATCCCCATGAAATAATGGAAGCAGGGGTCTGCAGCTCTGCCGTGTTGCAATTAGTGTGAGGAGTGCAGTAAGTGCTCAGCTACCAAGAATTACAAGAAGATCAATGTTCATGAATGATATACATTTGAAAAGTTTACATTTATTAAACTTTATTGACAGTATATATTTTGTGTTTATGTATGCACGTCTGTAAATATAAAAGCAGATTCACATCGTTCTCCTCCCTTATATTCCAATACACTTTCTTGAGGGGTACATAAAAGTTGGAATTTGTTAGCTCGTTGAGCGTTGCAGAGAACCCTAAATATGCCCATATATGTGTCATGCCATGTCCCCTGTCCAGGATCATGGCAGAAAAAAGATTCAGAGCTATGGAATTAGCGAGCAAATGGTAGCAATGTAGTCCCTTGTCCATCTTTAGCTCTTGCTTTTCTATTCTGGTATCCAGCAGCCTTGTTCCCTGGGTTCCCTGGATGTCTTCATTTACTCTTAAAAAAAATTGAGCAGGATTTCATGTAACATTAACTTTTAAAGGGTACAATTCAGCAGTGGCTCACGCATGTAGTCCCGGCACTTTGGGAGGCCGAGGCGGGTGGGTGGCTTGAGGTCAGGGGTTCGAGACCAGCCTGGCCAACATGGTGAAACCCTGTATCTACTAAAAATACAAAAATTGTCCAGGTATGGTGGCACACACCTGTGATCCCAGCTACCCGGCAGGCTGAGGCAGGAGAATTGCTTGAAGCTGGGAGGTGGCCAGTATTGCACTCTGCACTCCAGCCTGGGCGACAGAACAAGACTCCATCTCAAAAAAAATAAAAAGTGTACAATTCAGCGGCACTTAGTACATATACGATGTTGGACCACCGTCACCTCTATCTAGTTCCAAAATATTTCCGTCACCCCCCAGGAGACTCTGCCCATGTGCATTAAGCAGTCACTCCTTCCCCCTTCCACAGACCCTGGCAACCTCTCTTCTGCCTTATGTGTCTGTGGATTTACCCCGTCTTATGTGTGGCATCTTTCTCTTAGCATGATGTTTTCAAAATTCATCCACGTGTAGCATGTTAGTACTTCATTCGTTTATTCATTCTATTTAGAGACAGGGTCTTGCTCTGTCGCCCAGGCTGGAGTGCAGTACAGATCACGGCTCACTGCAGCCTCCAATTCCTGGGCTCAAGGGATCCTCCCAACTCAGCCTCCCTCACTTTAAATTTTTTGTAGAGATGGGTTCTTGCTGTGTTTCTCAAGCTGGTCTCAAATGCCTGGCCTCAAGCGATCCTCCCACCTCAGCTGCTGGGATTACAGGCGTGGGCCACCGCTCCTGGCTTTCAGTTACTATTATTATTTTTAAATTTTTTTTTTGAGATGGAGTTTCACTCTTGTTGCCCAGGCTGGAGCGCAATGCCACAATCTCGGCTCACTGCAGCCTCTGCCTCCCAGGTTCAAGCGATTCTCCTGCCTCAGCCTCCTGAGTAGCTGGGATTACAGGCACGTGCCACCATACCCGGTTAATTTGGTATTTTTAGCAGAGACGGGGTTTCTCCGTGTTGGTCAGGCTGTTCTCACTCAGGTGAACCGCCCGCCTCGGCCTCCCAAAGTGCTGGGATTACAGGCGTGAGCCACCACGCCTGGCCCCTTCATTTATTTTTAAGGCTGACTCATATTCCATTGTATGGATATACCACATTTTGTTCATCTATTCATCTGTCAATGGACATTTGGTTTGCTTTCACCTTTGGCAATTGTGAATAATGCTGCTATAAACACTGGTGTACAAATATTTATTTGAATATCTGTTTTCATTTCTTTTGGGTATAGACCCAGGAGCGGAATTCCTGGGTCCGTTGGTAACTCTGTTTAACTTTCTGGAGAACGGGCTTTGTTCATTGTCGTTGAGCACTGAGCCAGGTGGTCACTTTTCCTCGTGCTTGACCTCCCGCTCTTTGTGTCTGAGTCAGGAGGTAGTCATTTTGTTTGTCCTGTTTTCAGCACCAGCATTCTCAAGCCCTGCGTCCCTGGGCTGTTTTTGTTGCTCTCCTGTTCAGTAGCACAGCCACTCTAGAAAGTGTTTTGATTCTTTACCCTAACCACTTCCTAGCCTGTTTACAGTCACTGTGGTCCTAGCGTCTCCTCCTGGATATGATACACACTGGATTTCTTAGTCTTTTCTGATGCCTGCACACCCGCAACTTCCAAACCCACCCCTGATTTCCCATTCAATGACCAAACAATAAACAAACCTTCCTCTACTCTTCTAGTTTTATACACACACACCCCTTCATTGCCCTGTCGGTTGTGAAGTTCTTCGTGCTGTCCCCTGGGCTTACCTTGGCAGTGCGCCACAGGTGCCCCTGAAGAGGGATTGTTTTTCTCTCTTTCCATTCGATGCTGTTTGATTGCGTATCGTGAAGCCAGCCTTGTCACTGGCCCTCCCTGCTGCTGAGAGGTGATTTTGAATGAGATGCTATCCCTCCCCAGCTACCTCTCCACCATGTCCACCCAAGTCCAGTTGTCACCCAGAGCCCAGACACTTCAGAAGCAGCTCACTGAGAGGCCACTGTGTGCTGGCTTTGGATGCTCCAAACCCTCTACCGTGCACTAGAATGATGCCCTCTGGACCATGGTTAATTTAAATAACTCCATCTGTGGCCCCATCTCTAGTTGACTTCCTGATTTTATTTTGTTCTAATTCCTGTGTGTTTGTCCACACCCATATTGCTAGTTTTTTATTAGCTTCAGGAGACAAGGGTCCCTGCGTGTGTAAGATAATGGTCTTGGAGCAGGAAGGACAGGCACCACAGAAGGAAGAAAAGTTCTAGATTGGAATGACAAGCTGAGAAAAAGCAGTATGTGGGGCTACGCTAGCTGGTGGAAGACCTGGAAAACGAAGGTGGAGGAATTTACCTTGATAAAGCAGCGTTTATAACTTTGTCTTTTTGCATGTTGCCGCGTCTGTCTTGAAGAGGTTCCTTCCAGCACGCTGGACAGCCAGGGGTTTTTACCCTGGGTCAGAGAGCACCATTGTTGTGCATGGTAGAGGGCTGGGAGCGTCCAAAGCCAGCAGGCTGTGGCCTCACAGTTTCCACTGCCCTACCTTGGAAAGAATCTCCATGATGGTGTCAGCTGGACGGTAGAATTGGGAAATCCAGTGATGAATGGCAAGTTGGTGGATCTGGGGACAGGATAGTGGAGCTTTGGCATACAGAGGGGACACAAAATCTGGTGGGGTATTGTAGAGCAGGGCCCAGAGCCCTTCATAATGTATAATTTGAGATGAGAGTTTTGGGGAGGATAGAGGGGTGTTTAAGGATTGGTGCTGTCCCATCAGGAAGTTGGAGCTGGTGAGCAAGTGGAATCATGGAAATGGCCTACCTGGCTGTGGTCACTCTTACCTTTGTGTCTTTAATTTAGGGCAGTCAAAAACTTAAGATCCATGCAGGTAACTTCAGTCAAAGACGCAGATATAAGTGAGAACACATACTCTGTGTGAGGTATGAGGACTGTGGTGCAAGGGGAGAGCCCTGCTGTCACTATCAAGGACAGTACTAGCCCGTGGTGCCCGTGCTCTATCTAGAACAGTACTAGCCCGTGGTCGGCACTCAAAATAAAATATTTGTGAAGTGAATGAAGAGGGAGTGATCACTTTATGGGCTCCAGCCCTTGCTTTCCATTTGGTCATAACCCTGTTTTGCCCATTTGCCCTACTTTTCAAGAGAAACAAGAAATTGAGAGTTTTATGTGAAATTTCCCAAGTTTTAAATGTTGGCTCAAATTTTTCCAAAATACAATGAGCTAAATTCAGGAGGCAGCCGTTTTATTTTTCTTGTTTTCAGCACCAGCATTTCCCAGCCCTGCCTCCCTGGGCTCCTCTTGCTGAGGTTTAGTGGCCATTCTCTTGCTGCTCTCGTTTGATAGCACAGCATCCTCTAACGTTAGGATTTCGCAACTTCTAACTTAAGGCTTTCATCTCCAGCAGATGCACAAACTTTTAGGAGAAGCAGCTTTTTTTTATTATTTTTAATTTTTTTTTTTTTTTTTTTTTTTTTTTTTTTTGAGACGGAGTCTCGCTCTGTCGCCCAGGCTGGAGTGCAGTGGCGCAATCTCGGCTCACTGCAAGCTCCGCCTCCCGGGTTCACGCCATTCTCCCGCCTCAGCCTCTCCGTATTTTTAATTTTTTTAAGAGTTGGGGTCTTGCTCTGTCACCCAGGCTGAAGTACAGTGGAGCAATCATACCTCACTGCAGCCTCAAACTCCTGGGCTCAAGCAGTCCTCCCACCTTGGCCTCCCAAAGTGTTGAGATTACAGGCATGAGCCATGCCCAGCCAGAAGCAACTCTTTAAAATGTTATCTTTCATTTATCAACCTGAATAAAGGTTCTGAAAGCAAGTTTCAATAGGAGGTTCATGGGAGGATCAAATCTAAGGTTCTGACGCCTTGAATTGTGGTTGTGGCTTGGTTTCTTTAATGGCTTTCTGCTGAATCTAGTCCTGCGTGTAACAAAGCTCCAGTGGCAGGTGGTGGGAGCCAGGATAACTGAGCTGGGCAGAATGATGTAGTGGGCAGAACCTTGGCTTTACAGTATAGACATTCAGCTGGCACATACCTTCCAGTCATTCCACTTGTGCTGAAATACCGAAATATTTCTGTATTGGGAGGTAAATAGCTACTGCCCTGAATGCCCTGGGTGCTCCAACCCGGGACCCACCAGGCCTTCATACTATCCAGCAATGAAAGGGGCCATGCCTGGCTATAGTGTGTCTCCAAGGCCAAGGCTGGCATCCATTCTCAGTGGTCAATGCCCATATTATGGTGCTGTAAGCATTTTGAACTCACCCCTGGATAAATCTGAATTTGAATCCTAGCTCCACTTCTTTTTTTTTTTTTTTTTTGACACAGGGTCTCACTTTGTCACCCAGGCTGGAGTGCAGTGGCAAGATCTCGGCTCACTACAACCTCCACCTCCCAGGTTCAAGCGATTCTCCTGCCTCAGCCTCTGCCTCAGCCTCAGCCTCAGCCTCCTGCGTAGCTGGGATTACAGGCACACCCAGTCACTCCCGGCTAAGTTTGTACTTTTGGTAGAGACAGGGTTTCACCATATAGGCCAGGCTGGTCTCGAACTCTTGACCTCAGGTGATCCACCCGCCTCAGCCTCCCAAAGTGCTGGGATTATAGACGTGAGCCACTGCACTGGCTCCACTTCTTACTTGGCTAAGTATTTACTGACAAATTACTTAATCAGTGTCTCTCAGCTTATTTCCTTCCTCCATAAAAGAGGGTCTTTCCTCCATAAAAGAGGAATACTACTACTAAAACTAATCTATTTACAGGGTTGTTGTGAAAAGTAAGTGTGTAACTGAGATAAGGCTGTTATTATTTTCTACGCTCTAAACAGGAAAACAGCATCCTTTGTACCTTATCTTTATACAAAGGCTTGGAGAAATAGGGATCAGATGAGCCAGGTGTGGTGGCGCACACCTGTTGTCCCAGCTACTCGGGAGGCTGAGGTGGGAAGATCACTTGAGCCCAGGAGTTCAAGGCTGCAGTGAACTATGTTCACGCCACTGCACTCCAGCCTGGGCAATAGAGTGAGACCCTGTCTCAAAATAAGAAAAAGGAAAAAGAAATAGGGGTCAGAGAACTAGAGGCTGAGGATTGCATGGTGACGTGACCCACTGGGTCCCAAAAGTTGGTGGTGCCCAGTTGGCCACTCACCTAGGGAGGCTGTTAAATACAGATGCCTCTACATTTAGAACGAGAAATTCTAATTCAGGAGGTCTGGGTGGAGTCCTGTTGTTTTTACCAAGTGCCCTGCGATGATCCTGATGAAGAGCAGAATCTGGGAACCATGCTGTTCTCTTGTCATCTCTGTCTCTGCTTCTTCACACAGAACCGGTGCAGGCGGTACTGTACTTACGGCAGGTGCCCAGTCCACCGGGGTGACCTGATGGATTCACGTGAATCCATGAGTGGGCCTGGGCCAGCTGAGGCAGGGCCTTCCCCTCGCCCTTTACTGCTGCCTCTGTCACAGACCTCATTCCGTCTCCCAGGTGGGATCTAGGCCTCTCCTAAGTCTGAGAGCACAGGACAGAGGAGAACAAGCCTGACCCTCTTGCTGGGCTTCAGGATAAACCAGACACACAGAATGAGGATTGGGTTGCCTTCCGGGAGGTGGAGATCCGAGCTAGGCAGATTAACTTGTTTATGAGGGTGTTCTCCATTGCATCCCCCCAGGGCATGTGCCCAGTTGGCTGACCTTGTGTGGACCACCTGTTGACAGGGCTTCCTGTGTCCCAGCATCCTGCAGCCGTCGGCATCAGGTGCTCTGACTTGCAGCAACTGTCGTAGTTAAGCGCCTCTTCTGCCTGGCAGCTGTGCTCATTGCCTCCTGATTATACACTCTGGGGCCTCCCTTGAAGGTAAAACATTATATCACAGCCTTAGGGGTCTGCTCCCAGGGTTGCATTCGTTCCAAATGATGAGGATAGGCAAGAGGTGTAGGGACACAGGGCTGAGAGACATGTTAAGAGACAGATACAAAGGGATTGGAAAGAGAAAGGAGAAACAAGCGGGGTGAAAGATGAAATGTTAGAGAAAGACTGAGGAAGAGGGAGGCCAAGAAAGACATGAAGCAAGGCAAGTTAAAATCTGGAAGGCAGTGAGTGGTGTTCTTAGCACAGATTTGCAGAGGGTAGTAACCCTTGCTATTATTTCAGGAGTGACATATGTGAGCACTTTTTCCTTTTTGTTTAAACAAGTTCTTTTATTTTGTCTTTTTGAGAGGGCGTCTTGCTCTGCCACCCAAGCTGGAGTGCAGTAGTGTGATCATAGCTCACTGCAGCCTTAATTCCTGGGCTCAAGCAATGCTACCACCCCAGCCTCCAGAGTAGCTGGGACTACAGGCGTGAGCCACTATCCTGGCTAATTTTTTTACTTTTATTTTTTGTAGAGATAGGTTCTTGTTGTGTTGTCCAGGCTGGTCTCGAACTCCGAGGCTTAAGCTATTCTCCTGTCTTGGTTTCCCAAAGTGCTGGGATTATAGGTGTGAGCCACCGTGCCCTCCTCAACAAGTTCCTGAGTGGGAACTAGTAGCCAGACAAGATGCAGTACTCAACAGAGGCAGTAATAGCAAGTTGTGGGTTTGCAGCTGCTGGCCGATGTTTTCTACCCTGTTTCCCATCAAGGAAACCCTGGGGATTGTGGACATGTGTGCAGTGACTCACAGGACCACAGCCACCCTGGTTTACAGTCCCAACCCTGCATACCTGTTCTCTCACCGACACACCTGTCCGCTCAGTGACCACACCTCACGATCTCGACTCTGCCCCAGCCACCAAGCCGTGGCTGCCACTCACACAGCCTCTTTTTCGCTCTGTTGACAGCCACCTCCCTCCTCAAAGCCCATGCTTCCTGGGAGCTGTGACTTCTCTGTGATCAGCTGTCAAATCCTCCGCAGGCTCTTGCACAAAGCATTCTTCCTGTCTGCATCTCAGATTTCTGACCTGTAAAATGAACCTCAGGCTCACTGTTCGCGCCTCCTTGCTGTGTGGAGCAGTGAATTGATGTCTTTAAGGAACTTGTTGCTTGTTGGATGAAAGATGCCAAAGTCAGCTTTGCTCCTCCACCCCCACCTGCACTCCTAACAGCCAAGCCCTGCTCTTCCTTTCTTACTGTTTACCATACAGATAAGCTCATGATGACCAGAGCAAGTCATTTAAGGTCTGTGAACCTGGGTGGACCTCAGTTCCCCAATCCACTGATCTCTGAACAGCTGCCTCCCATTCACCCGGCAGCATTTGATACTGTTGACCACCTACTGCCTTCTTCTTAAAAGTGTAAAAGTGGCTGGGCATGGTGGCTCACGCCTGTAATCCCAGCATTTTGGGTGGCTGAGGTGGGTGGATTACCTGAGGTCAGGAGTTCAAGACCAGCCTGACAAACATAGTGAAACCCCGTCTCTACTAAAAATACAAAAATTAGCCAGGTGTGGTGGCGGGCGCCTGTAGTCCCAGCTACTTGGGAAGCTGAGGCAGGAGAATTGCTTGAACCTCGGAGACAGAGGTTACAGTGAGCCAAAATCATGCCAAGGCACTCCAGCCTGGGAGACAGAGTGAGACTCTATCTCAATTAAAAAAAAAAAAAAAGTGTAAAAGTAACACATGCTCATTGCTTAAAAAGAAAGAAAAGTGAAGGCTGTGGCAGGAGGATCACTTCAGCCTGGGAAGTCGAGGCTGCAGTGAGCTGAGATTGCATCACTGCACTCCAGCCTGGGCAACAGCAAGACCCTGTCTATAAAAAAAAAAAAAAAAAAAGAAAATGAAATCCAACACTATACACCAGAATTTAAGTAAAATATAAAAACCACTAGTCCTCTCACCTCTATACAATCATGAAATGTGTCTCAAATCCAGCCTCTTCTCTTCACCCCGCAGCCGCCCCCCTGCCCCCGAACTCTTTTTTTCTGAGATGGAGTCTCACTCTGTTGCCCAGGCTGGAGTGCAGTGGTGTGATCTCAGCTTGCTGCAACCTCCGCCTCCCAGGTCCAAGCCATCCTTCCACTTCAGCCTCCCAAATAGCTGGGATTGTAAGCACATGCTACCACGGCTGGCTAATTTTTAGCCCAGGAATTTGAGTCTGCAGTGAGCTTTAATTGCACCCCTGCGCTCCAGCCTGAGCCACAGAGTGAGATTCTGTCAAAAAAAACAAACAAACCCCACATACTGTTATTAATTATTATCACTATGTTGTCAAATCTTCTCTTCCTTAACCCTTCTGCCCTTAATTCCCTTAACCCTCCTGTCTTTCTTAACCCTTCTGCCCTCCCCCACAAAAACCCTTATATGAATATATAGTCTTAAAAAGAATTCACCACAGATTTTTTTTTTCTTTTTTTGAGGTGGAGTTTTGCTCTTGTTGCCCAGGATGGAGTGCAGTGGCGCGATCTCGGCTCACTGCAACCTCCACCTCTTGGGTTCAAGCAATTCTGCCTCAGCCTCCAGAGTAGCTGGGATTACAGGTGCACACCACCACACCTGGCTAATTTTTTTTGTATTTTTAGTAGAGACAGGGTTTCACCATGTTGGCCAACATGGTCTCAATCTCCTGACCTTGTGATCTGCCCGCCTTGTCCTCCCAAAGTGCTGGGATTACAGGCACGAGCCACCGCTCCCAACCTCACCACAGGTTTTAACAGATGTTCTATACTATGTAATAAGTGAATTAATTAGTTATTTGGTAGCTCTGTTTTGAGACAACTTGGGGCTTCACTCTCCTCCTAGAATTAACCAACAGCTGGTGAAAGAGCAGAGGGACAGTGAGCACCAGGCCAACCTCTGTTCCCACGGCAGCCTCCAACCCTGGACTCCCTAAGCCCAGAGGGGAAAGGAAGGGCCGTCTGCCCAGCCGTTTGAACCCTGATCCTTCCTGGATTGGAGAATTGCTTTGGAGAAACCTGAAATCAAGAATTGACGCTTGCTGAGATTTGCCTGGGGGAACATTTGCCCCATCCTTGAGTTTGGCTTTTGCATTTTCTGGCCTTTCTCATGCTTTCCTGTCCATTTTCAGAATGTTCCCACTGCATGAAGTATTGTCTCCCTGCCACACTTCATTGTCATGGGGGAGAGTGTCCTGAAGACCCTTGTTTCATGTTACTGGGGCCCAGGATTGCTATCGGCAGAGAGATAGGGGTCTGAATACGTCTGCCTCTCAAATTATCCTGCTTCTGGGGTTGATAGGAGTTGGGGGAGGAGACTGAGGAGCTGGAGACAAACCTCTGTGGAACCCGCCAAGGATTTTAAACCCTCTCCCATTAGGAGCCCTAGATCAGTGACAAGTGGGAGAGTTGCCATTTGCAACTCCATCCATCTATTTTTGTCTTCTTTCATTTGCATAGATCTGAGCCAGCTAAGCATCAGCTGATACTCTTCTTATAAATCAGATAAATCAGATTGTAACCCAATTTGTCTGTCTCATTTTCTTTACCCTCTAATACAGCATGGGTACAGTATACCTATAGATATGTCCCTGAAACATTCTATGCAGTTCAGTTTTTTTTTTAGGAACTGAAATATTTTAAATTTATTAGAAAGGCTTTATTATTTCAGGCATCCATGATGGATCTGCTAGAAACAGGAAAATAGTTCTTTCATTTGTGTGTGTTTATTATCAAATCATAGAGGGTAACACAATGGTCCTTAAATATCATCATTTTATAACTAAGAAAACCAAGGATCAGGAGGTCACTGGGATCACAAAGCTAGTGAAAGAACAAGGACCAAAACCTTGATCTCCTGACTTCTAGCCCCGGCTCTTCAATCACAGGAACAGTGAAATATGGCAGAATTTTAAAATTGTTATCTTCCTATATTTTCATTTCCGTCTCTTTTTTCTACTTAAAAACATTTTATTTCTATTTTTTAAAATTCAAAGGTATGTAATATTAAAAGGTGCTTTCACAGAAGTAAGCACCATAAAAAATTCAATTATGCCTTCTAAGTATTTTCTGTGCCTCTGTGATGCCTATACACATACACATCGAAGCTCCTCTCTTGTAAGTGCATTTTTAAATGCATTTTTAATTTTAGAATAGTTTTTCATTTACCCAACATTGCAAAGTTAGTCTGGAGAGCTGTCACTTAGCTCACACCCAGTTTCCTCTATTATTAGCATCTTGCATTAAGCTCCAGTACATTTGTCATGATTAATTAACCAATATTGATGTTATTATTAACTCAAGTTCATACTGTATCCTGAATTCCTTTCAGATGTCCCTTTTCTGTTCCAGGACCTCTGTAGTCATCGAGTCTCCCTAAGTTCCTACTGGCCATGACGGAGTTAAGCGTTTTTTTGATAGCGTCACTTCTGTAATATATATGGCAACCTTTCTTCACATAACTATATGTTTTGAACACCTTTCTGGGTTAGTGTGTGTGGCCCTCCACGCCCTTTTAAGTCACCACAGTGTTCTGTTGAGTGGCTCTACCCCATCATTTTACACTGCCCTTGGCACAGAGCCCCTGTCTGGAAGTGTCACTGGGCCTGGGTGCTGTCTGGTGGATTAGACAGACGCTTCCACTGTCTTGGAATTTGGACACTGTGGGAACAGAGAACATGGATGTAAATGACCTGACAGAGCTCAGAGAAGAGGAGCCACGTGGCCTGGGGCACTGCTGTTGTGGCGACCCTTTACCCCACGCCCTTCACCCCACATCCCTCACCCCACACCCTACACCCTGCGAGTGGCTCTGTGTTCATATACAAGAGTTTCCATCTGTGGTGGAAGCACTTTCTCACAAAAGGGTAGGGCTTATTCTAGGAGGCCCGACCAAAGCACTAGGTAGCAACATGAATCATCCAGCTGTAGGGCCCGTGACTGGCACGTGGAACATTCTAGTAGCTTGGTGGACACCTGTCAGGAGTGCTTGAGTAGAGCGTTGATACTAACCTGTGAAAGAAATTTCTCATGATCATCCATTATAACTGGAAGAGATCTGAAAAATGACTTGGCCCAAGGTCCCACAGCCAGTGGAGACAGAATGTCTTCTCTTACTGTCTTTTCCGCTGGCCCCGCCAGCCCAGACCTGTCCCTAGGGGGACATCCAATTCATATTTGTTAATGAAGCGAAAGCTTCCAGATCCTTCAAGGTGTCTCTGTTACCTCAGAAGGGCCAGTACATATTTTGAGACAACTTACTTTTGTTTTTTTTAGACAGGGTCTTGCTCCATCACCCAGGTCACCCAAGCTGGAGTGCAGTGATGCAATCATGGCTTACTGCAGCTTCAAACTCCCAGCCTTCAGCAATCTTCCCACCTCAGCCTCTTGAGTGGCTGGGACTACAGGTGTGTGCCACCATGCCTGCCTAATTTTTAAAAATTTTTTATGGAGATAGGGTATTACTATGTTGCCCAGGCTGGTCTCAAACTCATGGTCTCAAGCAATAAAACAGCTTTTTAATGTTTAAATTACACCTGAGGTTTGGTTCTCTGTAGATGTCCCCCAGAATTGGGCACAGCCTCCGATCGGCCTTATTCCTCTCAATATTTGCCACTATTCCAAACCCCATGTTCAACACTTCACCCATGACCTTTTCCCTCTGACCTCTGATTTGCACAGGCCCTTCCAGCAGAGCTCCAGGCTGTTCCTGCCCAAGCAGAGATTACAAACATACTACTTTGAGGACTGACCCTCCCAGACTTAGGACTTCAGCCGAAGTAAGGGAGAACAAGACAACTCTCTTTGTCTCACGCTACAAAGTACCCCAGCAGGCCGTCCATACACAATTATTTTTCACTAAGGAGCCAGGGAACCAGGGTCTTTTCCTCTCATGCAGCCCTGTGACCCATGCCTGGGCAGAAGCACATGCCTTTAACAGCCTTGCTGGGGAGGTGCCCCACTTAGGAGAGGTGGAGGTGCACTCTACTGGTTTTTCCTACCCAGCAGGTGTCTAAGACAGACATGCTCAGACAACACTGCTTTCCCCATCACTGCCTGCCATCCAACACTTCAAAGATGGGGGGGCAGAGGACCCCTGCACACCTGCACCTGCTAACCCACTGCTGTACCTTTGCCCCACCCCCAGCCCCCTTTGAGAACTCAGATCCCGCCTAGGAGGGGACGGATGGGCTTGTTAACAGCTGCGAAGTGCTTTGCAAAATGCAACTGCTTAATCGTAAATGCACATTAGAAGGTGGCCTGGGGCCGCTGTGCTTTGGGAAACTCATGCGCATGGAGAGGACAGGAGGAAAGGAGATTTCCAGGGCAGGAGAAACTTGGGAAGCGACACCGAATGGGAAGAGAGGGAGGCTTTCTGGGGGATTTAAATGATACTGAAACCCGGATACGGAACAGGAGAAAAAATACCAACTTGCTCTCAGAGTGTCTTTACCCTCTGGAGATCAGGTCTCTGCTCCTATTTGCTGGTACCTAGTTCAAGAGAGTCTTATAAATACACAAAGCCGGAAACGCCTGGGTAGGGGGGTGGCAAGAGGATATGGTTCCACTCCAGGACAGGATCTGACTCAAATCACACTTCCCTCCTGGATTGCAGACTGTCAGGAGGGATGCCTCCGAGGTGGTATTTGGAAGGAGGTGCTGAGAGCGGAGCTGGGTTATTCTAAGCGTGGCCCAGGGAAGATCTTGCCAGACTTGTTAATGTGTGACCCCACCCAGTGCCATGCTCAGCAGGGCAGAGAAGTGCGCTGTGGGTGGTGGGAGCAAGAAAGAGAGGAGACCAGGACGTCTCTATTCCACACGCACCCAGTTTCATCCCTTGCTTTATTTCACTAAAATTATCCACTCGCCCCTACGAGACCTACTGTGTCCTCCTTGAGTCCTTGTTTGGCTTTGTTCCCTTCCATGGCCGAGTGAGTTCAGTCCACATTTATTGAACTGAAAGCTCACAGATCTTAGAGCCTGGAGAGATAATCGGAACCATTCCCTTTCGTCTTCAGGCAAGATGAGCGGTGGACCCAGGTTGCCTAACCTAGTTAGCTGCATGGCGTCTCCAGAGCATCCAGCTCAAAGCAGGCATTGACAGGGACGGGGCACCCGGAGAAATGGCGCTGGTACTGCTGTAGGGGTAAGATGTAGCAGCAAAGGGCGGGCAGGAGGGCTCCAGATGATCTCTGCCATGCTGAGCTAGCTACCTGCTGGCTTCGTAAGCAGTGAAATAAGAAGGCTATTGTGTCCACTCTTTGAGGGGGTGTGGCCTTCCTTGGGGTGAGAAAGCACAGTGGGAAGGGCTAGCAGCTCCCTCTGACCCTCTTCCTACCATGACCTGAGAAACACTCCGTGGGGGGGTTGGACGCTGCGGGGCTGGTCAGGGGAGTTGGCCGGGCTGGGAGGGAAACAGGCCCTTTCAAGAGCAAGTCAGACGCTTGTGAGCTGTTTACCCACCTCATGCCCAAGGGTGCAATGTGAGTCATTTAATTTAATTGGTTTAATAAGTAAACGGTCTGGGTACAATGAGGAGGGGGTTGGGCATGAGAGGGAGGGGCAGGGCCAACCCTGCAGAGCTGCTTTGAAAAGAAACCTGTTGCCAGCCCTCTAGGGATGGTCACAGTTAAACAGGGAGTGGAGATGCTTTGGGAAGTAGGGAGAAGGCAGAGAGCCCCAGACGTTGAAGTGGAAAGAGGAGTAGAGGCGACAAGTTGGCCAGCCTCAGGTTCTCAGTGTGCCCATCTGAGTATTCGATTCACTGGTGCGGGCGTATCCACAGGGCTGTGCAGCCATCGCCACTACCTAATTCCAGAGCATTTTCCTCACCCCAAAAAGGAAGCTCACGTATTATCAGTCACTCCCAATTCTCCCCACCTCCAGCACTGGCAGCCACGACTCTCCTTTTGGTCTCTATGGATTTGCCTATTCTTTGTTTTTTGTTTTTTTTTTGAGACAGGGTCTTACTCTGTTGCCCAGGCTGGAGTGCAGTGGCAGCTCACTGCAATTTCTGCCTGCCGAGCTCAAGGTATTCTCCCACCTGTGCCTCCTGAGCAGCTGAACTACAGGCGTGTGCCACCACACTCGGCCAATTTTTGTGGTTTTTTTTGGTACCTTCCACCTTCTTCCACCGTTCTTGGATTTTGCCAACAAGGAATCGAGGGCGAATCTGTAAAGTGAAAGCAAATTTATTAAGAAAGTAAAGGAGTAAAAGAATGACTATTCCACAAGCAGAGCAGCCCTGAAGGCTGCTGGTTGTCCATTTTATGCCTATTTCTTGATTAGATGCTAAATGGTGTGGATTATTCGTGCCTCTCATTTTTAGACCACATACGGTTAACTTCCTGATGTTGCCATGGCGTTTGTAAACTGTCATGGCGCTGGTGGGAGCGTAGCAGCGAGGACAACCAGAGGTCACTTTTATCACCATCTTGGTTTTGGTGGGTTTTAGCCGGCTTCTTTACTGCAATCTGTTTTATCAGCAAGGTCTTTATGACCTGTATCTTATGCCTCCTATCTCATTCTGTGATTAAGAATGGCTTAACTTACTGGGAATGCAGTCCAGCAGGTCTTAGCCTTATTTTAGCCAGCCCCTGTTCAAGGTAGAGTAGCTCCAGCATCTCTGACAATAGCTCACTACGGCCTTGGCCTCGAACATTTTTGTATAGACACGGTCTCCCTATGTTTCCCAGGCTGATCTCTCACTCCTGGCCTCAAGCAGTCGTCTGACCTCAGTTTCCCAAAGCATGGGGATTACAGGCGTGAGCCGCTGTGCCCAGCCCATTTCTTTTTATTGCTAAGTAATGTTCTGTTGTGTGGATAGACCACATTTTGCTTCTGCATTCATAGTTGATGATGGACATTTGCATTGTTTCCTTTTTGGCTATTAGGAAGAATGCTGCTCTGAGGCTTTCATTTCTGTTGGGTGTATACCTGGGAATAGAACTGCTGGGTCAAATAGTAACTCCATGTTTTGAGGGACTGTCAGATTTTTCCAAATCGGCTACACCATTTTACATTCTCACCAGCCATGTATGAGGGTTCCAATTTCTCTATGTTCTTGCCAACACTTGTTATTGTCTGCTTTTTTTTTTTTTTTTTTTTTTTTGAGATGGAGTCTCGCTCTGTCCCCCAGGCTGGAGTGCAGTGGCGCGATCTCAGCTCACTGCAAGCTCCACCTCCCAGCTTCACGCCATTCTTCTGCCTCAGCCTCCCGAGTAGCTGGGACTACAGGCACCTGCCACTACACCTAGCTAATTTTTTTGTATTTTTAGTAGAGATGGGGTTTCACCGTGTTAGCCAGGATGGTCTTGATCTCCTGACTTCGTGATCCGCCTGCCTCGGCCTCCCAAAGTGCTGAGATTACAGGCATGAGCCACTGCGCCTAGCCTATTTTTTTTTTAAACAAAAGACTAATAAATTCTGTTAGTATGAGAGCAAGGAGGAAGGCATGGAAGGTTGTTGCACTGTCAACATTAGTTATGGTGGGGAGGCAGAGAAGGAGAAGAGATGCTTTTTTTTTCATATTTATGTCTGATCACTGCTTCTGGTGAATACTTGGGATTTCTAGGAAACAAAAAAGGGTCCATGTATAAGAAGAGTTTGGAATTGAATCAGAATAGTGGTTAAGAACACAAATTCTGGGCTGGGCGTGGTGGCTCACACCTGTAATCCCAGCACTTTGGGAGGCCAAGGCGGGCAGATCACCTGAGGTCAGGAGCTTGAGACCAGCCTGGCCAACATGGTGAAGCCTCGTCTCCACTAAAAATACAAAAATTAGCCAGGCTTGGTGGTGGGAGCCTGTAATCCCAGCTACTCGAGAGGCTGAGGCAGGAGAATCGCCTGAACCTGGGAGGCGGAGTCGAGATCGCACCACTGCACTTGAGCCTGGGCCACAGAGCAAGGCTGAGTCTCAAAAAGAAAAGAAAGAAAGAACACAAATTCTGGACCAAAGACCTTGAGTTCCTGGCTCCACAACTTCCTAGCCATGTGGCAAGTTACTTAACCTCTCTGAAGTTCAATTTCCTCATCTGTGAAATGAAGACAATAATAGTACCTACCTCAAAGGGTTTTTGTTGTTGTTGTTGTTGTTGTTTTTTTTTTTTTTTTTTTGAGACAGAGTCTAGCTCTGTCACCCAGGCTGGAGTGCAGTGGCGCGATCTCGGCTCACTGCAAGCTCTGCCCCCCGGGGTTCACGCCATTCTCCTGCCTCAGCCTCCCAAGTAGCTGGGACTACAGGCGCCCACCACCACACCCGGCTAATTTTTGTATTTTTAGTAGAGACGGGGTTTCACCGTGGTCTCGATCTCCTGACCTCGTGATCCGCCCGCCTCGGCCTCCCAAAGTGCTGGGATTACAGGCGTGAGCCACCGCGCCCGGCCTGTTGTTGTTTTTTGAGACAGTCTCGCTCTGTCGCCAGGCTGGAGTGCAACGGCGCAATCTCGGCTCACTGCAACCTCTGCCTCCCGGGTTCAAGCGATTCTCCTGCCTCAGCCTCCTGAGTACTGAGTAGCTGGGGCTACAGGCAGGCGCCACCACACCTGGCTAATTTTTTTTTCGTATTTTAATAGAGACGGGGTTTCACCATGTTAGCCAGGATGGTCTCAATCTCCTGACCTTGTGATCCGCCTGCCTCGGCCTCCCAAAGCGCTGGAATTTTAGGCATGAGC
Organism: Nomascus leucogenys; assembly: GCF_006542625.1. Classification (NCBI taxonomy): domain Eukaryota; kingdom Metazoa; phylum Chordata; class Mammalia; order Primates; family Hylobatidae; genus Nomascus; species Nomascus leucogenys. The sequence goes on along the minus strand of NC_044403.1, from coordinate 32,188,568 downwards.
CACCGCACCCGGCCTCAAAGGGTTTTTATGACAATTAAAAGGGATAAATTTGTAAGATGTTTAAGACACTGCCTGGCATATTGTAAATGCTAAATGTGTTAGCTCTTATTATTTTTATCATCTCGTATTTATCGAACATTTACCGTATGCCACTCTCATCTGATCCCCATAACCCCATTTGGGAAATAGTACTACTATAGCTATTTTACAGAGATGAAAACCAAGGCTTAGAGATTAAGCTAGATGTCTTAGCACCTGACTTTAAAGTTCTTCACCCTACTGCCTAGATGGATACTATTATCAGTAACATTGTTTGTTGAACAAGTGCCTATGTGCTAAGCATAATCAAAAAAGTAGACAAAAATCCTGCTTTCATGGAACATATATTCAAATGTATATGTGTGGGGAGAAGATAGATTTTATACACATGCACACATAATATGTCAAATGGTAATAAATGCTATTGAGAAAAATAATACAGAGTTAGAAAGATAAAGAGTGATAGGCTGGGGGTAGAGTGTTATTATAGATAGGATGATCAGGAAAGGCTTCTGATATTTGAGCAGAGATCTGAGTAAAAAGGGCAAGAAGCCTTCTCAGGGAAGTGTGTTTTAGGTAGAGGACTTACAAAGGCCCGGGGTGCAGCATGCCTGGCATATTGGAAGAACAGCAAGGAGATCAGGGTAGCTGGAATGAAATGGTGGTAAAGAGAAAGGAGACGAGGTGGGAGATTTAATCTGTAAGGCCTTATTAGTTGAGCGACCATATAATTGATTGTTTAAATTGGAATATTTTTGAGAGTGAAAGCAGGTACTATTAATAATTGTCAGGGTAACCAGTGTAAACTGGGTCTTTCCCCAATAAACTTTACTCATTGGCCATCAGAAGGATCTTGGATTGTATTTGAGTGATTTGGGAAGTCACTGGAAGGTTCCAAGCAAGGATTGGCATGGCCTGACTTACATTTTGGTGGGGTTCCTCTGGCTACTAGACCATAGGTGCAGGGGTGGACACAAGGGGACTGGAAGAGCGATGATGTCTAGCACTGGGGTGGTGGAGACGGAGGAGGGAGAAGTCATCAGATTTTGGATGGCTTTTGAAAGTGTGGCTGATGAGACTTGCTGAGGGATTGGATATGGGGAGAGGAATCAAGTAGTCTGAAGGTTTTTGACCTGGGTGGTTGGAAGGCTGGAGTTGTCATTTGCAGGATGGAGAGGTGCAGGTTTGGGAGGAAAAATCAAGAGTTAAGTTTCAGATGCCTTTGATATCCAAGTGAGAGAGTGAGTAAGAAAATTCACTGTATAAGCGGGGAGTTCAGGGAGTGGTCAGGCTAAGGCTAGGGAAGTCATCGATGTACAGATGGTTTTCCAAAAATCCTGCTGAGATCAGCAAGGCAGCAGTGTTGATGGCAAAGGCAAGTATCAGGGACTGACGACCCTAAGGTAAGCAATCCAGTGTTTAAAGGTTGAAGGAAAAATGAAGAGCATTTAGCAAAAGGATGAGGAGTAGCCCATGGGAGAAGATCAGGGATTACAGGGGAATCATAACCTCTGCTTGACACACTTCTGTATTCTGTGATTTAGGGGGAGGGAGGTAAACATATGTTACTTGTATTTTAGAAACAAAGCTTCTGGGTTCCAGTCGGGGACCCAAGACAGGTGTCTTGTGGGAGGCAAGGGGGGTTGGAGGTGGCCCTGTAAAATCTAGGTCTCTTTAGGGACAGTGATTTTATTTCTATTTTATTTTATTTCAGTGATTTATTTACATTCCCAGACCCAGCAATTCCACCTTCCCCAAAATGCCCATTCATGACCTACTTCACCACGATGTCTTCCCTGACCACCAGGATCCTCCTCTCTGGGTTCCAGGAGACTTTGCTCAGTGCTCAGTTATGTACTTGCCATGTTATCAAACCCATCCTTCCTGCGTGAAGCAGGGCTGTGCCATGGGGAAAGCATAGGAGAGGCAGGCTGGGTGTGAACTCCAGCCCAGCCGTGCATTAGCGGCCATGGCAGAACCGTCAGCCGTGACTTAACATTTCCTCACCAATGGGGCTCCACAATACTGGCTTCACGGGATTGGAATGAGGATTAACCAGGCAGTAGTGGGAAGAGTGTGGTCTTTGAAACCAAACAGAATTAGTTTGAATCCCAGTTTAGCTACTTTTAAGATCTGGGGCAAATCATGTAAACTCTTTAAACCTCAGTTTTATCGTTAGGAGAATGGGGAGAATAGTACCTTACAGGGCTGTTGTGCGTTGGAAATTAATTCATTCATGTACCTAATTCATCTTTCCAGCTGAATTATGGGGGTAGAGGGGTGAAACAACTGGGCTTTAAGATATTAAGGAACTTGCCAAAGGTCACAAGCTAAAAAGTGGCAGGGCGGGAATTCAGTTCCAGATATTTCTGGCTCTGAAAGTGGTTCTTACCGCTGATCATCCGCTCAGAGCCAGACAAGACAGCTATGCGCAGTTGTCTCTTGGTATCCACAAGGGATTGATTCCAGGATTCCCCATGGATACCCAAATCCGAGGATACTCAGGTCCCTTATATAAAATATGGTGCAGTATTTGCATATAACCTACATATATCCTCCCATATAATTTTTTTAAGACTCTGGGTCTCACTCTGTTCCCTAGGAGTGAGTGGTGATCATAGCTCACTGCAGCCTCCAACTCAGGGACTCAAGAAATCCTCCCTCCTCAGCCTCTAGGACCACAGGCGTGTGCCACATGCCCAGCTAATTGTTGTTGTTGTTGTTGTTTTAAAGATGGGGTCTGTTATGTTGCTCAGCCTAGTCTCCAACTCCTGGGCTCTAAGCTATCCTCCCACCTCAGCCTCTCAAAGTACTAGAATTATAGGCATGAGGCATTGTGCCCAGCCCCTCCCATATACTTTAAATCATCTCTAGATTACTTCTAATACTTAACACAATGCAATAGCATTTGCAGTTACATAGCATTGTAAACAGTTGTTATGCTGTATAGTTTTAACTTGTATTTTCTATTATTGTATTGTTTTTTATTTTTATTTTTCTGAATATTTTCAATCGCTATTGGTTGAATCCACGGATATGAAACCTGCAGAACCTGTGTATACCAAGGACTGACGATATACATAATAGATGCTCAGAAAATCTAGCTTGTTGTCTGCCCACGTGGCTTCTTCTGTAAGGTCTCTTTTAAAGCTTCCTTCCCACTGTAAGCCATTTCGTGCAACCGTCAGAATTCTAATAAACTGATCCAAGAAGCCAATTCAAAATAAATATCAGACTGTGCAGTCTTTGTGAGAAGGCTGTATCTGTATTTATGTGGTGGTGAACTCCAGGGAAACCTAGCTCCGTGCCTCAGCCCACTCAAGGGAATATTTGCATCTTACCCTGCAAATTGCCTACAACAGGCTCTTTGAAAGATGGAAAACATATTCCCCTAAGACCTGGGAAGGCTAAACAGTTAATAGCTTCTCAAGGGTTTTATGTATTACTAGGATACCGGCAGCTATCACAGGTCATTAAATATCAAAGTTTATGCTCAAGAAGCCAAAAGAAAAACAATCCAGCTTCTCTGTGCCTCAGTTGTCTTCACAAATACCCAACTAGGAGAACGTTTCAGAAACCATTTAAGCATCATGCAGGTGAAATGAGAGTCACACAGATCTGAAGGGTTCAAATGTTCGCCGCTGGCAGGACGCAGCTCAGTGGCAGTAAGGCTCCCTCCCCTTACCTCCTGGAGCTTTCTCCTAGCATTGGCTCCTTCCCCAAAGCGTCTCTCTTTTCCTTTCTGCTTTTTTTTTTTTTTTTTTTTTTTGGTAAGGATCAGAGTCATCCATCCCATCCCGAGAGTTTTTATCAGCTCATCTTCTTAGATATCCTTGATTTTCTCTTTGATTCCCACCAGACCTTGTTGATGTGTTGGTTCACTGAGGCTCTTTCAGCCGAATCAGGGACACAAATTTAGGTTGAACGACTGCTGTTTCTTAGCAACTTAGCAACTGCAGTCTCATCAGCAAAAGGTGGGCAGAGGGGACCTCCTCACTCAGTCCTCAACAGCGCTTGCCATAACCCCAGGGTTGTTTCCACAGAAAGTACTCTCTCATTGGCCAGGTTAGTCCCTTTCATGTTCTCAGCTTTCTACCCTCTCGTTATGTCCTCTGTGTGGGGGAATTTCAACATATATTTGACCTGGCATTGGTTCTATTGCTGTCTCCACTTCATACTCCACTGTGTATGGTAAACGGGCCAGCTGTCATGTCCTTCCAGCATGGAGTTAAACCTGGATCGACGTGCTGGCTCGGGGAAAAGGGAGTGGTGGGAGAAATTGCTGGGGGTTAGGGGCAAGACAGGACATGGGATAGAGGGTTTTGGAGTAAACTTTTATCCTCTAAAGCTATCCATGCGTCTTAGCAACATTTCTGTTGACCCAGCTATACATGGGTTAGATAGAGTTGTAGAGAGCAGTCCCGTCTGGTCCTTTGACCAGTGATTTTAGCAAATGTGTGAGGCTAAGGACGATAGAGATCTTTGAAACTGATAACAGTGTCAAACAATGTAACTGGCCTGGTTTTCCAGGAGAGATGAACTATTTCAGACATTCTATTGCCATAGCCAGACCACATATCCTGATTTTGAGTTCAGAAAATATGGCCATTAACACATCAAATAACCAGTTGATTTAGTAAGGTTCTCACTTTTCTATTTTTATACTTTTCCCTGTAGACATAGAGCTGTATGGGATGTAAAAACCCTGCTCAGTAGTTTAATCAGCCATCATAACGGTCGATGTCTCATTGCATTGCTGAAAGGTAAGAGTAGATCAGTAGAAATTATCTTATGGGATTGTGACTAATAGTATCTGAACTAAAGTAGGTATTTCAACAATGACACTGCAGTCCAGTGAACAGATTCTTATTTGTAGATGTAGAAAGCAAACATAAATAGCATTGACGACCTGCCTGTTGGTGCTCCCTCCTAGCTTCCTTTCCTCCCACTGAGCCTCCATTCCTCTCTCTTCTCAAGTATACTTGCATTTGCTCATTTATTTTAAAAAGTAGTTGTCAGTGCACAGATACGGGTATTTTCTCCCTCCATGTAGCATGTTACGAGCGATCACAGAGCAGTACAGGCGTCGTTTTGTCATGCTTTGCTTTATGCACTTCACAGATGCTGTGTTGTTTACAAATTGAAGGTCATGGCAGCCCCGCATGCACCAAGTCTGTCAACGCCACGTTTCCAGCCGTGCGTGCTTATTCCACGTCTGTCACATTTGGTGACGCTTACAATACTTCAGATGTTTTCGTCACTATTTCGTCTGTTATGGTAATCTGTGATCTGTGATGTTACTGTTGTAATTATTTTGGGGTGCCGCAAACTATACCCAAATAAGATGTTGAACTTAATAAATGTGGTGCGTGTTCCAGCTGCCCCACTCGTGGACTGTTCTCCCATCTCTCTCCCTCTCTTCAGACCTCCCTCTTCCCTGAGACACAACAATATTGAAATCAGGCCAATTAACACTTGCACTGGCCTCCAAGTGTTCAAGTGACAGCGAGAGTCCCACACCTCTCCTTTAAGTCAAAAGCTGGAAATGATTAAGCTCAGTGAGGAAGGCATGTCCAAAGCCAAGATAGGCCGAAAGCTAGGCCTCTTGTACCCCAGTTAGCCAAGAATGCACAGTTATGAATGCACGGGAAAAGTTTTTAGGCTAAAGCCTAAGGAGGGCTCAAAGGTGAGTGTTACATGGCCTATGCTTCTGAAGAGCTCAAAAGCTTGTCTTTGTATGATAAAAGATTCTAGGCCGGGTGGGATGGCTTTCATCTGTAGTCCCAACACTTAGAGAGACCAAGATGGGAGGATCACTTGAGGCCAGGAGTTCAAGACCAAGCTGGGTAACATAGCAAGACCCCATCTCTATAAAGAAAATTAAAAATTACCTGGGCGTGGTGGTGCATGCCTGTAGTACCAGCTCCTCAGGAGGCTAAGGCGGGAGGATCACTTGAGCCCAGGAGTTAGAAGCCGCAGTGAGCCGTGGTTGCCTCACTGCACTCCAGGCTTGGTGACAGGGCAAGACTCTGTCTCAAAAAAAGAAAAAAAGATTCTAGATTTATAATTAGTTTGGACTTAAGCTTGTCGGGTCTCAAATTATCAGAGAAGCTTGTTCTCCAGGCTGCCTCTTTAGACTGGGACTCTTTCCACAAGAGGGGCTGTGTTCAGTTTTAGGATTCCAAACTATTAAATGCTTTACTACCACTCCTGACACTGCTGTGCCTTCCTCATCAGGCTCACAACCTGAGAACAGCCCCACATGTTAGAGACTGGATGTGTGGTCTGAACTGAAGATTCCCAGACCGGAGGGCAGAGACCTGGGCTCTAGTCCTGGTTCTGCCTCTAACTTGCTTTGTTACATCAGACGATAGTCTCTGTCTTCGAAGCTTCAGTTTACTAACATGTCGAATGTTGGAGCTTGCAATGATGATTTCTCAGCTTCTCCAGACAGGAACAATTCTTAAATTTTCTTTTTTAAAAAAACTACAGTTAAAAATGAATTGGAGGCTAGGCGTGGTGGCTCACGCCTGCAATCCCAGAACTTTGGGAGGCCAAGACAGGCAGATCACCTGAGGTCAGGAGTTTGAGACCAGCCTGGCCAACATGGTGAAACCCTGTCTTTACTAAAGATACAAAAATTAGCCGGGCGTGGTGGCACCTGCCTGTAATCCCAGCTACTCAGGAGAGTAGATTTTCTTGAGGCAGGAGAATCTCTTGAACCTGGGAGGCAGAGGTTGCACTGAGCCGAGATTGTGTCACTGCGCTCCAGCCTGGGTGACAGAGCGAGACTCCGTCTCAAGTATATACATATATGAATTGGAGTGTCGCTTTCAAAGCCTCTGACTGTTTTATCTCAACTTTCCAAGAAATACTTGCACATTGTCTACCTGCGTGGGAACTCACTTTTCCAGGGGATGTTCTGAATAGTCAGCTCTTCCATCTTCCACGTGCCCTGTAAAGTTTCTTAAGTATTGTAAAACTAATTCCATATGTTTGTATCTTTGATACCTTCAGCTGCATTTTATGTGCCTTTGCATTAAAAATATAATGACTCAGAGAAGTCACACCCCTGGTTTAGGAATAACAATCGGTTATTCAGAGTTAAGCTATTTTCACAGGGAAGATCCAGAAAATCGCCCTCTCCTCACCCATGAGTCTAATGGAGTTAGAAGGATGTGCGGTCCTTCTCCCCGCAGCGCTCTCATCATCCTCCTGATGTGGCCCACCCCTCCACCACCATGGGACACCTGGGGATTTGAATCCTGGGGTCACTTAGACCCTCTTTCCCAGGAATTTAAATCCTAAAGTCACTTAGACTGTCCTGGGAATTTGAATCCTAAGCAGAGACACACTGAGGTGTCTGGAGCCGGGTCATTGGGTTGCTGCTGAGATTCTTATCACTGCCACGGTTCCTGGCATTTCTGGGGCCCAGTTGTGTGGTTCTGTCTTTGATTCTGTGAGCTACTCTGTGGTCTTTCCCAAAATTACTCTTGGCCTGAATTAGGGAGGAGGAGAGAGCAGGGAGGCGGCCATGATGCTGACTGGAAGAAACTACAGATTAGGAAGGAGGAGAGGGCGGGGAGGCGGCCATGATGCTGACTGGAAGAAACTACAGATTAGGAGGAACGGGACGATGGCTGGAAAAACAGATAGGAAGGAGAGGGGGGAGGCGGCCATGATGCTGACTGGAAGAAACTACAGTGAAGGACCATTTTTACCGTCCTCTGTTTTCAGTTCCTGGTCCGTCACTTAGTGACATGGTCCTGCTACACAATCCCGGCATGCGGCTTGCTCACCACAGGGGTTCAAAACATTCAAAATGCCATGTTCAGTGGGATGATTCCACCGTCACACGTTGACGTTGCTGCAGTGTCAAATTGCACTAATTCCACATGCTCGCTCTAAGTCCCTGTACCGGCCTCACTTTGGACAGGCAGCCAACAGTTTGCAGACCTCTCTCGGCACTGAGCTGGAGCTTCTATGGGAGCAGGTAACTTAGCCTGTCTCTGAAGCTAGGGTGTGTTGGAACTGCTGATTTCCACGCAGGCTAGTGGACTAGGACTCCAGGTCCGCTCAGAAGTTCTTTTTTTTTTTTTTTTTTTTAACTTATTGGCTGGGATTGCCCCAACCTGACTCTGCTCACCTGCCACCCCTCCTCTTTCCACCCAAGGCTTCCCAGACTTTCTGCTTTCTCCATCAAACATGAGCTTTGCCCCCAAAGAAGAGAGCAGCCTGGCCTCCCTTGGCCTGCAGCACCTGCTCCTTGTGTGCAGTTTAAAAAAATACACCTTCCAAGAGCATGGCAAGCAAGGGCTCTGAGAGATATTTGCACACTCATGTTCACAGCAGCATTTTCCACAGTGGCAAGAGGTGGAAACAGCCCAAGTGTCTATGACAGATGAATGGATAACCAAAGTGTGGCCCATCCATACAATGGGATATTCAGCCTTCAAAAAGGAAGGAAATTCTGACACAAGCCACAACATGGGTGAATCTTGAGAACACGTGAAGTGAGAAAAGCCAGACACAAAAGGAAAAATATTGTATGATTCCACTGCTGTGAGGTCAAATTCTGCGAGTAGGTCAAATTCATAGAGACAGAAAGTAGAGTGGTGCTTGCCAGGCCCTGGGGGGAGGGAAATGGCAATTAGTGTTTAATGGGTACAGAGCTTCAGTTGGGCATGATGGGGAGGTTCCGGAGGTGGATGGTGGTGACAGTTGCACAATAGTGTGAATGTTCTTAATGCCATTAAACTGTACACTTTAAAATGGTTAACATGGGCCAGGCATGGTGGCTCACGTCTGTCATCTCAGCACTTTGAGAGGCCACAAAGGGAGGATCACTTGAGCCTAGGAGTTCAAGACCAGCCTGGGCAACAGAGAGACCCCTGTCTCCACCAAAAAAGAAAAAAAAAATTAGCCAGGCATGGTGGCACGCGCCTGTGGTCCCAGCTACCTGAGAGCTGAGGTGGGATGATTGCTTGAACCTGGGAGGTCAAGGCTGCAGTGAGCCGAGATTGAGCCACTGTACTCTGCACTCCAGCTGGGTGACAGAGGGAGACTCTGTTTAAAAAAAAAGGTTAAAATGGTAACTTTTATGTTACAGGTATTTTACTAAATACACACTCCCCCTAAAAATTAAATTTAAAAAAGAGAGAAAGCATTCCTTAAAGAAAGCACTTCCTTCGAGGCACCTTTGGACTGTGCCTTTGACATCTGTGCCATTGTGAGCGTCCACAGGGTGCTGGGACCGTCTTCAGCTGGTTGTTAATTTATCAATGTCAGGGCCAGTGTCTGTCACTTCATTCGGTCCCCAGCCCAGAATCGTGACCAGCAGATGCCTAATTGGTTCTAGCGTGATAAATATGCCAGGCCTCTCACTAAACCCTCCTTGTCCTTCCTTCATTCATTCACTCCACATGCATCGAATGCCTGATTTATATAGTGGGAATATAAAATCAGGCCCAGGCAATTTAATCCTTTTCTGAAGCGGGGATGTGTTGAAACTACTAATTTTAACTCATACAGTGAGAATCCAATAACAAACAAGACCTAGTTTCTGCCTGCATTGTACTAATTTTCAGCCCTTTTCTAGATTGGGCTCAGCTCGCATCCTCCCCGGAATACTCTACCTGCAGCTCACTTAATTCCAGCAGCTCACTTAATTCCAGCAGCTATGGCTAAGTACTGTGCTGTGGTGCATGAAGTCTTGGGCCAAGGATCAAAGGCCTCGGCTCTAGTCCGGTCCTTAGCACAGGCTTCCCTTTGACATTGAACAAATTAATTACCTTTTCTGCAGGTCTCTATGTCTCCATCAGCAAAATGGAAATGATTTATGGCATTGGGATAAAAATAAGAATAGACTAAGAATATGAGTCAGCTCTGGTAGAAAACATCGGATGGAGGCCGGGCGCAGTGGCTCATGCCTGTAATCCCAACCCTTTGGGAGGCTGAGACAGGTGGCTTACGAGGTCAGGAGTTCAAGACCAGCCTGGCCAAACAGGGAAACCCCGTCTGTACTAAAAATACAAAAAATTAGCTGAGCGTGGTGGCAGGCGCCTGTAATCCCAGCTACTCGGGAGACTGAGGTAGGAGAATTGCTTGAATCTGGGAGGTGGAGGTTGCAGTGAGCCGAGATTGTGCCATTGCACTCTAGCCCAGGCAACAGTGCAAGACTCCATCTCAGAAACAAAAACAAAAACAAAAAAACACACATCGGATAGACTATCCGTGGTGGGATGGTTGACTAAACCATACAACCCACTCCTCCACCCCGATGTGGTCTGACCTGAAGTTCCATTAAAATGATGTTTCATGGGGAGGAGGAAAGCAGATCCCCATATTCCTTTCTTGGAGAACAAAGTTACTGTCACACATGCCTTCCCCGTCCTATTTATCACTACCAAGGACAGGTTACAACAACTCAGTTTGACTTTGGCAAGTTATAATCATCAGACCTCGCAGATCTAGCAGCTGGCAACCCTCCAGATCAGATAATGTACCTTATTTGTTTTCAAGCCTGATGCAGAAAAGAGAAAGCACTTAAAAAGATACTTAAAAGAGTGTGTTTTTCCAAAAGGAGCCATCAGGTGGGGAGAGGGCAGGGTGGCTGTGGCTCCTGGCTGCTGGTCCCAAACCCAGTCCCTGTGTGGGCCTGGAAAACTTTTTTGGCCTCAGGGCCATACCTCTTTCTGCTTTCCTTGGATTCCATTGCTTTTGCATTCAACAAACAAAAGGGTCTGTGTAAGATACTTGTTAAGAGATGTAAAAAAAAAAAAAAAAAAAAGAAAAGAAAATAAACGAGTTAAATCTCAGCTCTGTTATCTAGATGTTGTAGTTCTTGGGCAGATGTGCACTCTCTTACCAGTCAGGACCTCAGTTTTCTCACCTGTAAAATGGGAATAATAATACCTACCAAAAGGATTGTTAGGAAGATTAAATGAGACCATTTATGTCAAGTGCTTAGCATGATGGCTGGCCTGCGCAAATGCACACTCGTTAGCTGTTGTGTTTATCCTCTGTTAAATGCATGTGGTGGGTTAAACTTGTGTTAAACCTGCCACTATCCTCTGTTGAGCTTGTTGGTGGGTTAAGTGGGTTAATGTATGGAGGAGGGCTTTGTAAACAGTATCGTTTCCCACCCAGGTCCCTTTTGGCATCTTACTGTAGTCAGCCTACAAGTCTAACCTCTTCATAAATAACACAATTTTATTTATTTATTTATGTATTTATTTATTGTTGTTGGGATGGAGTCTCACTCTGTCACCCGGGCTGGAGTGCAGTGGCGTGATCTCGGCTCACTACAACCCCTGCCTCCCGGGTTCAAGCGATTCTCCTGCCTCAGCCTCCCATGTAGCAGGGACTACAGGTGTGTGCCACCACGCCTGGCTAATTTTTTTTTTTTTTTTTTTTTGAGACAGAATTTCGCTCTGTCACCCAGGCTGGAGTGCAGTGGCTCGATCTCGGTTCACTGCAACCTCCACCTCCTGGGTTCAAGCGATTCTCCTGCCTCAGCCTCCCGAGTAGCTAGGATTACAGGTATGTGCCACCACGCCCCACTAATTTTTGTATTTTTAGCAGAGATGGGGTTTCACTATGTTGGTCAGGCTGGTCTCGAACTCCTGACCTCCGGTCATCCGCCCACCTCGCCCTCCCAAAATGCTGGGATTACAGGCGTGAGCCACTGTGCCTGGCCAATAACACAGTTATCATCCAGTATTTCCCATGTCTCTCCTGTCTCCGTTGCTGGGGAGGTGATGCTCTCTTTTCTCCTTTCCAAAGCCACACTCCTGACTGTATTCTTCTCCTCTCCCACTCTTCTTCCAGTCTTCAGTTTTTTCATTCAGCTTCCTTCTGTTTGTTTCTATAAGGTGTGTGTCCCTGCAGGCCCTCCAACTATGGAAATTGCCTCCCTGCTCAAGTCAGGGTGGAGTTACTTCCGCCAAGCTGGGAAGAGTTCCTGCTCCCTCCTTCCACCTGGAAAGGAATAGGAGGAAGAGCACAGGCTTTTGACTAGCTACGGGGCTACTGTCCCACTGTGGCCCTAAACCGTTCAGAGCTTCCCTGGGCAATGGTAAACATTGAGGTGAGTTCTGGAGATGTTTCTGCTGAAACTACTCCATTGCCATCTTACAGAGTCAGGGTTTTCCTACAGCTCTGTTGCTTTTCCTGGACCCTTTAGGACACTGAAGACCAGTTTTCCAATCCCAGAAAATGTTTGCAGAACATTCTGCCCGAGGTTCCTGCAGGCCTAAGAAACGGTTAACCCTGATGTCTAATGAGTGTCTGCTTGTTTGCATAATGCAGAACTGGCTTGTGTGTGCCCTGTATGGGGGCATGAGTATGTGTGCCAGAGCACATCCACACGTCCATGGATGTCCGTCCTAACTGCACCTAGGGAAGGGTGGAGCTGAATGTGTCCATTGGTACTTTTCTGTATATCACAGCGGTTAGCAGAGGATGAAGTACAGCACACAACAGGTACTCAGTAAATGCCTGCTGATGGTTGATGCATTGACTCATTTGCTCATTCTTTCTCAGCCTGCTGATCGCTTACTCCTGACCACCACTAAACTTCCCCTTTGAAAGACTCCAGGAAGGAAAAGGATTGCCCCACATCTTCCCTCTGCGTGCAGAAACTTATCCTGTCCCAGGCCAGAAAGAAGATGGGAATAGACAAGCCTAGCGGGTTCAGAAAAGTCAGTACTGATCTGAGGGATCCTGGAAACACCTCTGTGGCCCTTCTCTGGGTCCATGGGCTCTGGCCAGTCTTAGAAGTCCCGGACCCTATTACGTCTAGACTTTCCTAAATCACCCCATTGTATCAAGAGTCTTAAGTCAAAATTCCCCTTCACAGGACTGCGTTTGTGGCTGTAATTGTTACAACACTTACTACTAAATGGGCCCTTAATGTTGTAGGTGTTTGGTTTTTTTTTTTTTGTAATGATGATGATGATAATGATGATATATATTAGAGGTGACCCCATGGCCTGGCTAAACCTTCTGTGGCCTCTTCTAATCAAATTCATGGCTTGGGGAATGGATATTAACTGAGCTGGGCTGGGTCCAGACAGACTCCACATTCCCAGAGCAGCGGCAGCAGAATAGAAAGGGCATCTGCCCCCTCTTCCTACCTCCTCTCCTTATCTGCCCCCTTGGTTTTAGACTTTGTGTTTTTGTCTTTTGTTTGTTTGTTTGTTTTTGAGATAGAGTCTTCCTCTGTCACCCAGGCTGGAGTGCAGTTGTACACTTGTGGCTCACTGCAGCCTCACCTCCTAGGTTCAATCCCCCCGAGTAGCTGGGAACACAGGTGCGCACCACCACACCCAGCTAGTTTTTTTTTTGTTTGTTTTTAAGAAATGGGGTTTTGCCATGTTGTCCAGGCTGGTCTCGAACTCTTGAGCTCTAGCAATCCTTCACCCTCCACCTCCCAAAGTGCTGGGATTACAGATGTGAGCCACCCCACCCGGCTGGTTTTATGCTTTAATGTGGATGTTTGTTTGGGTGAGTAGGAAGCACTGACAGCAGGGCAGAAATACCTGGCACAGGCTCAGATGCCCTCTCGTGGGCCCCCTTTAGGTGGCACCCAGTGGGGCAGTAGGTACAGTCCCTTGTGCCTGTAGCTTGCAAACCTCAGCCTGCCTGCAGCCACAGCCATTTCAGTAGCTCAGGTGCTAGCTTGGCAGGAAGCTGGGGGAAAGCACAGCTGGCTGTTCTTCAGGTTCCTGGCCCTGGCTGTGAGCATCAGCAGGCTCAGGGCAGGGTCGGGGAAGAGGCTTATCACGGCCCCACCCATATCCATCTGCTCATCTAGAGGAACTGGGAGGCCTTAGGATTGCACCTTTCTGCTGCTCCTCACTTGCCCCCCACCATGCACACCTGTGCCGGGAGGGAGCATGAGATGGGGCCAGGGGCAGTGTCTGCTTGCAGACACACAGCTGGGTGGCTTACGTGGAGAAGGAAGAGCTTGGGAGCCAGGAAGAGGGGAGCAGGCTCACACTCAAATGCTCTCATGTCCAATTCTCCAGCTGTTTGGGACTATGGGACAATAGAGTTGAGTCTCCACACTCTCCCTTGCATTTTGGGGGCTTATATGGAGAGATGTTAGTCAAATGAGAGAGAATAAGGAAATGGTCTGGGGGTGTGTGTGTGTGAAGTGTGGGTGGGTGGGTGAGTAGGAGGTCATTGGAGAGGGGATAGGGGAACAGGGTAGCTGGTGACTCAGTGGGTTCCTGACACCAGGTGATAAGATGGTGATAGTGGAGGCAGACACAAATTCTCAAGCACATTCAATATAGAGTAGTGGAATTTAGTACACAGGTTTTTGTCCTGGGTTCAAATACTGGCTTGGTCACCTACTGCCTATGTGACTTTTGGCAAGAATTTTAACCTCTAAGGCTTCTTTTCCAGTTTATTTTATTAATTTTTAATTTTTAAATGTTTTTAGAGATGGGGTCTCATTATATTGCCCAGGCTGGAGTGCAGTGGCAATTCACAGGTGCAGTCATAACACACCACAGCCCAAACTCCTGGGCTCAAGCCATCCTCCCACCTCAGCCTCCTGAGTAGCTGAGATTACAGGTGTGAGCCACTGCACCCAGCCGGTTTATTAGATTAAATAAAACACCCGATGTTTCATTTAATATAAATATAACAGGCATATGTATGTATATATAAATGCCTAACGCATAAGTGTTAACCATTACTGTTGTATTACTAATAATTTTTCTTGCATCAAGTTCCCTGGGGCATCATGGACTAGAAAGGATAGGTTTAGCCACACACCCTGGCTCTGCCATTGGAGCATCGGGTTTGCCTTAGGGACTCCCTCCCAGGTGACAGGCCCCTGGCTTCACCCCTGACTCTGTGCCACTTCAGATTTCTGGTGGGGTTCAGGCCCTGCTGGCTTCTAGCCTTAGCAGCTTTGTCCTGCTGAGGACATGTGACTGGTCCCACGTGCTCTCCAAGGACAGAGCCGCAGCCCCTGCTTTTCCATCCCAGGACTCAGTGCTGGTTCCTGGCATTTGTGGAACTGCACCCTGGATGTCATGGCCTCTTGTTCATTCCCTTGACAACCTCCTGCTGTCTAGTGGGAGAAGGGCTGTGTTTCTGTTCAGCTCCTCTGGATTTCGTCACCGTTTCTCATTGCAGTTTGAGTGTCTGGTGACAGTTCTCTCTCCAGACTCTGGGGCTTCTTCGCCAATCATCTACGTTCACCCTGGATCTTCAGGTCCTTTGCATGTGGTGGTGTACATGGAACCAGCTCCCAGGCCTCTCCTTCTCCCTCGTTTTCCTAGGGCCCTGGTAGGGCCCGTCCTTCCCCTCTTGCATACCCTTGCCCAGGGGCAAGCCCTTTCTAATGGAGCCCTGCCCCAAAAGAGCTTCAGAAAGACCTTTCTGCATCTCTGCCTGCAGGTGCTACCCCCACACCCACTGCTTCCACTTCTTTTTCGGGCTTACTCTCAGCCCCACCTCTCCTGCTGGCGTTCATGAGTTGCTTCCAGGTTCCCTGCTGATATGGGGAGCTTGCTTTTGGTTGGGGTCGGGGTTAACCCTTTAGCTCCACTGTTTACCCCCTTGTGATGGACTTGCACCATCCACTGGGTTGAGCAGTCTCCACCCAGTTACATCTGTAGGCGGGTAAAGTTCATGTCCACATGAGCAAGCAATAAGATGTGGGAGTGATGGGTGAGGTGAATCTAACTCATTTGGGGCCGATGATACTACTCCCAGCGTAGGTCAGCAGATGATTTGAACAGATTCTGGAGATATATATTGGGCTCCGTTGCCATTTACCATGAAGTGGTATGTGTGCACATGGCACATTATCTGCCCCTTTACACAGTGAAATGAAACTCTTAGCATAGTGCCTTGCATATAATAAGCGCTCGGTAAAGGTTAGCTGCTATGAATATTGCCAGTATTACAACTACTTAGGAGCAAAAGCAATACATCTTGCCATGTACCTTGTAAAATGCCCTGTTGGGCATTGGCAGAAGTTTGAGCATTGCTATGTCTTAGGCTGATTTAGGGAAGATTTTCCTGTCATGGGCCATGGCCCTGGCCCTGGCGTGTTATGGGTCAGCTAGTTAGTCCCGGATCTTTATTAACAGGGTTTAGGATTTATACTTACATGAGAACTTAGTGTGAATTTTTTGCCTGCTAAGTTGAAAGTGCTTTGAAGGGTTTTAGCCCTGGAGTGGAGTGGGGAGGCTCAGGCCTGCAGTTCCAGCACAGAATCTGTAACACCAATGCCAGCCTGGGCAGCGAGAGACTTCCTTTCTCTTGGGTATGAATCAGACAAGGTGTCAGGAGAAATAATTGTGAGTTCCAGATCTGCAGCATCATGACTAATAATGCAAATAATAAGCTGCCGTGTGTTAAGGGCTTATTATGTTCTGGGTAATAAATCCTCGACATGGATTATCCTATTCACTGCGTGGCCTTGAACGGATGACTTTGCCTTTCTGTTTCTGTTTCTTCATCTCTAAAATGGAGAGGACAATACCTAACAGGGAGGTTGAGAAGAGCTAATGAAATAACATATGCGAGAGTCTTAGAAAAAAGCACAAGGGGATGTATGCGTGCCATATTTTTACCAACGAGAAAGATGGTAATCTTCAGGCCTTTGAAGAGTGTGCATTGCACAGAGGAGGGATGTTGGCAAAGCTCTGGCTGATGGTGAATTCGATAGCCCAGCTTTGTGAGGGAATATGAGGCCCACGGTGGTGCTTCATGTGTCACCTGAGATTGGGGTGTCTGTCTCCTGGCACAAATGTGACACCTGTTGCAGCAGAAACAGGCCCTGGCAGCTGGCGCTCTGGGAGGAGAGGTCTGGCTGGGAGCAGGAGGAGTTCGCTTACCAGAGGGTAAGTGACAAATGTCAGTAGTTAAATCAGCACATTTTTCAGCTCACATTCCCCCAGGGGGGCTAAGCAATGCCTGGTTATTCACTGGCAGGATTAACACAGAGGCAAGGATACGGGAAGAGGAAATACCCCAATGCACAGCAGGCGCCTGACACCTGAGGTGCTTAGTGAATAGTTATGGGGGATGCGGGAGGGTGGGGGGCAAAGAGCAACACTGTGAAACAAAGAGGGGGTGTTACCTTTTGCCATATGCTGCCACTGCTGGCCCACTGCTTACTACTCTGGTCAATAACATGGAGAAGGCTGAGCACGGTGGCTCACATCTGTAATCCCAGCACTTTGGGAGGCTGAAGTGGGAGAATCACTTGATCCCAGGAGTTCAAGACCAACCTGGACAACATAGAAAGACTCCATCTCTAAAATTTTTTTTTTTTTGAGACGGAGTCTGGCCCCGTCGCCCAGGCTGGAGTGCAGCGGCGCAATCTCGGCTCACTGCAAGCTCCGCCTCCCGGGTTCACGCCATTCTCCTGCCTCAGCCTCCTGAGTAGCTGGGACTACAGGCTCCCGCCACCACGCCCGGCTAATTTTTTTGTATTTTTAGTAGAGACAGGGTTTCACCGTGGTCTCGATCTCCCGACCTCGTGATCCACCTGCCTCGGCCTCCCAAAGTGCTGGGATTACAAGCGTGAGCCACCGCGCCCGGCCCAAATTTTTTTTTTAATTAACCAACTATGGTGGCATGCACCTGTAGTCCTAGCTACTCAGGAGGCTAAGATGGGAGGATTGCTTGAGCTTAGGAGGTCGAGGCTTCAGTAAGCTATGACTGTACCACTGCATTCCAGCCTGGGTCATCCTGTCTCTTAAAAAAAAAAGAAAAATAAAAAAAGAAGCATAGAGAGAAAAGAGTCAGAGAGATACTGAGTATTTTTTAAAGGAGTTGAAACTCATATCTTCCAAATCCCAAATCCAAAACCTCAAACTCAGAAATTTTTAGGAAGAAAACATTTATTGGGTACTAAGATACCGCACTAGGTCTGGCCCACATAATTTAATCTTCACAGCAGTCCCTGTGGGGCAGGTGTTTTTATTTCCACCATTCAGATGAAGAAACCAGGGCCAAAGAAGTTAAATTGTTCAAGCAGTCACAGTTTATAAGTGGTAGATATACAATTAGATGTTTATTTTTTATGATTTTTGTTTTAAAAAAAAGGGGGGGTCTTGTTATGTTGCCCATATGTTGCTAGTCTCAAACTCCTGGGCTCAAGTGATCCTGCTGCCTTGGCCTCCAAAGTGCTGGGATTCCAGGCATGAGCCACCACGCCAGGCCACGATTAGATCTTTCTGACTCAGAAGGCTTATTTGTCTTCCTACTCTATCATGAGGCCTGCAAAGGAATTTTCCTACTCCTTAAATCCGTGAGGGTTGGGCTGTTGACTATCCCAAGTTTGATGTATCTCACAGCCACCTAGACTCACCTGTTACCCAGGGGCAAGACCTGACTGGGTTTAACTTCACTGAATTTCCTACTTGTAATCCACTCACCTCCCTAAATGGATTTGTCTTTGGTCACTGAGAGAGCTGCCTCTTACCTTCTGTTAAAGAGAAACAGAACTGCACACTAGTTACAGGTCGTGAAGATGGATTTTATTGAGTACTGCTGCAACACCGGAGAGAGGCTTCAGGACAGAACTGAGCTCAACTCTGAATACAGCAGTGATGACTGGGGATTTATAGCCAACCAGCAGAGTTGAGGGGTCAGTGGTTGGAAAACGACTGAGACATCAAGAATGGAGGGATTCTTGCTGAACTGGCCTAATGGGACTCTTGCTAAAGGCAAGGGTGGGAGATGAGAAGCTTGGTCAGATGTCAGGGGCTGGCGGGTTCTGCTAAACTGACCTAGCAGAATTCTTGCTGAAAACTGGACTAGGTAGGCCCAGGACAGGGCCCAAGGATGAGGTCTTGTAAAAAAGAGTGCTCAGAGGAGCATCTAAGGTTTCGTCAAGGAGAGAGTCCTTGTCACTTCCCAGCAGATGCCAGGACAAGGGCAGCTGAAGACCCGTAATGCTAGTTCGTTGTGAGGGTAAGTCATCTCCCCTTGGTGTGACTCCCAACGTCAAGGACTTTGGCTGAGCTGAAGACCATCTTGGAGAATGAATGTGCACCTGAGACGCACTGTAACTCCCACTGATGGGGCAGGCAGCATTTCCTGGGTATTTCCCCACAAGCTTCTCTTGAGTAAGAAGTTTTTAGTCATAAGAGTGAAGATGACCCAGTCATTCAGATGCAGGAGCAAGGCAGGGCCCGTCCTCCCCCTCCCCACAGTGTAACTCGTGTCACCTAGGCACGCCTGAACCCACAACTGCTAGCCAGCAGATCCTCGGGGCTGGGAAGGGATGAGCTCTTGCTTTAGATCATGTGTTTGGGTTGGGATTAGCAGATGAACAAGCAGTTTTCCCCTGAGCTCATCCAGAAATGGAGGGTATAGTCTGGGAGCATTCTTTCTCTTTCTTGCTCACTCCTCATATTTTCACATCACTTCAGTGGCCCCAGCATCCTGCTTCCCCAGAACACACCCCTGCCCTGAACTCGCCAGACCTCTTCCTGCCAGCTGGGCCAGCCTGGAAACAGGAGAGACCTTGATGGCAGAGGGATAAAGCTGCAGGGACTCCTGCAACCATAACATGAGTGGAGGGTTAACGTCTGCAGAAACCCACAGACAGATCCCCTGCTGAGGCCTCTGCGCCGGCACTCCTCAAAGTCTATGCCAGAAGGTGTCTGCAGGAGAAAATGTGGGCAGAATGAGAAAACCTGGGCCTGTGAGACAGGGGAGCTCTCTGTTCTAATCCTGGCTGCGGATCAACCAGCTCTGTGACTTTAAACTCTGAGCGCTTTCTGCATCTGTAAAATGGGGTAATGGAGCTGGCCTCTCAGGAGATTCTTAGAAGGTTTGGATGAAATCACGCCTGTGGGACACTCAGTAAGCACAAAAGGGCCCACACAAAGCATAATCATGTAAGAAAAGCATTCTCACCCCACACCTGCATGCCAGCGTGCAGCCCCTGATCCCACCCCCTCCCCAGGCCTGTTACAGAAGCACTCGTGCATAGCGTGGGTGGCCACCTTTGGTGAAGCCCTTATTCGTGGGTGGTGCTCTGTGTTCTGTGTCTGCGTGGCTGTCTGTGTCTCTGCTGGTGCTCACATATGGGTTGCTGTGACACTTCTGCCTACTGTCGACTCTTGGCTCCCAGGGGTCGGGAACTGTCAGGCTAATTCCTTCCAAGCAGTGCCCACCACAGCATCCTGGGGGCATCATGGTGAAGCTGTTGGAGGGAAAGGGGAGGCTCAGTGGAAATCCGTTGCACACGGGGCTCCTAGTCTTAGCCTTGCCACTACTGGCTAAGTGAGTCTTCATCAGCCATTTGACCAGTCTGGGTCCCATTTTTCTCACTTGAAGTGAGGACGAGATGATCTGGAAAGCCTCTTTAGCTTTCAGTGGTCTATGGTTCTGGTTTGTGACTAACAGTGGTTTGGTTCCACTTATTCAAAGCTCAGCAATTTCGTTTGAGATGGGAGTCCCAGCCCTCGGGAGTGTCAGCAGTGGCGGACTGATTCTCCCCGGCCCTCACCCTCGTGCAGCCCCTTGCCTCCTGACTTGTGAATGCGCGTGCACCCTGCAGTTTCCTGTTCCCTCCCTCCCTCTCGCCATGGTTTGGCTTTTTGCCTTCCCAGGTGTGTGTAAGCCGACCTGGTCCAGAGCCTTCAGAGTACAGACAGCATCAGCCACATGGAGCCTCCCAGTGACTCCAGTAATAGCAGGGCCTCTAATCTTGTATCTCCAGTGGTTTATACATTTGTTTGACAGACACCACATCGCAGGCCCACTCTTTCCTGCCTCTCTCAGCTCTGGCTCCATCCAGCAACCCAGTGATCAATGGTAGGGGGTCCCCACCCATTAGTAAGCCCCTGCTGTTCCCTGGGCTCAGGGCACAGGGACTGAACAGGAAGGGAAGAATGTACTGCCTGTCCCGACCATCTCTCCACAGCAGCTCTTGGGATAAACTGGCCTCCAGCAGGGGGAGAACGAGCTGGTAGTGGGAGGCCCGTGGTCTATGCTCACCTGGACTGGCTCCTTCTCTGGTTACTGGAAGGCGGTGACTGCTGATGGGATGTAAGCTCATCTCCTCTCTCTGCCCTGTGGACCTTGGCCAATCCGCAGCTATCTCCTGCCCCCAGCCCAGCCCTCTTCCCACCCACCCTCTGAAGAGAGGTGAGAAGGGAAGACGGTTCCCTCCATTAACCTCCCAAATCTTTTAGGTGTA
Organism: Nomascus leucogenys; assembly: GCF_006542625.1. Lineage (NCBI taxonomy): Eukaryota > Metazoa > Chordata > Mammalia > Primates > Hylobatidae > Nomascus > Nomascus leucogenys. Next base: position 32,167,339 of record NC_044403.1, on the reverse strand, counting down.
TGAGGTTTCCAGATTACGCTGACCGGAGGGCTTCTCTCTTCCCCTTCCACAGGGTACGGCAGCTGGAGAGAACTGGCCAAGGCTCTGGCCAGCAGGAACATTCCAGCTGTGGATCCACACCTCCAGTTCTACCATCCCCAGAGGCTGAGCCTCCAGGTAGGTGACCAGCCAGTCCATTGTCCCTGCTGATGCCTTAACAAAGGTCCTCAGGTGCTCTGCCCAGTTGCCTTAAGGGTAACCTCTGCTACTCTGGGAGGAGAGGCAGAGGATAAACAGCCTCCAGAATCCTAGTCTGGCCTCAGGACCTCCTAGCTGAGCCATAGAGATGTCCATCCAGCCTCCTCAAAGCCAGTGAAAGGAAACTTTTACTGGGGCTGCCACTGGGCCTGGTTTTCTGGTGTCTGCCCTTGTCCCCTAGAACCACTGCCAGAACCACTCCGGCCTGTGACCTCCATCACCAATGGCATGTGGTGCCTCTCACTAGGGTGAGGGCTGGGCTGTGCTGTGCTTGCTGCTGAGATCAGAGGTGACGAGGTGGATGGACACCCCTCCCTGCCCGTAGCTGGGAGTACAGACTTGTAGTGGAGCATTTCCCTGTAGTGTTTCTTGAACCAATGGTCCCTAAGGAGGCAGATTAGAGAAGCTGGGGTCTAATTCATTCAGGAGCTCCAAGGCTGAGCCTAGAACAGACATGGATCCCAGAGCTGGACCAGAGCCAAACTGAACCTGTGGACCTGCATGATAGGGTTTGGGGGTGTCCCCACTTGTTGGAACCCAAATCTAGAGACCTGGGGGATAAGGAGGAAGAGGGAGCCGAGGTCCCTGCCCTCAAGAGGTCCTGACCTAATGAGGGTAAACTGTTTTCCCATATGGGGAAGACAGAAAATTCAGAAAAGTGAAGGAACCTGAGGAGCATGCACTGATGAAACTATGGAGATGGATTCCCAGGGACACAGTGTGAATGACAGATGGCAGCGTGCTCTGAGCCGACGCCTCCTGGGAGCAGGCACCGTGCCCCCTGTCCTGCCCATAGCTTCTCATCGTAATATTCCTACCAAGTTCATTCTTCATTCTTCCCCTAGGACCATGACATTGACCAAGGTGGGAGCAGTAACAGCAGCTACTTGAAGTGGAACAAGCCTGTCCCCTGGCTCTCAGAGGTAAGGGACTTTCTACTGTACCTGCTCTTTGAGAGAGCTAAAAAATAATTTTTATGGATAATTCCAGAGATCACAGAAAACTTTCTACTAGTGAATTTAAAAAATTTTTAAATTATTTATTTAGTTAGTTTTTTGTTGTTGTTTTTAGAGAAGGGGTCTCACTATGTCGGCCAGGCTAGTCTCAAACTTCTGGGCTCAAGCGATCCTCCAGCTTCAGCCTCCTGACTAGCTGGGATTACAGGTGGGCATCACTACACCCAGCTTAGTGGTTTCATGAAAATTTTTCACTCCGAGCGTTCCAGGTCGATTCAATTTCTCTTTAGAGAAGGAACAATCACATTTGCCCAAGGCCTACCGTGCGGCAGGCTTTGTGGATCATGTCATCTCAGCTTTGCGATCCTGTGGCATAGTATCATTATCCTCATTTTATAGGTGGAAAAACAAGGCTCAGGAAAGCTACAAGACTTTCATGGCCATGCCAATCCCCAGTCTTAAAGATAAGCATCTCAAACTGTCTTTCTTGGGCCACTATCTTAAATCCCACAAGATACTCCAGGAAGAAAAGAGTCCATTGTTAAATAAGCTTTTAAAACTATGATATACTACTTTGCCTTCCTGGAAATGTACATTAGCAGATGAAAGAGTATGAGAAGTTCTGCAGCCATCTGTTTAACTTGGTGTAGCTCAGCATGCCGCAAACTGAATTGCTTTTTTCCATGAAATGCCTGTTATACTCTATGAAACTAGCGCTCGAGGTTTCATAGAAATGCTGTAAGGAACATGCATTGGGAAACTCTGCTTTAGAAAACTTACAGGAAGCAGTTAAATGTGAATAAAAGTTATCAGAACCCTCATAATACCTTTCATTTTTACAGGCTTTGATGGATTGTGTTTCTTCTTTTGCCTTTTTGTTTTTTAGAGACAGGGTCTTGCCCTGTTTCCCAGGCTGGAGTGCAGTGACACAATCATAGTTCACTGCAGCTTGAACTGCTGAGTAGCTAGGACTACAGGGGCGCACCACCGTTGCCTGGCTAATTTTTAAAAAAAATTTTGTAGAGACAGGGTCTCACTATATTGCCGAGGCTGACCTCAAACTCCTGGCCTCAAGCAATCCTCCTGCCTTGGCCTCCCAAAGTGCTGAGATTACAGGCGTGAGCCACCATCTTGGCCCCAGATTCTTTTTCTTTTGGTGGAGAAACTGAGGCTCAAGGAAGTTGATTAACATACACAAGATTACCTTGAGTAAATAAATCCTTACGCCAAGATTTCCGAGTAGCACGGTGCTTTGGGGATGAAAATGTGAGTTTCCTATTTTACGACTTGTTTAGAACCCAGGGTCTTTAGTCTCGAGGCCCTGCAGACACAGATTACTTTTCTTGGCTGGGTGGTGCTGGCTAGCTCATTGTCTCCATCCATCCCTATCATAGATTGAGCTCTTCAGCCTGGGGGTTTTATTTCCAATCCACCCACTTGCTCTGGTGCAGGAGTGAAGGAGGCAGTATTGTACTGAATGTGACGTTAGTTATCCACACTGAAACTACCTCCTTTTAAAGCCCTGGGAGAGGATGGATTACAATGCCGGCACACCTGCACTAGATGACATCACCAGGTAATTATGCCCCTCCCTACCTGGAGATAGCACTTTGAAAAGAACTTGCTTTACAGATCATTTGGTCTGGTGATCCAGCCTTCACTCCTTTAAGGATAGCTTGGATCCTTTTTCTTAATAAACCAATTATTTTGAAAGCTTATAGCGCCATAACATTCTGCATTTATTAATAATTTATCCACTTGTTTTTGCCAATCAAGGACATATGTATAAACATATAATGAAACAAAAACAGTGAACAAATAGTAAATAGTGATCAAAATTTGGGCTGGGCTTGGTGGCTCAAGCCTGGAATCCTAGAACTTTGGGAAGCCGAGGTGGGAGGATTGCTTGAGCCCAGGAATTCCAGACCAGCCTGGGCAACATGGTGAGACCTTGTCTCTACAAATAATAATAAAAAAATAGCTAGCCATGGTTATGCACGCCTGTGGTCCCAGCTACTTGGGGGGCTGATTGCTTGAGTGTAGGCAGTTAAGGCTTCAGTGAGCTGAGATCGTGCCACTGCACTCCAGCCTGAGTGACAGAGAGGACCCCCATCTCAAAAAACAAAACAAAACAAAAAATATTGGCTATTTTAATAAGCGTGTATGGCCTTTTGGTGGTAAATGACTGATTTCCATTTTTGAATATTAAAAATAGCTTACAAAATCTTCATTACAGTCTTCATGGATGTTCAGGGGTTCACTGATCCAATCCTCTTATTTTATCAATGAGGAGAACAAGGAAGGGAGGTCCTGGAGAGGCCAGACCACACAGCAGTCACACAGCTGCATCACGGTGCCAGCTGGCTTCCAGCCCAGCCCTGCGGTCTCTCCACATTCTGAGGACTTCTGTTCCCATCCCCTTGCCTGTCCTTGGCCAGCAGGTGAATAATACAGGTCATTTATTGAGCATCTACTACTGTCCAGGAGCTGTCAGGTTGTTCTGTTATCCCTCTTCCAGATAATGGCTCAGAGAGGTCAGCTCAGGGTCACAGAGTTACTGCAGGGCCCTGCTGTAAAGGTAGCAAGGGCAGGAGATGAGAAAGATGACAATGGCGTCCTCTTTCACTGTTTCCCTGCCCCGGGCTTTGGCTGGCAGCCCAGGGTCTCTGAGGCCAGAAGTCACTCTGGAGACTCAGCAGCCTCAGACGTTTTACGTGGTACACCAGGGGCTGACTGATCAGACTGGATGACTAGGGGCCTGGGCTTCACGGAGTGACTGTTTCAAAACTTGTTCACACTGACACTGATCACAAGACACTCATGAATAAACCCCAGTGCCCATCTGTTCATGTATTGGTAAATACACTGCTCCATTCACCAAAATGCCATGTCTGCTAGCCAGGCCACTCCCCAAACCCAAAATAGTTACAAGAAAGAAATTTGGTGAGTACAAAGTCAGATCAAAGCAAGTGAGATCAGAGTTCTCGTGGGTTGTTCACACAGGCTTTGAGAAGGCAGTGTCTCTCTTTTGTGGACAGAGCTGTGACACAGAGTCCTTCCTGTTCTCAGCCTTTCCTTTAAAACAAAACAAAACAAAACAGCTTTATTGAACTGTAATTCACATACCATACACTTCACCCGTTTAAAGTGTACAATTCAAGGCTGGGTGTGGTGGCTCACACCTGTAACCCCAGCACTTTGGGAGGCCAAGACGAGAGGATCACTTGAGGCCAGGAGTTTGAGACCACCCTGGACAACATAGGGAGACCCCATTTCTACTAAATACAAAAATGAGCCAGGTGTAGTGCCATGTACCTGTAGTTACAGCTACTTGGGCAGCTAAGGAAAAAGGATTGCTTGAGGCCAGGAGTTTGAGGCTGCAGAGAACCATGATTGTGCCACTGCACTCCAGCCTGGGCAACGGAGTGAGACCCTGACCTTAAAAATAAAATAAAATAAAATAAAATAGATCGAGTACCTTGAAACTCTGAACAGGACATAGGAGTTCCTGGTGAGTAGGAACCGGTGACCTGATCACCCTGCTGTGTTCCTCCGGGGGAGGCCCCACTGCCCCATGAGTTAAAACTGAACCACTAGCCAGGTATGCTTTGTGTTGCGAGTTTGACTCTGGTTGAGTAGCAGAGAGTATAGCAGAAGCAGAGGGCCAGTCAGCGCTCACGTCCTGCGATGGGCTTCCGAGTGCTCCTGGAGGAGAGTGACAGCACCTGCCTTCGTGCCCCTCTGAACCTCATACCTCTGCCAGAGCCCCTGGCGCAGGTGACACCCTTTTGTTTACATGTCTGCCTCCTTTGAGGACCAACCTCTCTTTCATCTTTAAGGGGTACGGTGCAGACACTCAGTGCTTATAGAATGGAGGGAGATACTGTTCTGGGCTTAGCTCCTCCAAGCATTTGTTCATTTAAATAATTAGGATGTGCAGGGAACACAGGGGAGGGAGCTGTTCCCTCTGTCTGGGGACGTCATAGAAGGCCTCCGAGAGAACTATTTGAGAAGAGCTTTGAAGGATGAGCAGGAGTTTGCCACGTAAGGAAGAAATGAATGGGCCTTCTAATCAGGAAATCGCATTTGTAAAAGCATGGAGAAGGGAAACAGCAAGACGATTTTGGCAAAGACAGGGGTTTGGTGTGGGTGGAGCAAAGGTGTATGGCAGGGAGTGGTGTGAGGTGAGGCTGGAAAAGGTAGGTCAGACTCCGTATGCTGGGTGAGGCTGTGTTCTGAAGCCTTCTGGGAAGCTTTGGAGGTTTTAAGCAGCAGGGTGACTTGGTCAGATCCGAGCTTTAGAAGCTGAGATCCAGCTGGAGGCTCTGCTGCGGCCCAGTGGATATTCCTGTGTGACCCACACCCCTGCACGATGCCCTCCCCTCTCCCAAGGTTACTTGCTGCGTGTCCTTGGGGAGTCGTTTTACCTCTCTGAGCTTCAATGTCCTCACCCTTAAAATGAGAGGGTTCCAACAGATAACTTCTCCAGCACTGCTGACTTTGGAAGTTTCAAAACCATCATTGGCCATAGACATGCTCTGGCTCTTGGAGTGACCAGTGCCCCTCCCGAGGCCTTAGTCACTGCTGGACAATGGAGCGAGTGGGCAGAGGGCAGGGCTGGTGTGCTGGAGTCCCACCTCCCTGCCAGATACAAAGTCTCCAAAACTCAGAGGGACACAAATCCTTGGGGGATGGGGTGGTTCTCATCCCAGGCCCAGGGAGGAAGAGGGTGCCCTCTGGCCCCTCAGAGACCCCCACCTACAGCCTGAGAGTGGGTGAAGCATGGTTTGAGGGCTAGCCTACTGCTGCGGAAGGGCCTGGGCTTAGCGCAGGTAGCTGCTCTTCCCGCACTCCCAGCCTGTCTGCCTGGGGCTGCCTGCGGCATCTGATGACCCGTTGCTCAGGCAAGAAAGGCCCTGAGGGTGAGGCAGGAGCGGCCAGCCAGTGCCTCCCTCGCCCCTCCTCTCCCTGCCCAGTCCCCCGTGGCCTCTGGCCTCCAGGCTGAACACAACAGGCTTCTCTGGTGGCATGCCCTCCCCCACTGCCCTCCCTCCTGGGATCTGTATCTCCTAGGGAGGGGGCAGAAAGAAGCCTTTGGAGGAGACAGCTGAGTCTTATAAACCGGACTTGAGGATTTTCCCCCGAAGTAGCACAATGTCCCCATTCTTTCCTTCCTTGAAGCCTTAACCCGCCACCCACCTTCCCAGCCCACATTCCCTCTTCCATCCGTTCCAGTCCCCTACTTCTCTTTCTGTGAGTGACGGCTGCTTCCCAAGGCCCACATTCCTGGCATTGACCAGGCCAGTGTGCCCCGTTAGCGCCACATTGCTGCAGGGCGGGGAGAGACAGGCTCTCCTGTGTCCTTCTGCATCCAGCGTTGAGGCAGTGTTCCCCAGAGGCTGCGCCCACCCCACCAGCCACACCTGGGACCTCGGGCACTCCTGTTGAGGAGTTACCCCTGCCCCACTCCTCTCCCCGCCTGCCCATCCTCCCTCCTACAGATCTCTTGCAGAACTTGTGCCACTTCTTTTTATGTGGGTGTCCTCTCAGAGCTCCTAAGGGCAGCCCAGATTTTGCTATCTGGTGGGCATGGCAGGGAGGCCAGGGCAGGCTGCTGGTAGGGAGTCATCAGGCCCCACCTCCCACAACCTGGACAGAAGCCCTGGGGGAGGGGAGGACATGGGGTGATCCGAGGCCCACTGTCAGGATGATTGGCACAAAGTCCCCATGCTTCCCCTCTCCTCTCAAATTTCCAGCCCTGCCACCCACTCAGAATGCTGGTTCCTGCCTTACCCCTTTCTGGGGAAGGGAGCCCTCTGCTCAGGGCCTACAAGCCCAGTCCTGCAGAGGAGAGAGGGGTTCCGACCCGACTGGCACTGCCCCGAGGCTGTCCCAGGAGTGGCTTGCTCTGAATGAGTCTAGGAGGCCTCAGAGAGCTGTGGGAGACCGAGACGCTGGGAAGCCCAGATGGGCCCCAGCTCACTCCTGCAGTGCCTCCCAGCTGCTTCCCAAGGGGAGCCAGAAGCGTGGAGACCACTGGCTGGAGGAGGTTTCACAGGCAGGCAGCTGTGGTGCTTTCCTCTCCTCAGGAACAGGGACGGGGAGGGGAGGAGAGCAAGTCTTTCCTGAAACCCCAGCCGGCTCCTCCCAGCTCCCTGTCCTCTCGGCTATTCTGTCATGACCATTGCCCCCCTTGCCTGGGGAATGAAAACCAGCCCCCTTCCTGCATGGGAGGACCAGGGAAAGTATGTGTGTGTGTGTGCATGGCCAGAGCAGACCTTGTCCTCAAGGCCAGGCCATGGGGTGAACATCAGCACGAGGTTCCTGAAAGAAGTGCTGGGTGCTGGGCTTGGAATGGGATAGAGTGGGCCAGACCAGCACAGTGAGAGGAGCACCAGCCCCGTTCTGCCCAGCCTCCTGGAGCTGAGGAGCTGGGGCGGGCATGGGGTGCTCACGCTCCCGGAGCCGAGGAGCTGGGGCGGGCATGGGGTGCTCATGCTCCCGGAGCCGAGGAGCTGGGGCGGGCATGGGGTGCTCATGCTCCCGGAGCTGAGGAGCTGGGGCGGGCATGGGGTGCTCATGCTCCCGGAGCCGAGGAGCTGGGGCGGGCATGGGGTGCTCACGCTCACTCACCACTTGTGCCTCCGCCCTGCAGTTCCGGGGCCATGCCAACCTGCATGTGTTTGAGGATTGGTGCGGCAGCTCCATCCAGCAGCTGAGGAGGAACCTGCATTTCCCACTGTACCCCCATGTGAGTGCCTGAGGGCTGCCTTGCCCACCTCCCTCCACACCTGCCTCCTCTGCCCACTTCTGCCTCTCATCTTGCCTTGCTGCTTTTCTGGTCCATATTTTCTCCTTTATCTCTTGAGCTCTCTCTTTGTCTGCCCATAATAGTTCCCTTGTTTCCTTCCTAGGGATTCTTTCAATTTCATCCCCTGCATCATTTCAGTTTCAGGCTCACAATATGGTGTACCCAGGGCCACCATGTACAGTTGTGCTGGTTGTGCACTGTACAAGGTCTCCTGGACAAAGAGGCAAATGGGAGCTGAAATTGAGCCTGCACTGCACTCACCAAGCCACAGCTCGGGTGCCTCCTGTCATAGTCCCCTCCTGGTCTTCCCGCCAATCCTGGGAGGACCAGTTTCCTCTTCCCTCTTCTGGGTAACTGTTTCCTTCCCCTTTCTTGGCATAGATTCGCACAACCCTGAGGAAGCTGGCCGTGTCCCCTAAATGGACCAACTATGGCCTCCGCATCTTTGGCTACCTGCACCCCTTTACTGATGGTGAGGCCAGCCCCAAAACCCCATCCTTCTTCCTGCTCTAGAGTTCTCCATGGGACCCAAAGAACATAAGATGAAGTTATAGGTAGACTGGACTAACTTCCTGTTAGTCCACCCTCAGGAAGAGGGGGAAATTGAGTCACATTGCGGTCTTGTCCAACTCGCACAGGCTGCTGCTTCGCTCCCTGGTTTGCAGCCTGGAACCAGCTCATCTCTCTGTATAAGTCTTTTCCATCTTCACACTGTCTCCCAGGATGTAGAAAGCCCCCCTTTACAGAAAGTGAAGCCACAGCATCAAGCCCCAAAGGGAATTTAATCGCTAAGACACTCACAAAAGCCTGCAGTTTTTTATGCTGATGCCCTCCTTGCCCTCATCGGGAAACTCTCCCCGCTGCCCAGGGAAAATCCAGTTTGCCATTGCTGCAGATGACAACGCGGAGTTCTGGCTGAGCCTCGATGACCAGGTCTCAGGCCTCCAGCTGCTGGCCAGTGTGGGCAAGGTAGGGCCAGCTCAGCCCCAGGCCCTCCCATCTGCTCCTGGAGCCTGTTCATTGAGTCCGCCAGCCGCTGCTCATTACTGTTTGCATCTCTGGTGTGACAGCGGGGAAGAAGGGGTGGAAAAGAAGTCTCCCTCACCCCTAACCCTCTACAAAGGGATAAACTGAGGATGGGGAGGAGTGAGGAGTGGGGAGGTGAGAGGAGTGGAGAGCGAGGAGTGGGGAGGAGTGGGGAGGAGTAGGTGGGGAGGAGTGAAGAGTGGGGAGAGTTGGGAGTTAGGGTGGGGAGTTGTGGGAAAGTGGGGAGTGAGGAGGAGGGAAAAGTGGGAAGGAGTGGGGAGGAGGGAAGAGGAGGGGAGAGTGAGAAAGGGAGGAGTGAGAAGGGAGGGGGGTGTAGGGAAGAGGGGGAGCGGGGAGGGGAGAGGAGGCGGAGTGGAAAAAGGGAGGTTGGGGAGTAATGAGTAGGGAGGAGTGGGGCAGAGAGTGTGCACCGGGGAGGAGTGGGGAGCGAGTCTGAGGCTGGGGAAGGAGCACCGCGATCCGGCTGTGGGACACCCAGCGCAGCGCCTTTGGGGCCCTCTGGCCTTGGCCGGGTGCTGACTCGCACTGCAGGCCCTCGGCTGCCCCGGGCTCCTCGCAAGGCGGGCTGCCTCCTGCGTGGGCGGCGCTCACTCTGCTCCGCCCTTTTCTGTTTTCTCTCCTACCGCTCTCCTCTCCATCCCTCCTGTCTTCCTCCGTTTTTCTCTCACTTCTCTCCTTTCCGCTCATTCCTGGTCTCCACTCACCGCCTCGCGTGCTTCCTGTTTTCTCCGCCTCCCGCCTTCCCTCCTCTTCTCTCCTCCACACCTCTAGACTGGAAGGGAGTGGACCGCCCCGGGAGAGTTTGGGAAATTTCGGAGCCAAATTTCCAAGCCAGTGAGGTGAGTCAGGGTCAGGACAGGCGCCGCGAGCACCTCCACGCTGAGCCCAGGTCTGGGCGGAGCCGGGCTGTGCCCCTGTCCGAGCCCAGCTGCCGACGCCAGACGTTCCGCGTGTCCGGCACCCACACAATCTAGGCAACCGGGTCTTTGGCTCAGAAACCACGGGCCCATCCGTCCTCATTTCACAGATGGGGAAACTGAGGCCCAGAAGGCTGTGACTTATTGCAGGTCACGCAGCTATTTGGTGACACTCGGGACTGGAAAACAGGTCTCCTTCCTCCCGGTCCTTGCCCTCCCCCGTTTCTCCACACCTGCAACAGCCTGGACCCCGGACCCGGGCTGCAGGGGCTCCTCGCCGAGGTCCCTTGTCGTCTGGGGAGAGGAATCCCGTTCCCTTGCGGGGGGCGGAGCGTAGCGCGGCCTCAGAGCGCCACCTGGTGGCCCGCACGCGCTCACGCAGGCGGGAAGAGCACGCGTTGCTGGATGTGGCTAATGCTGGGAGGGACGTGGTTGGGGGTGAGGAGAGGTGGGGTGCAGACACAGCTAGGTGGAAGGAATACGTTCTAATGCGCGACAGCACGATAGGGTGACTATAGTAACAACAATGCATTGTGTATTTTCAAACAACTAGAGAAAAGGATTTGGAATATTCCCAAAACATAGAATGTCAAGTACTCGAGGTGGGTGATGGGATCCTAAATCCCCTGGCTTGATCCTTACTCATCCTATGCATGCAACAAAAGACCGTGTGCACCCCATGAATACGCACAAGGATTACGTATCAATAACAATAAATTTAAACATTTTAAGGAGACAATCTTGCTTGCAAAGCGCACTCGCGTGCCAGCTGCCGTGTAGAGCTCCGCAGAGCAGCTAGTACATGGCCCCTGGGGCAAGTCTGCCGGCGGAATCCCACCTCCACCCCTCATCGCTCTGGCAAACTACCCAAGCCTTGTGTGCCTCTGTGTTCTCCTCTACGAACAAGGATTACATGAGGCCACATATAGAAAGCCTTTAGAACAGTGTTTGCCATGGCCGGGCGCGGTGGCTCACGCCTGTAATCCCAGCACTTTGGAAGGCCGAGGCAGGTGGATCACGAGGTCAGGAGATCGAGACCATCCTGGCTAACACGGTGAAACCCCGTCTCTACTAAAAAAAAATACAAAAAATTAGCCGGGCGAGGTGGCGGGCGCTTGTAATCCCAGCTATGCGGGAGGCTGAGGCAGGAGAATGGCGTGAACCCCAGAAGACGGAGCCTGCAGTGAGCCGAGATCGCGCCACTGCACTCCAGCCTGGGTGACAGCAAGACTCCGTCTCAAAAAAAAAAGAAAAAAAAAAAAAACCACAGTATCTGCCACAGTCTCTGAGCTCTAACGGCTTCTGTGACTGTCCTTTGGGTTCTTCCGATCGTCCTGTGGAGTAGGTACTCTGATTGTGCCCATCTCACCAAGAGAAAACAGCTCACACTGTTAGCAAGTGATGGAGTGGGGGCTCGAACCTAGGCAGTTAACTCCTGGCATTCTAAGAGCAAGGAGAAGGGATGAGGGAGTGTCAGGTGCTGGAAGGGGCTGGGACAGAGCGGCGACCCTAGGCCCATGGAGACGCCGCTCTGCTTGCCTGCCCTCTCTCCCGCCAGCCTGTCAGCCTCCCACAGATACTACTTCGAGGTGCTGCACAAGCAGAATGAGGAGGGCACCGACCATGTGGAAGTTGCGGTGAGTTTCCTGCTGCTCCCACCTTTCCCAGCTCAGTTCCTGGCACTCATCTCCCCTTGTCCCTTGACCCCTGTTGGAAATCCAGCTACCTCCCGCCTTCTGCATCTACCCTCTCTCTCCTCTTCCAGTGGCGACGGAACAACCCCGGAGCCAGGTTCACCATCATTGACTCCCTCTCCCTGTCCCTCTTCACAAGTGAGTAGGCTCTGGCCCTGCCCTGGAGATGGAGGCCAGGTGGGGCCAGCCTTCCCCGGGGGATTTGGCAGGGGAGGAGAGGAGGAAGGAAGCTCACGATGCTTGGGTATGAAGGGGTCCAGACCAGAACAAGAGTGGGACCTTGTGACCAGGAGTCCTTAACTCCCCAGGGTCAGTGACCCCTTTGAGAACCTGCTAGAAGCTCTCTGAGCCCTTGCCTCAGAAAAACGCCCTTGTCTACCCACCCACACACAACATTTTGAATACAACTTCAAGGGAGTCCAGAGACTGTGAGGCTCACACCAGATTTAAAAAATCTGAGGCTGGGTGCAGTGGCTCACACCTGTAATTCCAGCACTTTGGGAGGCCGAGGTAGGAGGATCGCTTGAGCCCAGGAGTTCGAGACCAGCCCAGGCCACATAGCGAGACCTCATCTCTACAAAAAATTAAAAAATTAACTGGGTGTGGTGGCACATGCCTGTAGTCACAGCTACTGGGAAGGATCGCCTGAGCCTAGGAGTTTGAAGCTGAAGCTGCAGTGAGCTGTGACTGGATCACTGCACTCCAGCCTGGGCAACAGAGCAAGACCCTGCCTCAAAAGCAAAACAAAACAAGACAAAAAAAAAAAAAAAACCTCTGAGCGGGTCCAATCCCCTATTTTCCAGATAAGGTAACCATGGTTCTTTCAAAGCCGTGGCCAGGGCAGAGGAAACCTTTTCACCTGCCTTCAGTGTGCAGGAAGTGACCTCTTTCTTCAATGGCATTTTCCATTTCATATCACTTCCTCAGTGAGACTCCCATCCACAGGCCCCACTGAAAAACATGCCGTCCATAGGCCTCCGTGGCAGGTGTAGACAGATGTATGAACCCAGGAGACAGAGAGCAAGGAGGCAGCCAGCCCCCCACCCCCCTTCTCTGTGGCTGCTTTAACCTGGATGCTGAAACTAGATCACCTGGCTTCAAACTCAGCTTGGCCACCCATCCGTTGTATGATGTTGGGCAAATGACTTAGATTCTCTATGCCAAAGTTCCTCATCTGTAAGCTAGGAATGATAGTAGAACAGAAGGCAAGTGGTGCTTTTGGAGATTAGATGGGTTAATATTTGGGATATTCTTAGAGCAGGGCCTGGCTTATTGTTAAGTGCTCTGCAAGTGTTCAATAAATTAGGCATACATAATGCCAAATTTCTAGCAGTCCGCAGTAACACATTTTGAGAAAGAGGTGTGTTTTTCCAAGTACGCAATGCAGTCATGTGGGTCAGCCATGGGGCTGGCAGAGGGGGCCGAAGGCAGATGAATCGTGAAGCCACTGCTATGGCGGGGGCCAGAGGGAGTGGGGGCTGCACACATCCTACACGGTGGCCCTGGAGTCAGGAGCCCCGTCTACGTCTCTTCCCTCCCCTTCAAGGGCAGTGGGCTGCTGCGTTCCAGGCCGCACAGCCTCCTGCTGTTCTCTCCTCCCTGCACCCAGATGAGACATCCCTACAGATGGATGAGGTGGGCCACATCCCACAGACAGCAGCCAGCCACGTGGGCTCCTCCAGCGCGCTTCCCTGGGATGAGCAGCCGCCCGCTGACATGCTTCGGCCTGACCCCCGGGACACCCTCTATCGAGGTAAGGCCTCAGCCAGCGCTTGGCATCCTTTCTGGGGACACTGCACTGCCAGGTCCACTGCTGATGGTGGAGAAGGCTTGAGAGACCTGTCACAGTCTCCCAAACGCTGTAAAACCTTTTATTTTCCTTATAAAATAGAGCATGCATACAGAAAAGAGAGTATGTAAATAAGTATAAAAATATTTACATGTAACTTTACAATTCTGCATATCATTACAGAGCGAACGTTTGTGGAACCACCACCCACGACAAGAAATAGAGTTAGAACCCAGAAGTCCCCCACACATGCCTTCCCAATCTCACACATCCCTGCCTCTTACTGCATTCCAACTCTTGTCATCCAAGGAGAGAAATATGTTGACACCACAGTGTTAGAGTCTTAATGCATTATTCCTCTTGGGAGTGTTTAAATTTTAAAAGATAGCAAAGATGGCCAGGCATAGTGGCTCATCCCTGTAATCCTGACACTTTGGGATGCCGAGGCGGGAGAATCACTTGAGCCCAGGAGGTTGAGGCTGCAGTGAGCTGTGATTGAACCACTGCATTCCGGCCTGGGCGACAGAGTGAGATCCTGTCTCAAAAAAAAAAAAAAAAAAGACAAAATTTCTTTACTCCTCACCCGTCTCAAAAAAATGACAACTGACGCTAAGGGGACGTTCAGCCCATGGTAGGAAATCCAGTTATCAGTGCTGCACGAGGGAGGAGCCTTTCTGGCCTCTTAGAAGTTTCTAGACCTTGTTGAGGCTATCCCTGCACAGTGACTCTAAAATCAAACGGTGCCTTGTACCAGGGGCTGTGTGCGGAGTCCTCTGCTGCCAGGGTGCTCCTCAAATGGCCCTGCCCCAGGTGCATGGGGCAGCCTCCGGCTGGCAGCCTCAGCCAGAGACATCGACAGAACACAGCTGCCATCGCTTCTCGGCCTTTTGGCTAAGATCAAGTGTAGAACACAGCTGCCACCTGCGAATACAGAAAGGGCCCTACTCAGGGCAGAGGACTTCAGCCCCTGTTTCAGGACCCACCCTCACCCTCATTCCTCCTCCTCCACTGTCCTCAGTGCCTCTGATCCCCAAGTCGCATCTCCGCCACATCCTGCCTGACTGTCCCTACAAACCCAGCTACCTGGTGGACGGGCTTCCTCTACAGCGCTACCAGGGACTCCGGTTTGTAAGTCTTGGGCCTGGGTCGTGGAGAGCAGGGCTGGCAGAGGGATTGCTGCCCGTGACTGGGATGGGAGGTGGTGATGCTGACTTTCCCACCTTCCCAACGTCCCATCACAGCAGACAGGACGGCCTCACGGGTCCCTAGGCTGGGAAGAACTTGCACTCCCAGATGAACTGCCCTGAATAGACTGTCCAGCAGAGCCTGCACGTGGGTGCTCTGCCTCAGGGTCCCCCCACACCCCAACTCAGCCCTGTGATGGTATCAGGTGGCCTAGCTGAGGCTTCTTAAGCTCCCTGCTCCAAGGGCCACACAACCCTACCCTGCCTGGTCAGTCCCGCCAGCTAGTGAGCCAGCAGGACTTAAGAAACCCAGAGACCAGGCACTGGGGGAACAAGAACTATGGGGGGGACGTTAGCTTTGAAGAGCCCAGAACCCAGAACCCATGTGGAAGCCAGACAGGCAGCGTGGCCACTCTCCTGTCCATCCAGATCTAGAGGTGATTCTAAGGAAGAGCTAGAGGGCAGAAGGAAGGTCAGGAGGCATCACCAGGTCAGAGAATGGCTGGGGTGTAATTGAGAAGTTCTTTGGTGGTGGTGACCACGAGCTATGTTTAAGGGGGGCAAAGGAAGTAGTGAAGTAAATAGGAAGAGGGGTTGTTCTAGGGCTGTGGGAGGTTGCAGCTAAAGGGTCAGAGGTTTCAGGAGAGGATCAGGTAGCAGAGGGAGGAAGGAATGGTTTTGGCTGAAGCTGAGGGACGGGAGCTGGTTCAGGAGGGAAGATGTGGACCAGGGGCTTGACCCAGGGGTTGCATTTGGTCCATAGAGCCCGGGATCACTGGCATAACAAGGGGAATGAGAGCCCCATCTGCATCACCACATGTTTCATTCAGCGCTCAAAGCAACCCTTCTCTCCCTGTCAAGGGCGGGTCCCTACAGCCCTATGTGATCCCAGCCAGGGGCAGGCTTAACCCTGGCTGGCTGATGTCTTACCAAGATCTCACTCTCTTACTCCTGCTGCTGATTTTTCCACTTCCAGGTTCATCTGTCTTTTGTTTACCCCAATGACTATACCCGCCTGAGCCACATGGAGACCCACAATAAATGTTTCTACCAGGAAAACGCCTACTACCAAGACAGGTGAGAGACACTGAGTGGGGCAAGAAGGTGGCCTTGCAGGAGGCTCTGCAGGAGCCAGGAGAGCTGCCTGGCCCAGGGTGGCCATGGTGGCGTCCCAGCCCAAGGAGTCTGCTCTTGCTCTTCCTGAGTAACACACACACACACACACACACACCCCGCTCACCCAGCCTCCTTCCTCCACTCTAGTCTGGGGCAAACATCAGACTCCGGCTGAGACTTCCAGCAGAGCCAGGGCTGAGCCCGCAGGGCACCGGGTGCCGACGCACCTCCCTTCCTCCTGCAGGTTCAGCTTTCAGGAGTACATCAAGATTGACCAGCCTGAGAAGCAGGGGCCGGAGCAGCCAGGTACAGAGTGACAGCTGAGGCTTCCAGGTCAGACTGAGAGGGGCGACTATGGTCTGTTTCCAGGGGAAGTTCGGACCATGCCAGCCCCGCCCCGAGGAGCTCAAGATCCAGATCAAATGACCTCTCCCTTCATACCCAAGGGAGTGGAGAGCATGACTCCTGCCTTTTCTGTATCCAGGCACATGTGGAAAATGACACTATTTTTAGTAGCATGCTGGGGTCAGCTGGAGGAGAGTGAGAGCCCCGGGCAGGTTACTTGGACTGCTGGAGGGGCTCGCTGTCCCTGGCGCACCATTTGGGAGGTTCTGGTTTAGAGAAGCACTATCTTCTGGGGCCTTTCTTGGGGGATTAGGGCATGGCTGGGACCATCTGCTGGGTCCCTCAGGTGCTATGCACCTGCTGGGCATGGGATGCTGTGTATCTCACTCAGTCTTCACAAACCCATGGGAGATGCAGTATTATTCCCTTTATGCAGATGAAGAAACTGGGGTTAATTGAGGTTGAGTACCTTGCCCAGGGTCACACAGTAAGTGACAGAACCTGGATTCAACCCCAGTCTGGAGCCCCATGGTGCGTCACACATATGATCATCCTCTGTCTTGTGCGTCTTGTTAGAAACTCCTGACATGAGGAATGGTTGTTATTAACAGCAGGTTCTGAGGAAAACCTAGAAGAGTCCCAGTATGGGGAAGTGGCAGAGGAGACCCCTGCCTCCAACGACCAGAATGCCAGGATGCTCGAGGGAAGACAGACACCTGCCTCCACCCTGGAGCAAGATGTCACTGACTACCGCCTCCGAAGCCTGCGGAGACTCCTGGCTCGGCCTCGGGAGGGCCTGCTGGCCCCCTTCTCCAAGCGGAACTCCACAGCGTCCTTCCTAGGGAGGACCAGCCACATTCCGGTGCAGCAGCCAGAGAAGAGGAAGCAAAAACCCAGCCCTGAGCCCAGCCAAGATTCACCTCATTCTGACAAGCGGCCTCCTGGGCACCCTGCGAAGAACCTGCCTCAGATCAGGGGGCCCAGGCCCAGGCCCGCTGGCGACAGCCCCCAGAGGACTCTAGAGCAGTCTCAGTGGCTGAACCAGGTGGAGTCGTACATCGCAGAGCAGAGACGGGGCGACAGGATGCGGCCTCAGGCCCCCGGGGGGGGCTGGCATGGGGAGGAGGAAGTGGTGGCGGCCGCAGGCCAGGAAGGACAAGTAGAGGGAGAGGAAGAGGGGGAAGAAGAGGAAGAGGAAGAGGATATGAGTGAGGTGTTCGAGTACGTGCCTATGTTTGACCCGGTCGTAAACTGGGACCAGACCTTCAGTGCCCAGAATCTCGACTTCCAAGCCCTGAGGACCGACTGGATTGACCTGAGCTGTAACACATCTGGCAACCTGCTGCTTCCAGAGCAGGAAGCTCTTGAGGTCACGCGGGTCTTCTTGAAGAAGCTCAACCAGAGGAGCCGGGGGTAAGGTAAAGGGCTCTCCTGGGGCCAGGGACTGGGGCGCATGGCAGCCAGCTGGCCTGGAAGGCAGGGGCCTGGGGGCTGGTAGTGGGTTCCCCCTGCTGCAGAAAGAGCTGGAACTTCGCCCCCACCTCAGGTTCCTGGGAAGGACAAGTGCCCAGGGCCCCTGTCCCTGGAGAGGATCTTGACCAGGCAGGTCTTTGTCCCACCATTAGGCAAGGTTCTGAAATCCCTGGGTGCCTGGCCCAGGACGTGTGTCGAGGGCTGGAAGGACTTGGTAGATGACGTCCCCTCCTCCAAGGAAAGAGCTGGTAAATAGACAAACAGGCAAAACAGAGGCTAAAAAATACAAATTAAAACCCCGCATGTGGGCTGGAAGGGCTAGGGCATGATGCATGACTGGAGTTCTCTGTGTTTTCATTCATTCATCCATTCATTCAACCAACATTTTTTACGATAAAATTTATATAACATTAAAATTCCCATTTTCGGGTGTACCTTTCCGTGGTTTTAAGGGTATATTTACAGTATTGTGCAAGCATCACCATTGTCAAATTCCAGAACATTTTCATCACCTTTGAAAGAAATTATACTGGCCAGGCACAGTGGTTCACGCCTCTAATCCCAGCACTTTGGGAGACCGAGGTAGGTGGATCACTTGAGGTCAGGAGTTTGAGATCAGCTTGACCAACATAGTGAAACCCCATCTCTACTAAAAATCCAAAAACTAGCTGGGCTTGATGGCACGCACCTGTATCCCCAGCTACTTGGGAGGCTGAAGCAGGAGAATCACTTGAACCCGGGAGATGGAGGTTGTAGTGAGCTGAGATCGCACCATTGCACTCCAGCCTGGGCGACAGAGTGAGACTCTGTCTCAAAATAAAAAAAAGAAACCATGTGTGTTAGTGGTTACTTCCCATTCCTCCTCCTACCCCCAGTAGTATCTGGCAATAACTACTTTCCTTTCTAGCTCTGTGGATTTTCCTATTCCGGACATTTTATACAAATGGAACCATGTAATGTGTGGCCTTTATATTGGGCTTTTTGCAGAATGTTCACTTAGCACAAGTTTCATTCGTGTTGTAGAATCTATTAAATACTTCATTCCTCGATATTGCTGAGTAATCTTCTATTGCGTGGCTATACCACATTTTTCCATTCATCCGTTGAAGGACATGTGGGTTGTTTCTACTTTTTGACTATTACAAATAAGATGCTGCAATGAATATTCATGCACAAGCTTTTATGTGAACATACCTTCAGTTGTCTTGGGTATATATCTAGGAGTAGAACTTCTGGGTTATATGGTAATTCTGTTTTGCATGTTGAGGAACTGCCACTCTGCTTTTTGAATCAACTGCATCATTTCACATTCCCATCAGCATTGTATGAAGATTCCAATTTTTCGACATCCTTATCAACACTTGTTACTTTTCATTTCATTGTGTTTTGTTTTATTTATTTTTTATTTTAATTCTAATTTTTTTTTTTTTTTGAGATGGAATCTTGCTGTGTCGCCCAGGCTGGAGTGCAGTGGCACGATCTTGGCTCACTGCAAGCTCCGCCTCCCGGGTTCACACCATTCTCCTGCCTCAGCCTCCCGAGTAGCTGGGACTACAGGCGCCCACCACCATGCCCGGCTAATTTTTGTATTTTTAGTAGAGACGAGGTTTCACCGTGTTAGCCAGGCTGATCTTGATCTCCTGACCTTGTGATCCACCCACCTCGGCCTCCCAAAGTGCTGGGATTACAGGCATGAGCCACTGCGCCTGGCATTGTGTTTTGTTTTAAATAGCCATCCTGGTGAGTGTGAAATGGTATCACACTGTGGTTTTGATTGTTATTTCTCTAGTGACTAATGATTTTGAGCCAACCAATTGACATCTATCTTATAACTCATTTTGTCTTATGGATTGTTGATTTGACCATTTTTATCGAGGGTCAGTTTCTCAGGGAACCTCTTCAGTGTGAGCCTCTTATTCAGCTCATGGACTTAGAATCTTGGAGCTGTAAAAGACCTTCAGGATCATCACAGCTCTAGGTACGTTTTTAAAGACGGAGGCAGCGAACCCTAGAGAGATTGCGAATCTTGCCTGAGGCCCTACAGCCAGCCAGTGGCAAAGCTAGGACAAAAACCAGGGTCTCCCGACAACTAGCCTTGCAGGCTTCTAACACACCATGTTACCCTCCCAGTGTGGAAAGGAACTACTCAACCTCCCCACACTTTCTGCCATAGCAGGTACCAGCTACAGCGCATTGTGAACGTGGAAAAGCGTCAGGACCAGCTGCGTGGGGGTCGCTACCTCTTGGAGCTTGAGCTGTTGGAACAAGGCCAGCGCGTGGTGCGGCTCTCGGAGTATGTGTCTACGCGAGGCTGGCAGGGCATCGATCCAGCTGGTGGGGAGGAGGCCGAGGCCCGGAACCTTCAAGGCCTGGTCTGGGACCCACACAGCCGTCGCAGACAGGTCCTGAATACCCGGGCCCAAGAACCCAAGCTGTGCTGGCCGCAGGGTTTCTCCTGGAATCACCGAGCCGTGGTCCACTTCGTCGTGCCTGGTGAGCCTCAAGCCGAGCCTCGGCATTCCCAGGGGAGGGCTCCTAACACTGTCAGGAGCGCCCACATCTGCTTTCACTGATTTGACCCCAGAAGCACTTCTGAGAAAGACCACCTTACAGTTGAGGAAATTGAGGGTCACAAAAGGAAAGTCACTGGTTTAAGGTTATGTGGCCAGTAAATGTTGGTGCTGAAACCAAACACCGCCTCATAGGCCAGTGCCCTTTCTTTCATAACTAGGTTTCAGGGTTGGGTGTGGTAACTGGGGTTGCCAACACTGGGGATGATCATTGGTCTGGGGAAGTAAGACAGGGAGGGTACTTAATGAAGTGATTAGCAGGGTTTTATATGAGAAGGAGGAACACACAACAGGCAGAAGTGTAACAATGGAGATAGGACGATGGGGATAGGACAACGATACTAAGAGGGCAGATAACAGGGTTTCACTAGTAGAGCGTGGCAGGGCTACTGACGATGAGCCCCAGCCAAGGCCTTCTCGTGGGCTCCCTGCCTGGGGGGAGGGAATATGGGAGCAGGATGCAGAGGTCCCCTCAACGGGTGAGCACTCCCTCTGCCTCATGTCTCTGTGCTGCATTGCCAGTGGTTTTGCAGAGTTGCGCCGTCTCCTCAGCCGAGGTCTGATGGGCACTCCTGACTCATGTGGGAGCTGGGAGTGGAGGCGCTCATCATCTTTGCCTTGTCTGTGTTCCTTTCTCCTGCCTGACCCCCTGGGGCAGTGAAGAACCAGGCACGCTGGGTACAGCAATTCATCAAAGACATGGAAAACCTGTTCCAGGTCACCGGCGACCCACACTTCAACATCGTCATCACTGACTACAGCAGCGAGGACATGGATGTTGAGATGGCGCTGAAGAGGTCCAAGCTGCGGAGGTGAGGGGGACCACCAGCCAGGGGGTGGCATGGGCCACGTCCGTCCTAAAGTCCTAGGGCTGCTGGGTCCAGGGTAGAGCCAGGAGTCCTGCCCAGCCTTCCCGTTTCCTAGTCTCCAACTTTTCCCAGAGGGCTCACCTGCCCGTAATCCCATCCCAGGAGCACACATCATCTCTCTTCTATGCCTGCCAACTTCCTCCAGGGGACCACCAGAGCTGGGTCCTGATACTCAGCCCTCTCTCCCCTTCCTGCAGCTACCAGTACGTGAAGCTAAGTGGAAACTTTGAACGCTCAGCTGGACTTCAGGCTGGCATAGACCTCGTGAAGGTAAAGGGCCCGGATGGGGCTTGCGAGATGGAATTCAAGGCTGGTTAAGAGGTAGAGAGACATTTGGGGTGTATGAGGTGGTGAGCCCCTCAGGGAGGATGGGAATGAGGACACAGGAGGTCCTCTCTGCTGTGCTGCAGGCCAGTGCTAGGGTGGAATCAGCAAATCACAGTGGAGCATTTGCCCAGTTGTCCAGGATCCTTGGAGCCCATAAAGAGTGGGGAGGAGTCAGAATTCACTCTGATGGTTAAGAACTGTGCTCCGATGTTCAGCACTGTGGAACTCTGCCCAGCAGCTGGTTTTGTGGGAGTTTGTGAATCACTTCAATAGGGAAGACTCCGAGGCTCCTAGACGGCAACCTGCCTTCCTAGCTCTGGTCTGCAGGGTCTGCTGACCCTGCCCACATCTGTCCCCAGGACCCGCACAGCATCATCTTCCTCTGTGACCTCCACATCCACTTCCCAGCTGGAGTCATCGATGCCATTCGGAAGCACTGTGTGGAGGGAAAGATGGCCTTTGCCCCCATGGTGATGAGGCTGCACTGTGGGGCCACCCCCCAGTGGCCTGAGGGTGAGCCCTGCTTAGACTGGGGAGGGAGGAAAGACTTCTCTGATCTTGGCTCTTAACTCCAGAGCTGGAAACAGTCATATCTGTGAGCATGAGCATCCTCCTCCCCTGCCCCACCCTGTGCTCCTGTGGCCTTCACTCCCCTGGAAAGCTCACCAGACAAGGTCCCCTTGGGCTGAGCTGACAGCCACAGCAGCAGGTGCAGCAGTGCACACCTCCTGCCCCGTCTTCTCCTTCATTCATTCATCACACACTTACTAAGCACTGCTGTGTGCCAGATGCTCTGCCCTGTGGGGATTCAAAGATGGAAAGGTAGGCTCCCTGCCTGTGGGAAGGGAAACGGACACGTAAACTGACACACAGCTGCGTCTTCAGTGGCTGCTGCGGTCCGATCCATTTGTAGGGCTGTCGGCAGCCCGTGGGCACAGCCTGGTAGCACTGCTGAGCCCTGAACCTTAGTTAGGGGGCTTTCCTCCAAAACAGGCAAAGTACTCGTTCAGCTAAGACAGTTTTCAGCCTCCCTCACCCCCAGCCTCTGACTTTCGCAGCCTGGAAGCCTCCTTCCTCCTGGCCTCCGGCTCATCTCACCGCAAGCTCCTGTCTGTCCACAGGCTACTGGGAGGTGAATGGGTTCGGGCTGCTTGGCATCTACAAGTCTGATCTGGACAGGATTGGGGGCATGAACACCAAGGAGTTCCGAGACCGCTGGGGCGGGGAAGACTGGGAGCTGCTGGACAGGTGACGGGGAAGAGGAGGGCATCCACGAGGCCTGGGAATCCATCCCTTCAGGCGCTCTAGGCAGGGAGCCAGGCTAGAGCAGCCTAGCTGTCCCCTGCGGCTGCAGAGTCCCAGTGCGCGGTAAACAGCACTCGACTCGGAGGACACCCTCAAATCACCAGCCTCGCTGGGACTCAGTTTCTCTATTAGAGGGGTGTGATTCGCCCTCTGTCTGTGTCACAGGGTTGGTGTGAAAATTAACATGCCTGGTACACTGTGTACCAGGTACACCAACCGTAATGTTCTCAGCACCAAGCAGGGCACTGTGGGAGAGACTGCATCCTCCCCAGCCCGAGGGTAGTACGCCTCCCCTCAGCTGCCGAGCGGGGAGCCCAGAGTTGTGGGAATGGATAAGTAGACCTGGCAAAGGTCAGGAAAGACGTTGGGACCAGCAGAAGAGACAGCGTCGACCACTAAAGGGCAAGAGGACATCCAGGAGTCATGAGACACCAAGGGACCTGGGGGTTTGGAGCAGGAGGAAAGGGCCAATGAGATGAAAAGCCTCAGAGGGGAACACAGTACAAGCTGCTGCCTTGGCAGGTGGACAAGGAGAGCAAGGTTGGGCAGGGACACCAGGCCATGGGTGGTGAGGAGGCGGAGGCTGTTCTGTGCGAGGTTGCTGCCTTGAGATCTGAGCCTATGGGGAGGGAGCAAAGGAGAGGGGAGGGTACCCTTCAGAAGGGCATAAGTGCTGGAACAGCGTCCACAGGAGGTGGACAGGGCAAGGTCAGGAGCACTGGGGGCGGAACCTCGACACGAAGACGCTCACTTTTTCCCGAGAGGCAGGACAAAATGCATCCACCAGTCACTGGGTCCCTATACGTGGCAGGCCATCCACATCCATTACCTCGTTTATTTCTCCCCAGACCTCAGTGAGGTAGGCGTCGTGATCTCCGTTTTCCAGATGAGAAGACTGAGTGTTGAAGAGAAGTTAATAACTTGCCCCAAATCTCACTCACTAAAGTGTTAGAGGCTTGAAAACTAAGTCTATTGGTGTTTTTTCCCGTTGAGGGAAGAAAGAAAAGGAAGGTGACACACTAAGAGAATTTGAGTGAAAAGGGGGAAGGTAAAGGAACTCAGGTAACTGGGATCTCATAAAAAGAGTCTTAGATCAAAGGTGCCCCCAAGGCAGCTGGAAGCCTTGATTTGGGAAGCTGGGTCCGGCAGTCACCTCCACCTTGATCTCTGTGCTGGCCTTTTGCTGCAATGCACGGCTCCTGTGCAGCCCTGAGCCTCCTGCCTCCTCGAGGCTCAGGGATCCCGTTCGGCCACTCTCGGCCCTGCCAGAAGTGCAGGCCCCCCTGTGAGAGGAACACCCTGCAGGCTGTGCATGCAGAAAAGGCATGGGGAGGGCCTGGGTGCCAGGTGTCCCAGTGCAGCAGCCCTGCCTCCCTTCATCTATGATGTGTGCCCGGGAGGCTGGGCGCCAGGTATGGGGCACTCAGAGTGTGCCAGGAGCTGGGCTGAGCCCTCAGCATCCATCCTTCTCGTCTTCACCACCTCTGATGTGCATACAGTATGTCTAATATTAGATAGATAGAATTCTGTATCACACATTATCCTCTCATTACACATATGTGACAATCATCCTTCTAGAGACGAGCAGACAGGCTCTGAAAGAAGGCATGACTTACCCAGTCGTGCAGCTGGGATCCAAACCCAGGCCGCCTGGCTTCAAAGCCCACGCCCTTCCACTGCACCTGCCTTCCCTGCCCCGTGGGGAGCGAGCAGAGGGTCTGTGGTGGATGCGGAGGGGCCCCCAGCTGCCTCCTGTGCTTCTGTTGGCTCATCCGGCTCCTCCTCCTCCAGGATCCTCCAAGCGGGCCTGGAAGTGGAGCGTCTCTCCCTCAGGAACTTCTTCCATCACTTCCATTCCAAGCGAGGCATGTGGAGCCGCCGCCAGATGAAGATGCTGTAGCCGGAGGGTGTCCGCTGGGCCCAGCACTTCCCGTTCCTGGACTAGCAGCGGCTCCCCAGGGCCCTGCTACTGTTCAGGGATGGGGAGTGGGGTGACGGCTGGTCCCCAAGAGGCCTCGAAGCTGACAGCCCACTCCACCTGCAGCTGTCCCCTCACAGAGGCAGGTTCCAGGGCTCCTGTCTCTGCCTCCTGGGCCTTCAGAAGGGAGGACTTGGAGAGAGAGGCCAGGAGGAGAGATCTGGCTGAGTGACACCATCCTTATCCGCGAAGGTGCACGCCCACATCCTCACACCAAGCGCTGACCACCAGACACTCTTCTAGTGGACGTGTTTTATTGGGGGGCGGGGATTTTAAAAACAGAAAACCAAAACTGCTGTCCAGAGCAGGGGTGAGGTTGTGCACTGAGGGGCTGTCCCCACGTGCAGGCCTCCCGCCCACTCCTATGTCCCTTGGGCATTGTCCCTGGCCGCGGGGCTGGTCCCACGTGGGGCAGTTCTCTGCTCTACCCCAGGCTTGTGCCTTCCAGAGACACACATCTCCCAGTAGCCACCAAGCAGCTGGCCACTGATTAGGGCATTAACTTCCTCCGGATGGCTCACTTCAGACCAGAAGCAGAGAACGGGCTGTTTCTGGTGCTTGGGCACTGGGAGGTGGGGAGCTGGCGGGCAGGGGGCTTGCCACTCCCTGGCACTGGACATTCAGGCCTGCAGAACAGGCAGGGTGATGAAGGCAGGGGAGAGAAGCCCTTTCCCTTCCCGGCGTGCCTGTGGGTAAGGCCTCTGGAGAGGACACGGAGAAGAGGTAAAGAGGATGTGGACATACCTGTCAATTTCCTTAGACGAGAAGCGGGTGGGGGCTGGACAGAAAGGGACGAAAAGGGAAGGGGAAACTGTGAGCCTCACAGTCCAGCTCCGCTGCAGACCTGCCCTCTGCAGGGAGAGCCCTGGCCACCTGGCCTTGAGTGGAAGAAGAGGAAAGGGTAAATGGGGGTAAAACCCTGGAACAGGGAGCAGGATAGGAAGGGGGCGGGATGCGAGGTTTGGGGAGGTGGGGACGTTGCCCTGAGCTACCCCCTGGAAGCAGGGAGAGGAGTGGGGGCAGGAGGAACTGAAGAGTGGGGCAGTTTCAGGGAAAACAACCCTTGGCCTTCTTAGTCGACGCCACCCTTTCTGTCACCTGGTGACCTTGTACTTCTCTTGCACTAATAACCCCCAGTGCTTTTGTAGCTGGGGGTTTTTCTATTGCTGCTGCTGCCTCCGCTGCTGCTGTGAATTCACCCATGGTGCATTGGACACTGGATCTTGAACTCCAGAGTCTGTTTAGGGAGGTGAGCACAGGGCTGGGGGAGGTGCGGTGGGGCCCAGAAGACCAGGCCACTGAGCCCCCGCTCCAGGCTGTGACGGTCCAAACCGCAGCACTGGAGCTGCAGGCTCTGCCTAGCGGGCTCTGCGTTCCCCGAGCGCATGAGTTTGGCACGTGGGAGAATGGAGTCCGTGGAGAACCTACTGGGGGTCGGGGAGAATCCCTGCCTCCCTTTAAGGAATCATGAAGGACAAAGACTTTTGAGTTGTAGGTTGTGGCTTAGGAAGGCCATACCTGCTCCCTGAGCTGTGGCTTTTTCTGGTCCCTGCTGAGGCCGACGGGCCCCTGGAGAAGGATCGCAGGGCACAGGCTAGGGCTGCAGTTGGCCAGTGGGGCTGCCAGTTTCCTTCTGGGACCACTCTTGTCCTCGGGCATTGCACTGGAAGGCTGGAACCAGCCCAGACTGCCCGCCTGCTTCACTTCCAATGGCTAGGAGCCAGCCCAGCCTCCTGCCCTGCCCACCACCCCTGCGCCCTGGGCCAGTGCCTTGCATTTGATGTTACCTCCACACCATCTGCCTTAAGAGGAAGGGCTGGGCAAGGCCCCTACTCCCTAGAGAAATGTCTTGGGTAGGGGAGGGTGTGGGATGGTGGGAGGGGAAGCATTAAATACAGCAACTTCTTAGAAAAAAAAAGGTGCTTGTCTTTTCCTCTTGCTCTTCACGGATGTAAAGGATTGGGCTGAGGGGCCCAGGTGGGTGTGCCAAGGACCCTCCCACACCACCCTCCACCCTTAGCACAAGTGTGGTGCCTGCTGTGTGTGCGATGACCTTCGTCTCTGCACTGTGGCCTTCTGTGCACTGTGGCCTTCTCTGCACTGTGGCCTTCTCTGCACTGTAGCCTTCTCTGCACTGTGGCCGTCTCTGCACTGTGGCCGTCTCTGCACTGTGGCCGTCTGCACTGTGGTTTACTCAGGAAGAAGACAACATCGTTCCTGTCTGAGCATCTCACCGTGTAGTAGACTAGGCATCTTCTGCTCAGCAGATTAACGGAGGTTGGTTTTAGCCGAGAAAAGCTATGGATGCCCTGGGTGGAGAAGGCTATAGATGTAGAGCCAGAATGGTTTTGGTGAGCAGTGGAGAGAAGCCGACGAGTGGCTGCTTCTAAACTGGCAGACTGTCTAAAAATCATTTCTGTTTGAGTTGGCAATGCTTTGCTAATGCTTTACAGATTTACCTTCCTCGTTATATTTGGCCCAGGCAAAGATCAAAATGAGTTTGCAGTCCTTAAACACATGCCTAAGGGAAGCTGAGACTGAAAGCTAGAATAGCTTACAGCAGGTTCGTGGAGAAGATTGTGCATATGTGCATCCATCGGCAATGGATCAATCTACAGTTGATGGGCCAGATGACGACAAGCCCAAAGCATCTGGGCCAGGAACAGTGGCTCCGAGCAGAACCCACCGAGGAGAAAGTAACTGAAAAGCCTTCCCACCCTCCAGGCCTGGGGTTTGCTTTCTTGAGCCCTCTCCAAGGCACAGGTGGAGACCAGCCTGGATGCCTGGGCCTGCAGGACCAGACAAATAAGTGGACTCGAGTGGATTTGAAGAAACCTTTATATAGATTCCATTTTACAGGAAGGGAAAACTGAGGCCTGGAGCAGAAGGAAGCAGTAGGGTAGAGTCAGAACCAGGGTCCTTAAGCCAGGCAGACTTGGCCTTAGACAGACATGCCTCACTTAGGTCCAGGAGATGCTACCAGGAAGGTATGGCTGGCAGTACCTGCGTCTGAGCTCAGGACTCCAGACCAAGAGGGAAGTCTCTTAGACCAATAGCAAAAAAATCACTTTTTAACTCAGGTGCTGTAGGTAGGGAGCAAGGGCAGCTACCCTGTCCTTTCAGAAGCTCTCCTGGGCTGTGGAAAGTGCCCATGAGCCTGGCAGATCACGGAGGAAGGAGGCAGGAGTTCCAGGCCCAGAACCTGTTGGGGAAGCAGAGAAGAGGCAATGAGGAGGGCAGGCCAGATCAACGCCCCTCAACCTTCAGCATGCCCAGGACGCGCCTGGCCACCTTACTCATGCACGTGCCTGTAGCCCGTCTGGAGCAGAGCCTAAGATTCTGCATTTCCAGCAAGTTGCTGGGTGGTTTGTGGATGCTGCTGGCCCATGGACCACAGTCAGTGGCAAGAGCTGCTAGACAATGGCAGGGAGAAATTCCCCGTCTTCACCTTTCCTCCTGCTGGAGGGGCAGAGTCAACCACTAACGGCATCGCCTCCACCCTGTCCCAGACCGTGGGAAAACCTGAGCCCGAGAACAGAGAGCCATTAACACAGCAGTGGGGCTTTGTGCAGGCCTCGCTGAGGCCAGGCTCTCGCAGATCCTCTCGGAGCTACAGGCCTTCCCCCTTTGTTTGGCAAGGGATCTGTTTCTTGCCCCAAAGCCCCAGAGGAGAGAGAAGGGCCACCTGGGGAGCCCCTGGAGCTGGGGTTTCTCCATCCTCCCTCACCTGAGTCCCAGGCTGTATTCAGAGAGGATTCCTTGAGGCCCTGGCAGCCAGGAACCCTGTCTTATGTGCCCCAAAGGCTGTAATGAAAACATTGATGACGACAGTGAGGAAGACCAAGATGGTGGCTGCGTTGTTGAGCTGGTTGAGTCGCTGCTGCTTTTCTACCTCATTCAGGTTCAGCCGTGCTGCAGGGAAGTGGAGTGGGGGAAAGGGTCAGAGGTGGAGCCACCGCACGGAGCTGCCCGCACAACACCCACCAGAGCGTGGAGAGAGGGGCCCTTCAGAAACCCATGTGGCAGAAATAAGGGAGGTGGCCATGATCGGGCTGAGATGCCTCTGCCCTCGCCAACCAGTACATGGAGCACCCTAGCGTGCTTCATCCCACCAGGACTGGGAACTTAAGCTGGGTCCTCTAAGCGTGGGGACGAGTGCTCACGGAAGAAGGGGTGAGCAAGTGAGTGAGTTAGCAGTTAGAGAGGTGCTGACACAGTCATTCAGCAGGTACTGTGGAGGGTCTGCTCCATGGGATACCAGGAGATAGGACAGGGCGCCTGCCCTCGCGGGGTAGAAGTTGTTCTTTGGGCCTCTGTTAGCAGAGGGCTCACTGCAGCTCAGCGTGTGGTTGTGAAGCTGCATGCGCCAATGCAGGGTGGCCCAGGGAACACGTGGGGCCTTTCTGCCGGCCGCAGGTGCTGAGGCAGAAGGCCTGACTGCAGGCTGGGCTCCTCACCAATGACCACGAGCAGGACACCGATGACCACCTGCAGGAGCAGGGAGAGGCTGATGAGGGTGACCAGGGTGGTGTAGTAGTGAGAGGATGGTCCCTGCTCCAGTACCGCCTTCAGCCGCATGGCGTTGGACATGAACAGGGCCACATCCAGCATGCTCTCCGCCACGCTCTTCTTGGTGGCGTAATGGTTCAGGTTGATGGGCTGGCTCCTCCTGGAGTCGGAGCTTCCGGGCTGTAGGGGAGAAAGCACAGACTTACCAAGGGGAGCTCTGGAAGGGAAACAGTTGAGAGGTGGGAGAGAGGAGAGAGGTTTTAAAGCTCTTTCCAAACCCGATGGGAAGTTCAGGGCAAATGACACCCTTAGTTTCATGGCCTGATAAAATTAAGGGTTGGACTAGAAAACCCGTAAGGACCTCTGCACTCTGAAATGACATTCTGTTGCAGTGGATATTTCCTGGAGAGTCACCCCTTCCCTCACACCTTCGCACATTTGGCTGGAGAAAGCCGGGAGGGTTCTCTGCTGCTGTAAAATGCACCTTCCTCATGCTGTTCGCTATTTTACCTGGGCCAGGCCTCAGCTTTGGGCTGTTTTCTTTTCCTCTGAGAGGAAGGCAATGAAAGGAGCTTGGAGGCTTGGGTGAAGTAGAGAAAGGCACCTCCTCTCGCAGAATGCCGTGGCCCCCAAGGCAGGGTGCACGGCTCAGCGGCTGATCATCGGCTGGATTTCCATCCCTCAGGAGCACTGGAGCTGCCGCCCGCTCAGGCACACACGCTGTCAGACACAGGCTGTCAGCATCCACATGCAGCACGCATGAGTGTATACACACAGTAATGCACACTAAACACTCAAGTCATTTTAATTATTACTTTTGGCTAGGATTTATTGAAGCATAATTTGCTCAAGCTTCTCCAGAAGCCACTAACTCCAAAAGATGAATCACAATACAAGGCATGTGCTGTGGGCCTCTGGGTTGGGCCAAGAAATTCAGACTGGGCGCCATGACCAAGGGCAATCTGCAGTCACTCAAGAGTACTTGGAAGATTGATTTAGCAGTGGTGCTTGGAACAGATTGGGCCAGGAAAGGCTAGAAGCAGGGAGAGTCATTTAAAAGTTATAGTCTTGATTTAGGATCAGAGTGAAAAGGAACTGAAGTGGAGCAAGGTGAGAAAGAAGGAATGGAGGACTCTGAAAGACACTACAGCCTGGAGGTGGGGAAGATGATCCAGCAGATCCATGACAGGACAGATGCCTGCTGAGTGGGGACGGATGGATCGATGGATGCGTGCCTGTATATGCTCAGTGATACATACTAGTTAAACACTCTTAATTTGGTTTTAATTTTTTTGGCTAGGATTTATTGAAGCATAATTTACATTTGATTTTGTTTTGAAGTATAAAATAAAGCTTCATGGATGAAGGGATGGATGGATGAATGGAGAAACTGGTGGGTGGATGGATGGATGGATGCATGGATGATTGAATGGGCAGGTCTCAGAGGGTCTGGAATGTTCCTTGTACTTCGTGCAGCCCCAGCAAGTCACTTCGCTTCTCTGTACCTCAGGGATTTACACAGAGGACAGTTGATTTACACATAGGCTAACTGATTTAGCCTATCTATCAGAACCTTTGGACTCTATGAGCCCTTAGGATACCCTGAAATGAGGCTGGGTGAGGTGGCTCATGCCCTTAATTCCAGCACTTTGAGAGGCCAAGGCAGGGGGATCACTTGAGGTCAGGAGTTTGAGACTGGCCTGGCCAACATGGCAAAATCCCGTCTCTACTAAAAGTACAAAAAAAATAGCTGGGTGTGGTGGCACATGCCTGTAATCCCAGCTGCTCAGGAGGCTGAGGCAGGAGAATCACTTGAACCAGGAGGCAGAGGTTGCAGTGAGCAGAGATCGCACCATTGCACTCCAGCCTGGGCGACAGAGTAAGATTCTTGTCTCAAAACAAAAACAAAAAACTCTGAAATGCAGTGGTGTCCAGACTTTCTTGATAGTGTAATCTCAGCATTAAGAACTGTTTTGGCCATGCATCCTCAATATATGTACATTCTTCCATTATCAACTATACATATTTTATCGGACTAATATATATATATATAGTAACACATGCAAAAGTAGAAACATTTGAAAGGATTTCACATAAAATTCAATATAAATAGAAGTTTAATTTTCTTATCCTAAAATATGGTCTCGGACACTCGTCTTTGGAGACCCAGCTCTAATCCACATGCCTGGCTACAGATTGGACCAATCCTCTCCTTAGGCCAACAGAAGGCAGCCTCTCTTCCCCAGTCCTTCTTCTAACGTTTGCCTTCAACGCTCAGCCCCACGTCTCCACCCTGCTCTTCTCGCTTCCTTTCCAAGCTCCTGACCCTTTGCTCTGTTTGCCAGGAGGGTGCGCACGCACAGACACATTCAAGAGGTACAGGGTGGTCATGAGTGCTAACAGCACCTGCTCTGACGGAATCCACCCTGGCAGCCTGTGCCCCGCAGGCTGCCCCTCTCTGACTCTGTGGACCAATCACAGGAGGATCAAACATATAGGAGTGGCTCTTTCACTCTGACCACACTCCAGGCCATCAGCTTTCTACACGGGGCAGTTCCCTGCACCTGGGTTGTTCGTTATCGAGATTCTGAGTGTCCTCAACTTCTGGTTGGGGCAGGACTCACAGAGGGTAATCAGGAGTGTGCACTTTGGCCAGTGGAGCAATTTAAACACTTTCTCTGGGAGATAAGAATGGAGACCAGCGGGTAGCATTCACTCAATAGATTGAGTGTAGATGCCAGGCAGTGCTTGGGGCTGTGAGGACCCCAATGCCAAACAAGGCATAGTTGCTGCCCCTCCTTGGGATCCCGGGTAAGCACTGGGCCACAGGCTGCTCACAACAGGCCCTGGCAAACTCCTTTTGACAGCCACCAACGTCAGGCTGGGGCCCAGGGACCACAGAAATAAGAAAAAAGGCCGTGGGCACGAAAGGAATGGAGTGCTCTCCCATCTTCCTTCGTATTTGATTTTGCTGGGGCCGGGGTTTCAGCTGGTGCTGGGGGCAGCCAGTGAGGTTGGAGGAGGTAGGGACAGAGGGCGAATGAGGACCTGCATGGACTTGGGAGGCCACACAGTGTTCAGGGCCTTTGGAAATCCAGTTCGAGCAAGGCTGGCTTGTCTAGGGCCACCTGGCCTGGTTGGTTAGGACCAGGGATCCCGGGGCCAACACTTCACAAAGGCCCATGGTCACTGTCAGCCCCAAGGCTGCAACCTGTGGTCACAGCCCATTTGGTGAAGGTTTGTCCTCCGTCTCCAAGAGCACTCATTAGGCAAGAGAGTCTCACCCCCTGCCCCCAAATTCAAAGTGTCTCTGTCCAGGCTCAACTGTGCCCCCTGGCCTCCCTGCCCCACGGCTGTGCCACCCCTCCTCTCTCTTCCCCATCCTCCAGTTTGTCCAGTAGCAGCAAGCTTTGCCCTTTCTCCTCCACCCCCTTCCCCCCAAGTGTGTTAACAGTGGACAAAACCGTAAACCCAAACCTCTAGTGGTGTGTGTTGAGCGCTGACCAAATGGTGGGGGAAGGGGTGGCGGGGGGTGGAAGGGGTGAGTCCTCCGGCGGCACAGTCTTCCCAACCTCTATGGAAAGTATTGCTATTTGTACGTTTTAACAGAGCTGGTTGGCTTTTGTTGTTAAATCAATCTAAGACCCATTGTTTCACGGAGGATGTGAGGCTCGCAGTGTTGCTTAGGGGTGCGCCTCATCCTTTCCTCTCTCAGTGCAGGGCCGGCTCAGGACCGCCTTTCAGGGCGGGATCAGGGCGTCCCCTCCTGCCCCGCAGGCGCCAGTTCTCCAGAGTGTCCACACGGTGGCGCCAGGGGCCAGAGAAGTGACGGGCCCCGCGGCTGCCGGATGGTGTTTCCACCCCGGGGAACCCACGCGCAGGACGGGATTAATGGGACACCTGGACCCCTCCGAGGCCCAGGACGGGAGCCTCGCCCACAAGTCTGGATGGGCCGAACTGAAACCCACCAAACGCGTGTGTCAAGCCAGAGTTCAAGAATCGGCCGAAGCTGAAATGGAGCCAGCGTGGGGTGCGGAGACCGAGAAGGGAGGGGCCCCCGGCACAACCTGCAGCCTGGGGGACGGCGGGTAGAAGGGCCGGCAGGGAGGCCCTGCGCGAAGGTGTCTGGAAAGGGTCCTCTCATTGCAGCATCTTGCAAAGCAGGGAACGGGTTTTTCTAATCCTTGTGGGCCAGTTTAGGTGCAGCCCTGCTCAGCGGCAGAGGGATGGATGGAATGACCCGAGGGCCCTCCCTTATAGTGGGAGGAGCGGATCAGATAAAGCCCTAAATCCTGCAGGGGGTCACCCTGTTCGCCCACAGCCCAGGGACTGGGAGCAACTCCGCAGGGGCCAGGATGATAGAGGAGTGGGGAGCGCAGCAGGGGGGCCCCCGCTCCTGCTCAGAGGAGCTGGCCCTTTAAGGCCAGGCCCGGGCGGGTCGGGAACAGAGACCCGGGAATGTGGGCGGGACTGAGGAGCGGAGCCGCCCACCGGACTCCTCACCGCTGGGTCTCGCTTGCCGCCCTCCCCTTGCCCCGGCCCCGGCCTCTGCGCCCTCCCTGCAGAGCTGGCCCGGGTGGGCTGGCGGCCTCCACCCGCCACAAGCGCACAGGGCTCTGCCCGCTCCCCGCCCCTTTTGTGCTGATCCTCGAGGAGCAGGGGACCCGTGGGCTAGGACGCCTGGTTTCTGGGCCTAGCTCTGCCTCTGGGCTTGGCACTTTGTGGTCAAATCCCATCTCTGGAGGGCAGAGGCCATGGACAGCAGAACGACACTTTGCTCTTTCACAGAAAGAAGGACAGAAGCCAAGCGGTTCCCGTCTTCCCAGGCTGAGGTCCCTCTCTCAGTGAGGCTGGCTCTCACTGCTATCTTCCTCAGGTCTCATTCTGCCCCACCCCACTTGCCCCTCCCCTGCCACTCAAGGGCGGCAGGACACTGACCCAGGACTCACTGCTTTGGGCTCCCAGGGTCCCTGTTCAAGGCGCGGTTGCCTGTGGGAAAGGCTGCCCATCAAAATCTGGCCAACCAATGACACCTGGACAGACGGGGCGTTTGGGGCGGCATGAAGCTGGAGCGCGACGAGTGCAGGGAAGGTGGGAGTAGATCCAGAGTTTGATCCGGACGCCCCTGGACCTCTGGACAACAAGAGGACTTGGTTTGGTGATTGGGATGAGGCAGGGGGTGGGGTGGTGATTGGCATGGGATGAGGCAGGGGGTGGGGGACACCACAGACCCAGCGGTTTGCCCCATTCCCGGGCCTGCCCGGCACAGTCATTACCCTCCCTCTTCCACACCCTGTCTCGTTCCAGCTCAGACTTCCCTGTCACCTAGGCCTCTTGCCAAGTCCCAGCTCCTAAGGCTGGTGCGATTCCATCCCTTGAACTCAAGGATTGCTTCATTGTTCTGCCAGACAGCCGTTTATCCCTTAATCCTTGTTGGCCTATATTTTTGTTTATTTACAGAACTTAGGTTGGATAGGAAAGGAATGCCTTTTTTAACGGAAAAGTAAACATGTTTTTACATTGTTTATCGACTTTATGGTCAGTAGGGACCATAAGCTCCAACAGATCATTCTACTCTTTCTTGGAAACAAGATTACAGGGCTGTTCTCCCAGAGGGCCGTGGAGGTTGGGTAAACCCCAGAGTGGTAAGTAACTGCCCTACCAAAAAGCCATGGAGCCCACAGATCAGTGTGTTTAGGCCCTGGGGCCTGTGGCAGGCAGTGTGTGTCCCATGGGAAGGTGTAGGCCTGGTGGGGGGAGTTGTAGCAGCCCGGAGGGCATCACCAAAGGCACCTTGACCACATCCAGCCCTGCTTTAATGAGTGAGCAGGCCCGGCCGGGAGCACTGGCGCCTTTTCTGATCTGCGAGATTGAAGGGACTGGAACACAGGCTTCCTTGGGTCCTTCCTAGCACGGAGTGATCTAGAGATGGGAAAGCTGGCTCTGAGTGGAGAATCTTGAGGATGTAGCTGAGAGACTGCTGCAGGGCATGGGTGACCCTCCCAGGAGTCATTCCTGCCAGCCCTGAGAAGACCCGCATGGGAGCTTCCTGTGTGCCAGCTCACAGTCAGGGCTACACACCAGACAGGCCCAGAGGAATAGGGGCCTGTGACCCTTCTGGTGGCCTCACAATGACCGAATGCCCGGGAAAGCCAGGCCTCCCTTGAGAAGGGGACAGTGGCAACCAAGGCTTTTGGAAAGCTGATTTCTCACAAAGGGAAAGGGTGGGTGGGTGGGAAAAGGTGCCTGGGAAGAGTGATTCGTTCAAAGGAAGGGGCTTAGGTGGGCTTCTAATTCGGTGTCAGTCCCCTTGTCAGAATTCAGTTGGGAAGGGTGCCTGGGCCTGTCCCACTGTGCGCACACACAGTGGGCTCTCAGCGCACTGGAACGATGGTGGTTCCACTTACAGAGGACATACCTTGTGTCTAAACACAGGACATGAGTCAGCTTATGTAGTCCTCACAACAGTTCTGCGAAGTAGGTGAGGGCATCATCATCACAGTTGAGAAAATGGAGGCTCAGAGAGACCAAGTAACTTGCCCAAGATCACACAGCACTGTTTTTAATCCCAATCCTCTATGTGCCAGGGCCTGTAATTTTTTTTTTTTTGAGATGGAGTTCCACTTTTGTTGCCCAGGCTGGAGTGCAGTGGCACAATCTCAGCTCACTGCAACCTCCCCCTCCTGGGTTCAAGCGATTCTCCTGCCTCAGCCTCCCGAGTAGCTGGGATTACAGGTGTGTGCCGCCACACCTGGCTAATTTTTGTTTGTTTGTTTGTTTGTTTTTTTGAGACAGAGTCTCAAAAAAAAAAGTCCTGTAGCTGGGACTACAGGCACCTGCCACCACGCCCGGCTAATTTTTTTGTATTTTTAGTAGAGACGGGGTTTCACAGTGTTGCCCAGGCTCATCTGGAACTCATGACCTCAGGTGATTCACCTGCCTTGGCCTCTCAAAGTACTGGGATTATAGGTGTGAGCCACCACGCCCGGCCTAGAGCCTGTAATTTTCACCCTTACTCTACCGCCCCCGAGAAGTGGCAGACATACTCCCTACTCCAAGGAGTTTAAGATCGAAAGATAAATACATGCAGCCTGGCTGGGCGTGGTGGCACTTGCCTGTAATCCCAGCTATTCAGGAGGCTGAGACAGGAGAATGGCTTGAACCTCAGAGGTGGAGGTTGCAGTGGGACAAGATTGCACCACTGCACTCCAGCCTGGGCAACAGAGCAAGAGTCCATCTAAAAGGCAAACAACAGAAAAACAAAAAACAAACAAACAAAAGACAGATAAAAAACAAAACATATGCAGCCTAAGATGAAAGAAGACTAGTCCCATCGGGTGCACGTGCACACTTACTAAGAGGAGGCATAACCTCTGCCTGAGTGAAACTTGTCGGAGGCTTTCCTGAATCTGCAGTGGGGCTGTGTCGCTGAGCCCCTGCACTGCTGCCGCAGAAGGGGCACTAGACCCAAAGGCAAAAGGCTCGGGTTCCAGCTGGTAAGAAGGGAGCTGGGTGACTGGAAGAATAGGGTTGAGAGAAGGAGTTTTATCTGTACCTTTTGAATTTTGAACCGTGTGAATGAACTATCTTAAAAAATAAATTTGTGGCTGGGCAAGGTGGCTCATGCCTGTAATCCCAGCAGTTTGGGAGGCCAAGGCGGGCAGATCACCTGAGGTCAGGAGTTCAAGACCAGCCTGGCCAACATGATGAAACCCCGTTTTCTACTAAAAATACAAAATTAGCTGGGTGTGGTGGTGCATGCTTATAATCCCAGCGACTTGGGAGGCTGAGGCAGGAGAATCGCTTGAACCTGGGAAGGCAAAGGTTGCAGTGAGCCGAGATGGTGCCACTGCAATCCAGCCAGGGCAACAAGAGCAAAACTCTGTCTCTAAAATAAATAAATAAATAGGCCAGGCATGGAGGGAGGTTGCAGTGAGCTGATATTGTGCCACTGTACTCCAGCCTGGGTGACAGAGCGAGACTCCATCTCAAAAAAAAATTAAAAATAAATAATAAATTTGTAACAAAAGCAAATATGCACTCTGCTATGGTCTGAATGTGCCCCCTAAAGTTTATGGGTTGGAAACTTAATCCCTACTGTAATATTGTTGAGAAATGGGAACTTTAGAGGCAATTGGGTCATGAGGGCTCTGCCCTCATTTATGTATTAATGCCGTTATCACAGCAGTGGGTCAGGTTATCTCAAGATTAAAAAAAAAAAAAGATGAGCTTGGCTCCCTTCCTCTCTCTTGTGCTTGCAAGCTCTCTGGCCCTGCCACCTTCTACCAGGGAAGGATGTGGCATGAAGGCCCTCCCCAGATGCCAGTGCAATGTTCTTGGACTTCCCAGTCTCCAGAACCATGAGCCAAATACACTTCTATTGTTTATAAATCACCCAGTCTCAGTTATTCTGTTATAGCAACACAAAACAGACCAAGACATACCCCCAAAAGGCCAGTGGTTAAAATAAACATGTTAAAACAACACTGAATTTATGACTTAATCTCACCCAGACCCTAGCTGGTCCTGCTCTGAAGTGGGAATAGTATCTGCCCTGTCTAGCACAAAGGGCTGTTAGAAAGATCAATAGGATAATGTGGGTGAATGTGCTTTGAAAACTGTGAAGCATTAAACAAATATGAGATGAGACGGAAATCTATCCCACACAGGATTATACTCCCACGTGTGGGCCTAGAGGCATTTTAAATACTGTGTTGTGACTCAGGGCCCGTCCCAGCCCCGATTTCGAAGTAGGCACCATTTATAGTCCTAACAACTTCCATTGTGTTTGAAATGCCTCCTGTACCCATTGGGCAGCTTCTCTCCTTGCTCCTGCTGGCTCTCGCCTTCGAGCCGCCTACAGGAAGGGAAACGCTCACACAAGCCCGCCTGCACTGGCTCTCCAGCGTCACTGTTACTCAAGTGTCGTCCTCTCTCCTGGGGCCCCACCCACCCTCTAGCTTGGTCCCCAGCTCCTCTTCCCACCCCTGAGGAGCGAACCCTGTGCCAGGCTCTGCGATGCTCAGACGTGCGGGGCCACACCAGATTACTCACTGTTCCCTGAACACACCCCACCCTTCCCAGCTGCTCCTGCTCTTTCCAGGACTACAGGCCTTTCTTTCTTCACCATGTTCCCCCCGGGGAAAGCCTCCCCTCCTTTCTAGACCCTGTCCACCAAGGCCCTGTTTGAAAGAAGGTCGCCTGCTCCCTGGCCTGTGCTGGCCTTGGGCGTTGTTGAGACCTCCTGAGACGGCTCCTTCTGCTGCCCACTTTAGCACACGGACCCCATCTTCCACAGGCCTGAGTCTCCATGGAGCCCAGCTCAGCACCTTGCCCACATGAGGTACAAAATGAATGATGATCGCATTGAATTTTTATGAGGCAGCTTTTTCAAAAAAGGCAAAAGTAAGGCTCTTTAAGGGTGGGGCTTCAAGCACTGTGGCTTCTGGGTGGGGGAGAGGAGTTTGGGGAGTGAATCTTCGCTCTTAAACTAAACGCCCCCACTGCAGAGACAGCCGTTTTTTCCCTGGATCCTGCCTTTGCTCAGCAGTCCTGAGAGAGCCTCAGGGAATGGATGACTGGGGCTGGAAGCTGCAGCTGGTCTTCAGGCCAAAAGCTGTAAAAGCCCAGACCCCTGAGGCCTTCTGTCTGGGGCAGGCCGCATGCAGGCTCCCTGACTGCAGCCTTCCCCTGCCAAGAGCAGTGATCTCGCCCTTAAAAATCAACAGTCTCTAATCCACGTCGGGGTGGGGTGTCTTTTGCGTGTTATTCCAGCAATAATACGGAACTGGTCCAGAAACCTCCTCTGAGCCCTGGGCACTGTCTCACTGACAGCTCCAGCCCTTGCCCCGAGCTGCAAACTGGGGCCTAAAGCTGCAGCCCCGAGAGGCCACGTGGGGCGAGGCCTCCCCGGAAGGCCTGCGGCGCCGCCGTTGTCCACCAGGGGGCGCCAGGAAACAGCGTGGCGAGGTCCCGGCTCAACCCGCCAGCGCGGGCGCACCCGGGCTTTGACCCCTTTGTGATGGAGGAGACGGACGGGTTTCTCTCCAACAAAAGGGGGCCGTACATTACAGACAGAAGCAGAGTGTGTAGGGAAGAACAGGAACGCACGCGCGTTGGAACCGGAACTCGGGCCTGCTTGCCTGCTTATTTATTTTAGTTATTACTATTTTTTGAGGCAGGGCCCTGCTCTGTCGCCAGGCTGCGGTGTAGGGGCCCAGTCCTAGCTCACTGCAGCGGGACCTCCGGGGCTCAAGGGACCCTCCTGCTTCAGTCTCCCGAAGTGCCGGGACTGCAGGCGCGAGCCGCCTCCCCGGCCTCCTTGCCCTTTCTTAGGGAGCTTTTTCCACCTCCCCTGCAAGAGGCCGTTTTGTCAGTGGCTTTCAGAAAAGATTGTTGTCATCTCGGGGTTCAAAGTTAATCGTGGATTTACCTACCACACAGACATTTCCAAAGCATCGATCTGCTCCCTCTCCATATCCACCCTAAACAAGAGAACTAACCAATCAGCGCCCTGTCCTGGGGCTTCCAGACCCATCTGGCCTTTTGCTCTTTGCTCTATGCCCACTTTAGCTTTGAGGTTCTCAGAGACATTCCCCAAAGCCCTCCCAGCCGATCTCTGCTGACTTCAATCCTACTCATCCCTCAAGGGCTAACAAAATTGCTAAAATTTAGACAGTAATAATTAAATAATGATATTGCTGTACGTCAGGCATGACTCCACGAAGCAGGTGTTAATACAGATGGTCCCCAGCTCTTGCACCATCGTAAGTGATACACTTTACAAACTGTGCTTCGAGTAGCCATACAACCACTCTCTCTTTCACTTTCAGTACATTATTCAATAAATTACACAAGATATTCAGTACTCTATTATAAAGTAGGCTTTCTGTTAGATGATTTTGCCCAGCAGTAGGCTAGTGTAAGTGGGCTGAGCATACTGAAGTTAAGCTAGGCTAAACTATGAAGTTCAGTAGGCTAAGTGTATTAAATGCATTTTGACTTATGATATTTTCGACTTACTATGGGTTTATCGGAATGTAGCTCTATCATAAGTTGAGAAGCAATAGTAGTCTCACATATATATTTATGTGTATATATATGTGTATATATTTATGTGTATATATATATATTTTTTGGCACGATCTTGGCTCACTGCAACCTCCACCTCCTGGATTCAAGTGATTCTCCTGTCTCAGCCTCCCAAGTAGCTGGGATGTAGTCCCATTCTACAAGTGAAGAAGTTGAGGCTCTAGGCCGGGCACAGTGGCTCACGCCTGTAATCCCAGCACTTTGGGAGGCCGAGGTGGGCGGATCACCTGAGATTGGGAGTTCGAGACCAGCCTGACTAACATGGAGAAACCTCATCTCCACTAAAAATACAAAATTAGCCGGACATGGTGGTGCGTGCCTGTAATCCCAGCTTCTCGGGGGGCTGAGGCAGGAGAATCGCTTGGACCCGGGAGGAGGAGGTTGCGGTGGGCCAAGATCGTGCCATTGCACTCTAGCCTGGGCAACAAGAGCAAAACTCCGTCTCAAAAAAAAAAAAAAAAAAAAAAGTTGAGGCTCAAATTGGTCAAATGCCCAAAGTCACCAGATACTAAGGGATGGCCCCAGTGTCTAAATCCCAAGCCTGCGTTTTTTCTCCTATATGCCAGTGGTTCCCCACATGTGCTCCTTGAAGTAGCAGCAGCAACATCATCTGAAAACTCACTAGAAATGAAAAATTTTAAAATTTTTGTAGAGATGGGGTCTCACCACGTTGGCCAGGCTAGTCTTGAACTCCTTAGTTCAAGCAATTCTCCCACATCAGCCTCCCAAAGTGTTGGGATTACAGGCATGAGCCACTGCACCAGGCCCCGAGATCACCCTTTTATTTTTATTTTTTTAAGACAGGGTCTCCCTCTGTCACCCTACGGAAGGAGACCATCCCTCACGTTGTCTTATGCCCATTTTCTGCCTCCAAAGAAAGAAGAAGTAAAAACTAAAAGGCAGAAATGAAATCCACAAGCAGACAGCCCGGCACCACACCCTGGGCCTGGTAGTTAAAGATCGACCCCTGACGTAATCAGTTATTTGTATAGAAAAGCACTGTGAGGGTCCCTGTCCTGTCCTGTTCCATTACCGGTGCATGCAGCCCCCGGTCACGTGCCCCCTGCTTACATTCAATCGATCACGACCCTCTCACGTGCACCCCCTTAGAGCTGTGAGCCCTTAAAAGGGACAGGAATTGCTCACTCGGGGAGCTCGGTTGTTGGAGACGTGAAACTTGCCGAAGCTCCTGGCCGAATTAAGCCCTTCTTTCTTCAACTCAGTGTCTCAGGGGTGTTGCCCATGTCTTGTCCTGTTACAACCCAGGCTGGAGTGCAGTGGTGCAATCATGGCTCACTGTAGCCTCAAACTCCTGGGCTCAAGTGATCCCCTTGCGATAGCCTCCTGGGTAGCTGGGACTACAAGTACATGCCACTACACTATATTTTTAAAACATTTTTTGTAGGAATGTGGTCTCGCTATGTTGCCCAGGCTGATTTTGAACTCCTGGCCTCAAGGGATCCTCTCATCTTGCACCCTCAAAGTGCTGGGATTACAGGCATGAACCACTGCACCCAGCTGAGAGCACCCATTTTTTAAGTATTAGAGCTGGCCTTTGAACCCAGCCAGGCTCTGGATTCTATGTCCTTAACTGCTACAGCCCTGGAAGCATAGGCTGTGTAAGTCCCTCAACGATGGGGACCAGTCTAAAATATCTATAGGTAGCATATCTAGATCATTCCAGAGAGGAGTGAATGGATCGAAACCGTCTTTCGAACCAGCAGCCAGAGGCCCCAGCAGCTCCTGTCTTCCCGGCCCAGTGCTGCCGGCTGCTGCTCCTCATGAGTCTGTAAGGGTCTAGTGCTTTTATTGCCAGATCCTTTTCATGTCCTCACTCAGAAGCACTTAGAGCCTCTCTTTTTTGCTGAACCTTAGATTTTGTGGTGGAGCCTCAATCCAGACAGGAAACCTAAACACGGGTAAGTGGAAAGGACTTTCAGAACAATTAATCATGAAGCAAAATATCAACATTCCACATAAGGGTGTATATGAATTTTGTATGTCCCCACTAGATTATACATTTCCAAAAGGTAAGAGTTATTTCCTCAGGATTTAAGGCAATTAGAATAAGAAGCAATGAGAGTTGAGCCTACAATCTCTGGCTATCGTCCAGGTGAGACCTCATGAAGTAGATCAGATCTGACAGTGAGATGGGAAAAAGGGAAGGTGGTGAATTTCCCACCCCACCCAGCCCTGCAGACAGCCTGCCAAGATTCCTGTTGAGTTCAGTGCAACAAACCTGTTTCCAGCTCCTAGCACGAGCTAGGCATCTAGGATACAACGAAGATCCCTGCCTTCCCAAAGCCCCTGCGAAAGAAAACTAGAATCTTGGGACCCCCAAATTCACTATGCCGAAGAGAAAGTTAAGCTTGGACGTGGAGTCACACAAAACAAAACAAAACAAAACAAAACAACTGCCTTCCTTGTGTTCCAAACGGCAGTCATTTCACATGCTTACTTTACCTTACTTAAAATGCGGATTCACTGAGCCCAGGACAAATCCATAATTGATCCGCCCCCCACTCCCTCTTGTCACATGTAAAATGTAGATTCATTGAGTACTATCAGAGCCTCACAAGAATGTACCCGCAGCCTCACTGCCTACCCAACCTCCTTTAAAAAATCTTCCCCTCTTGCTTTGCTCTTTCCCTTCAAATATTGAAATTCCCAAAATCCTCCTTGGAAAAAGCATAGGTCGCAGATCCTACGGTGTTTCTTTTTTCTGAGTTCACCCTCAACCTTGGCAAAATAAATCTCTCTTCAATGGAGATCTGCCTCAGTCACGTTTCGGTTTACATTCTATTCTCCTAATCCCCTAAAATGACGAAGCTTAGCAGAGAATAAGTGTATAAAGGGGGAAGCCAGGAGATAGAGAACTTATCCATCCCTCCCCAGTGGAAAAGCTTCATGGGAACAAGGGGGCGCGCCTCGCCTGGCATGCTGAATGAATGAAGGAGTGAATAAATGATGCATTTGTCAGCAGTGTGCGGTGGCTCACACCTGTAATCCCAGCACTTTGGGAGGCCGAAGCGGGTAGATCACTTCACTTGAGGTCAGGAGTTTGAGACAAGCCTGGGCAAAATGGTGAAACCCCATCTCTACTAAAAATACAAAAATTAGCCAGATGTGGTGGTGGGTGCCTATAATTCCAGCTACTCAGGAGGCTGAGGCAGGAGAATCACTTGAACCCGGGAGGCAAATGTTGCAGGGAGACAAGATCACGCCACTGCACTCCAGCCTGCATGACAGAGAGAGACCCTGTCTCAAAAAAAAAAAGATCCATTTGTCATTCACTGTATTCATTCAGAAGAGACTTCAAAGGCAGGACCAGGGGGAGCTGAACTCCATGAACCTCTTCAGTGGCACCTTCTGGGGGTGCCCGCCAATGGCTGTAGCACACAAACACCTCGACTGCGCTGCTGACTCCCCTCCGTATGCCACGGCAGCCACAATCTGTTTTCTGTGTGTGTGTCTGTGTGTGTGTCTGTGTGTGCAGAGTGTCTGTGTGAATGTGTGTGTGTGCATGTGTCTGTGTGTCTGTGTCTGTCTGTGTGTGTGTGCCTGTGTGTATTCATGTTTGTGTGTATGTGTGTGTCCATGTCTCTGTGCGTGTGTCTGTGTGAATGTGTGTGTGCATGTCTTGTGTATGTGTCTCTGTGCCTCTGTGTGTGTGTGCGTGTGTCTCTGTGCCTCTGTGTGTGTGTGCGTGTGTCTCTGTGCCTCTGTGTGTGTGTGCGTGTGTCTCTGTGTGTGTACGTGTGTCTGTGTGTGTGTGTCTGTCTCTGTGTGTGTGTGTGTGTCTATTGTCCCTGAGCTCAGCAGTATCCTGGGTCCTGGCCATAGACCCATAGATGAGACAGGCTACAGACAAGGCAGGGTTACTGGTGCACTATCTGGAGGGAGCTCCGGGGGCCCAGGAGGTCCAGATAGAGAAGTCCCTGAGCGCTGAGTCCGGGGATCAAAGCCCGTCCTGATTGGTGGGCCAGCCTGAATCAGCTGCACCTGCCAGCTTCAGCCAATCCAAGGAGGCCTGGGCCTGGAACCAGCCTGCCTGGATTGCCCTGGCCGTAGGACTCATGCCTTTTCCCTGCCAGCAAAGCAGGTCCAGCTTGGGTCCTCACACCGGGGCTCTCCTGTCCTCCCTCAGGATTCGAATGTGGCCAGTCGCACATTCTCCCAGCGCCGACACCTGCACCTGAGCAGCAGCTCTGTGAAGTGGGCCAGGGTCTGGTCTGGGGAGAAGGTAAGCGGGGGAGGGCCGGCAAGCGGGTGCAGGGATCCAATTGTGCTGCTGACCGTCCAGCTCACGCAGCTTCGGTGCTTCCCAGCTCACTCGTCTGTAAAAAGAGGAGATGCCCCCTCCTCCTCCTGGTGAGAAGCTAGTATCTGGTGAAATAGGAGAGCTGCTGCCAAACTCAGCAAAACCCTCAGCAAAAGTCAATGTAAGTCCCAGGCGATGTCTCACTCAGCCCCAAGGTGTCCTGAGAACCAGATTCTCCCTGGACTCTGAACACACAAACAGCCCAGCCCCAGAGGGATTCCAATC
Organism: Nomascus leucogenys; assembly: GCF_006542625.1. Classification (NCBI taxonomy): domain Eukaryota; kingdom Metazoa; phylum Chordata; class Mammalia; order Primates; family Hylobatidae; genus Nomascus; species Nomascus leucogenys. The sequence goes on along the minus strand of NC_044403.1, from coordinate 32,122,575 downwards.
CACAGCCTCTCCCTAGCTCCCTGCACTGACCCCATGCGCGGCCAGGCTCCCTGTGCATCCCCCTTCACTTCTCACAGAGGCCCTGTGAGGGGAAACAGGCTCCAGAGAGGACGGAACCTACCCAAGGTCACACGGCTGGGAGATCAGAGGCAAGACTTGAACCTGGGTCTGTCCTCACCACTGTGTTCCTCCTCCCGCAGGTCTTAGGCCAGGGCCCTGGGGAAACCTTTCCTTCAGTGCCTAACACAGAATTTGGCTGTGAGCGTGTGCTCAGGAGTGAATGAATGAATGGACGCAGGCAGGCATGCTAGTCCTGCCCTTAGCACTGGCCCAGATTCAGGCTAGAAGTACCCTTTCCACAGCTCAGGGCGATGCCCCAGGGCAGCCAGGCAAGTGTCAGGTCCCTGCTGTGCCCTCACCCTCTTTCTAAAAATACCAACGAGCGAGAGACCTCCAAGGCCACCAAACAGATATCCAGTTGTTCTCTGGGGTCAGTCCTTCACAGCACGAGGCTGCCACCTGGCACCTGCTGCCTCTGGGCCTCCTGCCTGACTGCTGACCCCTGTCATCGCCGTGACTGTTCACTGCAAGGCAAAGTCCAATTTGGCAGAGGTGGGGACTCCTGAGCAGCCAGCACAGCTTGGCCCAGCCTCGCCCATGCTGAACTGTGGGATGCCAGGACAGCTTGGGGGTCTCCAGCCCTCAGCCCAATCAAAGCAAACCCTTCTTTTTTGCTGGGGCTCCATTTCCACAACCATGAAATGGAGGCGGTCAACCCCTGCAAAGCCTCGGAGTGTGAGTGGCAGCCTGGCTTGGGGACGTGGACACTTAGAGCCAGGACAATGGAGTGGAGACCTGGGCCTGCCCCTTCATAGCTGCATGGCTTGAGAGCTCTCTCAGTCACCTACTAAAAATGGGGATTGTAAGATTACAGAACAGTGATGGTATTAACCTACTTTTAAAGATCTATATTTGTATACTGAGATCAATCTGATAGGATGCAGACTAAAATTATCATCCTGAGGCAATAGGATATCAGATATTATTTTCTTTTTTTGCTTTATCTGTATTTTCTAATTTTTCTTCAATGAACATTTGGAGTAAAAAAAAAACCCAAAATGTTAAAGCAACAACCCGATAATTAGTACTTAAGTATTTGTCTTGACTTACAGAACAGTTTGAGAATCATGTTTATGAAAGTGGTTTACAAACTGTAAAGTTCTTTGCAAATGTAAATAGTTCTTACACTTTTCTCCAAGGGCGTTTTGGAACTACATGGATGGGGAGAGAATCGTTTCCTGGCCAGATGCGCTGCTCACACCTTTAATCCCAGCACTTAGGGAGGCTGAGGCGGGCAAATCACTTGAGCCCAGAAGTTCCAGACCAGCCTGGGAAATATAGCAAGACCCTGTCTCCACAAAAAACATTTTTTGGCTGGACACGGTGGCTCATGCCTGTAATCCCAGCAATATAGGAGGCTGAGGTGGGCTGATCACCTGAAGTCAGGAGTTTGAGACCAGCCTGGCCAACATAGTGAAACCCCATCTCTACTAAAAATAAAAAAATTAGCCGAGCATGGTGGCACCTGCCTGTAATCCCAGCACGTTGGGAGGCAGAGGCAGGTGGATCATCTGAGATGAGGAGTTTGAGATCAGCCTGGCCAACATGGTGAAACCCCGTATCTACTAAAAATACAAAATTTAGCTGGGTGTGGCGGCACGTGCCTGTAATCCCAGCTACTCAGGAGGCTGAGGCAGGAGAATCACTTGAACCTGCGAGGTGGAGGTTGCAACGAGCCGAGATTGCGCCACTGCCCTTCAGACTGGGGGATGGAGCGAGACGTCTCTCAAAACAAAAACAAAAACAAAAATTTAATTAAAAATAAAAGCAGGCCAGGGGCACGCTCACACCTGTAATCCCAGCACTTTGGGAGGCAGAGGCAGGTGGATCAGGAGTTCGAGACCAGCCTGGCCAATATGGTGAAACCCCATCTCTACTAAAAATAAAAAAAAATTAGCTGGGCTTGGTGGCGGGCCCCTGTAGTCCCACCTACTTGGGAGACTGAGACAGGAGAATCGCTTGAACCGGGTAGGCAGAGGTTGAAGTGAGTTGAGATCGCGCCACTGCACTCCAGCCTGGGAGACAGCGAGACTCCGTTTCAATAAACACATAAATAAAAGCAAATCCTTCTCTTTGCTAAGGCTACGTTTCCACCGCCCTGAAATGGAGGCTGTCTCTGCAGTGACCTTCACCTGCAGGAACCTGCTCACACAAACCACTGCCGCCAGTGGTTCTCTCCCTGCCATTCACTGGGCTCTGGTGGTGTTTGTTCTGGGCTCTGGGGCTCTGGGCTTCCCTGCTGCAAGCTTTTAACCCTTAGCGTGAGCAGATGGTACAACTGCCCATGCCAAGAGGGGTCCATACCAACTTCCGGAGTATACAAGGCCAAAGGGAAAGATTAGGTTTGCCGGGGGCAATCCCACACCAGGAAGCCCCATGACTCAACAGCGTCACCCAGGATTTCAGTGTCAGTTCTACCCTCATCAGGCAGGCAACGGTTGGAGGAAGGGAATGGTTGGAGATGTGAAGCCTGGGCTCAGCACAGGCACGGCCACACTGTGTTGCACCCTGGCCTGCTCTGCGGATGAGTCAGCAGCATTGATTAAGCACCCACTGTGTGCAATGTCCTGAACTCTGTGCTGAGATGATAGCTCTGTTTGCTTTCCAGCTGATCAGCAAATATTTATTGAGCATCTGTCTATGTGGGGCAAGTCAGAGTACAGAGGGCATGGCTCAGAGAGGAATAGCTCAGACGGAGTTTGTGATTAATTACAGGAATGGGTGCCAAGTGAGAGATACAAAGGGTGGAAGAGCAGGAGCGCCTCCATCCAGGGGCGTGGAGGAGGCTCTGTGGATCTCAGGGCCATCTCAGCTGGCTCCAGACAGACAAGAAGACTCCTTCAGTGTTCTGGTAATCACAGAAGCCCTGCCTTGGGAACCAGAACCTTAATAGAGGAGACTGGTAAAAGGTTTCCAAATGAGCGTTAATGTAACCCACAGTAATTTGCATGGCCCAGTAAAAATGAACATATGGGGCCCCTCGTTCAAATTGATTAAGAGTAAGCCTCAGGAATCCTAAAACAGGAAAAAAAAAAAAAAGATTCAGAATTTCAAGATGGCAAAAGCAGAGAATTAGACCAAACGCAGGACCCTTCTCAGCACGGGGCGCTCCTGAACAAGCCCTAGGAAGCCAGCCCAGCCTACCTGGAGGAGCAGGAGATAAGAATTTGGGATTTCTGGTTACCAAGAGGATCACAGGCCTTGGGAAAGCAAGTGACTGCTTCATTATTTCCATCCTGGGTCAAGGTCGGCCTCCAGAAGGTGAGATGGCCCAGCCGGATCTGGCTCTGTCCTTAGCCTTCCCTCTGGTGGCCTGCCGCTCTCAGATGACGGCGTCAACAAGGCCAGAGGCCGCTGGCTCTTCCCTCAAAAGCCAGGACCAGGGAGCAGCGCAAAATGCAAACGCCAAGGCCTTCGCTGGTGGAAGGGGTGGGAGCTGCTTCTCCCCGGGCAGCGCGCTCCCACTCAAAGGCATCCAACCTCAAAGTGCATAAGCTCCCATCCGCCCACAGGGCATGCGTTTCAGCCCTATGTCCAACCATCCCGTCTTATCAATCAGGACACAGAACCATCGGGGCAAGGGACCTCTCCAAGGCAACAGAACTGGGCAGTGCTGAAACTGGGACAAAGGCTTCTGTGACTCCCACCACGTCCTTTCCCCAACAGCCAGGTGCCTTTCTGTGCCCTCTGACTGGATCGAAGGGACCCAGGTGTGGGGATCCCTCTGTAGTGACCTTCCCCTTCGGGGACCTGCTCGCACGAGAATCACTGCCGCCCACAGGGGACGCCATTCACCGGGCTCTGGTGTTGCGGAACGGAGTTGAAGTTTGGATGGAGGAGCTCACTGTCCCCTCTGCAGACCTTTAACCCTTAGTGTGAGCAGATGGTAGAACCCCTGCCCGTGCCAAGAGGGGTTCACACCAACACCTGGGATAGACAAGGCCAAAGGGAAAGTGCAGTTTCTCTTCTCGCTACTAAACACCTGTGGGAGGAGGAGGCTCAGCCCTTCCTGTGGGTTGAACCCTGCCAGGGTTCAACAGTATTGGACTAGAGTCCTGATCTGGGCCAACGAAAAGACTAGGGGACCAGGAGGCAAGAGTCAGCTCACCAGGACGGGCTGCGAACGGGGAGGTCTGCATCCAGGGTGAAGCTGCCTTCCACAGGAAGCAGGCAGCCCTGGGAATGCAGACAGGCTGAACCCACAGCACAGCCCCCATGGCAGGAGCAACTCCCGGTCAAGCGGCGGCAGGAAGTGCCCCAAAGGTGTCCACTGTTTATCGTGCAGGACAGAATGTCTGCACATGCGCCGTCTTGCAGCATTTGCACAGCTGCCTAAGGACAGAAGCTGAGGCTGCATTGTAAGGACACGCAAAGGGAACCCGGGAGGAATGAAGTCCTTTTCTTAGGGCTCTTCAGGCTCTCTGACCAGTGAAGTTCTAGAGCTGGGAGGGGAGCTGGGCCTTCCTAGTCTTGGTCTGATGCCTGTGGTCTGGCCTCTGGCCACTCTCCACCTCGCCCTGCCCAGCACTGAGCCATTCTTCCCTGCCCCGGGGCCTCTGTGCGGGTTGGGGGCCAGGGTGGCCAGGGATCCCGCACATCACAGGCAGGTCACCAGGATTTGTAGAGCAGATTCAACACCCCATCCCCCGTGTTTGAAAAGCCCTCTGGGCCCTTCCTCGCCATCCACGCAGGAAGCTCTTCCTTCCATCAGCTAGTTATTTCCACCACAGGGCCTTGGTGACACCGCCCACCTGCCCACTATCTGTTCTCTCACTGGACGGGGAACTCCTTCAGGGCAGGAGCCGTAGTATGAGCCTGGCACTTACTGACAACTGGTAGCTGTTTTTTTTGAGACAGAGTCTTGCTGTCGCCCAGGCTGGAGTGCAGTGGCGCGATCTCGGCTCACTGCAGGCTCCGCCCTCCGGGGTTCACACCATTCTCCTGCCTCAGCCTCCCGAGTAGCTGGGACTATAGGCGCCTGCCAACACGCCCGGCTAATTTTTTTTTGTATTTTTAGTAGAGACGGGGTTTCACTGTGTTAGCCAGGATGGTCTCGATCTCCTGACCTCATGATCCGCTCGCCTCGGCCTCCCAAAGTGCTGGGATTACAGGCGTGAGCCACCGCGCCCGGCCAACTGGTAGCCGTTTTATCCATGAAGGGAGGGGACGACCCACGCAGACCTACACTTTAGACATGAAGCGACAGCCAACATAGTCCCCCGCCAGGGTGTCATCCTTCCACGATGTAAACACAGACAGGTTTCCCCTTGAAAAAAATTCCCACCATGTGAAAAGCCAAATCAATTTACAAGACAGCAAAACGGCGGAGGGAAGGGATGGAAGGGTTGGAAGGGACGGAAGGGATGGAAGGGATGGAAGGGTTGGAAGGGATGGAAGGGATGGAAGGGATAGAAGGGATGGAAGGGATGGAAGGGTTGGAAGGGATGGAAGGGATGGAAGGGACGGAAGGGAGGAGCCGTCTTGCAAATGGACTCCCGCAGACTCCTTCACAGAGTCCACTGTGTGAATCGCTTTCTAACCTTAGAATGAGGAAAACCTTTATAACCATGACATCAAATCCGGAAGCCATAAAGGATCAATACATCTGACTGCATAAAATTAAAATTATTTGAATGCAAAATAATAATAGCATATACCCTTATAGTGCTCATTTCACGTCAAACCCTGCACAGAACACTTTGTATATCTGAAGTTGTGTCATTCTCATAACAATCCCTGGGATAAGTACTGTCCTTATCTGAGGGACTCTGAGGATAAGTAACTAAACTATGGTCATTCAGCTAGTAAGCTACAGACAAAACCAAGTAGCCTGCCTTCAGAGTGTGTGCTCCAGCCATTTCCTCAACCACCACACACCACACAAAATCAGGAGACAAAGAAAAACGAGGGGAACACTGCTGCACAGAGCACAAAGGACTGATTATCCTGAAGTCTGTGGAGGCCTTAGAAATGAGCCAACAGAAAAAATGAGCAAGCCCCTGAAGAGACATCACAAATGTGTATAATAGATACGATAGCCTACATGATTGGTGAAGATTTAAGAGACTGATGATACTCAGTGTTGGTGAAGACACGGCTAAGCAAGCACTTCCACATCCTTGGTAGAAGTGTAAATTACTACCAAATGTACCAGAATTGTTACAGTCATTTTTTTGGAGGACAATTTGACAATTATCTATTAAAATTTAAAATAGTCTTACCTAGTAAGTCCACTTCTAGGAGTCTCCCACAGAATATGTCTCCTGCAGAAAATGCTCCCCAAAGCTCAAAAAGACAAGCTATTCAATGCATCATTATTGAGAATGTCAAAAACTGAGAGTAAGCCTAATTGTAATCAATGGTGTGTGGGCTAAATAAACTGGCCCACAACCACACAATTAAATACCACATATGTCTTTGAAAGGGAGAGGTGTTCTTGTTCAATCAGTAAAAAACAATGGACAAAATGAAACAAAACAAAAAGAATGAGGTAGATCCCTATGTGTAGATACAGAAGATATCTAAAATGTATTTAAGGGGGAGCAAGTCAGTAAGAACATGATATGATTCTATATTGGTAAAAATGAAACAAAATATTCAGAGGATCTACCTTATATTTCTATGTATTAGCATAAGCATACAAAACAGATATGGGAGGAATTTACATCACACCAAGGACTTTCCCTTTCTTTCTAAGTTATGTATTTTCCCAATTGTAGGTTGTTTTCTCATGGGAGTTTGGTTTCAGTAAAAACCAGGAAACCTGCTAGACAAACTCTAAAAGGGCTGTAACACTTCCACTTCTCATTTTTCACAACGAAGACATCATCCTTTTATAATCAGTAAGAATATAACAATGATGAAATTAAATATGCGATAAATAGCAAAAAACACCCTTCCCTGTTTCTTTCTTTCTTCTACAAGCATGTGCTGGGTGTGCCTCCTGAGTCCTCGGCACTGATGTCTCAGGTTGGACATGCAGAGACGGATCCATACGGCTCCTGCTCTCAAGAAACTTTTGGAATGGGGCAGACAGATGGTAAATTTGGGGGAGATTGTCTCCCGGACTCAGTTTTCCTCCGTGGGGTGAGGCAGATGGGCTGCTGTGGCGGCCGTCTCAGAGAGGACGAGATCTCCCTGTCAGGACCCAAGGGGTCCTAGGGTACGGGTAGAAGGCAGAGGTGGCGCGGTGTGGGGCGGCCGATCAGGGAGGGGCTGATGAGGTGCTTAGGCTTTGTCCTGAGGGCAGCAGGGAGCAGCAGGAAGGTTATCCTCAGCTAGTGGCATCCTTAGAGCAGCATTTTATTTTTCATTTTTGTTATTTTTTGTAGAGACGGTGTCTTGCTATTTTGCACAGGCTGGTCTGGAACTCCTGGTCTCAAACAAGTGGTCCTCCTGCGTCAGCCTCGCCATGTGCTGCAGCAGCATTTTAGCAGGAACATGATGGAGGCGGCTCAAAGGATGGGCTGCAGCGGAGAGCCATGCGCGCGGAGCCCTGCTGGAGTCTGCAGCACAGCACTGGCAGTGGGTACAAAAATGGGACTGCCCCAAGACAGGGCGAGGAAACAGAACTGGCAGGACTGGGTGAGCGATTGGAGGCTGAGGGTGGGGAAAGGGAGGGGTGGAGGGCGACAGCCTGTGCCTCTGGCTGGGTGGCAACTTCGTGCCTTCATGGTCTAAAAGTGCACCCTCAGCATTGCAGCCCCGGTAGGACTCAGCTGGTGAACAACTTTCCAGGAACGTGGCTCTTGTGTAAAAGGGGCACCTTCGGTAATGTGCACAGACGCCGTCGCCTGGTGGGATGACAGCAGAGTCTGCCCAGCCACTGCCCAGGGCGCTTGGAAGCCTATCAAGGGCATAGTCCTTTGTGGCTGATGCTTACAGCTGATCAGAACCCAGGACACTGGCACTTACTATCAAGGTTACAGGGAGGTGGCAGAGAAAAGAAGTTCAGCGAGAGTGGTGCCTCTTTTCAAAATGGTGTGACAGTCCCTAGGTTCCCTGGCTCCTGTTTCTGGATTCAGTGTTGTGAGGGCCTCTCACCTTCATGTGGTTTGTGTGAACCAACCATCAGGGCAGTTTAGGTATTGCAGGGTGTTGGGGCCCCAGTCCTTAGCAGGGTTCAAGCAGCGGGTGCCATGCCTAGATCTTACAATTCCCGGCAGCATCTCCCCTCACCTCCTGCTTGCTGACAGCACGTAGCTGGGCAGAAATAGCCCTGCCACTCATGCCCAGCTGCACACCCCTCAACAGCCTGGGGCTGTGCGCTCTCCTGATGCAAGGTCCTTTCTCCTAGTCATGACTGCTAAGACCTGCTGCCCAGGACTGACTGCTGACTCATCTACTACGTTGGTCAGAGGGTTGGGGGCAATTCTGATCGCAGAAGCCCTCTGGATGGGCAGTGCTAGCGGAGTTCCATAGAGCTGGCCTTATGGGCGGTGCTAGCAGAGTTCCATAGAGCTGGTCTTAAAAGCAGGGGCCTTTTGGCTGAGCTCCGAGTCCCTGGAGGGACAGTGTCTGCTGTGAACAGATGTCACAGAGGGAGCAGTGTGGTGTCACCAGTCTGGCTTCTCTCCCCAGGTCCCTTGGGCACATCTTATCTCATCGTGCAGCTGGGCTGGGGTGCTCCAGGCTTTGTGGGAGCTGGCCGCGAGGGCCAAGGGTGTTTCTTCAGAGATATTTCTCAGGTTCTGGCCTCACTGGAACAGGAAAGCCTCTGAAAGAGTGAAGTGGCCGGCGGCAGGTGTGGTGCGTGACTTAACTAGTCAATTTTGAGCAAACAGAGGGCCCCAGGCATTTTTCCCAGGTCACCCCCTTGCCCCTCCTGCTCTGCTCATCCTTCCAACTGTTCCTTTAGCCTGAAGGCCTGGAGCCCCAGCCACCGGGCTGCAGCCAAACGCACATCTTGTTTGCATTCTTGGTGAGCTTTCCATTAATCTGTGACATGAAAAATGGGAACTTTCAAGTCAGAATGGGGTCAAGTCTGGCTTTACTACCTGCTAGCTAGGTGACCTTGGACAAGTTATGTTGTCTGAGCCATAGTGTCCCCAAGTGCAAAATGGGGTAAATGATAGTCCCTACCTCACTGGGTTGCTGTGACAACAGTAGGACACACTACATATAAAATAGTTCGGTGCTGCTAGATAACATGACGGAGTTATCATTGCCGGAGGGATTCAGAGTGGACTCGTCATGGTACATTCTTGTGAATATCCAACAAAAAGGTGTTGAACAAATGGAGAACAATATTAGACACAGATTATGAAGAAACAGAATAACTAGCTTCTCTGGCCAGGCGCGGTGGCTCACTCCTGTAATCCCAGCACTTTGGGAAGTTGAGGCTGGCGGATCACTTGAGATTAGGAGTTCAAGACCAGCCTGGCCAACGTGGTGAAACCCCGTCTCTACTGAAAATACAAAATTAGCCGGGCGTGGTGGCGCATGCTGGTAATCCCAGCTACTTGGGAGGCTGAGGCAGGAGAATTGCTTGAACCCAGGAAGTGGAGGTTGCAGTGAGCCGAGATTGTGCCATTGCCCTCCAGCCTGGGGACCAACAGAAAAACTCCATCTCAAAATAAAAAAAAAATTCAGTTACAGATTATTTGGTTAGTTGTAAGAACCAGAACATACTAAGGAATGTAGTCCAAGTCCCAGCTCTGTTCAGGGATAAAAACTGTCTTTATAAAAATTAGTGAAAATAAGCCAACTGAAATTCATCTCGGAAAAGTTATGAAAAGAACAGTAAAACACACCTTAGGAAAACAGCAAGGAAGAACAAAATTAAGATAATTACAGAAATTTGTGAGTTACAAGGATATCAGTAGATTGAGTAAATGAAACTATAGAATGGATTTTTTTAAAGAAAAGGAAAATAAATCCTCTTCCTAAAAATGCAATCAAGAAAAAAACAGGGAAAAAAATGAATAGACAAAAGTAGAGTGGATACATATGTTATAAATATAGTAGGAAAGAAGATTTTTTAATGGAAAAAATCCAGAAATCTATGTTAAATATAGGACCCATTCTCAATTTATTAGGTTCACTGCAATACTAACTTGGTGTAATGACTACATTGTTCATTTGGTAAAATATTAAGGCACAGTTACTAACAACTCTTAAGGGAAGAAAAGAATAAGAAGGTAAGAATTCCCTGCAATACGTCAACATTTACTACTCAGTCAACTCTGAAACAGATCTGAAAACCTAGTGAGTGTTAGAGAAGCGTCACAGGCAGGGCGCAGTGGTTCATGCCTGTGATGAAGCTCCCAGCGTCATCAGAAATTTGTGAGTTACAAGGATGAAGCTCCCATCTTCATCACAGCTTCCCAGCACTGTGGGAAACTGAGGTAGGAGGATCACTTAAGCCCAGGAGTTTGAGACTAACCCGGGCAACAGGGCAAAACCCTGTCTCTACAAAAAATAAAATTAGCCAGGCGTGGTGGTGCAGGCCTGTAGTTCCAGCTACTCAAGAGGCTGAGGTGGGAGGAGCACTAGAGCCCAGGAGGTTGAGGCTGCAGTGAACCGTGAGTGTGCCACTGCCTCCAGCCTGGATGACAGAGTGAGACCCTGTCTCAAAAAGGAGGAGGAGGAGGAGCAGAAGGAGGAGGAAGGAGAGGATGAGGAGAAGGAGGAAGAGGAGGAGGAAGTGGAAGAATAAGAGGAAGAAAGAAAAGAAAAGAAAAAGAAAGAAAAGAAGCAGCAGCAGCAACAGCAACAGCAGTGGCATCTCAAACTTATCAGGGAAGGGGGAAAATTATTTATCAAATAAATTACAAATAGCTTAAATAAAAGTAAAAAAGAAACAATAGAGGGAAACCTCCTCAACTTGATAACGAATGTCTACAAAAGACCTGTAGCTAACATCACACTTAATAGTGAAAAACTAAGAGCTTTTCCATGAAGACAGGGAACAAGGCAAGACATCCTCTCTCACCACTCCCTTTCAACATCATACTGGAACTCCAGGCTAATGCAATAAGGTGAGAAAAAAAATGTATACAGGTTGGGAAGAAAGAAACAAAACTGTCTTTGTTCACAGATGACAAGATTGTCTATGTAGAAAATCGAAAATAATAAAGTAAGTCTAAAATAATAAAGAAAATACCTGGAACTAATAAGCAATTATTACAAGGTTGCAGGATACAAGGTTAATATACAAAAGTCCATTGTTTTCCTATATATCATCAATGAATAAGTGGAATCTGAAATTAAATACACAATGCCATTACATTAGTGCTCAAAAAATCAACTACTCATGTACTTCATAAATATGTACAGATATTATGTATCAATAAAAATGAACTACTGACATATAAATCTACCAAAATATTTACAAGATCTATATGAGGAAAACTACAAAACTCTGATGAAAGAACTGGGCTGGGTGCTGTGGCTCATGACTGTAATTCCAACACTTTGGGAGGCCAAGGTAGGTGAATCACTTGAGTCCAGGAGTTCACAACCACCCTGGGCAACATAGCAAGATCCCATCTCAATTTTTTTTAAAAAAATAAAAACAAAACAAAAAAAAGGAAGAAAAAGAAAGAAAACAACTGAATAAATAGAGAGATATTCCATGTTCATGAATAGAAAGACTCAATATTGTCAAGACATCAGTTCTTCCTAACTTGATCTATAGACTCAATGCAATCCCTATCAAAATCCCAGCAAGTTATTTTGTAGATATCAACAAACCGATTCTAAAGTTTACATAGAGAGGCAGAAGATGCAGAATAGCCAACTCAATATTAAAAGAAAAAACTAAAGCCAGAGGACTGACAGCAGCCGACTTCAAGACTTACTTAATACAAAGCTACAGTAATCAACACAGTGTGATATTATCAAAAGGGGAAACAAATAGATCAATGGAACAGAATATAGAGTCCAGAAATAGACCCACATAGAGTCAACTGATCTTTGACAAAGGAGCACAGATAATACGATGTAGCAAAGATACTCTTTTCAACTAATTGTACTGTAATAACTGGACATCCACATGCAAAAAGAAAAAAAAGAATCTAGACACAGACCTACACGCTTTGCAAAAGTTAACTCAAAATGGATCATAGACCTGCATGTAAAACACAAAACTATAAAACTCCTGGACAGCAACATAGGAGAAAATCTAGATGACGTAACGTAACATAGGATAGGATGATGCAGGATTTCCATCCTAGGTTATTGTTGTGTCATAACAATATGACTTTTTATATACAACACTAAATGCAAGATTCATGAAAGAAATAATTGATAAACTGGACTTTATTAAATTAAGAGCCTCTGCTCTGTAAAAGACAATGTGAAGAGAATCAGAAGGTAAGACACAGACTGGGAGTAAATATTTGCAAAAAATACTGGCCAGGCCCGGTGGCTCACGCCTGTAATCCCAGCACTTTGGGAAGCCAAGGCGGGTGGATCACCTGAGGTTGGAAGTTCGAGACCAGTCTGGCCAACTAAAAATACAAAATTAGCCGGGCGTGTTGGTGCATGCCTGTAATCCCAGCTACTCAGGAGGCTGAGGCAGGAGAATGGCTTGAACCCGGGAGGTGGAGGTTGCAGTGAGCCGAGATCATGCCATTGCACTCCAGCCTGGGCAACAAGAGTTAAACTCCATCTCAGGGGAAAATAAAACAAAAAAACAAAAAACAAAAAAAACTTCTGATAAAAGACAGTTATCTAAAATATGTAAATTCTTAAACTTTTAAAATTCAACAATCAGAATATGAACCTGATTTGAAAAAATGGGCCAAAGACCTTTTCACAGACACCTCATCAATGAAGACATAAAATGGCAAGTAAGTATATAAAAAGATGTCCACATGATATGTCATCAGGAAAGTGCATATTAAAACAACAATTTGATGAGGATGGCCAAAAGCCAGAACACTGACAATACCAAATGCTGACAAGGATGTGGAACAACATCCTTGTTCATTGCTGGTGGGAATGCAAAATGGTACAGCCACTTTGGAACACAGTTTGGCAATTTCTTTCAAAATTCAACATATTCTTCCATACGATCCAGCAACCACGCTCCTTGGGATTTTCCCAAATGAACTGAAAACTTACGTTCGCACAAAAATCTGCACATGGATGTTTACGGAAGCTTGATATATAATTGCCAAAACTTGGAAGCTACCAAAATGAAAATACTCTGTATGAGAGTATGATGGTAGAAATACGTCCTTATGCATTTGTCCAAAACTGTAGAACATACAACAGCAGGAGCGAACTCTAATGTAAACAATAGATGTTGCGTGATAATGATGTGTCAACGCAGCATCATTAGCTGCAACAAATGGACCCCTCTGCTGGGGGACGTTGATAATGGGGGCGGCCGTGCGTATGTAGGGACAGGAGGCATATGGGGAGTCTCTGTACCTTCCTCCCAATTTTGCTGTGAATTTTTCTGTGAATCTAAAACTACTCTAAAAAAATAAAGTTTAAAAAGAAAGAAAGAAACAAACAATAAAACCAAAGACAGGAGTAGTGACTCAATGGAGAAGAATTTTCCAAATATAAAAAAGTGGCAAGCTGAGTGCGGTGGCTCACACCTATAATCCCAGCACTTTCGGAGGTTGAAGCAGGGACATCCCTGGAGGCCAGGAGTTGGAGACCAGCCTGGGGAACATGGCACAATCCTGTCTCTACCAAAAATACAAAAAATTAGCCGGGCGTGACGGCGTGTGCCTGTAGTCCCAGCTATAGGAGGCTGAGGTGGGAGGATCGCTTGAGCCCAGGAAGTTGAGGTTGCAGTGACCCATTACTGCACCATCCCACTCCAGCCTGGACGATGAGAGTGAGACCCTGTTTAAAAAAAAAAAAAGAAAAAAATGGCAGAATTCACGGTGGAAAAGATTAATAAACATAAAAAAGTTAAGCTTCTGTCACATGAAAAACTTTTTAAAATTAAAAGTCATAACTATTCCAAATTTATGCCCTAAACCAAATAACACACCTATTAAGTACAATTATGATCCCAGTTTTCTAAAATAAAACAAAATGCCTTTATATACAAAGGGGAAACATGGAAGGCGAAACACTACATGGATAGCAGTTGTAGGTTGTGGGTTTCTGGCTGATGTCTGGTTCCACCATCTGTGTGACCTTGTGCAAGTCGGTTCCCCTTTCTGTGCCTCAGTTTCCCCATGTGTAGCATGAAAATGATAATGGTGCCTTCCTGACAGGGTTGCTATGAGCACTACATGGGTTAATGCATGTAAAGTACTTACAAGAGTGTGCGGCACTCCATAAATCTTAGTGTTGCTCTTATACGTTTTCTTACAGACGGGCTTTTGAGATTTCCACTGTTTACCCAGGATACTAAGGGTTGTACTAAGAACATGGTGACACAGGAGAACGTAGTCTGACATGGACAGACTTAAAGATTACAAGGAACAAACAAGTGAAAATAGGTCAGACAAATCAAAGAATAAAGGCAGCACATATTATTCATGTTACTTAAAACCAAGGAGCTGTTCCTTGTATATGATGAATTGAAGAAGTCTCGAGACATTGTGCCTTGAGGCAAAGTAGGGCCAAGTGAAATTTCCCCTTCTCTTGCCGTTGGCCAAGAACATTTCCTGGAGGAGACAGAATCTTAGAAGCTGAAGAAGAGGTGAATGTATCAGTGGGAGTTGCCATTAACAATGAACGCCAAGAAGTATCGCAGGAGGCTGCACCTCTGCAGTACAGCCAACTCCGCACTGAAGGTGGGGAGGGTCTGGGGCGTTGTTGCTTTTGGGGAATGCTGGGCTATTAAAGGCCAGAGGGGCCAGAGGCCTTTGCCTTGTCGAAGCCCCGTAGTATAATGCTGGACCCTTCTGGTTTAAAGGAACATTTATCATCACTAGTAGGATTTCTCTTGGTAGCTCTGGGCTAATTCGTGTAGGTAGGAGGGGGCCCCTGTGGAGAAAGCTTGGTCTCTCATATAGAAACACAAGCATCTGCAGATATGTTTCCTGTAAGGAAATGAGCTTGTTAACGGGTGGGAAAGGGAAGAACCGCTCACACACACAATCGTGTATAATGTGTGTGTATGCGTGTGTGTCTGTGTATAGATACGTACAGACAGCACTTTGCCAACACCCCGCTTCTGGTATGCGCAAGGATGTTTCCATACCTGGCTGCTTCACAGGTGTTTTCACTGACATCCCCAGGGGCACCGAGGGGGTAAATGCGGATCTACCTTTAGCAGGTAGCTGTGTCCACAGCTCCATTCCGCCTCCACCCTCCTCCTTGCCCTTCCTCTGCCCAGAGGGAGGAAACTGGCAGTGGATTCCAGAGAGGACTGGAGAGGGTTGCCCGAGCTTGCCCATCTTACCAGACAGGGCTATGGCTAAGGTGTGAGTGCTGTGGACCTGGCCACAGGCCACTTTCGAAGGAGCTCACCCATGACTCAGCTTGGGCTGTGAGAAATGAGGAGAAAGAGGGAGACATTTAAAACGTGGTCATCAATTCAATCTAATTAGAGTCATTTGAGGTCCACCTAATAGACAGCAAACTGTTAATAGCAATTATCTTTGGCTGATAGAATTAAGGAAAATCTTAAATCCTGTTTAATATTATTTTCTACAATATTTTAATTTTAACTTTTTTTTTGAGACAGGGTCTTTCTTTGTCACCCAGGCTGCAGTTCAGTGGCACAATCACGGCTCACTGCAGCCCGACTTCCGGGCTCTAGCGATCCTCCCACCTCAGCTTCCCAAGTACCTGGGACCACAGATGTGCACCACCACACCCGGCTAGTTTTCATATTTTTGGTAAAGACAGGGTTTCACCATGTTGGCCAGGCTGGTCTCAAACTCCTGGGCTCAAGTGATCCACCTGCCTCGGCCTCCCAAAGTGCTGGGATTACAGGCGTGAGCCACCGCGCCCAGCCTACAATGCTTGTATTTTTGTTACAAGGATGTATTTCTTGTACCAGCCAAAAAAGAGAGAAATATTGAAATAAATAAAGCACAAATTTAGAAAGTATTCCAGGCCGGGCGCAGTGGCTCATGCCTGTAATCCCAGCACTTTGGGAGGCCGAGGCAGGTGGATCACCTGAGGTCAGGAGTTCGAGACCAGCTTGGCCAACATGGAGAAACCCCGTCTTCACTAAAAATACCAAAAAACTAGCCAGGTGTGGTGGCAGGCGCCTGTAATTCCAGCTACTCGGGGGGCTGAGGCAGGAGAATTTCTTGAACCCGGGAGGCGGAGGTTGCAGTGAGCCGAGATTGCGCCATCGCACTACAGCTTGGGGGATAAGAGGGAGACTTCGTCTCAAAAAAATTATTCCTCCCCCCCGCCCCAGTTAATTTGTCAGTGGATAAGAAATGAGAAAAACAAAGCTAAATCTTAGACATTTGGGGGGGTCATAGCCCCCAAGAAAAGGGTGAGTGTCCCAGCTACAGCACAAGCCATCATGCATTGAGCAGCAGAGCTGCGTAAGACTTCACCACATGATTTCTGCAACATCCTACAAGGGGGTATTATCTCCCCATCTACTGGTGAGAAAACAACACAGAGAGGTTGAGACTTATCAGGATGCCACGCATGTTTGTGGCTTTATTGGGATTTGAACCCTGACTTGCCTCAGTAGAATTGGGGGATTGGGACCACTCAGTCCCAGCAAGTCTGGAAGTGTGGAGGCCCTTCCAGCCCCACGACTGCGCTTGGCCTACTTCTTCTCCTCCTCAGCTTGGTCAGACCTGCACCCCAGCGTGCCCGGGGGGCTCGTATTCCTCCCTGAGATGCCGCCACCGATTCACCATAGTGCTAGTGTTGCCATCGCCCATCTCTGGGCACAGGAGCAGCCGTGCACTCAGGATACCTCTGATGCCAAGGTTTGCACAGCTCTGGCCCAGCCCCCCTCCTTCTGTCCAGCTGCCAGGACCCCGATACTCAGCCCTCCCCTGCCTGGTTTCTGAGTCCGAGGAATGTGCCCAGAAGCAAATTGGCGTTGAGATTCACATTTACTCCTTTACTTCTTCCGAACGCCTGAGCCACTGGGGGGTCTTGGCTACCTCCAAGCTTCAATTCCTCGGGGCTGAATTTCTCAGTGATCTTGGGAGGTCCTTGCAGCTGGGTCCTTCTGGGAGACATGCAATGAAGGTGGTCAAGGCTATGAGGGGAAAAGGTGGTCAAGATAACGAGGGAGATGGAGCTAGAGGCTTTACAAAATGGGTGGGGGCCAGGTGCGGTGGCTTAGGCCTGTAATCCTAGCACTCTGGGAGGCCGAGGTGGGCAGAATGCCTGAGCTCGGAGTTCGAGACCAGCCTGGGCAATATGGTGAAACCCCATCTCTAACTAAAATACAAAAAAAGTTAGCTGGGCATGGATGTGATGCACACCTGTAGTCCCAGCTACTCAGGAGGCTGAGGCGGGAAAATCACTTGAACCTGGGAGGCGAAGGTTGCAGTGAGCTGAGATGGTGCCACTGCACCCCAGCCTGGGCAACAGAGGGAGACCCCACCTCAAAAAACAAATAAATAATAAAATAAAGTTAAATTAAAAAGTGTGGAGTGGAGAAACGGTTTGAAATTGGGATGGCAAGGCGGGTGGCAGAATTTTTTTGGTGTGTGTGTGTGTGTGTGCTGTGTGTGTGTGTGTGTGTGTGTGTGTGTTTTGAGACAGTCTCCTTCTGCTGCCCAGGCTGGAGTGCATGGCGTGATGATAGCTCACTGCAACCTTGACCTCCCAAGCTCAGGCAATCCTCCCGCCTCAGCCTCCCAAAGTGCTGGGATTACAAGCATGAGCCACCGTGCCTGGCCCAGAATTGTAAGTTTCTTTTTTTCTATTTGTTAGGGTTGTTCTAGTATTTATGTAATTAAAAAAAATCAATCTTGAGTTTTCAAAGGGTGAAAACAAGATATGTAGAAATCTATCTGAACTCTCAATAGTTAAAACACTCCCAATTCCTTTGGTAGGGAGATCTCTGACCTTTGAAAATAGGTCCACCTGACCAGAAGACTTACTATTTAGCTCTCTCCTCCCTGTGATTTGCTCTCTCCTGCGTTTACAGAACCTGGTGGAGGAGCCAGCACATTGTAAATGCTCCAAATTTGTGGAATAAATGCATGAACTGAGTGTGCATCCTCATTTAGAATGCATGTGACTAGGTAGGTGCTTTTTGTATTATTTACTATGAATTTAAAAATGTATCTTTTTAAAAATTAACTTTAAAAAAATAAAACAGGCCGGGCGCGGTGGCTCACGCCTGTAATTCCCAGCACTTTGGGAGGCTGAGGTGGGCAGATCACTTGAGGCCAGGAATTCATTCTAGACCAGCCTGGCCAACATGGTGAAACCCCGTCTCTACTAAAAATACAAAAAATTAGCCGGGCTTGGTGACGGGCGCCTGTAGTCCCAGCTATGCGGGAGGCTGAGGCAGGAGAATGGCGTGAACCTGGGAGGCGGAGCTTGCAGTGAGCCGAGATCGTGCCACTGCACTCCAGCTTGGGCGACAGAGCGAAGACTCCGTCTCAAAATAAATAAATAAAGTTAAAAAAATAAAAAATAAAACAAATAGCCAGGTGCGGTGGCTCATGCCTGTAATCCCAGCACTTTGGGAGGCCGAGGTGGGCAGATCACTTGAGGCCAGGAATTCATTCTAGACCAGCCTGGCCAACATGGCGAAATCCCATCTCTACTAAAAATACAAAAAAATTATCTGGGTGTGGTGGCAGGTGCCTGTAATCCCAGCTACTCCGAGGATGAGGCAGGAGAATCACTTGAACCTGGGAGGCGGAGGTTGTAGTGAACCAAGATCAGCCTGAGCGATAGAGTGCGACTCTGTGTCAAAATAAATAAATAAATAAATAAATAAAATAAAATAAAATGCTTTCCATGGGAATAAGAGAGTAGAGTCTGACCCAGTTTATTTATCTGCCTGACTTGATAAACACCATTTTAAGGTACTGACATCCCCAAATGAAGCCAGTAGCAATCCCTTAATTAAATAACCATTCAATTAAGAACAGCTGTGTCACTTCCGCTCCAATGTCCTGTGTGGTGATGACTGAGGAGCCCCATGCATAAGGTACGCTGGAGGCTTCCACACTCAGTGGGGATGACACTGGACAACTGCAGACTGAGCCATCAATCACACGCCACACAATTCACCTATTTAAAGTGTACGGTTCAGTGGCTTTTAGTATTTACAGAGTTGTGCAAACATCATCACAATCGATTCCAGAACATTTTCATCATCCCCAAAAGGAACCCAGTGCCCATCCCTTCCTTATCCCCAGCCCCAGCCTAGGCAACCACTAATCTACTTTCTGTCTGTATCGATTTTAGATAGTTCCTATCAGTGGGATCACATACTCTGTGGTCCTTTGTGATGTTCATTTAGCATAATGTTTTCTTTTTTTTTTGAGACGGAGTCTCGCTGTCGCCCAGGCTGGAGTGCAGTGTTGCAGTCATGGCTCACTGAGGCCTGGACCTCCTGGGCTCAAGTGATCCTCCCACCTCAGCCTCTTGACTAGTTAGAGCTACAGGCACATGGGCCACCATGCCCAACTAATTTTTAATTTTTTTTGTAGAGATGAGATCTCACTATGTTGCCCAGGCTGGTCTTGAACTGGGCTCAAGCAATCCTTCTGCTTCCACCTCCCAAAGTGCTAGGATTTCAGGCATGAGCCACCACACTGGGCCTGTTTGTGGTTTTGAGTTTATATTTTCTTGCTGGCTAATGATGTTAAACATCTTTCGATGTGCTTATTGGCCATTTGTATATTTTCTTTGGAAAAATGTTTGTTCAGCTCATTTGCCCTAAAATTTGATTATTTGTCTTTTTGTTATAAAGTTGTAAGAGTGCTTTATATATTCTGTGTACAAGTCCCTTATAAGATGTATGATTTGTAAATATTTCTCCCATTATCTGGATTCTCTTCACTTCCTTGATGGTGCCATTTGAAACATAACATTTTTTAATATTCATGAATCCCAATGTATTTTTCCTTTGTTACTGTGCTTTTGGTGTCATATCTAAGAAGGCTTTCCTGCATGACGGTTTACTTATATTTTGTTCTAAGAATTTTAGATTTTAGCTTTTACATTTAAGTCTATGATCCATTTTGAATTAATTTTTGCACATGGTATGAGGTAAGAGTCCAACTTTATTCTTTTCCATGTGGACATCCAGTTGTCCCAGCACCATTTGTTGAAAAGACTATTCTTTTTTTTTTTTTTTTTGAGATGGAGTCTCACTCTGTCACCCAGGCTGGAGTGCAGTGGTGCGATCTTGGCTCACTGCAACTGCTGCCTCCCAGGTTCAAGCGATCCTCCTGCCTCAACCCCCTGAGTAGCTGGGACTACAGGCACGCACCACCACACCTGGCTAATTTTTGTATTTTTAATAGAGACGGGGTTTCGCCATCTTGGCCAGTCTGGTTTCGAACTCCTGACCTCAAGTGATCTGCCCGCCTCAGCCTCCCAAAGTGCTGGGACTACAGGCATGAGTCACTGCACCTGGCCAAAAAGACCCTTCTTTCCCCCACTGAATCGTCGTACAATTGATGTATGTGTCTGTCCTTATGCCAGCATCACACTATCTTGATTACTGTAGCTTTGTAGTAAGTTTTCCTGTTGGGACGCGTGAGTCCTCCAGTCTTCTTTTTCAAGATCATTTGAGCCATTCTGGGTTCCTTGAAATTCCGTACAGTTTTACGATCAGCTCTGCAAAGTCTGCTGGGGTTTTGATGGGAACTGCATTAAATCTGTAGACCAATTTGGGGAGTGTTGCTATCTTAACAATAGTAAAGGGATTTTTTAAAGTATAAGCTGTGAGAACAAAATAGACTGGGAGAGGAAATAAGTAGAACAAGCAGTAGTAAACGAATGTCTTGGCCAAGCAATAGAGGCCACAGCCTGTCCAGGCGCGGTGACTCACGCCTGTAATCCCAGCACTTTGGGAGGCTGAGGTGGGCAGATCACTTGAGGTCAGGAGTTCGAGGCCAGCCTGGCCAACATGGTGAAACCCCATCTCTACTAAAAATACAAAAATTAGCCGGGTGTGGTGGTGGGCACCTGTAATCCCAGCTACTCGGGAGGCGGAGGCACAAGAATTGTTTGAACCTGGGAGGCGGAGGTTGCAGTGAGCTGAGATGGTGCCATTGCTCTCCAGCCTGGGCGATAGAGCAAGACTCAGTCCCAACAACAACAATAGCAAAAAAAGCCACAGCCTGATGCTTGCAGGAAGGAACCAACAGGATACGAGGAATCCAGGAAGGCACTGGATGTGGAGGCACAGGTGCAAGGGAGGTAGGAACGAGGTATAGACCTGAGATAGAGGATGGGCTGAAAGTCTATTTACAGAGCAGTTCAACCCTCCCGATTCCCTCACCGCCCCCTCAAAGCCTGTTGACAGATCCTCCCCAAGGCAAGTGACCAGAGGTTTGTATTTCCCAGAGCAGTGCTCTTGCGGTGTGGTCCAGGAACTGGTTGAGGTCCACAAACTGTTACTAGCTCCAATAAGATAAGTACAGGAAGCAAGAATATGTGTTTAGGATTTTCACGGAAGTTTGACGTTGCCTCAGCACTCAGTGTGTGATCAGTGGGTTCTCCTGGCTGAAGGATACAGGCCAGTTTGGATGTCTGAACTCCCAGAGTGAGATGTGTGCCGTGTGAGATGTAGTCTACTCACGCCCGGCAGGGCCACGTACATGTCCCTGACAGAATGGGAGTTTCAAAACTGCGCCTTCCCCATTGGTAGTCTGCAAAGTGCTGCTCTAGAGGCCGGCAGGCTCGGCCGTGCGTAATGGGGAGAGGGTTGAGGCACCTGCTGAAAATCTGCATTCAGAACACTGGGATACCCAGCTGTCCTCCCACTTGCATTCTCGAAAACTGGCTTATACCCTCCCCCAACACCTATCCCCAGACAGAAGTCCAGACGATTCCTATCAGAAAAGACTACCTTGGGGCTGGGAATAGCACATGTGCCTGTAGTCCCAGCTATCTGGGAGGCTGAGGCTGGAGGATCGCTTGAGCCCAGGAGTTCGAAGCTGCAGTGGGACATGATTGCACCACTGCGCTCCAGCCAGAGAGACAGAGCGCGACAAAAATAAAAAATAAAAAAGATGACATAACCTAGAGAGATGACATTAAGACACTGACATCTGGAGTCCACTCAGCAAAGAAGCTAACACCCGCCCTACATTTCTGCAGTGAAGCTCCCCAGCAAAGAAGCCCCTACCCATGCACATAAAGCGTCACATAACCTTGAAGATGAGGGGTTTTGGGGTTTGTTTTTTGAATGGGTTCTATATTCATATGGTTCAGAACTCAAAAGATTCAAAAGGTACAATGAAAATCTCCACTCTGTCCTTCACAACTTAGTTCTCCTTCCAGTAAGCTTTTTGGTGCCTCACTCTTTAATATACACAAAAAGCCTACATGAGAGATGGAGACCAAAATAAAGAGATAAGAGAGGAGAGAGAGAGAGAATGTAGGGAGCAGAAGAAAAGTGCAAAAAAGGAAAAGAATAATAATATCTCCAGAGAAAAAAGAGAAGCTATTCCATCAATGAAAAAAGAATTGTCTTATTGTAGTTTATTTATTATTTTTAAAAATTATTAATAGAGACGTTGCCCAGGCTTGTCTAGAACTCCTGGCCTCAAGCCATCTGCCTGCCTCAGGCTCCCAAAGTGCTGGGATTACAGGCATGAGCCACCTTGCCCAGCCAATATTCTATTTCAAAAAGGAATATTTGGAGATCAAAGAAAAGAGAACTCTTGGAAACTAAAAATATGAAATTAAAAATATAAAAATTAAAAATTCAACTTAAGATAGAGAAACGTTTATAAAATCTCATAGAAAGTAAAACAAAAAGATAAAGAGATAAAAAATTAGATTCAAAAGACAAAATTAAAGGATCACATCAGAAGATCCAACACCCTAACACTGAGAGTTCAAGATGGGTTGAACAAAGAAAAGAGAAAGGCAAAAATTATTAAATAAACAATTCAGATTTTTCTAGAGCAGAAAGCATCAATTTTGGGGTCAAAAGGACTCACCAAGTGCCCCATATAATGAATGAGGAACAACTCACCCCAAGCCACATCATTGTCAACTTTTGGAACTGGAGGTCAGAAGGAATCTAACAACTTCCAGACATGAGCTCCAGAGGACAGAGGAGTGAAATGGCACTGGATGTCACAGCAGCCACACTGGAAGCTACAATTCTATACTCAACCCACTAGCAATTGCGGGAAGACGGTTTAGGTAAGTTAGTCCACAAAAATTGTCCTTCCTTTGCTCACTTTCTTAGGGAGTTACTGGAAGATGTGCGCCACCAAAATCAAGGACGAAGACGTGGAACCCACAGGACTGTGGGCCGAGTTGCTTTGGCACTAAGCAGAACAGAGGGGAAAGGAAGAAAGAGTGGAGCAAAGGAAGGGAGGGAGAGAGGATGACGCTTTGAATTGGGTGCGTGGAGAAAGTAGTCAGGAGACCAAGAGGCTCCTCCTGGCATTTGAATCCCTGGCCCCAACTCTTCCAGAGGCCCAGCTGCAATCCTGTCCTTTGGCTTTGTGAGACACCAGATACCCTTGTAATAAATTCCACTTCTTGTTTAACTAGTTCACATTGCATTTCAGTCACTTGCAACCAAAAAATTTTTCCTGATATATTGCTAATCAAGATATTAGAACCTGGGAGCTTGCTGGAAATGCAGAACCTCAGGCCTCCCCCAGATCTACTCAACCAGAATCTGCATTTTAGCAGGATTCCCAGGTGACTTACAGCCACATCAGAGTCGGAGAAGCACTGTCCTGATATATTCACCCTGCAAGGTACGGTGGCGAGCATATTAGGGATAATAGGTAAAATATTTGACTACATAGTAGGTACTCTGTAAGGGATGATGATGATGATGATGATGATGATGATGATGATGACTGGAGTAGAAATACTTTGGAATTACAACCTCAGAAAGAGTTCCTGGGACCATGGGAAATGGTGGCTTTGCACCAAATTACAAAAGCAAGCACACAACCAAAAAGACAGAAAGCACAATATCCCAAGAAACAGGTTCAGCTCTACTCCAGGAGCCTGTTGGGTTACTCAGCCCAGGTGTTGACATAGGAAAGCCGTTAAGAAAACCCTTCTCAGGTGTGGCCATTGGCTGTGAGTGAGTGATTGACAGTCAGATCCGGCATGATGCTTGGCTGGGGGAATGCTGAGCTAATGCCACCTTTCTCAGCAGAGCAAGCATTCTGCCCCAGCACTCAGGAAGTAGGTCAGGAGGGATATCCTGTGTGAGCAGCTCCAAATTGCTTTTTCAGGCAGCAACCTGTGGCCCATAGGACTGGGGGTGGAAGGGGAATGGGGATGAGAGGAGGCTGGGGGCCTGCTACAGGGTGGAGGTAGGAAATCACATCCTCATTCTTGGCAGAAGCAAAGTTGCCTGTCACATAGTTTTCCTGGCTCCAGTCCTTTGGCCGTCAGCCACCGTCTTTGTGCTGGGGGTTCCGTTGACTTTCCAATGCAAGCAAATTTGAATGGAAGCTGGGGCTTAAAGGGGAATGTGCTTGTAGGATCTAGTGTCCCATCTGGGCCCTCGGTGTGCTGTGGATGGATGGAGGATGAGTATCCACCCATCTGGGCCCTCGGTGGCTGTGGACGGATGGAGGATGAGTATCCAAGGTCTGGAGCCTCCCTAGGAACTAGCGGTCACTGTTTTCGAATTATCCACCAATTACGTGGCACCGTACTTAACCCTTAAGAGTCTTTACCAAGCACACCAGCCCTCCAAGAATTTATATGCTAGAGTCCCCAGTCCTTTAGACTATCTTTAGGCATCTTATCCCATTCAGCAACAACAAACTCTACCATCATCCAACGGCCGTCCTTGTGAAGGTTGACCATAGTCATCAACTCTGCAACCACCACTACGGCAATAAAAGCCGAACGTTCCCCTTGAATAATAGCAAGCACTTAATACTGTGCTTATTACCTGCCTGGCACTTTTCTAAGTACATATTTTAATTCATCTAATTCTCACGACAACTTCATGAGGTCAAATACAATTGCAATCCTCATTTTACAGATGAGAAAGCTGAGACATAAACGAGACATTAAATGAGATTACACAACTAGCAAACGGCAGAACTGGGAGTCCAACCCAGGCAACCTGGCTCCAGAGCTCCTGCCCTTTAGCCACTGGACCAAGCCGTGGCACAGGGGCAGCTTGGTGGACAAGGTGTCAGCAGCAGTCCTCCTGCCAGCTAATCCCATCTCAGCCCTCACTAGCCAGCTGGCTTCAGCTAAATATGAATAACTCAGCAATGTGGTGAGGTGCAAGAGCGGAGGTGTCAGAGGAAAAGATCTGGATTCTACGTCCTGATGCTGCCACCTGGAAAAGAAGGACACTGACGCCGACTGAATGCAGGGCACGTGTCAGGTCCCTGTTTCATCTTCCCAGCTAGCCTAGGTGACCTGAGGCAAGTCACTGTCCCT
This sequence comes from Nomascus leucogenys, assembly GCF_006542625.1. NCBI lineage: Eukaryota > Metazoa > Chordata > Mammalia > Primates > Hylobatidae > Nomascus > Nomascus leucogenys. Next base: position 32,097,015 of record NC_044403.1, on the reverse strand, counting down.
CTCTGGGTCTCTGTTTTCTAATATGGAAAGTGGACCAGCTACTTTCTGGGTTGTTGTTGTTTAATTCAATCTAGGCAACACTCGCTCACAGAAGAATTAATGCACACACACAGCGCCACACTAGATGCTGAACACACACCTGGCGCCACGCTAGGTGCTGAAGGGGCTGCAAAGATGAGTAAAACGCAGAGCGGGCCTTCGCAAGGCTCACAGCCCAATTCTCTTTTCCATTTTGTAGTCCTTGTGAGCCGAGCAAGGCGTCATCATCCTTTTATTTAAAACAATAGGGAAAACACCGGGCACGGTGGCTCACGCCTGTAATCCCAGCACTTTGGGAGGCCGAGGCGGGCAGATCATGAGGTCAGGAGATCGAGACCATCCTGGCTAACACGGTGAAACCCCGTCTCTACTAAAAATACAAAGAATTAGCCAGGCATGGTGGCGGGTGCCTGTAGTCCCAGCTACTCGGGAGGCTGAGGCAGGAGAATGGCGTGAACCCGGGAGGCAGAGCTTGCAGTGAGCTGAGATCGCGCCTCTGCACTCCAGCCTGGGCAACAGGGTGAGACTCCGTCTCAAAAACAAACAAACAAAAATAGGGGAAAACAACAACAACAGGGGAATTTTCCCAGCTACTCAGGAGGCTCAGGCAGGAGGATTGTTTGAGCCTAGGAGGTCTAGGCTGCAGTGAGTCATGATGGCACTACTGCACTCCAGCCTGGGTGACAGAGTGGCAAGACCCTGTCTTAAAAAAAGAAAAAAAAGATGAAGGACAGAAATAATGTTTGACCATGGAAGGTCACACATTTTAGTTGTAGCCAGAGCGTGATCCCAAGTGGACTCCAAGTCTGGGCCTCTTTCTGCTCCCAGCTGTCCTACTAGCCTACTTCATCTTGGCATCACTGGGGCCAAAAGCTACAAAGTCCATTTTGGGCCCTAACTTTTCAGAGTCATTTCCACTCTTCTGCCTTCCCCATCCTGACAAGTGCACATGCACACACACGTTGCCGGACACCCAGCAGACACAGAATCAATGCTTTTGCGTGAGTGAAAATCAGCCCCTCTGGCAGCCGTCCTCACCTGCCCAGTCCCCAGCGCCCAGCGCCCAGCACCCAGTGCTGAGCTGGTGAAGGTACCGTGGGCAGAGGCACACTTACCATATACATCATGACTCAGATCCCATTTGCTGACTTGGAACTGAAGCCTCTTGCCCCACCAAGCAATTACTGGAGAACAGGAAGTCTCAACAGAAAACGAGGTCAGCCTGGTGACTAAGAGGAAGAGGGTCAGCGAGCACAGCCTTCTGCCCCCGTGGGTCCTCACAGCAGCCAGCCCAGGGCCCCGCATGCAGCAGATGCCCACCACAGCTTCACTGGTGGGTTAGCTGCTCTGAGCGACTCTGTTCAGCCTAGCCGCAGGAGGGGGTTACCAGGCAGGGATTTAATATGTGGCTCTAGAGTCTGAAGGAGACAACTTCAACTCACCCTTGTTTAGCGGAACTGGGCTATGACAAGGACAACCACAGCACTGGAAATCAATTCTTTTTTTTTTTTTTTTTTGAGACGGATTTTCGCTCTTGTTGTCTAGGCTGGAGTGCAATGGTGCGATCTCGGCTCACTGCAACCTCTGCCCCCCAGGTTCCAGTGATTCTCCTGCCTCCGGCTCCCAAGTACCTGGAATTACAGGCACCCACCACCATACCCGGCTAATTTTTTGTCTTTTTAGTAGAGACGGGGTTTCACCATGTTGGCCAGGATGGTCTCAAACTCCTGACCTCAGTTGATCCACCTGCCTCGACCTCCCAAAATGCTGGGATTACAGGCATGAGCCACAGCACCTGGCCTGGACATCTATTCTTTAAAGAACTCTGTTACCAAATTCACTTCTGTAATCTGTCCCAAGAACTTCCTTTTCTGGGCCCTAAGTTATGATAGGGGAAGAGGCACATCATCCCCAGGCCTGCCTGCCTTTCTTTCTTTCCTTCTTTTCTTTCTTTTTTTTCTTTCTTTTTTTCCCCTCTTTCCTTCTTTCTCTCTTTCTTTCTTTCTTCCTTCCTTCCTCTCTTTCTTTCTTTCTTCCTTTCTTTCTTTTTCTTTCTCTTTCTTTCTTTCTTCCTTTCTTTCTTTTTCTTTCTCTTTCTTTCTTCTTCTTCCTTCTCTTCCTTCTTCTTCTTTCTCTTTCTTTCTTCCTTTCTTTCTCTCTCTCTCTCTTTCTTTCTTTCTCTCTCTCTCTCTCTTTCTTTCTTTTCCTTCCTTCCTTCCCTCCTTCCTTCTTCTCTTTCTCTCTCTTTCTTTCTTTCTTTTTGTCTTGCTCTCTCACCCAGGCAGGAGTGCAGTGGCATGATCCTGGCTCATTACAACCTCCACCTCCTGGGTTCAAGCAATTCTCCTGCTTCAGCCTCCTGCGTAGCTCAGATTGCAAGGGCGCACCACCACACCCAGCTAATTTTTGTATTTTTAGTAGAGACAGGGTTTCACCATGTTGGCCAGGCTGGTCTCGAACTCCTGACCTCAAGTGATCTGCCTGCCTCAGCCTCCCAAAGTGCTGAGATTACAGGCATGAGCCACTGTGCCCGGCTCCCAGGCCTTTCTTGAAGTGGCATAAAAGTAAAAAATGATTTTAGAAATCATTTAGTCTAAACTCCTCCCGGTCACACCTTTCCATGTAGATATTCTTCCCATGCCCACCATACCTCTTTCTTGGCAATAAATAACCTGCTCCCAAGGCTAGAAGTCAGAAGAGAGAAAAACTTCCATGAGTTTCCAGGAAGCGAGGCCATTATTACTTGTTGTAGGAGGTTGCCCCCAATATCTATTTGACCTTCTTGCAGGATGGTAGAATTTTTGACTGGATGCATGCCCACTTAGCTAAAGTCAACATTTCCCAATCTGTCTTGCAGCAGCAAGGCTGTATGACCAAGGTCTGGCTAATGAGAACTTAGCAAGAAGAATTGTGGCCCTAAAAGGAAGGCACCTGTCTTCTCTATCCCCTCCTCCCTCTTTCCCAGGCTGGAATGTGGAGATTGCGGTGAGCATCTTCAATCATGTGTATAAGGTACATATCCCAGGAGCAGAGCAACAAGCTAGAAGGAGCCTGGGTCCCAAACACCATGGAGCTACTGTATTATCCCTGGCCTGTCTGCACGCAGACTATTACACACAGGCGAGAAATAAACTTCCATTTTGGTCTAAGCTGTTATTATTTGGAGTCTTGTGTCAGTGAAACCTGCATCCTAACACAACACTCTGTGGGGTGTCAGGGCAGTTGCAACCTCCCGTTCTCTGAGAAACCCCCAGTTCCACGCACATAGGAGGTAACCTAGTGACATTATATCCGGTCCAGGAATATCTGGCTCAGGCTGGGTAGAGTAGGGGCAGGAGTCCTGTCCAAGCAGGGCCAATCAGATTTTCCCTTCCATTAATCTGGAACTGAGATTCACTGTTGCTATTCAACCTCCACGGACTACATGAATCAAGATGCACCAGGAGAAGCAAAAATGAGAGGCCAGGCAGCCCCAGAGAAGCAGAGGGAAGGAGCTGTCTGGGTTCTGGCCCAGACACTTGGATGACCTCCCTGATCTCCCTACCGTGTGGTTCTTGGGAGAGATCCTGACACTTGATGATAAACTCCCTCTTTTGGTCTCAGATGCTTTAGGTTCCTTTCTGTCACCTGTCACCCAAAGTGCCTGAGTCTCTTCTGATCCTTGTAAAGATCTGTGTATCCTCAAAAGCCAGGGGACCCAGGCGTCTGCAGCACACCCTTGGCATACTTGGTCCTCTCCGTCGCTGCAATCGTAGAAGGTCCTGAGGTGAACTAGGTGGATTGACAGATTGATCGCCTGATTGGCTGACTGGTAAATCAATCCATGGGTCTTCCAAGGGATGCTAAACAGGCCCCATGGAATCACAGAATTAGGGTGAAAGGGACAAAAGGCATCAGGCAAGGTGTGACCAGAAAGGCTTAGTGACATGTCCAAAGCATGCAATTCAGTGGCAGGGTTTCAACTGGACCCCAGCCCAGCACTCCCAGCTTCACTCCTCCTCCCCTGCCATCCCCGGCTGGCCCAATTTGGGGGTGCTCTGACATACCAGGAATAGTTTCCCCGTGCTAATGAGCAAAATCCCTGTGACAGCTATGTCAAATCAAGCATATCTGTGGCTCCTAAGACAAATGAAAATGTATCCGTTTCTCCTTTTTCTGGGTCTTTCTCTCTAATTCTAAATCTCATCATGCATTTTAAAGAATAAATGGGCTGGGCGAGGTGGCTCATGCCTATAATCCCAGCACTTTTGTAGGCCGAGGCAGGTGGATCACCTGAGGTCAGGAGTTCAAGACTAGCCTAGCCAATATGGTGAAACCCCATCTCTACTAAAAGTACAGAAAATTAGCCAGGCGTGGTGGCAGGCACCTGTAGTCCCAGCTACTTGGGAGGCTGAGGCAGGAGAATGGCGTGAACCCAGGAGGCGGAGCTTGCAGTGAGCCGAGATCGCACCACTGCACTCCAGCTCGGGTGACGGAGCGAGACTCGGTCTCAAAAAATAATAATAATAATTAAATTAATTAATTAATTAAAAATGGCCTTTCTTCTCTGGAAGGAGCAATGACGGTACCTCCACCATGTGCCAGGCCCCAGGCTGGCATTTTCCTTCCAGGTGCTATTCATTTAAGCCCTTCCAGAAGCCACAGGCATGTGGGGTGGAGAAAGGCCAAGCAACTTGTCCATAGCACGTGGCTAGTAAGAACGGTGCTAGGGAGGATCCCTGGCTACTCTGGCTGGAAACCCAGTGTCTTACACGATGTCCTACTGCCTCCTAAAGAAGACCATCCTCAGCGATCGTTGCTGCCTTGACTTTCCAGCCTTCTCCACAGGCACCTGCTCAGCTTGGTTTGGGTCCGTGGGTATTGGGAAGTTACTCATCCCACTGTGGTTTACACCTCATGACTTCTTGCATTCTGCTGAATATTCTAGACTGCATGAGAGAGAGGAGTGCGTGTAGGTCCAGGGACTTGTTCTAGGGAGAACATAAGTCTGGGTCGTTGGGTGGTGGCAGAACAAAATGTTTGGAGATGGAATCTAGATGATCATCTGTGCGACAGCTTCATGCCCAGGGGACGCGGTGGGGTGGGGGGGCGGTGTGCCTGTGTGCCCACGGGGGGTTCAGCAGATGGCACTCTTCCCTCACAGTCTTGCCGGGCCTGGCTCCCTCCCTCTTCTTCCCCTTGCTTTCCCTACTTGCCTCTGTACACGTCTTCCTCCTCCATCCCTAGACGTTCTTTAGTACCTGTGCTCTAAGAGGATTCTTGCTTCTCTCTTATCCAGAGAAGTCACTTAGTTAGCTCATTTTTCTTCCTCCAAAGAAGGGAACAAAGGCTTGACACCTCAGGGCTCAGCCTGCCTGTTTTTTGAGCTGTGTTTGCACCCAGAGCTGAGTGTCTGTCTAGGTCAGGTTCCCAGAGGCCTAGGGGCAGGACCAGGTCTTCACACGCCGGGCAGTGTGCATTGTCAGCGCTCTATGAAAAACAAATAGCAGTTATGCAAAGACAAGGACGCTGCTGGCTCATGGAGGCTGCGGTCCCGAGCTCAAAAGATGCAGGCTTGAGGTCTCAGCTGCTTCCATTCAGCACACAAGCCCACGTCCCTGACACCAGCCACAGAGGCCTTGCAGGATCCAGGAGGGTTCCGCACTCCCCTGGTCTCTCTGAAATGTCGGGAGAGCCATTTGTGTGAATGTGTAAGGTAGGGGAGGACTCTCTGATTTCAGTATGGATTATAGAAATAATAATCTACAGTCATCTTTCAGCTCTGATAAATGAGTGACTCTCAAAGGAGATATGCCGGCCCCATTAGGAAGCTACATCCAAATCTCAGCAATCAGGGTGCTAAATGAGAACACCTTACATTTACCAAGAGGATCATGATTTTTTTAAATGACTGACAGCTTTTCCAAAGGCTCGATCTGCTTCTCATTCTTTTCTCTACTAAGAAGCTCTGGCTCACGCCTGTAATCCCAGCACTTTGGGAGGCCGAGGCAGGTGGATCACCTGAGGTCAGGAGTTCAAGACCAGCCTGACCAACACAGAGAAATCCCATCTCTACCAAAAATACAAAATCAGCCGGGCGTAGTGGCGCATGCCTGTAATCCCAGCTACTCGGGAGGTTGAGGCAGGAGAATCGCTTGAACCTGGGAGCCGGAGGTTGCAGTGAGCCGAGATCACACCATTGCACTCCAGCCCAGGCGACAAGAGCGAAACTCCGTCTCAAAAAAAAAAAAGAAACTCTTCAAAGCCCAGCTCCACTGTCACAGCCCTTGGGAAGCCTTCCTCAGCTCCCATCGGCTAAATTTATCCCTCTTTCTCAGTTCTCCCAAAGCATTTGCTTCACTCCACTGGTACAGCACGTACCATGGGCTATTAGAGGGCTATGTGTGGGACTGTCATCCCGTGGGCTGCATGCATCCCAAGCACAGGAAATGTGCCTCACACGACTTCACATGCCCTTTTCAGGGTCATCTGACAAGCAAGGGAAAATCCTACACTTGGCAGAGTGGTTGTGTTGATGTAGGAAGCGTGTGAGAGGAAAGGGCTGAAAGGAAAAGTGAGGCACACTCTCTGAGAGCTAGAATATCATTCCAGGGGGTTTTAGCTAGGGTGAGGGGCTACAGAAAGGAGCACTTGTAATGGGCCAGAGGTATAGTAGTTAGAGAAAGCTGATAAGAATTTGTTGGGGCAAAGGAAGTTCTCAGGAAGGTAAAGGACCGGTTCTAGGAAACTTCTGAGTATAAAAAAACCAGGACTGCATTGCCATTTCAAAGGGTTGCCTGGACTAGATTTTGAAGCGAAGTCCTATAGTCAGGAATACTCCAGGAGCCGACTTGACTTCTCCAGGTACAGAGGCTGGAGGAGGAAAGAAGGAAGCAAAGGCCATGGTAATGAACTTACCATTGGGATAAACTGTGTCAAGCTGCACTGAGTAACCAGGCTGTGTCCTGTAAGTTACTAATTCCACCATGGTTTATACCTCATGACTTCCTGCATTCTGCTGAATATTCTAGACTGCATGAGAGAGAGGACCAGTGTATAGGTCCAGGGGTTTGGTCTTGGGAGAACATAAGACTGGGTCACTGGGTGGTGGCAGAACAAAATGTTTGGAGGTGGAATCTGGACGATCATCTGTGCGTGAGCGTCATTACAGTGAACAGTGGGATTGCTCCGGTCCCAGGGTAATGATGGTGACAGCACTGCAGGCTGCACAGCATCACCAGGAAACCCACCCCCTTCCCTCTCCAAATAGGAGAGAGGCCACGATGCCAAGAAAAGGGACTTCTTGACTATAAAATGGGCCTAGCTACCAACTTATAAATTAGAAGCAAGACTTCTGAGTGGTGTCAGGAAGCTGCTAGTGTTCTCCTCTCTTGTACCTTTAGGATTTATCCAGAATGAGACACCTTCCTACACAGTAGCATCTTAGGTGACCTAAGTCTGGAGACGAGAATCCCTAGTTGAACCAATGAAGGATCAAAAGACCCTAAAAGCTTACCTTGGCATCTCAGGCACTTGGAAAGCTAGCATTGCCTCCAGTTCTTTAAAAAAGTGTGTTCAGCCAGGCGCGGTGGCTCATGCCTGTAATCCCAACACTTTGGGAGGCCGAGGCAGGCGGGTCACCTGAGGTCAGGAGTTCAAGACCAGCCTGGCCAACATGGTGAAACCCCACCTCTACTAAAAATACAAAAATTAGCCAGATGTGGTGGCACCCGCCTGTAATCCCAGCTACTTGGGAGGCTGAGGCAGGAGAATCGCTTGAATCTGGGAGGCGGAGGTTGCAGTGAGCTGAGATCACTCCATTGCACTCCAGCCTGGGCAACAAAGAAAGACTCCGTCTCGAAAAGAAGTGTGTTCACCCCGTTCTGGTCCTAGGTGCCTAACCTAAGCGAAGTTGTTGTAGTAAAGCCTGGGATGTGCTAAGAGGACAACATTGGAAAGACACTGGGGGAAGAGTCCACAGCAGTCAGAGCACGGCCTCCCCTCACAAAGGCTTCCCTAAAGCCCTGGCCGCGTGCTGAGAATCCTTCTTTCTAATCCTGCCCCTGCATATCCGTGGCCCAAGCATTCCTTCTGCCTCCAGACCTGTCTCCACAACAGCTGATGAGGCAAGTGTCCTGGCCGAAGCGCAGCAGTTCACATCCCCTTTCTTCCCGGCCTTGTCATTAGGGGATGCCTGTGCGGCTCACAAGCTCCTGAGGATAAAAGGCTCAGGCTGCTGTGCTTCTTCTCACAGGTCCCTGAGCTCCCCCAGGGGTTTCCTACGCAGAAGGCCGGCTGGCTGAGCACTCCCAGCTTCAGCCCCGCTGGGGTCGGCGTGTTTTCTGTGCTCTGTGCTCATTCCCCAGGATGTTCTGGTTTCCTCAACTCAGCTCTCTCTCTTTAGCCACAGGGATTGGGCAACTTCCGTTGGGCAGCGAGGTCAGGGCCCTGCCTCCTAAGAAGGGGCCTCTCCCTCACAGGTCAGTCTGAAGTCACTTGTTCTCCAGAGCCCTTGCTCACCCCGGGGCCCTGACACTCAAGTCCGTCCAACACCAGGTGCCTCTTTCTCTGGGCACCGTCCCGCCCACGCAGCTCTCACGTGGAGGCAGTGCTGTGCCCCGGTCAGGAGTTCAGGCTCTGGGGTCGCCTCCCTGACCTGCCACCTGCTAGCTGTGTGACGTTGACGTTGACACCCCAGGAAAATGAAGTTCAGAATAGTTCCTATGTTACAGAGAGAGGAGGATTAAACGTAATCATTTGTTTAAAGCGCTGGCATCCGGTGAGTGAGGGCAAAGTGGTTTCACCTTCTGAGAAGTACTGTCCGCTGCGGCCTCACAGCAGCTGCCCTATGGATTCAGATCAGCAAGTCTCCCTTGGAGAGCCAAAAAAACCAGCTTCTCATGCCTCATCCAGTGCCTTTCCTGCCTCAGGACGGTCACACTTTCTGACTGGGCCTACGGGATGGTACATAAAGTCACAGGAGAGGGCCCAGAGCTCGCCTGATCGGCTTCTCCGGGCAGGACTGTGCTGTGTGTATGAAGGTCTTGCTTCAGTTTCTTTTGTTTGGTTGGCTGGTTGGGTTTTGTTTTGTTTTGTTTTGAGACGAGGTCTCCCTCTGTCACCCAGGCTGGAGTACAGTGGCATGATCTCAGCTCACTGTAACCTCTGCCTTCCGCGGGCTCAACCAAACCTCCCTCCTCAGCCTCCCAAGTAGCTGGGACTACAGGCATGCGCCACCATGCCTGGCTGATTTTTTGTGGAGATGGGGTTTCAACATGTTTCCCAGGCTGGTCTCAAACTCCTGAGCTCAAGCAATCCATTTGCCTCGGCTTCCCACAGTGCTGGGATTACAGGCGTGAGAGACCACGCCAGCTTTGCTTCACCTTTTTTTTTTTTGAGACAGAATCTCCCTCTGTTTCCCAGGCTGGAGTGCAATGGCACGATGGTGGCTCACTGCAACCTCTGCCTACCAGGTTCAAGTGATTCTCCTGCCTCAGCCTCCCAAGTAGCTGGGATTACAGGCACTCACCACCACACCCGGCTAATTTTTATATTTTTTTCGGGGTTTCACCATGTTGGTCAGGCTGGTCTCGAACTCCTGACCTCAGGTGATCTGCCCGCCTCGGCCTCCCAAAGTGCTGGGATGACAGGCCTGAGCCACCACGCCCGGCCCTGCTTCGCTTTCTTAAGGACCACCTCATGTTCCTTCACTCGAGTTAAGGTGGTTACATAGTTTACCTTGGTGGCCATTTTCAGTGTTTTCTTTTCTAGCGAGAATAGCTCTGCCATTTTCTCACAGGGAGCCTCCTCTGGGGCAGGAACCAGAGACCTGGGCATGTGGAGAGACTGCAGAGAGACTGAAGCCCTCCTCTGCCCCAGCTGTGTACTGGCGTCCCCACCACGCCCAAGGGCACGGGGCTTCATGAGGGAATCCATAGCCTCCATTCTCCGTGGGGCTCCCGTATCCCTCCTAGCTCCAGACAAGAGCCACAGGCCAAGAAGAGGAAGGGAACGGCGCCAAACACAGGGAGCTCTTTTCTGACTTCCCCGGCCCCGACTGACCAAAGGCCTCCCTCTCCCTCCCACAGATGTTATCAGAAGAACAGGCTGGGCACAGCAGCTCACACCTGTAATTCCAGCATTTTGGGAGGCCAAGGCGGGAGGATCACAAGGTCAGGAGTTCGAGACCAGCCTGGCCAATATGGTGAAAGCCCGTCTCTACTAAAAATACAAAATACTAGCTGGGAGTGGTGGCACATTCCTGTAATTCTAGCTACTCCGGAGGCTGAGGCAGGATAATTGCTTGAACCCGGGAGGCGGAGGCTGCAGTGAGCCAAGATCACGCCACTGCCCTCCAGTCTGGGCGACAGACCGAGACTCCGTCTCAAAAAAACAAAAAACAACAAACAAAACAGAAGAAAGAACAAAGCAGGGCCAGCGAGGTGGCTCATGCCTGTAATCCTAGCACTTTGGGAGGGCAAAGCAGGCAGATCACTTGAGCTCAGGAGTTCGAGACCAGCCTGGCCAACATGGTGAAACTCCGTCTCTACTAAAAGTACAAAAATTAGCTGGACGTGGTGGCGCATGCCTGTAGTCCCAGCTACTCAGGAGGCTGAGGCAGGAGAATCCCTTGAAACTGGGAGGCGGAGGTTGCAGTGGGCTGAGATCTCGCCATTGCACTCCAACCTGGGCAACAGAGCAAGATTCTATCTCAAAAAAAAAAAAAAAAGAACAAAGCTAAAAAAAGGCAGGCTGGAATGGCCCAATATCCTCTTCCTTCACCATCTCTTCTGCTTCCTCTGGTTCTTGCTTGTAGGAAGGAACAGAATCCACCCTGCATTGTTCCTTTGTAAAATATTTCTAAGTTCTTGGTTCAAACACTCCAGAGCCAAGTTTGCATGATATTTGCATATAATTTTTATAGCACTGAGATTATTCTTTCAAATGCTTACACCAAGTTCTCTTACAGCAAAGTAAGTGTCCTTAAAAGGAAGTGTGGGCATAGTGGCCCACGCCTGCAGTTCCAGCACTTTGGGAGGCCGAGGAGGGAGAACTGCTCGAGCCCAGGAGTTCAAGGACAGCCTGGGCAACATAGCAAGACCCCATCTGTATAAAAGAAATTTTAAAGGCTGGGCGCGACGGCTCACGCCTGTAATCCCAGCATTTTGGGAGAACAAGGTGGGCAGATTACCTGAGGTCAGGAGTTCAAGACCAGCCTGGCCAACATGGTGAAACCCTGTCTCTACTAAAAATACAAAAATTAGCTGGCTGTGGTGGCGCTTGCCTGTAATCCCAGCTACTCGGGAGGCTGAGGCAGAATTGCTTGAACCTGGGAGGCAGAGGTTGTAGTGAGCCGAGATTTTGCATTGCACTCCAGCCTAGGCAATAAGAACGAAACTTTGTCCAAAAAAAAAAATTTTTTTTTTAATTAGCTGGGTATGGTTGTGTGTGCCTATAGTCTCAGCTGCTCAGGAGGCTGAGGTAGGAGGATCACTTTAGCTTGGGAGCTCAAGGCTGCAGTAAGCTGTGATTTGCACCACCGCACTCCAGCCTGGGTGACAGAGTGAGACCCTATCTCAAAAAACAAAAAAACTGCAGAAGGATGAAAATATATATATTTTTTAACATTTAAAAGATTAAAAAATATATATATAATAAAAAATAAAAAACAAAACAAACACAAAAAAACAAGAGGATGTGGATTTGCTCCTGGCTTCTAGGTCCCTGTGGTTTCTGTTTAGGACACAGAGCACCCACCCTCAGCTTTATCATTCTGGTTGGCTAACTTAGGTAAGTCGGTCAGTTTATCTGGTCTGTAAAATAGAAACAACAATCCTTATCTTCTACATAGGATTATCATGACGATTTTACAATGAGATAATAGATGTAAAATCACTCTATCAACAATAAAGAATAGATAAAATTTTCAGGTATTATTAGTTTTTAACACTATTCAGACGTACTCTGGTAGTCTGAAAGGGATAAGGGAGGATTCTGATTTACACATTTAATGTCAGACTGCATAAAAGCCTCCTCTCTCTCCTTCGGAAGTTTTCTTGGGTGCTAAGTAGCAGCAACCCTGTTCTGTCAATAGGACCATCTGAACCATAGGAGCTCCTGGCTGGACAATGCCAAGGTGCGGCTGCAGTGTGTGGTTAAGAGTCCCATGGAGAGTTGGTAATGAGGTGGGGGTGAGGAGTTGGTAATGAGGTGGGGGTGAGGAGTTGGTAATGAGGTGGGGGTGAGGAGTTGGTAATGAGGTAGGGGTGAGGAGTTGGTAATGAGGTAGGGGTGAGGAGTTGGTAATGAGGTGGGGGTCAGGGGGAGTGCTGAGAAGGCGGTATATGCCACTCTGGAACCCCAGAACAGCATGTTAGGACTCAATGCCCAGAGGCGTTTTAGGACTATGGAACCTTACCACAGGAAGGGCTTTAGTAATCAGTTGTGCCTGATCCATCTATTTTACAGAGGAAGAAACTGAGGCTCAGAGAGGCATATAGCCTACCAGCAGGCTTTGGTTAGTGATCTGGGTTGACCCAGTGAAGGTCAGTCTGACAGCACCGTGGCCCAGGGCCGTCTCAGTCACAGCGCCAGAGCCTCGGGCTCCAAGGAGACTGCAGTTTTGCATCAGGAGCCAAATTGCCTCTTATCACAGTTCTGTCTCCGTCTGCGGAGAAAAGGAGGCTCTCGGCCTCCCAGGGTAGCAAAAGACAAACACACTTGGTTACCAGGAGCCCTTGAGAAGGTGGCAAGAGTGGAGAAGAGCAAACACCCAACTCCCTCCATCTCTGGCTTTGGCTCTAGACTCAGATGGTTTAGAGCCAAGGCCTCCAACAGCCTCTCAGAGCTCTCAGAGAGCCCTGCTCAGGGGCAGAAAAACTGGTCTCCTGTCGTCTCCATGGGTCCGCACAAACAACAGATTATCAGAAAGGTCAGGCTTCTTTCTGACAGGGTGGCAAAACTAAATCCCAGAACTTCAAAAGGTCATGTGCCTTGCGGAGAAATAGTTAAGGAGTGAGGTGCCGGCAATTTCTTATGAGGAGAGCAGTGGCTAGAAGGAATGGTCCAGGAGGGACGCAGTTTATTGTCAGGACCATTGGATGGAGTCCAGCAAGTATTTATTAGGAGCTGATGGTGTGTCCAGCCCCAAGCTGGGCACGGGGTAGGGGATACAGAGTACGTTGAGAACCTGGCCCCTGCTTGCAAGGTGCTTGCTGGGGATATAAGACTCTTATATGTGATTCAAAAAAGAGAAAAGGCAGAAGCTATGTTAATGGCCAAAGAGAACATGCTTTAGAAGGAATGAGAAAAATCAGTGAGGGCTCATCTAGTTCTGAAGAGCTTCATGGAGTGAGGCAATCTTTATACGTCCCACACCCTGCAGTCAGTGTGTGAACTGAGGAGAAAGGTGGGAATGAGCATAGGAACTCACCCTTTCTAACCTCCTTTGTACACAGGCTGTGAGCTAGAATTAGAACGTAAAGAACCCTGTGTCCCCCAAGGGTTGCATATTGCCTGCGGACTCCTCCTGGGCCCTTGCAGGATGTGGCCAGGATGCTTGGCGCTGCAGATAGTCTCCTGGAAGAGAGGGGCTTACACATTCTTGGTAAGCCGTGGCTGGGTTTAGAATGATTCCTTGGGAAAAGGGGTAGCAAAATAACTTTGTCCTAAAGAAGCCCCAAGTATCCTGAGCCCAGCAGCCTTACATAAAGTACTATTGCATAGTGACTACCATTTCAGGGTCTGGATTTAGACTTGGCTTCGAATCCTACCTCTGCAGCTTTTAGTAACTGTGTGACATTGTCATTGACCTCTCTAAGCTTCAGTGTCCTCATCTATAAAGTGAAGATAATATTCCTTAACAGTCAGGGTTATAGTGAGGACTAAGTGAGGGAGGGCTTAGCTGCCAGCTTGGCCCCCTCAGCCCATGGCAGCCGTGTCATGGCTTTGTGTGCTCCAGTCTGTTGCCAGGGCCTGCTGTTTCATGGTTCACTCTCTTGTCTGACTGTTTCCCAGATCGGGCAAGCCCTGAAGCGTCCTTTCGTCCCTCAGGTGCCGTTTGGACACCTCCTAGTGAGGGGAGAGCGCAGGCAGTGCGGGAGTGGGAAACTGGGTGTCGTAGCTGGGTGTCCATTCTATAGCTCGCGGGCATCCTGCAGTGGTCCCAGGACATGGTCAAGAGACCTGGATGGAAATGGGCCCCAAACTACTTCACTGGGAGCTTTGTTTTCCTAGACCACAATTTCTTCATCTATGAAATAAACAGCTTAAATTAGACCAGCGATCCCCGCTTTGCAGGAAGGGGAGAGGGTCTCGGACAGTATGGGGTCCCTGAATCCAGATGCACAGCAAACATTGCCTAGAGAACAAATAGATGATGCATCTCACACATAAAGGCTGTGATGTTTGTCAAATGCACAGAGGTGCTGCTATAATTTTTAAGATACATGTAAAAAGTATTATTGAATACATGGTAGCTTTTTATCAGCATGCAGTTCTTCATTTGTAGATACTAAAAGTACAATTATGATTACTTGGAAGGATCCAAAAGTGGTTTTGAAGTTTGTTTGTTTGTTTGTTTTTGAGACAGAGTCTTACTCTGTCACCCAGGCTGGAGTGCAGTGGCGCGATCTTGGCTCCCTGCATCCTCTGCCTCCTGGGTTGGAGCGATTCTCCCACCTCAGCCTCCGGAGTAGCTGCGATTACAGGTGCCTGCCACAATGCCCGGCTAATTTTTGTATTTTTAGTAGAGACGGGGTTTTGCCATGTTGGCCAGGCTGGTCTTAAACTCCTGACCTCAGGTGATCCACCCACCTTGGCCTCCCAGAGTGCTGGGATTACAGGCATGAGCCACTGCTCCCGGCCAAGGTTTTGAAGTCTTAAAGAGGTACTCAGGCTTGAAAAGTTTGGCTACCACTGGATGAGATGAAGGATTTACTCAGCCTTTCCTGGACATGGCTCCTAATTTCAACCTAACAAACAAGCCCTCCTGAGTCTCTAGCCTCATATCCTTCTTGAAGAAATAGCAGCTACTAGAAGAGGTTCCCCTGTGGCAGTGAAGACAAACTGGAAGGAGAGACAAATAAGAAAGAGTAGTGTACAACCAGGCATGGTGATTCACACCCGTAATCCCAGCACTTTGGGAGGCCGAGGTAGGTGGATCACAAGGTCAGGAATTCGTGACCAGCCTGGCCAAGATGGCGAAACCCCATCTCTACTAAAATTAGCCGGGCATGGTGGCAGGTGCCTGTAATCCCAGCTACGCGGGAGGCTGAGGTAGAGAACTGCTTGAACCTGGGAGGCGGAGGCTGCAGTGAGCTGAGATCTCACCACTGCACTGCACTCCAGCCTGGGCGACAGAGCAAGACTCTGTCTAAAAAAAAAAAGAAAGAAAGGGGCTACCTAAAGAGAGGAAGACAACTTTTATAAGAAAATCTGGGAAATGCTCAGGATTCTATTTGTTTAAAGGCCCATTTTAAGAAATGCTTACCACTTCCTAGTATTTGTCGTTGTTTCCTACTGCACACGTTTGCACTATATGGGAAGTGGGAGGAGTTAGAATGTCCTCCAAATTCCCGACACCCAGTTCCCACCTTCATCCTCTAGAAAAATGTGTTGCTTTGTTTTAACTTTTGAGGTCACAGACCCTTTCAGAATCTGATAAAGTGACGGACCCCCTACTCCACCCTAAATGTAGCCACACATGGATAACTTTTCTTTTTTTCATTTTTATTTTTTTCATGAATAACTTTTCACATAATTTCAGCAGGTTCATCACCTCCTGAGTTCACATGGCCCCCCTTGGGAATTTATGGACACCCCTGCCCGGGTAAGGAAAACCTGCTCTTGTGTGGGTTGCTTCAAACAAGTTTAAATTTGCCTTCTCTTAGTTGTCCATAGATCTAAGCTTTTTCTAAAAGTCCCATGGAACTTGTAATGAGACCTCTAAATGTCCCATATCCCAAAATGCTGTTGTAGGCTTCTTAGATTTTGGAAGACCAGGTCAGCAAAAGACAGCATGCACTCAGGCGGAATACCGCGAAGGTAGACGTCAGCTCAAGGCTGGGTTCTCTGGGCAGCTGGTGTGAGGTGAATGGAAGCAAGACGGGCTCAGGAACAGAGTCCGTCCGAGAGCCAGCACTCCCTCCTGACAGTGACAGTTTTGTAAGTTTCTGTCCTAGGAGCTGTGGGCCTGCAGACCTGTGGTCCTTGAAGTGGAAATCCGCTCCCTTCTCTAGGAAGGATCTCCCAGCCTCTGTGTCCCTCCCCCACTGCTACACAGCAGCTCTCCCTTCACCTCAGGCCCTGTATGAACACATTTTCCCCAGGGTTCCTGCCCCGGCAGCCTGCCTGTCTGTTAGTGCTGTGAGTCTCTGAATGTACCAGTCAAAATCAGGGAAGGTTTCTTTCCACCCACTCAAAACTTCACTTTTCTCATCATCCAAACTCCGAATCTAAAAGCCCAGTTGTTATTTATCAACTTGAGTCCAAATCCACTCTTGTTTGCAACCAGCATGTACCCTGGGATGAGTGAGAGGCGATAGGCTAGGAAGGGATCTGGAGTTTACTAGTGACAGGCCAGGCTGCTAGGTTTAGCTGAGGTGCCACAATTTGCACCAGGCAAGGGAGGTGAATTCAAATACCAGGATGTTGGGCAATATTTCAAAGAGTGAGGCTGGGCATGGTGGCTCATGCCTGTAATCTCAGTACTCTGGGAGGCCGAGGCAGAAGGATCGCTTGAGCCCAGGAGTTCAAGACCAGACTGGGCAACATAGTGAGACCCTGTCTCTACAAAAAATTTTAAAAGTAGCTAGGTGTGGTTGTGCACATGCCTGTAGTCCCAGCTGCTCAGGAGGCAGAGGTAGGAGGATCTCTTGAGACCAGGAGGTCAAGGCTGCAGTGAGCCGTGATCATACCACTGCACTCCAGCCTTGGTGACAGAGCGAGACTCTGTCTCAAAAACAAAAACAAAAACAAAAACAAAAAACAAGGAATGAAATTCATTGCTATTACAGCCCTTCCCTTCCTCTACCCTCATCCTGAACTCTACGTCCCATCCTCTTACTCTACAACGTACTATGCAAATGACTCATTGTTCTCTACAGTGTTACCCTGCTGGGTTCAATTCTATCTGAGCTTTGTAGGACTCCAAACCTATGTGTAAAGGTATGAGCACTTCAAAGGAAGATTGGCAGGGAAGGCCAATCCTTCTGCTTATGTATGTTATTCTTTGATTTTAAAAATCAATTTATCCAATAGATATTTATGGAGCTCTAATTGGGTTGGGATACTAGTGTATGGGGATACAGAAAAATACAAAGATATACCAGGATACTGGAATATGGGAAAATATATGAATGAATGAGATCTGGATTCACTTTCAAGGAGCTTGCCATCTAGTAGAGGAAATTACATATAAATAAACCACAACACATGGTATAAAAAATATATATGGCCGGGCACAGTGGCTCACACTTGTAATCCCAGCACTTTGGGAGGCAGAGGCAGGTAGATCACCTGAGGTCAGCAGTTCAAGACCAGCCTGGTCAACATGGTGAAACCCCATCTCTACTAAAAATACTAACAATTAGCCAGGCGTGGTGGCATGTGCCTGTAATCTCAGCAACTTGGGAGGCTGAGGCAGGAGAATTGCTTGAACCCAGTAGATGGAGGTTGCGGTGAGCCGAGATCGCGCCACTGCACTCCAACCTGGGAGATAGAGCGAGACTCCGTCTCAAGAAAAAAAAAAAGATATATATATATATATATATATTTGCCCTAGCTTAGTAACTATCATTAGCAAGTGATATTTAAGCTGGACACTGAAGGATGGGTAAGAGTTAGAGAGACAAAGATGAGGAAAAGGCATCTAGATGGTAGGAATGGTATGCCAAGAGCCTTGGAAGCAGCAGGGTAGACCAACATGCAGACTAGCAAATAGTTCTATTTGGCAAGAACACAGGGAGACGGAGTAGACAGAGAGAAGGTCAGAAAGCCAAGGTGAAGCCAAGACCTTGCATTTCAGGCTGAAGAGTAGTTTGGGAATTTTAGGGGCATCACTGAAGGTTTTTGAGCAGAGTTCGTGGTGATCATAGCTGTATCCTAGAAAAATTAATTTGGGAGTTCTCTGGAGGCTACATGGAAGAAAAAGAAAGCATTGGGTAGGGGTATTAGAAGAGGGAACATCTACAGGAGCCTTTTCCAGCAAGCTACTTCTGGTCAACTAAGCCAAAAGGGACCTTGGCCTCTGTTCTCTATGGTCCTCACTGTCTGGACCTCTCATGGGCAGTACAGAAAGAGAGTAGAGTTGTCAGGAGCAGACTCTTCTATAAGGTACCTTCTCAGAGCTTGGTTCCCCATGTGGAATAATTATATCCAGATTTGTTTTAAAGATTAAATGAGATAGAGTCTATCAAAACACTTATTAGCACAGAGGGAATGGATAAGCAATTTTTAATAAACAGTTGATAGGATAACCATTATCCTATGACATCTTGTAGATAAGTGTGTCTAAAACTGGGATCACCTCCTTTATGGGTAGGAAGCCACAGTTTCTTGTACCAAGTAGATGATCAATGAATATGAAATAAATAGATATCATGATCGGTGAGGGATCAGGCTGTAAGAGTTTCATTAAATTTAGGAGAATCATTCCCTTTGAACGAGGACTGATATTTTCTTACCTGAAGTGTTCCCTGTTCTCAGAAGTACAATTATTATAACTTGGCAGATAGGATGGGATGAGTTTGTCCTTGAGACAGGACATCAAGCCCCAGTTCTGGGTAATGTTTTGACCTCACTGGTCCTGGCAAACATTAGTCTGAAGTCACTAGGCCTCTGGGCCTGCTCCTAATGGGCCTGTGTCCACCCAGTGAAGAGGTATTCATAAGAAGCCCTCCTAATATCTGCTGACTACATTCATGGGAACCTTGGTGTAGGCCTGAAAACAGAGCTGCATTAGTGAGGAGGTAGTGGGAGCTAAGAGTTAGTATACAGCAATATTTAGGTGCTGGACTCCTGGTTGCTTTTCCCAATTCTATTGCCCAGAACTAAGAAACTCTGGACACTCTCTTCTTCTCTCTGCCGCAGGGCCTGATCATCAAGGCATCCCTAAATATTGACTGCCTCATACCATTGCCTCCTACCTACAAAGGCATTGATGCACTAAGTGCCACAGGGCCCTCCAGGACTTAAAAGAGTTTCACTCCAGCTGAACATAAAAGGTGAAACACAGAAGAAACATGGCACTGTGGTTAAGGGTATAAACAATGGAGTCAGGGTGCCTGGTTCAAATCCTGGCTTTCTCACTAGCTGACACTAGGCGGTCACTCAACCTTTCTGCCCCTTAGTTTCCTCATCTCTAAAGTAGGAATAATAATAATAATAGTATCTACCAAATGGGGTACTATTAAGAGTTAAATAAAATAACTTAGCTTGGTGCAGTAGCTTGCGCTTATAATCCCAGCACTTTGAGAGGTTAAGCCAGGAGGAGTGGTTGAGCCCAGGAGTTCAAGACCAGCCTGGGCAGCACAGTGAGACCCTGTCTCTACAAAAATTAAAAGATGACCCAGGTGTGGTAAGACACGCCTGCAGTTACAGCTACTCAAAAGGCTGAGACGGAAAGGTCGTCGGAGCCTAGGAGTTCGAGGTTGCAGTGGGCTATGATTGTACCACTGTACACCAGCCTGGGTGACAGAGCCAGACCCCATCTCAAAAAAATACATTAATTGAATAAAATAATTTGTGTAAAGTGCTAAATACAGTAATGGCCCATAGCAAGCACCTAACAATTGTTAACTATTATTTTTGAATTGAATCATAGCATCCAACCTGAAAAGCAATATATGGCAATAAGGAATTTTCTAGGCCAATGCCTTTAGAATCTTTATCATCGTTTTAGAATTTAAGCTTCTTGTTAGAAGATCCTGTCCTGTATTTTCATGGATGCTCCAACACCCACCCCCGCTGCCTTGCAATCAAACAGGTGCTCAAATATTTTTTGAGAATACAGGTAAGTTCATTTCTACTTTCTAATTTCTAAATGAATGAAATAGAGAACTAGGAAACTTAGGACAGTGAGACTGATGTCAGCTGGGCAATCAGAGAAGGCTTCATGTAGGAGGTGAGACTGACGTAGCCCCTGATTCGATAGGATTTAGATAGATAAAGTGAAGCAAGGAAAATTCTAATTATTGAAGCCTCAAATGGGTTGGGTGTTCATAAGAGGCAGGGGCAGACTGCGTGGGCACAGCTGCAGCATACTGCACACACGCTAAGGATGCCACCTCTGTGCCCAGACCTGGACTCTGAGGGTGGGGCCGCAAGACAGGGCTTAAGTGGAGCCAGAATTGCCTGGGACAGACTTTGGGCACAGTGACAGGAGCCCATCAGCTGCTCAAGAGACCCCTGCCAAAATCTCAACTGGAGCTGGGCACAGTGGCGCATGCCCCGTAATCCCAGCTACTTGGGTGCCTGAGGCAGGAGAATCACTTGGACCCGGGAGGTGGAGATTGCAGTGAGCCAAAATTAGGCCACTGCACTCCAGCCTAAGCGACACAGCGAGACTCCGTCTCAAAAAAGAAAAAAAATCTCAATCAGCTAGGCCAAGTTCTTCCTGTCCTGTCCCTGTCCCTGCTGCATCCTCCCCGCCCTGCACCCACCCCACCCCCACCCCCCCGGCTCCTCTTTCACACCCTGTGCCAGACAGAAGGCCTGGCAGTGAAAAGACTGGCCATGGGGACAGAGAACTGGATCCAAAGGTCAAGGCTGAGTTTGCCAGAGCCTGCAGGATCCCTGCACCACTTTATTGGATCCCCAGGTTGAGCTGAGATGCTGATCTGGATGGAGAAGGGGCCATGAGCCTCTGGCAGGCCTCTGTCACACCTTTCCACCAGGGAAAACTGGGTGTGGATGTTTCCCCTTCGTATGTACTCTGAGAGCTCCATGAGGAGTCTTCCTAGAGGGGAAGGGGGAAGGCTCCTCATACAGATCTCAGAGTACATAGGAAGGAGCCAGGTCTTTCCTTACTTCTGCGTCTCCTCACAGCACCACCTACAAGAGTCTGGCACACAATGGACACTCTTCCTGGCTCTGGTACAGAGTGACCAACATAACAGTTTAATAGCATTTCCTCATTTTGCAGACAGGGAAAGCAAAAAACAAGCATGGTAATGCATATATAATATGTGTCTGTGTCAGAGGCATTCGAACCCGAATGACTCCATCTTGAACAGGGGCTGGTAAAATGAGGCTGAGACCTGCTGGGTGGCATTCCCAGGAGGTCAGGCGTTCTTAGTCACAGGATGAGATAGGAGGTCAGCACAAGATACAGGTCACAAAGGCCCTGCTGGTAAAGCAGGGTGCAGTAAGGAAGCCGGCCAAAATCCACCAAAACCAAAACGGCGACAAAAGTGACCTCTGGTTGTCCTCACTGCTCATTATACACTAATTATACATTAGCATGCTAAGAGACACTCCCACCAGCGCCATGACAGTTTACAAATGCCATGGCAACACCTGGAAATTATCCTATATGGTCTAAAAGAAGGAGGAGTCCTCAACTGGGGGAGGGGGAAAATCTCCATCTCCTTCCCAAAAAGCTCATGAATAACCCACCCCTTGTTTAGCATATGATCAAGAAATAACCATAAAAATAGCCATTCTCGTGTTTCTTTACTTCTCTAGTAAACTCGCTTTCACTTTACTTTATGGAC
The DNA here is from genome assembly GCF_006542625.1 of Nomascus leucogenys. Lineage (NCBI taxonomy): Eukaryota > Metazoa > Chordata > Mammalia > Primates > Hylobatidae > Nomascus > Nomascus leucogenys. The sequence continues at coordinate 32,075,284 of NC_044403.1, read as the reverse complement.
CAGTCCAGAGTTCTTGTACAAGATCCGAAAAACTCCCTCTTGGAGTCTGGATCGGGACCCCTTTCCGGTAATGATACCCTTTTCATGTGGTAATTCATTTAATCCTCACAATGATCCTCTGAGATAGGTCCCATTATTATCTTCATTTTACATGTGGGAAAACTGAAGCCTAAAGGATGAAGAGCTTCCCAAGTTCACCCAAGGAGTAAGTGGTCCACAGGACTAGGAGCCTGGGATTTGCACCGAGGCAGTCTGGCTCTGTTCTCCACTGGCCACTGCGATGCTATCTGGGTGGAGGGAGCACAGGTCCAATCGCGGAGAGAGTACGATACAACCCAGGACCCTGTCTTCCAGGTCTCTCCACACAATTAACCTACTCAAAACTTCATGACAGTCCAGCAAGCTTGTCCAACCCAAAGCCTGTGGGCCCCGTGCAGCCCAGGACAGCTTTGAATGCGGCCCAAAACAAATTCGTAAATTTTCTTAAAACATTATGAGTTCTTGGTCGGGCGCGGCGACTCATGCCTGTAATCCCAGCATTTTGGGAGGCTGAGGCGGGCGGATCACCTGAGGTCGGGAGTTTGAGACCAGCCTGACCAACATGGAGAAACCTCATCTCTACTAAAAATACAAAATTAGCCAGGCCTGGTGGCACATGACTGTAATCCCAGCTACTCAGGAGACTGAGGCAGGAGAATCGCTTGAACCTGGGAGGCAGAGGTTGCAGTGAGCCAAGATCACGCCGTTTTACTCCAGCCTGGGTGACAAGAGCAAAACTCAAAAAAAAAAAAAAAAAAAATATATATATATATATATGAAGTTTTTTTGCGATTTTTAAAAAGTTTATCAGCCATTGTTAGTGTTGCTGTATTTTATGTGTGGGGCAAGACAATTCTTCCAATGTGGCCCAGGGAAACAAAACAACTGGACACCCTGGATGATGAAGAACAGTCTTCAGTCCCTGCTGTCACCAAAGCCCCACCTGCCCTTAGGTAACACCAAGATAGCAAAATGGAATTTTACCAAACCACTCTTAGGTTCCTTCCCCAGGAGGCCAGAAATGCCCTGGGGACTGCCTGCCTTTGAGGCAATTTTTTTTTTTCCTTTTTCAAGAAAGTGGTAAACATCTGAAAATAGAGTTTTTGAAAGAAAGTGACTCTTCAGTTGTAATTATAGCAAAGTGGGCCAGTGCTTTCTATCAGCAAGAAAGCTGCTTCTATTTTTTTTTTATTCTCTTTTTCTTGGGTTTTTTTTTTTTTTTTTGAGACAGAGTCTCGCTCAGTTGCCCAGGCTGGAGTGCAGTGGTGTGATCTCGGCTCACTGCAACCTCCATCCCCCAGGTTCAAGCGATTCTCCTGCCTCAGCCTCCCAAGTAGCTGGGACTGCAGGCTCCGGCCACCACGCCTGGCTAATTTTTTGTATTTTTAGTACAGACGGAGTTTCACCATGTTGACCAGGCTGGTCTCGAACTCCTGGCCTCAGGTTATCTGCCCGCCTCGGCCTCCCAAAATGCTGGGATTACAGGCGTGAGCCACCGCTCCCGTTCGCTGCTTCTAAATATAGCCTGTATAATGCAAATCCCCAAAGAAGCCAGCCTGTGGCCCCATTCAGTTTCCTCCCTCAAAGGCTGGGGGCGTACGCCCTGGGCGGGGCAGCGGGCTCCCTCCGGAGAGGCCCCAGCCCCCCTCGTGCCCTCCCCAGCAGGCCTCGGGCCCTGTGCACAGACCCAAACGGTGCGAGAGGAAGAGGGGGTCAGCTTCATGCCTGACGTTCTAGTGGGGAGCCGCTTCTTAAGTACGTGCTAGGATCAAGGGTGCATTTGCAAACTTTTCAAAAAGCCTTACAAGAGGTAGGGGTCAAGCTCTTGGGATCTAGAGGGGAAGGAGGAGAGTCAGTTAAACAGCAGAAAGGTTGGCGGGGAATGGGCTCAGTAATGGCCCCTGTCACAGCCTCGGGCCGGGACTCGCCAGCTCATCTTCTATTTCTAACTCAAGGCCAGGCACTGGGTACTGTGCTCAACCTAGTAATTTGGAGACGGAGGTGGATGTGCATGTAACAGAACAGGATGCTCTCCGGACAGACGTTCTGAAAGAAAACCAAACGGAAGATCCTCCCGCCTCTGCTGGGCAGTCTCTAATGACCACTGGGGTATGCTCCAGACATGCGTGGGCATCTGCGAATTTACTCACCTGAGAGCTGCCTCTACCTTTTTTTTTTTTTTTATTTATTTATTTATTTTGCGACGGAGTCTCGCTCTGTCACCAGGCTGCAGTGCAGTAGCGTGATCTCTGCTCACTGCAACCTCCGCCTCCCAGGTTCCAGCAATTCCCCTGCCTCAGCCTCCCGAGCAGCTGGGAGTACAGGTGCCCACCACCACGCCCAGCTAATTTTTGTATTTTTAGTACAGACGGGGTTTCACCATGTTGGCCAGGATGGTTTCTATCTCTTGACCTCGTGATCCGCCCGCCTCGGCCTCCAAAGTGCTGGGATTACAGGCGTGAGCCACCGCACCCGGCCTGCCTCTACCTCTCGATCCCTGGGATCAGAAATGAGAAATGCAAAGATCGTCCCTGTGTTATGTGTGTACTGTTTGTAATTGTAATTCACAATCCCCTTTCTTGCTCCTCACCCCATTTTCAATTATGAGAGAAAGGTGAAAAACACAAAGCACAAAATGTTTCCAGGAAACTGAAACCCCTGGAAGGCTAGATGTAGGTATAAACAGAGTAGAACTCCAGATTTCTGCAATGCTCCTTAGGGGCTGAGCTTCCTGCATGCGCTGGACAATTAGAGGAGATTTTTTTTTAACACTTCAAAATTATTCCAGAAAGGCATGCAGATGAGAAGATAACCAGGTTGTGAGGAAGCCCAAGGTATTTGGTAAGGATGCTCAAGTTTTGGGGAGGTTCAGCTGAAATAGCAATTTGTGGATGGACTATTAGCAGGGCGCTGACTGGAGAATTAATCAGACATTGAAGGGACGTGGGGGACCGGGAGGATGAAGTTTGAACCCGGGCTCAGGATATGGAAAAACATTCAGTAAAGCCGGGAGTCCTGTGTGCCTAGACTTTAAAGTCCTAACCAGCCCCAGGGTGTCTGAGGCACGCTGGTAAGTAGAATCAGAGATTCCATTCAGCAAAAGCAGACAGGAAAACAAATCTCTTTTCTTTGTTTGTCCTGGTTGAAAACCAAATACAGTAGCCATTTGATGAAATTCCAATGTCAGGAGTGTTTGGGCAGGGAAGGGAGGGTAAAATTGCAGCTAGCCTCTGACCACAGGGAAATCAGTCTAACGGCTCCGTTCAGGCCGTTCTTCAGCCCCGCACTCTGGAATGTTCACAGGGTGTCTGTGCGTCTCCCCTGATTCCAGCCCACAGGACACTTGCTCTCTCTTTCTTGTGACCCCAACACGTCAGCTGGCAAGACTCAACATTCCTGTCTGGGACTGAGGGGCTTGAACCACTTGTATGAGTCACAGGTAGTTTTCAGCAGTGTGAGAAAACACTCAATGAAGAGAAGTACTAGGTCCTGAGGAGGCTTAGCTCTGGGGTAATGGAGATGGGGGTGGGGGTGGAGAGAGGGCTCTAAAGGTCAACTGCAATGTCCCCCAGTTTTCATGTACCTTCATCAACATAGGCAAATCCCAGCAGATCTAAGCTTTTGAAAACTTGACCTTTTGTAAAAATGAGGAAACTAAAGTTATAGCCCTTTCTGGAGTGTGGAAGCTTTGGAAACATCGCACCACAGTGAAGCAAGCCGGGGAGGGTGCCAGCCCAAACCAGAACCGAGTGTGGGCATTTCATGCCATTAGCACGAAAGGTTAGTGGGCCGGGTTGAGCTTGGGCAAGATCTCACAAGATCTTAGATCCAGTGTATTTTCTGTCAGTAGATTTCAATCAGAAAGGTCGTGAAATATACCTCAGTCTGGCATTGGGCTTGGGGCAAAGATCTATGACTTTCTTTTCCAGGGAAGTTCTCTGAGAACTGAATCAATTCCTGCCCTCTAATCTATATTGCATCCCTTCCTGAACCAACCTCCCTAAAACTGTGCCCCACTCCTCCATTAAAAAAAAAAAAAGGCCGGACGTGGTGGCTCACACCTGTAATCCTAGCTCTTTGGGAGGCCAAGGTGGATGGATCACCTGAGGTCAGCAGTTCAAGACCAACCTGGCCAACATGGTGAAACCCTGTCTCTACTAAAAATACAAAAATTAGCCAGACATGGTGGCACGTGCCTGTGATCCCAGCTACCTGGGTGGCTGAGGCAGGAGAATCACTGGTTCCACCAGGAGGTGGACGCTGTAGTGAGCAGAGATGGTGCCACTGCATTCCAACCTGGGCAACAGAACGAGACTGTCTCTGAAAAAAAAAAAAAAAATCATGTCATTTAAAAACTTCTGGCCGGGCGCGGTGGCTCACGCTTGTAATCCCAGCACTTTGGGAGGCTGAGGCGGGCGGATCACGAGGTCAGGAGATCAAGACCACGGTGAAACCCCATCTCTACTAAAAATACAAAAAAAAAAAAAAATTAGCCGGGCGTGGTGGCAGGCGCCTGTAGTCCCAGCTACTTGGAGAGGCTGAGGCAGGAGAATGGCATGAACCCGGGAGGCGGAGCTTGCAGTGAGTCGAGATTGCGCCACTGCACTCCAGCCTGGGCGACAGAGCGAGACTCCGTCTCAAAAAAAAAAAAAAAAAACTTCTGAGGCTGGGCCCAGTGGCTCATCTGTAATCCCAGCACTTTGGGAGGCTGAGGCGGGCAGGTCACTTGAGGCCAGGAGTTCAAGACCAGCCTGGCCAACATGGCGAAATCCCATCTCTATTAAAATACAAAAATTAGCCGAGCGTGGTGCCACATGCCTGTAGTCCCAGCTACTCAGAAGGCTGAGGCAGGAGAATCATTTGAACCCAGGAGGCAGAGGTTGCAGCGAGCCAAGACTGCCCCACTGCACTCTATTCTGGGCGACGGAGTGAGACTGTGTAAAAAAAACAAACCACTTTTGAGTTTTCTACTGTCTGCTAAATCGAGTACACATTCCTTTGCCTGGTTATTTAAAAATCCCCTATAATTCGGCCCCACCCCACCTATCCAGTTGTGCTTCCCCCGCCACACACTTCGTCTGATCTGGTCAGAAAGGCCTTTGCACTGTCCCACATAGCTTACTCATTCCTGCCTGTTTCATTCCCAGTTTTCTTCACATTCATTCCTGAATCTGAATTTATCCTTCTTTAACAAAACCAAAAGACCCCACCTTAGGATATTTGGCCAGCTACTTCAATTTGCATTTCTCCATCTCCAAGTAATTACCAAGTCACGCCTTGATATATATACCTCCCCAAATAGACTATAAGCCACCATGAGTTGAGCACATGTTATGTAAGTTATAGTGCCTCACGTAAGTTGTGCTCACTAAATAAATGTTGATTAGTTGCAGTTTTTTTTTTTTTTGCACTGTCTCCCGGGCTGGAGTACAATGGCACGATCTCGGCTCACTGCAACCTCCGCCTCCCAGGTTCACATGATTCTCCTGCCTCAGCCTCCCTAGTAGCTGGGATTACAGGCGCACACCACCACAGCCGGCTAATTTTTTGTAGTTTTAGTAGAGACGGAGTTTCACTATGTTGGCCAGAGTGGTCTTGAACTTCTGGCCTCGTGATCCGCCTGCTTCGGCCTCCCAAAGTGCTGGGATGACAGGCATGAGCCACCGCGCCCGGCCTACTTGCAGTTCTTTTTCTTCTACAGTAAAGGCCAAACACACTCAAAATCAGTCTCCTCCCAATCCTGACTTGGGCCATCTAAGTTTAGTGGCACAGAGGGAAAATGTAGAGAACGGTTGTACCTAAGATATTAAGGGGGGATGAGTTCAAGACAAAATAAAATGTTTGCCCAACCCTGACATTTTAAATGCTCATCTGAAAATTGGCACCTCCAGAGTGTTGCCCTCTTCAGAGCATTCAAACCCAGGGCACCATAACATTAAATTCCTTTGTATTTAAGACATTTCCTCTTAATTCTCTTTCTCTTTGAGGGAATAGTATAAGTACAAGAGGTTGGAAGAAACCATACACTTCTTTTTTAAAACATAGAGACAGGAGCTGGTCATGTTGCCCAGGCCGGTCTAGAATTCTTGGGCTCAGGCTAATCCTTCCCCATCGGCCTGCCAAAGTGCTGGGATTACTGGTGTCAATCACTGCACCCAGTCCCCATATACTTTTTTTTTTTTTTTTTTTTTGAGACAGAGTTTTGCTCTTGTTGCCTAGGCTGGAGTGCAGTGGCATGATCTTGGCTCACTGCAACCTCCACCTCTCTGGTTCAAGTGATCCTCCTGCCTCAGCCTCCTGAGTAGCTGGGATTACTGGCACGTGCCACCACATCCTAAGTTTTGTATTTTTACTAGAGACAGGGTTTCACCATGTTGGCCAGGCTGGTCTTGAACTCCTGACCTCAGGTGATCTGCCTGCCTCGGCCTCCCAAAGTGCTAGGATTACAGGCATGAGCCACCACGCCCGGCCCCTGTATACTTCTTTAAATGCAATAGAGCAGACATATAGACCTGTGGAATAGAATAAAGCCCCAAAATAAACCCTTGCATATATGGTAAACTGATTTTCAGCAAGGCTTTCAAGACCACTCAATGGGGAAAGGATAATCTTTTCAGTAAATGGTGCTGGAAAAACTGGATAGTCCCACATACAAAAGAATGAAACTGGACCCTTACCTTATGCCATATACAGAAACTAGCTCAAAATGAACCAAAGACCTAAACTTGAGAGTTAACACTGTAAAACTCTTAAAAAATCTTCATGACATTGGACTTCGCAATGATTTCTAGAATATGACAGCAAAATCGCAGGCAACAAAAGAAAAAAACAGATAAATTAGATTTCATCAAAATACAGAACTTGTGCACCAAAGGACACTATTAAAAGAGTGAAAAGGGGCCAGGCACAGCGGCTCATGCCTGTAATCTCAGCACTTTGGGAGGCCAAGGCAGGCAGATCATCTGAGGTCAGGAGTTCGAGACCAGCCTGGCCAACATGGTGAAATGCTGTCTGTAATAAAAACACAAAAAAATTAGCCAAGCATGGTGGCAGGTGCCTGTAATCCCAGCTACTCAGGAGGCTGAGGCAGGAGAATCGCTTGAGCCTGGGAGGCAGAGGTTGCAGTGAGCCACCAAGACTGTGCCACTGCACGCCAGCCCGGGCAACAGAGCGAGACTCTGTATAAAAATAAATAAATAAATAGGCCAGGCGTGGTGGCTTACGCCTGTAATCCTAGCACTTTGGGAGGCCGAAGTGGGTGGATCACCTTAGGTCGGGAGTTCGAGGTCAGCCTGACCAACATGGAGAAACCCCGTCTCTACTAAAAACACAAAATTAGTCAGGTGTGGTGGCACATGCCTGTAATCCAAGCTACTCGGGAGGCTGAGGCAGAAGAATCACTTGAACCTGGGAGGCAGAGGTTGTGGTGAGCTGAGATCGTGCCATTGCACTCCAGCCTGGGCGACAGAGTGAGACTCCATCTCAAAAAAAAAAAGAAAAAGAAAAAGAAAAACGTTTACCCCAATTAATGTACCCCAAATGCCATTGGGTAGGGCCTTGCAGAAGGAATGCTAAGTGTGGGATTTGACACAACCCAATTCCCTATGGCAACCAGGTGTTGCTGGTTTAGGTTAGTGATTAGTGCTTAGGGTGGGGTAACAGAAATACAGCCTTGGCTTATGAATACCTAGGCACAGAATGTCCCCAGCTCGGCCCTATGGGGCAACTGTTCTCACAACCCTGTGAGTTCTTCCCAAGGAATCAGGGCCAAACAAAGGATTAAGGACCTCAAAAAAAGGGAGTTCTCATTCCAGCTCCTTCAGCAGAGTCACTGTCCCTCGAAGGACCGGCACCATTTGTGCTTCAGGGAAAACAACAAAGGCCCCTACCAGAAGGTGGGAGTGGGAACTCTCCCCTGCACCCCTATGCTTTAGGAGGAAGGTGCTGCCCACATGCCGGGCCAGCTGCAGGAGAGCACCTAGGCCTGCTGCATTCCACCTCCTGCAGAGACACCTGTGTGCTCCTGTGTTGTAGCTTGTTAAGGGAGTGTAGACTTGTCCTTCTTGTGTTGAGTAATTTTTCAGGGAGGCTGGAAGAACTAGAGGGTAAATTTCCTCTCTACTCCAGCCAGGGCTTCCAGGAGCCAGGCCCTCCAATATATGCATACATTGTGTTGTTATTTCCTATTAAATCTGATCTTTTCACCCACCACTGAGTATTACACTAGCATTGACACTTAGCTTTAAATCCAGTTTAATATTTTATACACAGGTCCTTGACTGGGCGTGGTGGCTCATGCCTGTAATCCCAGCACTTTGGGAGGCCGAGGCGGGCGGATCACGAGGTCAGGAGATCGAGACCATCCTGGCTAACACGGTGAAACCCCGTCTCTACTAAAAATACAAAAAATTAGCCGGGTGTGGTGGCGGGCGCCTGGAGTCCCAGCTACTTGGGAGGCTGAGGCAGGAGAATGGTGTGAATCCCGGGGGGCGGAGCCTGCAGTGAGCCGAGATCGTGCCACTGCACTCCAGCCTGGGCGACAGCAAGACTCTGTCTCAAAAAAAAAAAAAATATTTTATACACAGGTTCTTGTACTGGTTTCCAATTATTTTATGTAAGTCTTGAATTCCCCCCACAAAATTACAAACCTCTTGGGAACCCTGCTGAAACCTGCTTTCGCACCTATGTTCCCTCCCACATCCAGTACACAGCGAACATGAGACCAGTATCAATCAGTATAGGAGAATATGTAAATAACCTAGTGTATATCCATAGTAAGTAATACTCTGCAACAGTTAAAAATAATAAAGTGGATCTATATATTCTGACATGGAGAGATTTCCAATCCATATTATTTTGTCCAAAAATATTAAAGCATTCAGGCACAGTACAAAACCCTTTATGTAGAAGGAAGTAAAAGAAACAAGGGCCTGGTCCATCCGTTTATTTCCTTCCTCCTACGTATCCCTAGTCGCAGACATTTGTTAGAATCTAGTGTGGCAGAACTCAGTAATTTCCTGTATTTTCCCTTTCAAAAAGAACTGCAGTTAATGTTAAATAAATGTCTAAGTCAGTTGCCATAGGACTTGCCACAGTAATAGTCACACTTATATGGGGCCGTCATTGCTCATAGTGCTTTACATGAATTAACTCATTTAACCCTCACAATAGTCTTACAAGACATTGAGGCACAGAGAGGTGAAGTAACTTGCCCTAGGTCACACAGCACAGCAAGGAGGTGACAGACCCAGGATTCAAGCCTGGATAGTCTAGCTCAGGAGTCTGTGTCCTTGACCTCTATGCTGAAGGTGCTCTTCTTTTTTTCTCCTTTTTTTATTTTTTATTTTTTTTGAGATGGAGTCTCTCTGTCACCCAGGCTGGAGTGCAGTGGAGTGATCCCCGCTCACTGCAGGTTCCACCCCCTGGGGTTCACGCCATTCTCCTGCTTCAGCCTCCCAAGTAGCTGGGACTACAGGTGCCCGCTACCATACCCGGCTAAGTTTTTTGTATTTTTAGTAGGGACAGGGTTTCACCGTGTTAGCCAGGATGGTCTCGATCTCCTGACCTCGTGATCCGCCCGCCTCGGCCTCCCAAAGTGCTGGGATTACAGGCGTGAGCCACCGTGCCCCACCTTTTTTTAATACTTTTTGTGTATGCCTCAGTGATGGCACTCAGAATGCTGTGTAAGAATGAATGGAAAAGAAAAAAAAATCCCCATTCCCACCCTAACCTATGGCTCCGCTTATGGACTTGCAGGTTTGAGGTACCTATAAGGAGCTGCTGATGCCTTCTGGAAACTATGTGTGGGCTGCTCTGAGAGAACAGGACCATTTGCTGTGACTGTTAGTCAAGTGATATACATAGATCTCCCCAGCAAGTGCCTCCTGAGGACAGGTTCCAGCCCCAACCCTAGATCATATCAAGTACAACTTCAGCTATTAAGCCGGCTAATGATGGTCCAGGTGCAACAAATCCCACCTGATTGAAAGCGGCAGGGGTAGACCCGCTAACTTGTATAGAAACATAGGTACAAAGTATAAGGTTCCTAGGATTCTGATTCTTGGCTCTTCAAAGGCCTAAGGAATGAAGATTGATGCCATCTAAAAGCAAATTAGGAGGCTTTGCCCAGGCCCAGGCCCCCAAATAGTGTACTGGAGATGCACTGTGTTTAGCGCTGTTTCAGGTTAAGTCAGCATCCCTCCAACGTGCCAGATCTACTGTCACAGCAACATGTATCCCCAGTTCACACACGGGATGTTTGCTCTCTAGCAGCCAAATGCACTTGGAACTGGCAGTAATGATCTCACAAAAGCAGGAAAGCTGAGCAGTCAGTCACATGATTACCAAGGTATTGAGATGGAAGAACTGGGCATCACTTAATGAAAATATCTTGGCATCTTAGAATCAGAAGTTTCCAAACTTGGAGGCAGTTTAAGAACCATCATATCCAAAGTCCTTGTTTTACAAATGTGGCAACTGAAGCTTTAAAAAAAAGGTAGGCCTCTGGGCTCCTTGCCTGAGCAAAGTTAAAGTGTAGTTCTTCCAGGACAATTCATTCAGACCTCCCTTTCAATGACAGCAGGGCCTTTAGTCCCAACTACAGTCATTAATTCATCCCTGGTACTTGACTTCTATTCCTCCTTTCTTCTTAATGGTCCTGTTTTTATTTTATTTTGTTTTATTTTTGAGACTGAGTCTTGCCCTGCCAGCCAGGCTGGAGTGTAGTGGTGCAATATGGGCTCACTGCAACCTCAGCCTCTAGGGTTCTAGTGATTCTCGTGCCTCAGCATCCCACGTAGGGCTAATATCTGTATTTTTAGTAGAGACCCCCGTCTCTTCACTATGTCAGCCAGGCTGGTCTTGTACTCCTCGGCCTCCCAAATGCTGGGATTACAGGTGTGAGTCATTGTGCTAGGCCACATTTTTATTTTTAATTGTTCTGTTTGTGTTTTGTTTACTCATACAGAAAAGGAGAATCACACCCCCATTCCACCACCCCACTCCAACCCCTCCAATGGCTCCAATGCTGCAGAACACTCCCAACTTCAGTCCCGGAAGAATGGAAGGAAGGCTGCAATTTAGGAGACTGGGGTTAGAAGTGATCTTCATAAATTGTTTGCCTTGCCTGTGTCTAGAGTTCTTAAGGTATGGGTCCTCCAGGTGGTTTTCAGGCTGTTCTCTTATGTAACCTGTTTATGAGGTGAAATTATTTGACAATGTGCTTGTACTATTTTCAAATAATGAAAATCAGCCATTGCCTTACTAATGTCTCATCAGAACAAAAATTCTGCCTTCCATGTGCAGACTGCTCACTGGTTTTCAAAACTACCGCTTCTCCCTTCTGGAACAGCCCTACCTTCCCACTTGGAAGGGGGCATGGGAAAGTGGCTGCACTAAGTTGCCCCTCCTGTCTCCCTTCCTCCCCCCACCCAACCCCCTCCACCTCCTGCTTTGCAGATTCTCTAGGTTGATGTCTACTTGATCTGCAGGTGGGTTCCAGTTGGAGAGTCTCTGACAAAAGCAAAGCCTACTTTTCTCCCCAGGGTGAAAGGAGTGGGGAGAGGCCATGAGGATGGCAGGAGTGTGCCCCAAATCAAAATGCTTCTCCTGGAAGTCAGGAAAGAATTCCAGATCACTAGCTCTGATCAGAGTCTTGTGCTAAAGAAACAGGCTAGGGCCGGGCGCGGTGGCTCACGCTTGTAAACCCAGCACTTTGGGAGGCCAAGGCGGGCAGATCACGAGGTCAGGATATCGAGACCATCCTGGCTAACAGGGTGAAACCCCGTCTCTACTAAAAAATGCAAAAACTTAGCTGGGTATGGTAGCGGGCGCCTGTAGTCCCAGCTATTCAGGAGGCTGAGGCAGGAGAATCGCTTGAACCCAGGAGGTGGAGGTTGCAGTGAGCCGAGATAGCGCCACTGCACCCCAGCCTGGGTGACAGAGCGAGACTCCGTCTCAAAAAAAAAAAAAAAAACAGGCTGTAAGGGAAGTCTCTTCCAACACTGCCCTGGAGCTAGGTTATTTCCTAGACTGCCTCAGAAAGTATCTGTCTTTGAGGACAATGCTGCTTTAGGGTAGAATCTAGCAGAACACCACCTTTTGACATGGTCCTGGCATGGCCTCCCCTTGTGGGGGCGTGGAAGGCCGAAAAGGGCACATAGTTTCGGTTTGACAGCCTGAGATGTGAATCCAGTTGAGCCATTGACTAGCTGTGACCTTGAGCACATTAACTTTCCTGAACTTCAAGTTTTCTCATCTGTAAGTCGGGGTTAATAATACACTGTGGCCCTAAAAAATCAGAGAGAAAAAAAAGTCTATGCAAAATTCCTGCTTCAAACAAAGGGCCCAGAAGTGGTAGTTTTTTGTTTTTGAGGCTGGAGGGCAATGGTGCAATCTTGGCTCACTGCAACCTCCGCCTCCCGGGTTCACGCCATTCTCCTGCCTCAGCCTCCAGGGCAGCTGGGACTACAGGCGCCCGCCACCACGCCCGGCTAATTTTTATATTTTTAGTACAGACGGGGTTTCGCCATGCTGGCCAGGCTGGTCTCGAACTCCTGACCTCAGGTCCGCCCGCCTCGGCCTGTCAAAGTGCTGGGATTACCGGCGTGAGCCACCGCGCCCGGCGCTATTCTTATTAATAACTAAGGGAAGCCTATAGGGAAAACTCAGCAGGAAATCAAGGACTTTTGGGAGGAAAAAAGGAACCGAAATAGCCCAGACTGGCGCTCCCCGGACCCTGCGGCTGGCGGCGCTGCCCACGGAGGGGGCGGGCTGGGAGTGCGGGATCCGGGGGAGACGAAGGCGAAGGAGCTGCGGGGCTCGTTTTGCTTCGGGAAAAGGTGAGGGCGGCCCTGGGCCTCCCGCGGGGGAAGGAAGAGATGAAGCCACGTGACAGAGCTCAAAGCCGGGCCCGAGCGCGCCGCAGACCGGATGCGGGAAGTGGCTCGGGGCCCCGTTCCCCCGCCCGGCTCCCGCTTCAGCTGACCTGGTTTCCGCGGGCCCTGCGCCCGCGCGCTCCCGGCCCCGGCCGCCCCGCTCCCCACTCCGCTCCCCACTCCGCGCCCCACTCCGCGCCCGCCGGCCCGGCCCTCCCTCCCCAGCTAGCCCGGCCGCCGCGGCCTCTTCCGCCCAGCGCCCGGGCGTTGCCGCCATTCCCCCGAGTCGGCCCGCGGGCTACGGGAACCTTCACCTCCCGAGGACCGGCGCCTTCACCTCGGGACCCGGCACCCCTGCTGCCTGCGCCGCTCAGTCCCCCTGCAGCTGCCCAAGCCCCCAGCAAGGGCCACCGAGGGCTCCAGGAACGCCCCAGGCCCGTTCTTCTGGCCCACAGCGCCCCGCCTGTGACCGCCTGTGACCCCCAGTGACCCTCCTTTCCCGCCCTCCGGCGGCGCGGCCGTCTGGAGACTCTGCAGCCTCCCAGCCTCGCGCCGGGTGGGGAGGGGAGGGGAGGGCGGCGTCCTGAGTCCGCGGAGGAAGGGGTCGCAGCTGCAGTCGCGCCAGCCCTCGGGCCTGCATCCGCTCCGCTGCGACGCGGCTCACAAACTGGGGAGGGGAGAAGGGAAGAAAGACCCGATTCGGGAACACGACTTTGTCCCTGGAACTGCACATCATGTCCCCTCACTTAATCCTCACAAGACCTGTGGGGCGTGTCGTCATTTTAGGGCTGGAGATGGGGAAACCGAGGCTCGGAGAGATGAAGCATTGTGCGGCCACTGAGCGGCTGCTTTGCAACGAAGCAAAGCCAGCATTTCTTCTTAGCGGCGGTAGTTTGAGCCAGCCTCACCGCAGCTACTCTGCCATCAGCCAAGAGGTCACATCTTTTCTGGAACTTGCTCCCCCCTCACATCATGGGAGCAGTCAGGCTACTCTTCCAGTAGAAACTATTTTGCCACTTTTGGGGGGGAATGTTGAGTTACCAACTCATCTCTCAGGTCTTAGATAACACTTTCCTTGACCCCGCAAGGTGCTCCAGCGCGTCTGCTTCCGTTTTTGATAGCCCTTATAATACCACCTATTGCAATTGCCCATTTCCTTGTCTGTCTCCCTCTGCAGATGGAGTGAAGGTGCCTGAACGCAGGAACCCTGGTCTTCAGTGCTGCCTCAGCATTAGCTGAAGTGCCATGGGCCGGCTCCCAGGGTACCAGAGTTTCCCACCATTTGAGTACCAGTGAACTAGAGTCAGCAAGTTAAAGTAAGGTAAGAAGGAAAACCAGAAACAACTGTAAAAACCTGACCTTTCATCACCTTAATACTGGCCATCATTTATCGAGTGCTTATTATATAACAGACATTGTTCTCAGTGTGTGAGTGCAGTGTTCCTCAAACATAAATGTGGGTCTGAATCGCAGGGGATCTTGGTAAAATGCAGTTTCTGATTCAATACCTCTGGGGTGGGGCCTAGATTCTGCATTTCCAACAAGCTCCCAGGATACTTTGTGTAGAAAGGCTTTGGTGTATTAACTTACTCGATCTTCTTAATAATCCTATGAAGTACCACTGCTATTCCCATTTTACAGATGAGGAAACAGAGATTAAGCATATATGAACTTACATCCAGATAAATAGACTGCAGGGCAGGGAGGGAGGGGAGAATAGTGTGGGCAGTGTACAGTGCAGAAACAAAGTTCTAGGCAGAGGAAAAAGGATTTACAGAAAGCCTGGCATACAGGGCAGGGGGACGGGGCCTGCACACAGGGCTGTTTCACCATTAGACATTATATGCACAGTACTTGGCGCTATGGGCTTCCCAAGTATTTGAGACCTGAAAAAAATGTATTGACACCTACATCGGAAAAATGAATATTTAAATTAATAATTCTAAAATTCAAATCCTCAATTGTTTAAAAAATTTTACATGGTAGAATTCATATTTAGTAAGTGACACGGGTATATTTTAATGCATTTGATTTTAAAAACGGGGTAGGGCCTACTAAGAACAGGCCAAGCCCTGGCCCCAGTGGGTTTGGATATAATCCTGAGGGCAGCTGGGAACTGCTGAGAGAAGCGGGAGAATGTTCTCTGTGGCTACAGTGAGGAGAATGGATTGGAGGGAGGCCAGACTGGAGGCCCAGTGGCTAGAGACCAGATAGGCAGTTACAGTTTTCCAGATTGCGAGGCAATCTCTCTTTAGTGCCAAGATTAGCATAAAATCATAGCATTATATAACCCAATTATTCTTTGATTCCTTCGGCCCCAATCTGACTCAGCATTCTAAATTTACTTGAGATCTGGGGACAAGGGTTTTTGGCAAATCCTTGAAGGCGAATGATGTTACAGTCAATCAGTATATGCCTTGAGCCAGACAGACATGGGTACGGGCCTCAGTTCTGCTGCTTGCTAGCTATGCGACTTTGCACAAGTGATTTAACTTCTCTGGGCCTTGGATTCCTTGTTGGTAACATGAGCATAATCGATTCCTCACAGAATTAAGTGAGAAAACTACGTATGTAGGGCTTCTTACGGAGTGGGTACTTAGGAATAAATGGTAGCCGTTATCCTTTATGTGCCTTTGTTCTGAAATCTGCCCAAGTTTTCTCTAGGGAGTAACAGAGGGTAGAGTAAATTATTTAGTATTTTCATCAATCTTCTGAGATAAAAATTATTATCCTCATTTTGCAGATAAGGAAAAGGGTTCAGAGATTAGACCACAGCTCTGTGAAGTAGGGGCACAAGGTGGTCAGCCTGGAAGGCTGGACTTTATTTTCCTGGTTCTTCTGTCCATGCAGTCTCTCCAGCAGTTGACATTTGCCCTCTTCGATGGCTCCACGACCAATTTCCCTTAGTCATGGCATGAGTCAGCCGTGAGGGCTGATGGCACACCACTGAATACTCTGCTGTGGCACCACTAGCCTCCATTTACCTTCTTCTCCAACGTTTTCCAGCCTCCCTAATACCTTTCCCCCCAGTTTTATAGCTTCTGGATTCTCCTTATTAAAGAGCTTGTTTCTGAGACTCAGAACCGCCCCAGACTGGGATGTCTTCCAGGGTGCCTCCCTTCCAAGGGAGCAGATAAGTAGGTCACATCGGGATGGCGAGGGAGGAAGCTGACTTCTTACGGGAGGAGGAAAAATACTGCAGGTCACATGGAGAATGGAAAACAAAATAACAGGGTTTCTCTCTTTTCCTAATTCTCTCACACAGTCTCACAGGGACAGCCCCCTGCCGGCCACTACTACCGTGACTAGCATTCTGGAAACAGCACAGGCAATACTGTTTTCTTGGAACTTGAGGACACTAGTGGCAACTTGAGGATAAGCCTTGTCTACCCTGTGCTCCCCTCCATCCCACCTGCCTCCTCTTCAGGCTCCTCCATGGCCCCCAGGATATTTTTTTCTCCTATGTGGTGAAGCGAAATCTCAGCTTTTATAGGAGCTTCCACCTGGTGGACTGCCCCTTGAGGGCCTGAAAGCACAGAGCTCTGCAGGGAAGCTCTGTGGGGCGGGAGGGCACTGCCCGTGAGTGCCTGGAGCAGCCCAGGATCCCATTTACAGAGATTCCTGTGCAGCAACCGGGTTAGGTCAAGGGCTTTGCAAGATTCCTGCTCCCCTTCCCAACCCTGGTGAAGGCAGTTCACAACAAGGAGTGTGGGTGAGCATTAAATTACGTAGATCACTGTGAAAACCAGAGAAAAAGAGAGGGACAGAGGAAGGGTGCGGCATTAAAGATCCAATGCTACCAGCCGCACCCTGCCCCACTATCCCGTGGGACGGAGCCCTGTTTGAATCATAACACTGGGCGGTCACATTTCTAGGAAACTGCAGCTGAGGAGGAAAGGTCCTGGCTGTGTGAGTGAGGCTGTGTACAGATTAGGACTGAAAATGTGTATCCGGGCAGACAATTGGTCTCTGGACTGCACACCCGAGGCACAAGACAAGCACACAAAACACAACGACCGAAGCCTGACCCCTCAAACCTGAGGGTAAACAAACCTGCTTCCCTGGACGAGGGTTGTGGAAACAGGGAGTTCACCTCTGGAGAGGCGCAAGGGTTTTCCATTCTCCTGGCGTGGAGCCTGGTCAGCTTCTAGCTCAGAGGCTCGCTGTTTCAGGATACTGAGAGCTCTTTCACAGAAGCTTGGAGGTGATGCTGCAGGCACTCTCTCCCACCTGACTTCCACATTGCCCCCTGCCCTCCCTACCCGTGTTTCCAAGGCCCTCAAACTGTTCAGGGGTGCTAGGCCCCTCTGTTCCTTGTCTTCCACCCCTGTAGAAGGCATATTCCCCCATCCCTCAGGTGTCTGTGCCCAGGTGCCCCGTGGGAAAGCCCACTCTTGCCTTCAGTAGCTCTGTCCCCTCTCCTGAGACGCAAGGCTGGGTGACAGGAGACAGACATTCATCTTCACCCGAGCCCTGCATTATGCTTAATCTTTCTAGTGGGGGTGGGCCTGTCAAACACGTCTCTTTCCTAGGTTGGAGTAATCCCAAAGCACCTCTCATCATAGTGGCTGTAAATCTCACAAGTATGTGGCATGCACATAGTAGCAGTGACAGTGTGGTGGTGCCCACGCTGAAACAAGAAGTTTGGACTTGAGAGGCTTAGAACCTTTGTCTTCTTAGAAAGTGACTGGCAGCTCCTCCTCCCTGGCATCTGCTCCAACCTGGGCCCCTTGATCTGCTGACATCTCTGCGTGACTCTGGGTGCGTTGCTTACTCCAGGTCTAGTGCAGGTGCTACAGGACTACCTGGGAGAAAGGAGCCAGTCTTGAAGTCTCCATATCCCCCGTACATCAGTCACTTAGGGATTTAACTGAGGATTCTAAGACCTTAGTATGCATCGGGATCACCAGGGGGCTTGTGAAAATACAGATTGCAGAAACCCTCATCTCCAGGGTTTCTGATTTGGTGGGTCTAAAGATTTGCATTTCTAACAAGTGATGGGGTGCTGCTGTTCCAGGGATCACATTTGAAAACCGCTGAGTTCGAGTATAGCAGAAAGAAAACCTAGGTTTCAGTCCTGCCCTGCCGCTTCCAGGCTCTGTGGTCTTGTATTTGACCTTCCCGAGCTTCACTTCTGCATCCATTAATGGTGTAGTAATGACCACTGGATAGTTGGGAGGATTCGTTTGAATCATGTGTTTGAAATACGCTTTCACTGTGCATGGCAAATTGGACACATCAATTAGTCAACAAACACATTTTTTTTTTTGGATGGAATTTCACTCTTGTCACCCAGGCTGGAGTGCAATGGTGTGATTCTCAGCTCACTGCAAGCTCCGCCTCCTGAGTTCAAGTGATTCTCCAGCCTCAGCCTCCCAAGTAGCTGGGACTATAGGTGCCCGCCACCACACCCAGCTAATTTTTTTTTGTATTTTTAGTAGAGACAGGGTTTCACCATGTTGGCCAGGCTGGTCACGAACTCCTGACCTCAGATGATCCGCCTGCCTTGGTCTCCCAAAGTGCTGGGATTACAGGCGTGAGCCACTGCACCTGGCCTAACAAATACGTATTTACTGAGTAGTCCGTCTGTTGTTCATTAGATACCCTGCCCAATGCCATGAAGATTCTAAGGCCCAGTTAAACATCACACGTCTCTGGCCCTCGATTTTTTCCTCTTTAAAACAAGGGCTAGACCCGTTCATCGGGGATGAACTGACCAAATGAATGGCCGTGTTCATGAGTGTTCTCTGCTCTGCAGAGGCACCTGGGCTCTCAGACGGAGGTCCAGGAAAGGCCTGGGCGAGGAATAAAAAATTGGGCTGTTACCTACGAATCTAACCACCCCATACCCCCCATCAGAGTTGGACTTCTACACGGGACCTGGAAGGCCTATTAGTCTAATAAACCAAATTTGGCCTTCAGGGTCCATCATGATCTGATTCCAACCTACCTTTTTAATCCTATTTCTCACTTTTCTCCTCCATTCACCTTAGAGTCTAAACAAATCTGTCTACTCATCCTTCCCCAGATATGCCCTGTGTTTTCCTGCCTCCAGCTTTTTGTTCACACTGTTTTCGGCACTGGGATACTCTTGCACTAGTCAAAGTCCTATTCATCCTTCGCAGCTCATTCAATGACTATCTTTTCAAAGAAGTCATCCCAAATCCATCCATCTATTCATCTATTTATCTCTATCTATCTAAGTGATTTTATCTTTTTCTTTTCTTTTTTCTTTCTTTCTTTTTTTTTTTTTTTTCGAGACGGAGTCTCTGTCACCCAGGCTGGACTGCAGTGGCACAATCTCGGCTCACTGCAACCTCCGCCTCCCGGGTTCAAGCGATTCTCCTGCCTCAGCCTCCAGAGTAGCTGGGATTACAGGCATGCGCCACCACACTCGGCTAATTTTTATATTTTTACTAGAGACGGGGTTTCACCATGTTGGCCAGACTGGTCTCAAACTCTTGACCTCAGGTCATCTGCCCACCTTGGCCTCCCGAAGTGTTGGGATTACAGGTGTGAGCCACCGTGCCCAGCCGGGATGTCACATTTCTAGTCTTGGAGCATATTCAGATACAAAAAATAAGAGTTGTCGTATGTAAAACTATTAAAAAGTGGAGCAGCCACTTAAAAGGAGATGCCTACTTATACACAATTCATGTATAAACTGTTTATTTTTCATGGTAATCAGAAACAGTGAATAAATGTGTGTGTGTTTGTGTATATATATATTTATTATTCACTGTTTCTGATATATATATACACACACACATTCACTGTTTCTGATATACTATATATATACGTATATATACATATATATACGTATATATATATACATATATATACGTATATATAGTAGCCCATGAAATCTACTCATTTGCATATAGGCACACCTGCTTCTCTAATTTTCTTTTTTAAACTACAAGTTTTTTTCTATTCTAAATATAATATATGGGTTAGTAGAAAATGTGCAAAGGAAATAAAAAGCGAAAAGAAAAGTAATAGATGAAAATAAATCATTCATAAACCCATAATCCAGAAATAACTAGTATTAACCTTTTGGTTTATTTTTTCCAGTAGTTTTCCTACACATGTTTATTCTATATGATTTTTAAAGGAAATTGAGATGAAGTGTTTATGAGCTTGTGTATCTTACTTCTTTAACCTAACATATGATTAGCATTTTGATATTCCCTTGAGTATTCTTCCAAAAGATAAAAAATTATTCCATATTTATTTACAGATATATCAAACTTTAACCATTTCTTCGTTATTGGGCTCTCCATTTTTTGTTATGAATAATATTTCAGTGAACATCTTTGGATATCTAAACACAACTTCAATCATTTTCTTAGGCTGATTCTAGAAGTGAGATTAGTAGATTAGTAGATATTTTTTTTTTTTTTTGGAGGCAAGGGATAGAGTCTCACTTTGTTGACCAGGCTGGAGTGCAGTGGTGTGATCTCAGCTCACTGCAACCTTTGCCTCCTAGGTTTATATTTTTAGTAGAGACGGGGTTTCACTGTGTTTCTCAGGCTGGCCTCAAACTGAGGTCAGGTGATGTACCAGGAGATGTACCTGAGCTCAGGTGATGTACCAAAGTGCTAGGATTACAGGTGTAAGCCACTGCTCCTGGCAAGTCATTTTAAAATCTCAAGGCCAGGTGCGGCGGCTCACGCCTGTAATCCCATCACTTTGGGAAGCCAAGGCGGGTGGATCACAAGGTCAGGAGTTCGAGACCAGCCTGGCCAACATAGTGAAACCCTGTCTCTTCCAAAAATTACAAAAATTAGCCGGGCGTGGTGGCGGGTGCCTGTAGTCCCAGCTAATCAGGAGGCTGAGGCAGGAGAATTGCTTGAACCCAGGAGGCGGAGGTTGTAGTGAGCCGAGTTCGCGCCACTGCACTCCAGCCTGGGCAACACAGTGAGACTCAGTCTATATATGGATATATTGACACATATTATACTATCAAATTGTTTTCTGGAACTTCCGTTTGAAAATACTTCTGGAGACTTCTGGTTTCTGGTTCTGCATGTAAGGCACTTGGAATTAGCCACTCCCATCCTAACAAGTAAAAAGCTGAAGAAACTGAAAAATCAGCAACTCTTCTTGGATCCAAAAGAGTGGTAAGGACATAGGGCAAACCACTGCCCCTAACGTCAGTGAGACAGACAGGTGCATACGGGAAGTCATGGCTTACTGGGGCAGACTCACAAGGGCCGTTCTCAGGAGTTCGTGCCAGCTAGGAAAACCTGAACTGTAGTCGACAAACTGCTTGGAGGCTCAGAATGGACAAGTCTGAGAGTTAAAAACTCCAGGGTGACCCAGTCATGGGGGTGGGCATTGGAGGAAATGCTTTTGTGAGTTTTACCTCTAGGAGCTGCCCAAGTTCTATAGTAAATGTCAGAGAAAAATCTGCTCATGCCTCTGGCAGGGGGAAGGGAGAAGGAAACATTTCAAAATATGCCAGAGCATTCTGTCAGTTCTTCTTAACAAGGCCTGACCTCAGGAGAACTATTTAACCAGAGTCAAACTTTGCTGGGGTTTTATTAGAGCCCAAGTGACTGGGGGAAGGGGAAGATCCGATTGCAGCGCACTGTAGCTATCCTGACCCACCTAAGGTGTGGGTACTTAGAAGCATTTGTGATGTTCAGTCCAGAGGCATAGGCTCACTAAAAGACTGACACCCAATCATAGAGCTGTGGAACACTTCCCCTCCCCTCACATTTTACCACCATATACTAAGGCCTGTTTATAGCAGTTCCTTTTGCCTTATACATACCTGACTATCAAGAAAAAATTACAAGGCATACTAAGAGGCCAAAAACACAATTGGAAGAGAAGAGCAAGCATTAGAACTAGACATGGCAGGGATATTGGACTTTATCAGACCAAGGATTTAAAACAACTATGATGAATATGCTAAGGGTGCTAATGAATAAAGCAGATGGCATGCAAGAAGAGATGGGCAACGTAAGTGGAGAGATGGACACCCCAAGAGAGAATCAAAAAGAAATGCCAGAGGTCAAACCACTGACAGAAATGAAGAATGCCATTGATGGGCTCATTAGTAGACTGGACGTGGCTAAGGAAAGAATCTCTGAGCTTATGCATACCTCATAGAAAGCCCCTACACGGAAAAGCAAAGAGACAAAGGCTGAGAAAAATAGAACAGACTATTCAAGAACTGTGGGACAAATACAATGGATATCATATATGTGTGATGGAAATAATTGAAGGAGGAGGCAGAAAGGAACAGAAAAAATATCTGAAACAATAATGACTGAGCATTTCTCTCAAATTAGTGCTAGATGCCAAATTATAGATACAGGAAACTCAGAAAAAATCAAGCGGGATAAATACCTAAAGAGCTACAGAAAAATGGAAGGCAAACAAAAAATCCGAAAGAATCCACAAGAAAAAAAAAATCTTACCTATTGAAGAACAAAGATAAGAATTATATCTGATTTCTCCTCAGACACACATGAAGAAGAAAGTGGAGTGAAATCTTCAAAGCATCGAAGGAAAAAAATCCACCAACCTGGAATTCTCTATCTTGCAAAATTATCCCTCTAAAGGGACGGAGAAATAAAGACTTTCTCAGACAAACAAAAGTAAGAGGATTTGTTGCTAGTAGCTCTGTCTTGCAAGAAATATTGAAAGAAGTTCTTTAGAAAGAAGGAACATGAAGCTGGGCATGGTGGCTCATGTCTGTAATCCCAGCTCTTTGGTAGGCTGAGGCGGGCAGATCACTTGAGGCCAGGACTTCCAGAAAGAAGGAAAATGAAATAGGTCAGAAACTCAGATCTATGTAAAGAAAAGGGAACTATCAAAGAATAAATGAAGGTAAAAGAAAAACTTTTTTTCCTATCCTTTTTTAAAATTAACAAATGATAAAATTCAGCCAGGCATGGTGACTCACGCCTGTAATCCCAGCACTTTGGGAGGCTGAGGTGGGCGGATCACTTGAGGTCACGAGTTCAAGACCAGCCTGGCCAATATAGTGAAACCCCACCTCTACTAAAAATACAAAAATTAGCTGGGCGTGGTGGCAGGCACTTGTAATCCCAGCTACTTGGGAGGCTGTGGCAGGAGAATTGCTTGAACTTGGGAGGTGGAGGTTGCAGTGAGCCGAGATCATGCCACTGCACTCTAGCCTGGGTGACAGAGCAAGACTCTGTCTCAAAAAAAAAAAAAAACAACAAACTATAAAGCTACAATAATGAAGACAATGTGTTTTGGGCAAAGAATAGACAAATAGATCAATGGAACAGAATAGTAAACCCAGAAATAGACCCAACTGGTCTTTGATAAAGGAACAAAGACAATACGATGTAGCAGAGATAGTCTTTTCAACAAATGGTGCCAGAATAACCGGACATCCACGTGTTAAAAACATGAATCTAGACACAGACCTTACACCCTCTACAAGAATTAATTCAAAGTGGACTATAAATCTAAATGTAAAATGTGAAACTATAAAACTCATAAATGATAATACAGGAGAAAATCTAGATGACCTTGAATATGCTTATGACTTTTTGTATACAATATAAAAGGGTACAATCCATGAAAGAAATAATTAATAAGCTGGACTTCATTAACATTAAAAACTTCTACTCTGTGAAAGACAATGTCAACAGAATGAGAAGACAAGCCACAGACTAGGAGAAAATATCTGCAAAAGATGCATCTAATAAAGAGTTGTTATCCAAAACAGACAAAGAATCTTAAAATTCAACAACAAGAAAATAAGGCCGGGCACAGTGGCTCACACCTGTAATCCCAGCACTTTGGGAGGCTGAGGCGGGTGGATCACAAGATCAGGAGTTTGAGATCAGCCTGGCCAACATAGTGAAACCCGGCCTCTATTAAAAATACAAAAATTAGCCGGGCATGGTGGCGCACACCTGTAGTCCCAGTTACTCAGGAGGCTGAGGCAGGAGGATCACTTGAACCCAGGAAGCAGAGGTTGCAGTGAGCCAAGATCAGGCCACTGCACTCCAGCCTGGGCAACAGAGTGAGACTCCTTCTGAAAAAAATAAAATTAAATTAAAAAATAACCCCACTAAATATGGGCAAAACACCTGAACAGCCACCTCACTAAAGAAGATGCAAAGGTAGCAGATAAGCATATGAGAAGATTCTCCACATCTTATGTCACTAGGGAAATGCAAATTAAAACAAAAATGGGATATCACTGCACAGCTACTAGAATGGCCAACATCCAGAACACTGACAATACCAAATGCTGATGAGAATATGGAACACCCATTCATTGCTGGTGGGCACGCAAAACAGTATAGCCATTTTGGAAGACAGTTTGGCAGTTTCTTCCAAAACTCAACATACTCTTAACCATATGATCCAGCAATTGCAATCCTTGGTATCTTCCCAAATGAATTTAAAATTTATGTTTACACAAACAGACAAACAGCTACACAGGCTTTTTTTTTTTTTTTTTTTTTTTTTTTGAGGCAGAGTCTCACTCTTGTTACCCAGGCTGGAGTGCAGTGGTGCGATCTCAGCTGGCTGCAACCTCCGCCTCCCGGGTTCAAGCGATTCTCCTGCCTTAGCCTCCTGAGTAGCTGGAATTACAGGCACGTGCCACCATGCCCTGCTAATTTTCGTATTTTTAGTAGAAGTGGGGTTTCACCACGTTAGCAATAGCCAGGCTGGTCTCAAACTCCTGACCTCAAGTGATCCGCCCACCTCGGCCTCCCAAAGTGCTGGGATTACAGGTGTGAGCCACTGCGCCCAGCCAGAGTGGCTTTATACAGAATGATACATAATGCCAAAACTTGGAAGCAACCAAGATGTCCTTCGGTAGGTGAATAAAATAAACAGTAGTACATCCAGACACTGGAATATTATTCAGTACTAAAAAGAAATGAGCTATCAAGCCATGAAAAGATACGGAGGAGACTTAAATGACGTTGCTGAGTGAGAGAAGCCAATTTGAAAAGGCTACATATTGTATGATTCCAACTACGTGACACTCTGGAAAAGGCAACACAAAAAGTCAGTCATTGCCAGGGCTTGAGAGGAGAAGGAGCAATGAACAGGCAGAATGCAGAGGATTTTTCGGGCAGTGAAACTTCTCTATTATACTATACTATGCTATAGCGGTGGAAACGTGTTATTACGCACAGCATGTTTAACACCGAGAGTGAACCCTCATGTAAACTGTAGACTTTGGGTCATAATGATGTGTCAATGTAAGGCTCATCAGTTGTAAAAAAAAAAATGTACCATTTTGGTGGAGGAAGTTGATAATGGGGAGTCTATGCATGTGGGGTGAGGGGCTATATGGGAGATCTCTGTGCCTTCTCAATTTTGCCATGAACCTAGAACTGCTATTATATATACAATTGTTATTCTCTCTATATATAACTGCTATTATATATTATATATAACTGCTTATATATATGTCTTTAAAAGCAAAAAGACCAAACCAAAACAAAACAAAAAAACCAAAAATACTCCCAGAGTACTTTGTCTATAGACCTTCTTCTATTCATAAGTATTTTTACCTCCACTCCCATCTCATTCTATCTGTATCGTGCTATACTTAGCCTGAGCTATACTGAATATGCATTCGGTATGGACAAGTCTTAGTTCCTCTTTTAGCAGATCATCTTCACATTTCCATCAACATGCAGCACAGGTGGGAAGAAAGGGGCCAATAACTGAATCTGCCTGGGGAACCTGGAAGCCCAAGAGGAGCTGCATTTTGGGAAGAAGCCAGGCTAGGGGCTTAAACTCTGTACTTGGGGGTAGGGTTGCAACGCTGGCTCAAAGGGGAAGAAAGGGATTATCCTCAACCTTTCATACATCCAGACTCTGGGAGATGCGCAGGCTTAGCTCCCTGGCAGGGCTACCAGTGAAGGCAGGGAGAAGGGCAGAGGCTTGGAGGCCACAGCCACGGGCTGTAGAAGAAAAGGAGCAGCTCCAGGCACCCAGCTGGTGGAGGCCACCTGCCCTGAGTGCTGTGCGCCACCCTTCACAGCCAGCTCTGCTGCTGCTACCCATGCTAGTTTCACAGGCCTTGACCTGGAGACACATCTACAACATTGATTATAGAGGCTCAAGTTAATGTTATTTTAGATTAGAGTTTCCCAGACTTCAGTTGTGCCATGTTTAGGATTTCAGTGTCTCAGTGCAGTAGTAGGTGCGGGCACACACACCTGTGAGCCATGTCACCCAAGGCTGCCATACTTCTGAACAGGTCAGACAGAAACAGTTACTGAGACCTTGAGGGTATGCCCAGGTCATGTGCAAGGACTGCATAAAGGTGTCAAAAAACTTTCTGCCACTTACTTTAGGCTCATCCTAAGCAATAAAAATGTTGGAATTGCCTGGACATGTGGCTCATGCCTGTAATCCCAACACTTTGGGAGGCCAAGAAGGAAGATCACTTGAGCCCAGAAGTTAGAGACCAGCCTGGGCAACACGGTGAGACCCCAATCTCTAAAAAAAAAAAAAAAAAAAAAAAATTAGCTGGGCATGGTAGTGTACATGTGTGGTCCCAGCTACTTGGGAGGCTGAGGCAGGAGGATCACTTGGGCCCAGGAGGTTAAGGCTGCAGTGAGCCGAGATTGCACCACTGCACTCCTGCCTGTGTGACAGAGCAAGATCCTGTCTCTTAAAAAAAAAAAAAAAAAGGAATCACAGGTCTGATAAGTTGTTATGCTCTTTCTTTCTTTTTTCTTTTTTTTTTGGGACAGAGTCTTACTCTGTTACCCAGGCTGGAGTGCAGTGGCGCGATCTCAGCTCACCACAACCTCTGCCTCCCGGGTTCAAGCAATTCTCCTGCCTCAGCCTCCTGAGTAGCTGGGACTACAGGCGTGTACCACCACGCCTAGCTAATTTTTGTATTTTTAGTAGAGACAGGGTTTCACTGTGTTGGCCAGGCTGGTCTGGAACCCCTGACCTCGTGATCTGCCCGCCTCGGACTCCCAAAGTGCTGGGGTTACAGGCGTGAGCCACCTAGCCCGGCCCTATTATGGTCTTTCTAATGAATACTAAAACTATAAAGATGGCCAGCCATAGTGGCTCACACCTGTAATCCCAACACTTTGGGAGGCCGAGGCTTGTGGATCATTTGAGGGCAAGACTAGCCTGGCCAATATGATGAAACCCTGTCTCTTCTAAAAATACGAAAATTAGCCAAGTGTGGTGGTACATGCCTGTAATCCCAGCTACTTGGGAAGCTGAGGCAGGAGAATCACTTGAACCCGGGAGGCGGAGGTTACAGTGAGCTGAGATCGTGCCACTCCACTCCACCCTAGGCGACAGAGTGAGACTCCGTCTCAAAAAAAAAAACTGTAAAAATAAACATTATATTAAAAAGGTGTCAGCCATTGATAGTACCTTTACTACCCATTGGTGATAATTGTACCACATTTTGGGGAAACATTGTTTTAACTAAAGAGTGCCATTGTTTTGTTTTTAGAGACAGGGTCTGGCTCTGCCGCCCAGGCTGGAGTGCAATGGCATGATTGTAGCTCACTGCAACCTTGAACTCCTGGCTTCAAACAATCCTCCCACCTCAGCCTCCCGAGTAGTGGGGACTACAGGTGCATGCCACCATGGCTAGCTAATTACTTTTAAATTTTTAATAGAGATAGGGTCTTGCTCTGTTGCCCAGGCTGGTCTCTAGCTCTTGAGCTCAAGTGATCCTCCTGCCTCAGCCTCCAAAATGCTAGGATTACAGGCGTAGGCCACTGTGCCCAGGCAAAGGTGGACAATAAATTGTAGAAAATAATGGATAACCTTCTGAGCAAAGGAAGATGTAAGATACAAGAATTAAATAGCATATTAGAAGAGAGTGAATGATAAATGAAGAAGAAGGTACACTAACACCTTCGTTACCTGCTAGAGAGAGAGACATTCATCAAGCCTAGGCAGCCATTTCCTTCTCCTTCCTCCCACCACCTCTTTCCTTCTGAACCTCTGGTTCAGATGCAGAGTCCTTAGCCTGTAACTCTGGATTGTTCAACCCATCAGCACATAAGAAACTTGCTCTTCTGAGAATAAGCAGCAACACAATTTCCTTAACAACCAAGGATCTTATAGAGGCAAAAATACACACTAGGGACAGAAGACATGGACTGGAGTTCTTGGGCCAATTAAGTGACCTTATTCCTATCTCAGAGCCTCTCCAACTCATGGCTTCCTTAACTCATTCATTTAACAAATGTTTTCTAAAGCACTTACTGTGTACCAAGAGTTGCCTCATGCACTAGGGCTGCAGCAGTGAATACAACAGGGGAGGCCCTGCTCTGAGATCTTGTGTCCTAGTGAGAGTGACAGGCAATACATACTAAATAAATAAGCAATGTAGCTTTAGGTGGTGAGCAGTGCTATGAAAGAACTTAAACAAATGATAAAGACGAATTGGGGAGGAGGCATCCTGTAAAGAGGCTGGTCAGAGAAGGGCTCCCTGGGGAAGTAACATTTGAGCTGAGACCTGAATGTACTAGGAAGGGCCAGCCAGGAGATAAGCCAGGGAAAGAAGGTTCCAGACAGAGGGACCAGCAAGCCTTGCGGTGGGACCGCTCTCGGGGCTGGCTGCCAATCCAGGAAAACAGCACTGGGTGTGCAGTTGTACCAGGTGAATGGTTTTGACACAGCACACTAAGCAGTCCTACAAGTTCCCTGGTGGTGTCTCAAGGGCAGAGGGGCCAAGGACAGAGACTCTGCCAGCCTCACGCCACCCTGCCCAAAACACACACACAGAATGAGAGAGAGAGAGACGCACGCACATACTCTGCTTCAACAAAACAGCTCTTCTTTAATCTGAAGTATATATTGGGTGGCTGCTTAAGATTTTGAGGACCAGGTTCAGGGATCAGAAATTCTTGATCTCAAAAGTCCTTTTCCACACTTTGTTTGATTCTCTGCAATGTTACATAACCTCAGCAGTGGTCACAGAAGGGTTGATTCTATTCTATCCATAGGCAGGGAGTCAGAGAGTGCAGCTCCCAGCAATCTGGCTCTCCTCTCACCGTAACAGCCCACCCCTTTCCCCTCCGGCAGTGGACTGGAACCTCTCATGCCTTCCAAGCCCATCCCAGCTACAGAGGAACACACATCTCTGTCTCTTCCTGGGAGATTAGACTGATTTCCTTTCCTTGCACTGTCCGAATGAGACGCTTTCTGTCCTACACAGTAGAGCTTTGTGAAGATAGCCGAGAAACGGCTCAAGTTTTTCCAACCTGTAAAATGCAAAGTTGGCCGGCTGCCTCTCTTCCTAGCCTCAAAACTCACATCTCTCCTGTCTCCAAAGAACTGCCCGGCAGCTCTAAGAGAAGTCTCTACCGTCCTGGGGCTTGGGGAAAACACTGCTCAGAATGTGAAATCATTTTCTGGTAATACGGATCTAATTAGCTCTTTAACTGACAAGAGGAAGCAGAGGCCAAAAGGGATTTAACCAATCTGTTTTTCAGATATTTCAAAACAAGTGAAGAACCAGATAGGGAAACAGAGAGAAAGAGAAAATAAAGAGACAAAGCCTAGAGAGCATTTGGAGAAGGGAGTGAGTAAGAAAGAGAACGGGGAGGGAGAATATCAAGTGACTAAAGTATCAATCCTCTGTTCTTCCAGCTTCACCTCTACTCCCAGTCTCCCCTTGCTCTCTTCCAGAGAGAACTTACTTGAAGGTCGATGATTTCTCTTGCTGACTCCATCTCGCTGCCCTCAAGTCCCTTCACACGCACCGGGTGCCGGGAACAGACTGTGTGGGCTCCTCCAGGCTCCGCCGTCTGAGTCTCTGCTGCTTTCTTCGGGTGGGAGAGAGCACGCAGCTGGCGGGACAGACCTGCCATTCATCCCTCTGATGTGGGATGCTCGTCTTGGCTGCAGCCCCTGGGGGAGGTGTGCACATGCACACACGTGTGAGTGTATGTGTGTGCACATGTGTGTGCTCCAGGAGGTGGCACATGGCGCCTTTTGAGTTGGTAGTGACAGCGTCATTTTCACCAGTGGTTCCAGTGACCTTCCAGTCCCGGCGGAACCATCTGAGGTCACCCAGCCTGCTTTGAGCTAGTAGCTT
This sequence comes from Nomascus leucogenys, assembly GCF_006542625.1. Taxonomy (NCBI): domain Eukaryota; kingdom Metazoa; phylum Chordata; class Mammalia; order Primates; family Hylobatidae; genus Nomascus; species Nomascus leucogenys. Next base: position 32,045,317 of record NC_044403.1, on the reverse strand, counting down.
TACGACTGGCAAAGAAATCCTGCGTATTTATCAAGGAAATTGAAAAACAGCCTGAGGACAACGCTATCGGACTTCACCGCTGAGTCCGGTCCCCAGTCGCCACGGGTGGAGTGACCTCCAGCACAGTCTCAATACCGAGGCAGAGGGATTTCCGTTGTTCTTTGCTTTGTTCCCTATATCCCTAAAAGTTTTTTAAAAAATTGTAGTTTACCTAATAGGCTCCAAAGCATAGGCTTCATTCTATAAAGTGAGTGAACAATACGTTTTTATTGACGGGTTGTTTGATTCCTTCAACTCCTCCCTTGATTAGCCATAGAGGGAGCAGGGAGTAGTTGTACCTTCGAAGCCTGTTTACGCAAGTAGTGGTATTTTCCCTACTTTTAAAATAAAATTACCAGGAGTGAGTCTTTTTTTAGAAAGTTTTTTTTTTTCTCTCCTGTTTACCTTAGAACCCAAAACTCTTCTGGCTTGTTCCTGAAGCAAGGTTGAGACACAAGCTTGTGCACGTGTGGGTGTGGAGATGTCCGCAGACGTGCATGGCAGGGTGGTAACCTGTAATCCAATTCAGGGCTTAAAGAGGTGCGGGCGGGAGGAAGACAGGCAGAGTCACACGTTTACCCTCGCCACATTCAAATGTAAAAAAAAAAAGTGATTTCTTCAGTTCTATGAAATGCCTTTGTAAGTTCCCATCCCTCTGGACAGTGGTGCGAGGGAGGGTTGGACGATTGGATGGGGGCCATATTTTAGTCTAATCTATGAAGCATAGTTGGATTTAATCATTTAAATGTAAACAGTCCACTTTGGACACAATGCTCAGTCTTTCGGATGCAGAAGATGGCATATAGGTGCACGGGAGGGTTGGGTGGGGACGGTTCTTGCATCTATCCTGTGGCCTCTCCATCTCAGCTCCTTTCTATTCTGGAGCTGCTGGGCCCACAGGCCGCCCGAATTGCCGACTGCTGAGGAGACACAGGTCCTGCTCCTGGGTCTCCTGCTGGCATTGGTGGCTGATGTCTGACATTGGGCCAGAGTCACTCATGGGTGATTCTCTTTCTGCCTTTGAGATCCAGTGGTCTCCCTTGCTGTCTGCGCTACCTTGGCTCGTGGCTGTGTGGACCGTCCTGAGACCTGGCTTTGACTTGTATGTGCCGCCATCCCACTGTATCCGCTCAGTGACCCACATCTCTAAGATAAGCCCCGCGAAATTTTCCTGCGAGATGCTTGACCAGTGCTTCTGAGCACCCCTGGGCACATGGGAACGGAGGGCTGCTGACGAAGGGCAGGGGAAAGGCAAGCTCAGCCCCACTTCCAGCAGAGTTTGCTCTGATGTGGCTGCTCCAGTTGGCACAGGGCAGCCCGTGAGGTGATCTTCCACATTCCCAAATGGGAATGAGACATGGAACCCACTCTTCTCAGCACTCCTTAAAAAGTCTACCAGTAATATCTATCACCCCCTCCCCTCATAATAATACCACTACGTATCAAGCACTATTCTAAGCACTTTTTTTTTTTTTGAGATGGAGTCTCACTCTGTTGCCCAAGCTGGAGTGCAGAGGCACCATCTCAGCTCGCTGCAACCTCTGCTTCCCGGGTTCAAGCGATTCTCCTGCCTCAGCCTCCCGAGTAGCTGAGATTACTTCTTCCCATAGTCCCCTTAATCTAGGATCAGAAAATATACACGTTGTCTTTTTTTTTTTTTTTTTTTTCCTGTTTGGCTGGGATGTATCTGATGTAGAACTCTATGACAACAATTCAAAGGGAAATGAAGAAATTTAGAAAATCCTCTCTCTCAACAAAACCTGGTTGTCAAAAATATTGTCTTGGCTGGGCAGTGTGGCTCATACGTGTGATCCCAGCACTTCGGGAGGCCAAAGCAGGAGGATTTCTTGAGCCCAGGAGTTCAAGAGCAGCTTGAGCAACATAGTGAGATCCCATCTGTACAAGAACTTTTTGGCTGGGCATGGTGGCTCACACCTGTAATCCCAGCATTGTGGGAAGTAGAGGCAGGAGGTCACTTGAGCCCAGGGGTTCAAGACCAGCCTGGGAAACACAGTGAGATCCTGTCTCTACAAAATTTTTTTTTTTAAATTTAGCTAGATGTGGCAGCTTGTAGCACCTGTAGACCCAGGTACTTGGGAGGCTGAGGTGGGAGGATTGCTTGAGCCTGGGAGCTCAAGGCTGCAGTGAGCTGTGATCATGACACTGCACTCCAGCCTGAGTTGACAAAGCAAGACCATGTCTTAAAAAAAAAAAAAACTTTCTGGAAAACCTTATTTTGGATGCCAGAAGCAAAATATTAACTGTTTATTTCTCTGTGCACTCCTGCTGTGAAAATCCTCATTATCTTTTAAATAATATGGATACATCTGGCTGAATAGAGGGAAACAGGAACAAAAAAATGCAAAAGAGAAAAGTACTTGAATGTATTTCAAAAAATTTCCTATTAATAAGCACATTGGTTTGAAAAGGAAACAGCTGTAATTGGTTATAATAATGGTTTTGGTTTGGCAAGATCTTTCTGGATTTGGACCTTTCCCCATCTCATAAGCATCATTTGGAAGTAAACAGAAAAAAGGCTTTGGAAAATGGTTTATCTACCATGTCACGCTGTAACCCTGGACCAGGGGTCAGTAAAGTTTTTCTTTTTCATTTTTCTTTTTTATAAAATTCAAATTGCTATATGAAGCTTTTTTAATTTTAATTTTTATTTTTTGAGACAGGGTCTCACTCTGTCACCCAGGCTGGTGTGCAGTGGCACAATCTCTGCTCACTGCAACCTCTGCCTCCTGGGCTTAAGTGATCCTCCCACCTCAGGCCCCAACCTCCAGCCCAGTAGCTGGGATTACAGGCACGCACCACCATGCCTGCCTAATTTCTGTATTTTTTGTAGAGACGGGGGTTTCGCCATGTTGCCCAAGCTGGTCTCGAACTCCTGAGCTCAAGCGATCCGCTTGCCTCGATCTCTCAAAGTGCTGGAATTACAGGCGTGAGTCACCGTGCCCAGCCAGCAAACTTTTTCTGTAAGGGGCCAGAGAGCCAATATTTTTTAGCCTTTGTGAGTCATATGATTTCTGCTGCAATGACTCAATTCTATAATAATGTGAAAGCAGTCATAGACAACATGTAAATGAATGAGTGTGGGAGTGTTCCAATAAAACTTTATTTACAAAAAGAGTCAGATATTCATAAAAACAGACCAGAGTTGGCTCCACAAGTTGTAGTCTGCTGACCCCTGCTCTAGAATTTAATCAGAGTCTTTGAAGTCTAATCCCCACTTGAGAGGCAACTGCTGAGTCTCTACCACGTGGATATTGGGTTAAACACTGTGGGGATATAAAAGCACCACAGGCATGCCCTGGTGAGACACTTCATGGCAAGGGAGGCTGTAGTGAAGAGTGTTGCTGACATTTAGCTGGTGCTGAAACTGCGCCTACGTGGAGGTTATCACTGCGGATGGAAATGGTTTCTATTTTTCTTTACTGCTAGGGTGATTTTTGTGGTGTAAAGCCAGAGGGACATTTTTAGGGAGACTGTCTCTTGGAAAGTATATTTTAGAATATCCTTGAACTTACAGATAAGTAGACACTCAGAGTGACTCAGAAACTACTCTGAGTCTAGTTTCATGGAATGAGGGGTCTACAATGAAACCCTAGGGATCTTGCTATGTAGAAGGAGAAAAGCATTGTTGTAGGGTACTGAAGAAGGCAGCAGCAAGAAGATCCTTTAATTCTGAATCGTGGGAAAAGCTCTAGGGTGAAAGCCAGGTGGCCTGGATTCCTCTCTGTGTGCTGAGCCACCGTGTTTTTAGGCAAGTCACTTAACTTCTCTGGGGCTTACATTCTTCTTTGTGAATGTGAAGCTATCAAAAGAGTTGATTCCTAAGATCCCTCCAGCTCTTAAATTCTGTTTCTAATGTGTGTTTTGGCCAGGTGTGGTGGCTCACACCTGTAATCCAGCACCGAGGTAGGTAGATCACCTGAGGTCAAGAGTTTGAGACCAGCCTGGCCAACATGGTGTAACCCCTCTCTACTAAAAATACAAAAATTAGCTGAGCGTGGTGGTGCATGCCGGTAATCCCAGCTATTTGGGAGGCTGAGGCACACGAGAATGGCGTGAACCCAGGAGGTGGAGGTTGCAATGAGCCGAGATCACACCACTGCACTCCAGCCTGGGTGACAGAGCGAGACACTGTCTCAAAAAAAAAAAAAAGTTTATATTAAATACTTCCTGTGTAACAGTATAAAATCTCAGATACAGGTCTGAATTTCAGTGTGTAAAAGTTGAGGGCTAGAAATTATTGGCTTTTTAAAAAATTGAAACAGAGCAAGAAGAATCTAATGCTTTTAGTTTAATTTTACCAATAAGACCCTCCCTGATGGAAAATTTATGTAATTAGAAAAATTTTAGGGAAAATTACCATTATCTGTTGCCTCTGCTAATGGAGACTGAGTACGGCATACCCACGTCAGACAAGACACAGAAGTGAGAAGCAAAGCTGACTTCAAAACATTCTTACAAACTCACTTATGCCCATTTACACATTAACTCAGCTGCTTTCAAATTCACTTCTCCAGGAATCCCGGGGCCAACAGGGATGGCAAAGGGAAGCTTTCTGAGGGCCTATGGAGGGAGCTGGTAGTGCAGTAAATGTTATTGAACATTTCCATCTTCACTCTTCAATATAGTAGCCATTAGCCACATTAGCCAATTGAGCACATGAAATTTGGTTGGCTGAGTAAGAATTTGAATTTTAAATCTGATTTAGTTTCAATAAATTCACATATTTTGATTTTATTTATTTTTAAATTTATTTTAGAGACAGGGTCTTACTCTGTCACCCATGCTGGAGTACAGTGGCACAATCATAGCTCACTGCAGGCTCGAACTCCTGGGCTTAAGTAATCCACAACCTTAGCCTCCCCAAGTGCTGGGATTACAAGCATGAGCCACTGCGCCTGGCCTAAATTCACCCTTTTTTTTTTTTTTTTGGAGACAGAGTCTCACTCTGTCCCCCAGGCTGGAGTACGCTGGCGTGATCTCAGCTCACTGCAACCTCCACCTCCCGGGTTCATTCAATTCTCATGCCTCAGCCTCCTGAGTAGCCAGAATTACAGGCGTGTACCACCATGCCCAGCTAATTTTTTTGTGTATTTGCAGTAGAGACGTGGTTTCACCACGTTTACCAGGCTGGTCTCAAACTCCTGACCTCAGGTGATCCGCCCACCTCGACCTCCCAAAGTGCTAGAATTACAGGCGTGAGCACCGTGCCTCCAGCCTCTACACTCACATTTAATTAGTTACATTTAAGTAGCTAGTAGCTACCTTCTTGGCCAGTGGAGCTATCAACCAAAATTCTACATTTAGAATTCTGTCAGTGTATGTGTCACTTCTGTTTGGCTGCTCACGCCTTGAAGGATGCTCATGGGGCCTGACTTCACATAAATAGAAAGTCAGGGCACACAGGTCTTGTGGGAATGCCCCATGAGGCCTGGGGATGCTCTTGGTGGTGGCGAGTAAAATTTCCCTTCGCTCTTTCACATTCAGAGGAGGGGGATTTTAACTGTGACTCACTGTTCAACGAATGATTAAAAACGGAGTCTCCGGCCGGGCGTGGTGGCTCACGCCTGTAATCCCAGCACTTTGGGAGGCCGAGGCGGGTGGATCACCTGAGGTTGGGAGTTCAAGACCAACCTGGCCAACGTGATGAAACCCTGCTCTACTAAAAAAAAAAAAAAAAAAAAAAAAAAAAAAAAAAAAATTAGCCAGGAGTGGTGGCAGGTGCCTGTAATACCAGCTACTTGGGAGGCTGAGGCAGGAGAATCTCTTGAACCCGGAAGGCGGAGGTTGCAGTGAGCCAAGATTGTGCCACTGCACTCCAGCCTGGGTGACAAGGGTGAAACTCCGTCAAAATGAAAGAAAGAAAGAAAGAAAGAAAGAAGAAGAGAGAGAAGAGAGAGAAAGAAAGAAAGAAAGAAAGAAGAAAGAAAGAAAGAAGAAAGAAAGAAGAAAGAGAAAGGAGAAAGAAAGAGAAAGAGAGAAGGAAAGAGAAGAAAGAAGAAAGAAAGAGAAGAAAGAAGAAAGAAAGAAAGAAAGAAAAAGAAAGAAAGAAAAGAAAGAAAGAAAGAAAGAAAGGAAGAAAGGAAGGAAGGAAGGAAGGAGAGGAAAAAGAAGGTTTACAAAGCACAGTCAAAATTATAGCCACTTATCCAGGCAGCAGAGAGGATGCTGGCCCACAGGGCCTTTTTAACTGACAAAGTGTTCCTCAGACACCCCACCTATGAAGCATTCTTGCCAAAAATATTGAAACTGAATATGCTGTAGATCTAATTTCCAGTTTATAGGAAACACAGGGAAGACAGGAACATATTAAAGACACTCAGGGATGGATTAAACCTGGGAAATTCTATAGTGCAAACAACCTGACCTGGTTTCTTCAACAAATAGAGGAAAAAAGAAAAGAAGAAGGAACTCATAGATGAAAACTTAAGAGATAGGCCTGGGTGCAGCTGCTCACATCTGTAATCCCAGCACTTTGGGAGGCTGAGGCAGGTGGATCACTGAAGTCCAGGAGTTCGAGACCAGCCTGGGCAGCATAAGGAGATTCTATCTCTACAAATGATTTTTTAAAAAAATTAGCCTGGGCGGGTGCGGTGGCTCAAGCCTGTAATCCCAGCACTTTGGGAAGCTGAGGCGGATGGATCATCTGAGGTCAGGAGTTTGAGACCATCCTGGCCAATGTGGTGAAAACCCATCTCCACTAAAAATACAAAAATTAGCCAGGCATATGGTGCGTGCCTGTAATCCCAGCTATCTGGGATGCTGAGGCGGGAGAATTGCTTGAACCCAGGAGGCGGAGGTTGCAGTAAGCCAAGATCGTGCCATTGCACTCTGGCCTGGGTGACAAGAGCGAAACTCTGTCTCGAAAAATAAATTAGCCTGGTGTGGTGGCCAGCATCTGTAGTTCCAGCTACTTGGGAGGCTGAGTTGGGAGGATTGCTTGAGCCCAGGAATTCAAGGCTGCAGTAAGCTGTGATCATGCCAATGCACTCCAGCCTGAGTGACAGAGGGAGACTCATCTCAAAAAAAAGAAAAAGACCTAAGAGACATATCAACCAAATAGAGCATATAGACTTTGTTTGTATTATGTTGCAACAAACCAACTGAATAATAAAACCTGTATCAGATAACCAGGGACATTTGAATACTGATTAGATATCTAATATTATTAAGGATATTTTGTTAACTTCAGGTGATATATGGTATTTTAGTTATTTTTATTTTTATTTTTTTTTTTGAGATGGAGTCTTGCTCTGTCGCCCAGGCTGGAGTGCAGTGGTACAATCTCGGCTCACTGCAGGCTCCGGCTCCCGGGTTCCAGCGATTCTCCTGCCTCAGCCTCCCGAGTAGCTGGGACTACAGGCGCCCACCACCATGCCTGGCTAATTTTTTGTATTTTTAGTAGAGATAGGGTTTCACCGTGTTAGCCAGGATGGTCTTCATCTCCTGGCCTCGTGATCTGCCTGTCTTGGCCTCCCAGAGTGCTGGGATTACAGGTGTGAGCCACCACGCCCAGTCAGCATTTTGGTTATGTTAATAAAAAGAGTCATTTTTTTTAGAGATTATTTTAGATAGAATAATATGATGTATAGTATTTGCTTCAAAATAATCCACTGGTAGGGTGGTGAGTGGGAATACAGATGAAACTAGATTGCTTGTGTGTTGATATTTCTTGAAAATGGGTTTTGGGCACATGAAGGTATATTACTCTCTCTGTTTTTGTGTATGTTGGAAAATTTCTATAACTGAAAGCTTTTCTAAATGGCGGGGAAACCACAAAGTGTTCCTCAGACAGAGATGTCTGAATGTCACTGATGCACTGTGTCTCGAATTGCACAGGGGACTCCGGTCGGGGTGTGGGGAGGATGCAAGCTCGAAGGTGGCAGTGGAGAGTGGACAGAAGAGACAGCAGCCAAGACTTTAAGACTGGGTGGGGACATAGGAATGGAGTTCTGAGAAGAGGATGGAAATCAGAGCTTAGAGGCTCAAGAAAACCACAACAAACCCTCCAATGGAGGCACCAGTTCAACCACCACTTTATTTTACAAATGAGAGAAGTAGTTCAGTGACTTGAGACTTACGAGATGAGTTTCCTGGCTATCCCTTTAATCACACAGATGTGTGCATTTGAGTGTGTCTGTGTGAGAGAGAGAGAGAAACTAATACAGAAATAGTTGCTTTCAGAGTACTTTATGTTTTCAGAGTACTTTGTACATATTTTATTTGATCTTCACAATGACCCAGTAGCAATTTACAGATGAGGAGACTAAAACCAAAGCGTCCTGTCCAGGATCACACAGCTGGTGATGGAGCCAGGACTCAGTTTGAGATTTCTTCCTTCCAATCCTTTCTTTCTTAACACAGACCCCCTCAATCCTCAATACATGCACAGCACATGTGCACACGCACACGCACACGCGCACACACACACACACACACACACGTCATTATTGCTACCCGTATGGTGGAGTTCAACATGTTGTTGATAATAACTCATCATCACCTAAGGAGACAGACCTAGTCTTAACTCCTGGTCCTGCTATTTACTAGGGGTGTGTGTGTGTGTGTGTGTTTAAATAGACTTTGTTTTTTAGAGCTGTTTTAGGTTCTCAGCAAAATCAATCAGAAAGTACAGAGAGTTCTCCTCTATCACCCCAACTCGTGGCCTCCCCCACTGTCAACATCCCACACCAGAGTGGTACATTTGCTGCAATCATTGAACCCACACTGACACATCATTATCACCCAAAGTGCACAGTTTACATTAGAGTTCACTCTTGGCATGGTACATTCTCGGGGTGTTGACTAGCTGTGTTTTTGAGCAACTTACTTTGCTTCCTTTCTGCCTGTGAAGATGGGGATGGTAGTGCCTACTTTAGAAAGATCACTGTGAGAACTAAATTAAATCAGATCACGCATGTCAGGCAAATTGCCTGCCTGGCACGGGGTAAAAGAACCCAGTAAATGGAGATGATGCTAATATTCATGCAAATCCCTTCGGTCTGAGCCCGGCTGTGTAACTGCCGAATCTTCCCCTTGTTCTCTTTAATCTCAGCCCAGAACCTCTCATTCGCGCCTGGATGACTTGGCCAAAGATGATTTCTAGAAGTTCCTTAAAGATCTTAGTCTGTGGGCCGGGCACGGTGGCTCACACCTGTAATCCCAGCACTTTGGGAGGCCGAGGCGGGTGGATCACCTGAGGTCAGGAGTTCGAGACCAGCCTGACCAACACGGTGAAACCCTGTGTCTACTAAAAATACAAAAATTAGCTGGGCATGGTGGCAGGCGCCTGTCATCCCAGCTGCTCAGGAGGCTGAGGCAAAAGAATTGCTTGAACCCAGGAGGCAGAGGTTGCAGTGAGCCAAGATTGTGCCATTGCACTCCAGCCTAGGCAACAAGAGCGAAACTCTGTCTCAAGAAAAAAAAAAAAAAACAGGTATTAGCCTCTGAAGATTTACTGTGCTGCTGAGAGGAACTTAAAGTTTGGTTCTTGGGGAAAGAGCTGTTAGGTAAGCAGGGATGCAATAGACATAAGTTCACAGAATGAACACTTATGGTGGTCTGTGGGACAAAACCAGTTTCCAATTTGGACCCCTCACCAAGAGAAATAGAAGGGGAAGAAAAAGTACAGAAGGGAAAAATCAAAGTGTGGGGGCGAGCTGCTGCTTTTAGCCATGGGGAAGGTGAAATCAAGAAACTTTTTTCAGTGGGGTTTGTCAAAGAAGACCTTCAATACTATGAACTATGGGATATGCAAAATGAGAACTATCTTGTGCATTTCTATCCCCTTCTCCTTCATACTGTTTACCTTCAGGTGCCTCCACAGGGTAGCTGGGGGAAATTAAAAAGAGCAGAGCTTCCAGCATTTTTTCTTTTGTGAACAACCCTGGTAAAAAGATTCTGTGCCAACGGTTCTTGGTTGCTTCTCTGACAACAAGTTCCTTCCCCTGCTGTTCTTACAGCATTCAGAGTCTGCACAACAGTACTGACATCACTGTTTCATATGCAACTGTAAGTACCCATCTGTAAGCCTTTCGAGAACAGGGACTGTGGCTTCTACTTCTGAAACTCCCATAGCAGTGAGCCCCTGCAGATAAGCACATACTAACTGATACCGGGCTTCTGAGGGGGGCCCCCTTCTGCATAGTGTAGTGCTAGGTCCCCAAGTCAAGTCAGATGCCAATGAGATTCTTGTTAGAAAAGCTGTGGGTAACTCAGACCCAAGAGAGTGGGGTGCAAAAATGGAAGTGCAGTTTCCTGAACATTGTCATAATGTGACATCGATTGCTGTGTGATCTTACGTGAGTCATTTCCTTCCCATCTGTTACCTTGGTTTCACTCATCTGCAGAATGAGAACAATTTTGTAAAGGCACATGCATATATTCACTTTTTTTCCTGATTAGAAAAGCAATATATGTTTCTTGTAGAAAATATAAAATATACAGAAGAATGTGTGAGAAATAAAAGTCCCCACTTAAAACCACCCGGAGGCCAGACACAGTGGCTCGCACCTGTAATCCCAGCACTTTAGGAGGTCGAGGTGGGTGGGTCACTTGAGTCCAGGAGTTCCAGACCAGTCTGGGCAACATGGCACCATCCTGTTTCTACAAAAAATATAAAAATTAGCCGGACGTGGTGGCACATGCCTAGTCCCAGCTGCTTGGGAGGCAGAGCTGCAGTGAGCCAAGCTTGTGCTACTGCACTACAGCCTGGGCGACACAGCTAACCCCCACCCCCCACCCCAGAAAATCAAAAAAGGAAAAAGAAAACCATCCAGAGATTAAACATTGTTTACATTTTGGTTTACTGCTTTTTGTTTTTATTTATTTCTATTAAACATTTGATGTAGGCCGGGTGTGGTGGCTCACACTTATAATCCCAGCACTTTGGGAGGCTGAGGTGGGTGGATCATTTCAGGTCAGGAATTCGAGACCAGCCTGGCCAACATGGTGAAACCCTGCCTGTACTAGAAATACAAAAATTAGCCGGGCGTGATGGCGGGCGCCTATAGTCCCAGCCACTCGGGAGGCTGAGATGGGAGAATCACTTGAACCCAGGAAGTGGAGGTTGCAGTGAACCAAGATCAAGCCACTGCACTCCAGCCACAGTGACAGAGCAAGACTCTCTAAAAATAAAAATAAAAAATAGAAAATAGAAAAAATTGATGTAATGGGTTTATTGCTTTTTAATCTTTTCTCTGTGTGTGTGCCGTGTGTGTGTAATTTGCGGAGTTCAATGCAAAATGAAAACCTAGGCCCCTTGTTCCCAAATTATGAAGAATTTCAAGAAGGCAACAGCAGAGCATTAAACCCAGTCTGGAGTCCTGTTTGACTGCGTGGTCACGTGCCCATCAAGCGGGCCTTTGTATTCCCTACTCAGAATAATAAGATCATTTATTGAGGGTTCTCTGTGTGTCAAGTATTTCATTTAATTAGTTACAATTTAATTCAGCTTCTCTGATATAAATACAATTCTTCCCCCTCCCCATTTTTGCAGATAAAACAACTGGGGATCAGAAAGTTTACGTAGCTTGCCCAAGTTCACACAGCTAGTCAGGCAGAGACAATATTCACACCTGAGTCTTTCTGGCTTCAGGTCCGTGCTTTTTCCATTGGAGCACATTCCCTCTCATATTAACTTTTTTTTTTTGAAACGGAGTCGTCTCACTCTGTCGCCCAGGCTGGAGTGCAATGGCGCGATCTCAACTCACTGCAAGCTCTGCCTCCCAGGTTCACGCCATTCTCCTGCCTCAGCCTCCCGACTAGCTGGGACTACAGGCGCCCGCCACCATGGCTGGCTAATTTTTTGTATTTTTAGTAAAGGCGGGGTTTCTCTGTGTTAGCCAGGATGGTCTCGATCTCCTGACCTCGTGATCCGCCCGCCTCGGCCTCCCAAAGCGCTGGGATTACAGGAGTGAGCCACTGCGCCCGGCCCTCATATTAACTTGTATAAATTCATTTAAAAATTATTAATAAAGTTGAGATTATACTATACATAAAATCTTATATTGCATTCTTTTTCGTTTTATATCACGATTGTTTCTTCTTCCTCTGTTATTAAATAGAGGAGAAAAACTGTGGCTATTTATGAGAAAGAGTGAAGTCATAAATGACAAAGCTCTGAGAAGAATTTCATTGCAAGATTAGATTAAATACAAAACATCAATGAGCCAAAGCAGGAGCATGTGGCCAGTGGAGACTTGGCAAAGGCTAGGCTGCTGTATTTAACCCACAGCCCCCCACTGATAATAGAATATAAACATCTCACTCTCCCTGCTCTGAACATCCTCTACATTAAAGAGGGTATCTTTGCAGATCCCCAACAGTCAAGAAGATTTCTGTCCAATTTTACTTTTCACAAATGTAAAAGTTTCATTGTAAAAGGAAAGCAATGGATTCTTTTTCAAGCATAAATAATATTATATGGAATATAATTATATAATTTTCAACCTCTTCCTTACACACACACACACACACACACACACACACACACACACACGCTCGAATACCCTTATGGGGGTGTGCAGTCCCGTCTTCCTTGGCAATCACTGAGTTATATGTACAAAAGAGCCAGTACTGAAGGTAATATTAAAAATGTTACTATACACCACTGCAGACTTTGGGAAATTGACTTAATCTCTCTAAGTCTGAGGAGCCACATGTGTAAAATAGAGCTCATAAGAGCTACCTCAACAGAATGAGGAAAGAACCTAACAGGTAGGCGTTTCCTAAAGCCGGGATTTCTAAGCCAAGAGTCAAGCTTAGGTTACTGCGAATTAGATTTTCTTTGTAGGCCTTAATTCTTCAATGAAAACTGCAACCATGGTTAGGGTCCCTGGGATCTAGGGCTGAGGAACTGGGGGAGAAGAGGAGTAAGGCCTATTCCTGTACCCATCTCCTTTTGTTTGTCACAGTTCTTATTTTCTAGGGAACTGTGGTTAAAAGGAAGACAGAGTGCAGCTACCTTTTAGGGAGAGAAAACAACCAAAACACAACCCTCAGCTTTCAAGGTGTACGAGGGAGACAGCACCAAGGTAGTGATTTGCCCCTGAAGTCAACTGAGTCTTGGGGAATTTCAGCAGCTAAGGGACACAAGCTTCAGGCCACAGAGAGTGAGGGCCACCGGGGCAGGAAAAAAAATCCCTCTTCATTTGGTGTTAAGTTTCCACCTATCAAAATGCATCTTTCTAGATGACTTGCTGCCCTTTGCTGGCAAGCTCTCCCAATGTTGTGCAAAGAGATTTAATAAGAAATAAGAGTCTGGGCATGGTGGCTCAGGTCTGTCATCCCAGCACTTTGGGAGACCAAGGCAAAAGGATCACTTGAGCCCAAGGAGTTTGAAACCAGCCTGGGCAACATAGAAAGACCCCGTCGCTACAAGAAACAAATAAAAATAATTAGCTGAGCATGATGGTAAATTATGGTGAGCTATGATTATGCCACTGCACTCCAACCTGGGTGACAGAGCCAGAACTTCTCTCTCAAAAAAAAAAAAAAAAGGCCGGGAACGTTGGCTCACAGCGCCCAGCACTTTCGGAGCGCTTTGGGAGGCCGAGGCAGGCAGATCACCTGAGGTTGGGAGTTTAAGGCCAGCTTGACCAACATGGAGAAACCCTGTCTGTACTAAAAATACAAAAATTAGCCAGGCGTGGTGGTGCATGCCTGTAGTCCCAGCTACTCAGAAGGCTGAGGTGGGAGAATCACTGGAACCCGGGAGGCAGGGGTTGTGGTGAGCTGAGATCGGGCCATTGCACTCTAGCCTGGGCAACAAAAGTGAAACTCTGTCTTAAAAAAGAAAAAGAAAAAGAAAAAGAGGGCCAGGTGCGGTGGCTCATGCCTGTAATCCCAGTCTTTGGGAGGCCGAGGCAGGCGGATCACAAGGTCAAGAGTTTGAGACCAGCGTGGCCAACATGGTGAAACCCTGCCCCTACTAAGAATACAAAAATTAGCCAGACGTGGTGGTGCATGCCTGTAATCCCAGCTACTCGAGAGGCTGAGGCAGGAGAATCGCTTCAACCTGGGAGGCAGAGATTGCAGTGAGCCAAGATCACGCCATTGCACTCCAGCCGGGGCAACAGAGCAAGACTCCATCACACACACACACACACAAAAGAAAAAGAAATTTTGAAAAATAACATCATTAGACTTTAGATACCTACAGTGCATGTCCAGTGTCCCCCCAAATCTGTCTCCTGAGGCCCAGCAGGCACATAACCCCAGGTTAAGTTATATTCCTCACAGTGAATGAGGAAGGGATGGCGATGGGTGGGCCCCTGTGTTTGGAGGCTCTGGCGCTGTTCTCACATGCACTCTTCCCACTGTGCCCCAGCCGGGAGTTTTTTTCTCTTTCTGCTCTTCACTAGCACTCCTCTGGTGCCCTTTTCTCTCTCTCTCTTTTTGTACCTTCTTCAAGAGGATGAGGTCAAGCCCTTTTCTCATTAAGACTACGTAAACTGCGGACAGAACCTCTGTGTTCCCCAAATGTTTTCCTATAATGTCATCACACATGGGTCACAGGACGACCCTGCATACCCCTTTATTTCACAGACCAGGCTGTGCCAAGAGCCCACGGCCAAACACTAGCAAAGGACAGAGCCACGGCTTCCATGGGAGTCTTGGACATCAAATCTCCCTGTATCCTTTCCTCTGTTCCTTGCTGCCTTGCTGCCCCAGGCATACACACCTCCTATTCCAGGATACCCTTGAACTTGGCCAAGCCTCCCTCTTCCTTCCTCGTCCATTCTGTTCCTCCCCTTCCATCAGCAGTTCTTCCTCTTTATACTTTTCAGTCCCAGCATCTGGCCATGTCCTCCCCCATTTTCCATGTAAACCTTCAGTTTTCTAGCACTTTCAACTTGACTTTGAAAAGCTTGCAAATGGGAAAGACCCTTATGCTTTTCTGCCTTGGATTTTTCCCCGCCCCCTTTACTGCTTGAGATGAACACCTACTTGAGAAACTGAGAATCCTTATCATCACAGTGGGTTACATTTTGGTTTTACTTCTCATCATGATTTTTGAATTATTAGTATAGTGTGAGTTCGTTATAGAATATACTTGGAGAATAGAGAAGGGAAAAAAATATCGTAAATAACGTCATAATCCCAACACCCCTGCACTTAGTCTATTTTAATAACGATGATGTTTTAAGAAGAAATTGACTCTCCACTTACTCCTATAATTACCACACTATTTTTGCACTTAAGAATGTCTTTTCAGCCCATGGTCCCTTTGCAAGACATTACTGTCCGTTCATGAGCACAGGGCACCACTGACTGCTCAGTCTTGGTCTGTTAGAGAGTAGCCACAAATTCAGTTTCATTTAAGGAACTGGTCAGCTTATTTTAAACACTTCCATTGCCTGCTAGGTCAAAGAAGGCCTCTATGAGAAGGGCATTTGGACCGGCTGATCTTTGGATGACGGTAACTGTTACTTAGGGATAGAAGGAATAGAGAAAATGAGTCTATATACAGAGACTCTTGAGCCCAGGATTTTGTCACCAGCCTGGGCAACATAGCAAGACCCTGTCTCTACAAAAAATAAAACAAAAAATCAAAACCAAAAAAAACCTTTTTTAAATTAAAAAAATTTGAAATAAAAAAATATATAGACTCATTTTACATATTCCTTCTATCCCTAAGTAACCCCCTCCATGAACAGAGGATGTATTCTGTACTTGCCTAAATTGCAAGAAATGTTTGAATGGCTAGATCTGGACAAGGTTGTGTTGGGTTAAGCACAGTCCTGAGCTCAGGAGTTCAAGACCAACCTGGGCAACATGGCAAAACCTCGTCTCTACAAAAAATACAAAAATTAGCCAGGTGTGATAGTCCCAGCTACTTGGGAGACTGAAGCAGGAGAATCGCTTGAGCCTGGGAGGTGGAGGTTGCAGTGAGTCAAGATCACCACTGTACTCCAGCCTGGGCAACGGAGTGAGGAGATCCTGTCTCAAAAACAACAACAAAAAGAATGGTTGGTGGTTGTGGTTGATGTGTAGGGGGAGGGTATACCAGAAGCACCTGGAGATGGCCACATGTGTAACAGATGAAGTGTTCAATTCAAAAGGTATAAAGAGCTACTAAAGGGCTGGGCACTGTGGCTCATGCCTGTAATCCCAGCACTTTGGGAGGCCGAGACGGGTGGATCACCTGAGGTTAGGAGTTTGAGACCAGCCTGGCCAACATGGTGAAACCCTGTCTCTACTAAAAATACAAAAATTAGCTGGGCATGGTGGCGGGCACCTGTAATCCCAGCTACCTGAGAGGCTGAGGCAGGAGAATCACTTGAACCTGGGAGGCAGAGGTTGCAGTGAGCCAAGATCGTGCCATTGCACTCCAGCCTGGGCAACAAGAGTGAAACTCCGTCTCAAAAAAAAAAAAAAGGAAAAACATAAACAGCCCAGCAGAGAAATGGGCAAAGAATTTGAGCAGTACCCTGCAGCAGAAAAAGAAACTCAATGACCAAATATGAAAAAAGGCTCCACTCACTAGCAACCAGGGACATACAATTTAAAAACAACAATAAGATACAATTTCACACCCGTAGAACTGGCCAAAAGTAAAATGTTTGACAATAGCAAATGTTGGCAAAGAGGTATGAAAATGACAACTCTCATGCACATCTGGCAGAAGTGTAAATGACAAGGTCATTTGTGAGAATAACTTGACAATATCTAAAAAACTTGAAAATGTCCGTAGTCTGGCCGGGAGTGGTGGCTCACACCTGTAATCCCGGCACTTTGGGAGGCCCAGGCAATTTACCGAGCTCCTCCCATTGCTGTAGTGATCATCAATGTTTCAGATTTCAGTGTTTCAGTCCACTTCATCCGCTGGGTCCTGGAGTGAAGACAGTGTACAAGAGTTTCCAAACGACCCACAGTGAACATGAGGCGTGGCAGAGAAATGGATCTCTGTTTCCTTAAGCCACTAAAATTGTGGGAGTACATGTTTGTTACTGTAGCATAGCTAGCCCATCACATTGATACAGGGACTTCAACTTTATCTGTAATGTTGCATTCTTTCTTTTTATTTTTAAGGTCTAGGGAACATATGACTAAGTGTTAACATTTGTTCATTTTGAATGGAGAGTGCTGAGTCTTATATTACCCTCATTCTTTTTCATTTTTTGTGAACATTTTTTTAAAGTCTCCTGGAATTGGCTGGGTATGGTGGCTCATGCCTGTAATCCCAGCACTTTGAGAGGCTGAGGTGAGCAGATTGCCTGAGGTCAGGAGTTTGAGACCAGCCTGGCCAACATGGTAAAACCCCATCTCTACTAAAAATACAAAAATTAGCCAGGTGTGGTGGCAGATGCCTGTAATCTCAGCTACTCAGGAGGCTGAGGCAGGAGAATTGCTTGAACCCGGGAGGCAGAGGTTGCAGTGATCCCAGATGGTGCCACTGCACTCCAGCCTGGGCAACAGAGTGAGACTCTGTCTCAAACAAAAACAAAACAAACAACAACAAAAAACCAATTCTGATATGCATGTTCTTCATTTTAAGCCATCTCAAACCTCTTCAGAAAACAAAAGTGATAAAGTGTGAATCCTCTATCACATCGTCTCCTTTTCAGGTCCTCCGCACTGACTATGCTTCATTTCTCCTACAGCAAGGGGACCTCAACTGCAGGAGAGACCTGCTCATCCGTCCTTAACACGGCCACTGTGCTACGTAAAAGCCTAGTGTGAGCAGGCTGAGCCTGTAATGTGGGATTGGTTCTGACCTCTCACGTTGGTATAATAAAGGAGCGCTCTCCTTGGAAATAAAGCTTTGTGTCTACTTCATATTTGTAAAACAGACGCTTCCATGACTTCCTTTTCTTCCCACACAGTATTTTATATTAAATATCTAAATGAGAAACGCAGAGTCAAGATCGTTCAAATGGCTCAGCAATACACCTCACCTATAAATCAAAGCAAAGGAACACTTCAGTAGTGAAAAACAGTCTGTGCCAAGAGACAGGATACTTCTCTTCTATTTGTGGGTATGCCATTGTCCTGCCATGTGACCTGGCCTCTCTGTAGGACTTCACGTCCTTTCTGTATAATATGACATTTCTCCTAACACTAACTTCTATCAATACTTTCATTTTAAAAATAAGAAGTTATTATTTTCTTGTATTGTTTTAGTCCTCAAAATTTAAAAAAAAAAGAAAAATTACGAATTAAAAAAATAACTTGGCCAGAGGCAGTGGCTCACGCCTGTAATCCCAGCACTTTGGGAGGCCGAGGCGGGCAGATAACCTGAGGTCAGGAGTTCAAGACCAGCCTGACCAACATGGAGAAAACCCGTCTCTACTAAAAATACAAAATTAGCTGGGTGTGGTGGTGTGTGCTTGTAATCCCAGCTACTTGGGAGGCTGAGGCAGGAGAATTGCTTGAACACAGGAGGTGGAGGTTGCAATGAGCCAAGATTGCACCACTGCACTCCAGCCTGGGCAACAAGAGCAAAACTCCATCTCAAATAAAATAAAATAAAATAACTTAAGAACCAAATAGAGTTGAAATATTACACATTAGTAAGTATGTGATCAAAGGTAGGCAGTTCCCCAGGCGTGTAGCAACAAGTGATACAGGAATGAAATCTTAGTCCCCAGGGTGGGACTAGGGTGATATGGGGGTAGAATGATTTCAGACATGGGATTTGTTTTTGTTTTTGTTTTAGCATTCCAAAAGCAGCTTTCTTTTATAACATAAAGGAATTAGAAGAGTAGCTTTCAAGACAGTATGATCAACTAAGACGCTATTTCCCAAACGAGTGCTCTGAGGAACTCCATCTTCAGAGTTCCTGAGTAGGTGTACTTAGTGGTCACATTTGGACAATTACATATGCGCTATCTCTCTCTCGGAGAATCACCATGCACGTTATCTTATGAAAGACTGAGCAATCCTACAGAGAAAAACCCACCTATTTTCACTTTGTTTAATCCGGCGTTCACAAATTTATCTGTGCATGGATCACTTTTTTGCCTACTGCCATTACCACCTTCCACGTCAACACGGGGAGTGCTGCGCTAAGGCACATTCACATCTTGGCCTGTGAATCACAAGCCACGGACTCTTGTGTGTGTTTCTGCCACAGCATTGCTGAGTAACCGGGTCAGCCCTCTCTTGGGGTCTTGATTTCTCCACCTGAAAAATGAGAAGATAACACTGGTCCACACTTAATAGAGATGAGCTAGATAACGTCCATGAGGGCTTTGAACCTTTAAAGCAGGTTCTATAGAAACAATGTTATTGTCTCAACCACACAAGCACGATGGGACAGTAAGTCACATCATTAGATTCTATTATACACACCTAGACCCAGCAGAGGCTCCACACTTACCTTTCTGTCCTGGTCCCTGAGGGCTTTATATAAATTTCATATACTCTGGTAAGCAAACCCTTTTCATGCTGGTTCCTGTTTCAAACAGACCAAAAAGGAAAGAAAGGAAATAAAGAGAAACGGAAAAAGTGAAGAAATAGAGAATGCAGGAGCAACAGTAATGGTTAACATTGACTGGGTACTTACTAGGGGTTACGCCTGTGCTAGGCAGTTGAAACACGATGTTTAAATCATCCCATCTAGGGCTGGGTGCCGTGGCTTACATCTGTGATTCCAGCACTTGGAAGGCCGAGGCAGGAGGATCATTTGAGCCCAGGAGTTTGAGACCAGCCTGAGCAACATAGTGGGACCCACATCTACACACACAGACATGCAACACACACACAGACACACACACACAAATTGACCCATCTAGCCCTCACCAAAATCCTAAGGAAGACACACTTATTATGACAAAATTGGAGGTTAGAGAGTGTGGCTTGCCCAAGGACATACAGGTATTGCCTGAACAGGCCTGCCTGATTCCAAAGCCTACATGACATTGTTTGCTAAGGTAGTACACATAAAATGATCTTAGGTGGTAAAAAAAAAAAAAATTATTTTAATAGTTTTGCATTTTAATGTATATTTGAAAAAACATGATATGTATTGCAAAGCCATGGTTTCATTCAAAAATACCATAGGTGAAGATAAGAAAATAATAAAGTCTAATTAAGAAAATAATAGTACAACTGATATATGGAAATGTCAAAAATCATGAAGGTGGTGTGCTAGTGACTGAAGTTGGGGAATCATTGCAATACATCCTTCTACCTTCGAAAAACCTTCTACCTCCCAAAAAAGAGAAGGTAAGCCAAAGCCCAGTTAGATTCACCTTAACGAGGCTTTTTGTTTTGTTTTATTTTGTTTTGTTTTGACTCTCACTCTGTCATCCAGGCTGGAGCGCAGTGGTGTGATCATAGCTCATTGCAGCCTTGAACTCCTGGGCTCAAGGGATCCTCCTGCCTCAGCCTCCTGAGTAGCTGGGATTACAGGCGTGCACCACCATGCCTGGCAGATTCACATTAACAAGGCTTTGAGCTTGTTTCTGACTCCTCTAGGCTCAAGTGCAAGAGAGGAAATGAAGTTCAGTGAAGGCTGAAAGTTGGCAACGGTTGCTGTGTTTATCTGTGGTGGGGAGGTGGGGCAGAGAGGCATGTCTGTGATTGTGAGATCTGATTCACAGAAAATCACAGACTGACAAGCACCATCTCCTACAGAGAAGGAAACAGTATCTTTAAATTCTTGGCAACCCTCTCCCTGACCTTCCAACTGTGCACAGCTGCCTGGTTCATCTTTCAGCTCTGTGGAGAAGGGGAGGGTCTTAGTTAAGACTCCTTGGTTGCAAAAGCAACCCACTCAACTAGTTTAAGTCAAGCAGAAAAAAGAAAGAAGGGCTTTTGTAGATACGGGGTTTTGTACAGACCACAAAAAGATGGGAGCTGGAGTGGGAGTCAGGACCCATGACTGCTGTTTGTTTTTTGGGGTCTCTCATCTCTGCTTCTCTGAGGTTCTCCTTCATTCTCTCTTTCTGAGCTTCACCAGGCATGACCATCTGGCCCCAGCCTTACATCACTTTTTTTTTTTTTTTTTTTTTTTTTGAGACGGAGTCATCGCTCTGTCGCCCAGGCTGGAGTGCAGTGGCACAATCTCGGCTCACTGCAAGCTCTGCCTCCCGGGTTCACGCCATTCTCCTGTCTCAGCCTCCCGAATAGCTGGGACTACAGGCGCCCACCACCACACCTGGCTAATTTTTTGTATTTTTTAGTAGAGATGGGGTTTCACCATGTTAGCCAGGATGGTCTCGATCTCCTGACCTCGTGATCTGCCTGCCTCGGCCTCCCAAAGTGCTGGGGTTACAGGTGTGAGCCACCGCGCCCGGCCATCACTTCACAATTCTAGCCCCTACCGGACAAGGCCCAGTGCTTCCGGGCCTCAATTCTAAGCTGCCATTAGCAAGTCAGATTGGCCCAGCTAGAGTCAGGAGTTCATTGCTGCACTGTGCATTATAGCTAGGGTAGGTCACGGTGTAAGCAATTAACAGGCCCTTCTGAAATCCAGCATCCTCACACTCCATGGTTCCTGTGATTTCTAACAGGCAAGAGCTGGGTCAACTTCCCTGATACTGAGGCCACTATAGTCCCAGCTTTCCTGCTCTTTCAGTATAGCAAGTTGTATTTTGACATTTGAAATAAAGCACTGGGTGTCTTGCATCAGTAACAATGCTTCTTTCATTCTACCAACTCTGGTCACCTTGAGTCTTGAAGACGATTGATACTTACAGGGCAATAAACATGTCGTCATTTGGCATAGAGAAAAAGGGGTAAGAAGCTGTGCTGTCAGGAATGGTTATAGAGTACCCACTGGCACTGTGTGGGGGGATCTGGGAACAGCTGAAGTGATGATGTTGGTTATGATGCTAAAGATGACGGTAACAGCAATAAAAGAATTGAGAAGGGTGGGTCTCCTGAAAAAACATGAGAATACAGATAGAGAAAAGGAGCACAAATAATAGATCTCCATGTAGTGAAAATAACCCTGAGCTAAGGACTCAAAGACTTGGGTTCTAGACTTGTTTTTGTCCCTTAACTACGTGAGTTAAGATCATTCATGTAGTGATCTTAGACTAATCACTTGGCTAGTTGTGGTCCATATCTATGAAAATAGAAATGACTTTCTAAGCCAGAAATTTCTGGGGTCCTACAGTCTGTAATTCTATGCCTGGGGGACAAAGTGGATCTTGGAATAAATGAGGTGATTAGAGCCAGGTGGGGATTAGCAAGGTCTGATTTCTTAGGGGATGAATCTTCAAGAGAGATTCAAAAGGCGTGAGGACAGCCTTTGGTGTGCAAACCCAAAAGTATCTGAGAAAATCTCATTCAAGCCAGTTGCAGTGGCTCAGGCCTGTAATCCCAGCACTTTGGGAGGCCGAGGTGGGTGGATCATATGGTCAGGAGTTCGAGACCAGCCTGACCAACACGGTGAAACTATACTAAAAATACAAAAATTAGCTGGGCATCGTGGTGCGCACCTGTAATCCCAGCTACTAAGGAGGCTGAGGCAGGAAAACTGCTTGAACCCAGGAGGCGGAGGTTGCCGTGAGCCGAGATCACACCACTGTACTCCAGCCTGGGCAACAGAGTGAGACTCTGTCTCGAAAAAAAAAAAAAAAGAAAGAAAGAAAACCTCTTTCAATTTAAAAAGTATATTTTGCCAAGGTTAAGAATGCACCTGTGACACAGTCTCACCCCAGGTGGTTAGGATACAGCTTGCTTTTATACATTTTAGGGAGATATGAGACCTCAATCAACACATGTAAGATTTACATCGGTTTGATCTGGAAGGGTGGGACGTCTCAAAATGGGGGGCTTCCGGGTTATAGGTAGATTTTAACATTTTCTGATTGGCAGTTGGTTGAAGAGTTATCAATAGAATGAAATGTCTAGGTTACAATAAGGGGTTGTGGAGACCAAGACTTTATTATGCAGATAAAGCCTCCAAGTGGCAGGCTTCGGAGAGAATAGATTACAAATGTTTCTGTTTAGACTAACAGGACTTAAGGTCTGTGTTAATGTTAATGCTGGTCAGCTCTTCCTGAATTCCAAAAGGGAGGAGCATGTATGAACAATGTCAGACCCTTGCTTCCCATCATGGCCTGAACTCGTTTTTCAGGTTAACTTTGGAATTCACTTGGCCAAGAGAAGGGATCCATTCAGATGGTTGGATGGGGCCTTAGAATTTTATTTTTGATTTACAGGTAGAAGGGAAAAGGCAAGGTCTGGGGTAGAAGAGAGGGCCCAAGATAATGGCTTGGGAGTATGCTGATCTAAAGGGAAAAAACCGAAAATGTAAGCAGAGAGTTAATTTGGGCCAAGTTTAAGCACTGCAACTTGGAAGCATAGATTCAAGTTGCCCTGAATGTATGCTCTGATTAGCAGCAGTTACAAGAAAGTTTTTAAAGGAAAAGAATAGACGAGTTCCTAAGTTGTTTACCAAGAAATTATATTAAAATGATATAAAATATTCATTGGCTATACATTTTTCTTTGTATCAAAAATTCCAGGAACATGAAGACAATGGCTGAAGCAGCCAGTCTGAAAACTATAGGGAAGAAAAGAAAGAACAGGCCAGGTGCGGTGGCTCACACCTGTAATCCCAGCACTCTGGGAGGCCGAGGCGGGCAGATCACGAGGTCAGGAGATCGAGACCATCCTGGCAAACACGGTGAAACCTCGTCTCTACTGAAAAATACAAAAAATTAGCTGGACCTGGTAGCGGGCGCCTGTAGTCTCAGCTACTCGGTAGGCTGAGGCAGGAGAATGGTGTGAACCAGGGAGGCGGAGCTTGCAGTGAGCCGAGATTGCGCCACTGCACTCCAGCCTGGGCGACAGAGGGAGACTCCGTCTCAAAAAAAAGAAAAGAAAGAACAAAATGTCTTCAAATAATTGCCCCTGGGTATGGGTGGGGCATGCATGTGATTGAAGTCCCATACTCATTTCTCTCTGGGCCAGATGAATTTTGCATAGCTCACATAGCTCTGACTGTTCTGAGCTATTTATCTTTTTCATTTCTCCCTTTTGATCAGAATTTTTCTCTTCTAAAAGTACTGATGATTAGCTGGCACAGTGGCTCATGCCCTGTAATCCCAGCACTTTGGGAGGCAGAGGCGGGTGGACCACCTGAGGTTGGGAGATTGAGATGATCCTGGCTAAGATGGTGAAACCTTGTCTCTACTAAAAATAGAAAAAACTAGCCAGGTGTGGTGGCACACGCCTGTAATCCCAGCTACTCAGGAGGCTGAGGCAGGAGAATCGCTTGAACCCGGGAGGCAGATGTTGCGGTGAGCCGAGATGGTGCCATTGCTGTCCAGCCTGGGTAACAAGAGCAAAACTCCATCTCAAAAAAAAAAAAAAGTATTGATGATCAACATTTTAGATGTCTGTCCCACATCACCATGAAGCACATCCAAGGGAAAGAGGAAGCAGGTACCATGGCTCAAGAACATAGAGAAGTCTCAAGTCCAGATTGATTGGCAGCACAAAGGTGAGGTAGGAGAACAGGGAATTAGGGTAGCCAAGTGTTGGGGCATAAGCAAAGGAATAGCAGGTGCAGCCAGTTCTCATAAGCAAGAGAACAGCAAGTGCAGCCAGTTCTAGGCAAGACTGGGCAGCATGCAGGCCACATCTTCACTTCTGTAGCAACAAGACAGAAGTTTCCACTTCAGCTTCTGATTGACTGCAGGCCAAGCCTCCACTTCAGCCTCTGATTGGTCGGGGCCAATCCTTCACAGGTGTAACCAATCGGAGGCCTCTAAAGGGCACCTAGGGGTGTGGCCAAGTTCTTTCAGCTTCATAAACACCCTAATTGAGGAGTCGCTTTAGCTGCCTGCTCACAACCGCCTTTACTCCGTGAGTTGCACTTTTGCTTCTTCAATAAGTCGGTGCCTTTGTTACTCCGTTCTTTTGTTGCTTTGTTTGTGCGTTTTGTTTAATTCTTTGTTGGAAACCCCAAGAACCTGGACAACTCACAGTCAAGACCTTCCGTCCGGTAACAAAGGAACAGACCTCAGTCGTGTCATCTGCTTACAAAGGAGCCACGGTATGTTGAATCACTTCTTTTTTCTTTTTATTATTTATTTATTTATTTATTTATTTATTTATTTATTTAGACGGAGTTTCACTCTTGTTGCCCAGGCTGGAGTGCAATGGTGCGATCTCAGTTCACTGCAACCTCCCCCTCTCGGATTCAATCAATTCTCCTGCCTCAGCCTCCCGGGTAGCTGGGATTACAGACAAACGCCACCACACCCGGTGAACTTTTTGTATTTTTAGTAGAGATGGGGTTTCACCGACCTCAGGTGATCTGCCCGCCTTGGCCTCCGAAAATGCTGGGATTACAGGTGTGAGCCACCGTGCCCACCCCTGTTGAATCATTTCTAAGCATCTAGCTATCATGATTAGTTTTTTTGTCGTTGGCTTTTGTGAAAGGAAAATAAACCTCAGGACCCCAAAGTCACTAGTCCAACGGGAAGAATCAAGCTGGGAACTGCATCCAGCAAACATGACCCCCATTCTATTCCTAAATAAGATAGCTACAAAGATAAAAAAAAAAAAAAAATTACATACATCGTCACAATTTGCCCAAAGGGAAATTCCTTGTGGACAAAGGACAGCCAGAACTCAGTCATCCCTCTGCTCACGTGAGACAAAAGCATGCATATCTAATTACTTCCTTTGTCCTATTGTCTCACTAAGCTAGACTAAGGCATAAGTGACTATTCCTGTAAAATGTGTATTCGGTGAAAGGCTAATCAGAAACTCAAAAGAATGCAACCCGCCCAGTGCGGTGGCTCACGCCTGTAATCTCAGCACTTTGGGAGGCCGAGGCAGGTGGGATGACCTGAGATTAGGAGTTCGAGACCAGCCTGGCCAACATGGTGAAACCTTGTCTCTACTAGAAATACAAAAATTAGCTGGGCGTGGTGGCACACACCTGTAATCCCAGCTACTCAGGAGGCTGAGGCAAAAGAATCGCTTGAGCTCATGAGGCAGAGGTTGCAGTGAGCCGAGATCTCACCACTGCGTTTCAGCCTGGGAGAATGAGACTGTCTCAAAAAAATAAAAATAAAATAAAAGGAAGAGTGCAACTGTTTGTCTCTTCTCTACCTATGACCTGGAAGCCTGCTTTGAGTTGTCCTGACTTTCAGACCAAATCAATGTACATCTTACATATATTGATGTCTCACATTTCCCTAAAATGTATAAAACCAGGCTATATCCCAAACACCTTGGGCACATGTCATCAGGACCTTCTACTGTGTCACAGGTGTGTCCTTAACCTTGGCAAAATAAACTTTCTAAATTGATTGAGACTTGTCTCAGGTACTTTTTGATTCACATTTTAGACATTTAGAAACATAAGACATAATCAATTTAAGAATTAAAAATATTACACAATCAGCCAGGCATGGTGGCTCACGCCTGTAATCCCAGCAGTTTGGGAGGCCGAACGGGTGGATCACGAGGTCAGGAGATCGAGACCATCCTGGCTAACACGGTGAAATCCCGTCTCTACTAAAAATACAAAAAATTAGCCGGGCGTGGTGGTGGGCGCCTGTAGTCTCAGCTACTTGGGAGGCTGAGGCAGGAGAATGGAGTGAACCCAGCAGGTGGAGCTTGCAGTGAGCCGAGATCGTGCCACTGCACTCCAGCCTGGGTGACAGAGTGAGACTCGGTCTCAAAAAAGGAAAAAAAAAAAAACAAAAACAGATTACACAAATAAGGTCAATTATTATTCGAGACAGGATCTCACTCTGTTGCACTGGCTGAAGTACAGTGGTGCAATCATAGCTCACTGCAGCCTCAACCTCCCAGGCTCAAGCAATGCTCCCACCTCTGCCTCCTTAGTAGCTGAGACCACAGGCACATGCCACCATGCCTGGCTAATTGTTTTTTTCTTTTTTAGAGATGGGTCTTGCTATGTTGCCCAGGCTGGTCTTGAACTCCTGGCCTCCCAAAGTGCTAAGATTACAGACGTAAACCATAACAATTGGCCTTAACATAACATTATTTTAAGAGTTTAAATTCCTAAAAGCAATTTTGAAATTATTATACAAGTACCCTCCCTAATGTCTTCCTCAGTTGTCCTGGGTCCCAAGTACCCATATGGCACTCAGAATGGCTATAAAGGGCAGTCACCATCTGGGTCCTGAATTTACATACCAGGTATAGAGCTCAGGAAAGAGGACCCAGATGTAAAGATGCCTAAAAAGGCCAACCCTTCCCAGCATGTCCCCAGGAGGCACACCTGGGAGGGAGGACATATTGGGTTTGGCCCTGCCCTGCAGCTAGTGTCCTTGGTGCTATGGACGTGCCAATGTCTTCAGGCCTCACCAAGGCCACCTATCTAGACCCCACAACCTAAAGGCTCAAAACCAAAGATGTTAGCTCACTGTAAACTGTGTGCAAGGGTTGGGGGAAGCCCAGCAGCCAGCCCTCACCACTTTAGGTCACAGACAAATTCAGCAGGTATCGAAAATATCACAGAAGCAACAGGGGTTTTTTTTGTTGTTTTTTGGAGTTTCTTTTTGAGACAGAGTCTCACTCTGTTGCCCAGGCTGGAGCCCAGTGGCACAATCTTGGCTCACTGCAATCTCCGCCTCTCGAGTTCAAGTAATTCTAGTGCCTCAGCCTCCTGAGTAGCTGGGATCACAGGTGTGACCACACCTAGCTAATCAAGTAATCCATCCGCCTCTGCCTCCCAAAGTGCTGGGGTTAAAGGCATGAGCCACCGCACTCAGCTGAGGCAACAGTTTTATAATCTTAAAACATCTAGCAGAGACGGTATACATCTGTTTGACCAATAGACCAGGCAAAAATGTCTGAACTATATTTAGTCTTCAAACTTTCTAATTTAATTTTAACAACAATTTAAAAACTAGTTTTATTTACCAAAAGTTACTAAAAATTGTGTGAACTTGAAAAGCTTTTGGGCTTATTTACTTAATTTATGAGTGCTCACTTATTTATAAGTCAACTTGGTATCATGTAGACAATATAAAAACACAGCATGTACACAGATACACATGAAAAATAGACACTGCTGGATGTGGTGGCTGACGCCTGTAATCCCAGCACTTTGGGAGGCCAAGGCAGGCAGATCACCTGAGGTCGGGAGTTTGAGACCAGCCTGACCAACACAGAGAAACCCCATCTCTATTAAAAATACAAAATTAGCTGAGCATGGTGGCACAGGCCTGTAATCCCAGCTACTCGGGAGGCTGAAGCAGGAGAATTGCTTGAACCCAGGAGGCGGAGGTTGCGATGAGCTGAGGTCGCACCATTGCACTCCAGCCTGGGCAACAAGAGCAAAACTCCATCTCAAAAAAAAAAAAAAAGACACAGTCACAAATTAAGATTTTTATAGCTTTGGCTGGGTGCAGTGGCTCACACCTGTAATCCCAACACTTTGGGAGGCTGAGGCAGGTGGATCACTTGAGGTGAGGAGTTTGAGGCCAGACTGGCCAACATGGCAAAAACCCATCTCTTTTAAAAATACAAAAATTAGCCTGGCATGGTGGCATGCACCTGTAGTCCCAGGTACTCAGGAGGCTGAGGCAGGAGAATCATTTGAGCCCAGGAGGCAGACGTTGCAGTGAGCCAAAATCATGGCATTGCACTCCAGCCTGGGTGACAGAGTAAGACTGTCTAAAAAAAAAAAAAAAAAAGATTTTTACAGCTTTGAGTTTAAAATTTGTCATCAGACAGGTAAAACTCACTAGTTTAAAAGGACAGTTGGATTAAATTCTGTCTCTGTAAATGGAACAGATTAAAGTTTTTGCAAGCCCTTATGGAGTTTAAGAGAAAACAGGGAAGCAAATTTGCATCTCAAAGCAGAGAGAATGTACGCATTTTCCAGGAGTTTGGATGTGTTAAAGCAAGATTAAAAGTGGATGTCAAGGTAATGCAAAGTGATAGGAATTCACTAGAAAGTTTTACAAGGAAATACATAGATGGGCCTAGAAAAAATTCAGAAACTGGCCGGGCGTGGTGGCTCAAGCCTGTAATCCCGGCACTTTGGGAGGCCGAGGTGGGCGGATCACGAGGTCAGGAGATCGAGACCATCCTGGCTAACACTGTGAAACCCCATCTCTACTAGAAATACAAAAAATTAGCCGGGCGTGTTGGCAGGCGCCTGTAGTCCCAGCTACTAGGGAGGCTGAGGCAGGAGAATGGCGTGAACCCGGGAGGGGGAGCTTGCAGTGAGCCAAGATCGCACCACTGCACTCCAGCCTGGGGGACAGAGCAAGACTCTGTCTCAAAAAAAAAAAAAAAAAAAAAAAAAAAAATTCAGAAACTAAGGTAGGAGGCAGGACTCAACTCTGGAGGTGGGGCTTGGACACCAGACCAAACTGAAGTCTAGCTCAAACAGGTCCAGGGAGGAAGCAGCTTTCCATAAGACACACCCACCAGTGTGCCATGTCAGTTTACCATCACCATGGCAACACCCAGAAGTTACTGCCCCTTTTCATGGCAGCAACAGGAGGACCCAGTAGTTACTCCCCTCATCTTAGAAAGTTCTACATAAACCACCCCTTAATTTGCATATAATTAAAAGTGGGTATAAAGATGAGAGCAAAACCACCTCTGAGCTGCTATTCTGGGCTACTCTGGGGCAGCCCTGCTTCACAGGAGCAGCCCTTCTCCTGCTGCTGTACACAGCCACTTCAATAAAAGTTGCTGAGTTCTTTCCTGGGCCAAGCTGGGAACCCTCCCGGGCTAAGCCCTGGTTTTGGGGCTTGCTTGTCCCGAACCAAAACCTTTTCAGAATAGCCAGCCAAATGCCAGAAAGTTGTATTTTGAAGACCAATCTAGTTGGATAGGTGGATTTTTAAATTTAGTTTTCCATTTCTTGACTGGATTCCTGAGCTTAGGGTGGAGCCCATTAACAAATAGGGCCAAGAAAGTATTTGTAGTTCTCAGGGCCTAATAATTAAACACATGAAAAGCAGGCACAGCTGGGAAGGTGATCTAGATCTTTAAAAATCAAGAATCCCACTTTTACTTTGAATCGCAGGTCCCCAAAAGAGTAAAGAATGCCGTGGGTCCAGGGCCACACATGTTTCCACAGAGCTCCTCGCAACGTCAGCCCATCCCCCACAGAAGTCTTATCCGTTGTTGGAGAATGTTTTCATAACCTCCAAGCATTTGAACTTCACCTTTCTTATCTAAACACACAAACAAGTAGCCCCCTGCAGTAATAACCATTCACTGCATTTGCTGTCAGCTACTTCTAAAACTGCAGCTTTTGCCAGTGACTTGCCAGCCATTGCACACATAAATGTCAAATTCCCTCTCGTTACAAAGTAATCCTTTTGTACTCCAAAAGCCAGAGGTCAGGAAACTCAATGCCAAAGACAGCAGAGCTTTAGACCTGAGAAAAGCATGCCCACAATTCTCAGGACTCACGAAAGAAAGAGAAGACCCCAAAAGAGAGAGAGAGAGTGCGTGTGTGTGCATGTGTGTGTGCACGTGGGTGCATGTGTGCACACGTGTGTGTGCGTGTGTGTGCGTGCTTGTACGTGTGTGCGTGCTTGTGTTTGCATGTGTGCGTGTACGCGCGAGTGTGTGCGTGTGTGCACGTGTCTGTGTGTGTGCGTGTGTGCACGTGTCTGTGTGTGTGGGTGTGTGCACGCGTGCATGTGTGTGTGTGCGCATGTGTGTGTGTGGTGCCTTTTCCTGTGTTCAAGAGGTCTCAGAAGTGTCTGCTAGAAGTCTCCTCTAGATTTCTTCATGCGGTATCGAAGGTGGCCAAAGAAAGGAGAAGCCGAAGTGGAAGGAAATGGAAGAGCAAGGCCTAGAGGGGCTAATTTGGAAAGATTTTAAATTTTCTGAAAGGCCAATGAAGTTTTACGTTTTTCTCAGCAAAATCATGCCAACAAGACAGGAAGCAAACAGATTAAACATTTTTTTTTTCTCAAAAGGAGTTTCAGTCGACTGAAAAAAAGAATTCCCAGAAACGGGATCCCAGGGAGAAAAAGCAGAAAGGCCCTTTTTGTCAATAAAAATTATAGCCTGAATATCAGCTTTTAATTAAGCTGATTTCTAACCATAGAGCTCTTTAAAAAAAACTTTTCGAATCTTTTATGAGATTTCAGCCAAGACAAATAGAAGGTAGGTCTCCCATTCTGTTTGGTTCTAAAATAGCTTTTTTTTTTTCCTGATCTATCAAAGGACCTCCATTTTGGCTATCGTAATTTAGGGTCATCTGAAGTCCTGTGGGCCCATTTGTTCAAATGTCTGCAAGACGAAGCTCCGTAAGTGTTATACAGAAAATCAGCCGACCTTTCCAAGGGAGGCTGCGTCGTTAGAGAGTCTTCAGACTTCAGTGCTTTGTTACCCATAATTTAGAGGCCTGAATCACCCACAGCCAAGCTCTGGGCTGTGTTTTGGGTCAAAATGTGCTGCTTGTGCATGTAACTCCTTAGTGTGTCACTACTGAGTTGTGTCCACATTTTTATGTGTCTCAGAAACGTTGAGTCCCCAGAGGGTCACAGAGCCCTCACGAGTGCTAAGTGGCCAGCCTTTATGTGCACTTGTTGGCAGAGTGAGAGAGATCATGGATGTTCTCCTGAGAGAGGAAACCTTTTAAGGCATGAAAGTCCCAATACCCCCAGCAAGTCTCTAATTATTTAGGGTGCCCTAACGGGCTGGAGGGAGCAAGTGTCTTTTATCTTTGGAGTGAAGAATCTACTCTCATACATTAGAAAAAGGGAATCTAAGAGAGGTTGGTCATGCATAAAAGTTTGATTTCCAAAATGGAAGGTCATGATGCAACAATGTCTTGGCCGAAAATGAAAGCAAACTGCCAACTCCAGACCTATGAGTTGCCAGAAAAATATCCTGATCGCCTGACTTAAATAGGAAAGTCAGAGACAGAACCCTCATTCAGAGAGAGTCAAAGAGAAACCACTCACACGAAGTCTAGACCTCCACCAAAGAAACGGGGGTCTGGATTCAGGAGAACTCACCCGCAACACCAATGAGACTTCGGAAGATGGAGAACGCAATGCGTTTGTGCTAGGACCAAGCACTGCCTTCAGAGAAAAACAATGGGTGGTTGGTGTGGGGGATTCGCTCTGAATCCTGCTGACTTACGCCAGCTATACCGACCTAAAGGAAAATACATTCTGAGTTGAGAGTTCACCTGGGCCAGGTTTGAGGACTGCAACCCAGAAGCATACATTCAAGTTGCCCTGAATCTATCCTCCCAGTAGCAGTAGTTGTATGTGTGTGTGTGTTTTAAAATCTATTTATTTATTTATTGACTGGGTTAAGAGACTGGCTAATTTTTGTATTTTTGATAGAGATGGGGCTTTCATCGTGTCGCCCAGGCTGGTCTCGAACTCCTGGGCTCAAGTGGTCCACCCCCCCTCAGCCTCCCAAAGTGCTGGGAATACAGGCGGGAGTCACTGCACCTGCCTACAAGTGGGTTTTTCTTTTCTTTTCTTTTCTTTTTCTGGAACTTTATTTCTTCTAACAGGCACAAGTGGTAGCAGCCTTTTCCTTCTTTTAAAGGAAAAGAAAAAGGCAGTTCCTAAACGATTTACCAAGAATTTACATAAAAATAACATAAGATATTGATGGGCTATACATTGTTATTTATATCACACATCCCAGGAACATGAAGATAAGCGGGGAGGCAGCTAGTCAGGAAACTACAGGGAAGAAAAGAAAGAACAAAATGCCTTTAAACAATTGCACCCAGGGGCATGGAGGTGGGGTTTGGGGGATATAGGTGGTTGTGGGGAGGGTGACTAGAGACCCCCCTGAGCTATAGGAATAGAAATGTGATGCTGGAGAAAAACCTGGACCAAAATGCGGTGTGGGTAACTTGTGTCTCTCTTCTGGGTCTCAACTTCCTCCAGCTCTATTTTTCAGAGAAGGAAGTTGCATGAGAAAGGAAATGGCAGTCAGGTTTGTCTAGCTGAAGCAGTCTAAGTTGAAGTACAAAAAAAATTAAGGTGGGCTGGAGCGAGAGGAAGGCTGGGGAAAACTGGTGAGGTATCTTGAAACCTGTGTTAAGGAATTTCCCTGGCTTAGAACAGGGCAATTGGTTTTTACCATTAAAATCCCTTTGGTTTTTACCATTAAAATTCCAAAGTCACAGCCCTCTCTTCCTCTTTGTAAATGTTGGTTAGCCACTACTGGACATGACCAATGCTCAGGAGAAACTAGCTGAGATTAGAAGAAACAATTGTAAAAAGCAAAGTAGAGGTTCCTCTTCAAAGACTTTCCTCCCTGTCTAATTAGGAATAAACAGTAACTTCTCTTAGAAGCAAAATTTATTCAAAGACCTGTGTTAATATTCTTAAATATCTGCTGGCCGTAATAAAAAAATCAATGTACTTTATGTTCTTAGCTCCCACAATTTAGCCTAAATATTTGCCCTGCCATGCTTCTACTGGTCCAAGCAAGCATTAGGTCATAGCCTGTTCTTCTTCCTTATTTGTAGGTGTTTTTACCTTTCTCAGCATTCCACAAATTACTTCCTCCTTCCTTTGTTCTCCTCTGCCTTTGCCTCTTTTGAAAAGTTCTAAGTTGCTAACCGATCGAGACAAATACAGAACGTGAGGTCCTGTTCCAGCCAATGGAAACCGGACACAGCAGTAGGGAGGACGCTTCAGGTTGTAAATGACCTTGTCTCCTTTGTTCGGTGCACTCTCGTGGCAAAACTGCTGGCGAGCGTACCCTTTCTGCAGAAAGTAAAAATGGCCTTGCTGAGGAAATTAAATTTATGTTAAGTGCTATTTCTTTACGGCACTGGGGAACAAGCATTTCTAACACAACTTTACACACTGGTAGTAATAGCAGGGCTGCAAGGCTGAGTCCAGCAGAGAAAGTCAGGAAGACAGTTACTGCACGCAGCCACAGGAATGAACTTATGAAAGAAATGTATCATGTGACTATGGTGGCTTTTCCTCCTTTAACAAATGGATTGAAGGTTTTCCTGAAAAAGTGATGAGGGATAACTTTAAAAGGTGCCTATTTAAATTAGCATACAGGAAGTTTGAATTCTAATTCTTCCTCTTTAGTATGGTAGAGGGAAGGAAATGGTTTATCCCAGTGACTGCTACTCCATAGACACCTGAACTGAACCTGAAGATAGAAAAGGGATGGGACTTAGCTGAATTTTAACAGGGATCGTTTAGGCCAGGGCTGCTGTTCAGGGCACTGGGTTTGAGTCTGAGACTAGTATTTACCAAAATGTGTTGTACAAGTCATCAAGAACTACAAACATAGGAGCCAGAATAGTCCATTTCAAAGAAAAGATCCTTCCAAGATGCAGAATTACAATCTCTGAACACAACTCCCTGGCCTCTATTTTGATTTTAATTGACTGCATGGCTCAAGATAAAGGGCTGGTAAATTGAGACCTGAATTCTCCTTCACTAACAACCAGGGAGAGTTGGAGGAATGGGTGGTGGTAGTATACGGTACTCACCCATTTTTCAAATTAAGTCTTTAAGGCTCCTAGTAAGCCAACTGAAAGGAATTCTTAGTTCCTCAGGCTAAAAGAGCACAGAAGTTGCTATGTGGGATGGGCACCCAGTGCCTCACGCCTGTAATCCCAGCACTTTGGGAGGCTAAGGAGGGGGGATCACTTGAGGCCAGGAGTTTAAGACCAGCCTGGGCTGGTGAGACCGTCTCTATAAAAAGTAAAAAATTAGCCAGGCATGGTGGCACGTGTCCGTAGTCCCAGATACTTGGGAGGCTGAGAAGGCAGGATTGCTTGAGCTTAGGAGTTCGAGGCTACAGTGGGCTATGATTGTACCGCTGCACTTCAGCCTGGTGACAGAGCAAGACCCTGTCTCTAAATAAATAAACAAAATGAGTCGGGTGTGGTGATACATGTCTGTAGTCCTAGCTACTTGGGAGGCTCAGGCGGGAAGATTGCTGGAGCCCAGGAATTTGAGGCTGCAGTGAGCTCTGGTTATGGGGCTGCACTCCAGCCTGGGTGACAGAGTGAGGCCCCATTTCGATAATTTAAACAATGATTTTTTTTCAAAAATGTTGCTATGTGGGCCAGGAGTGGTGGCTCACACCTGTAATCCTAGCACTTTGGGAGGCCAAGGTGGGTGGTTCACCTGAGGTCAGGAGTTCAAGACCAGCCCCACCAACATGGTGAAACTCCATCTCTACTAAAAATATAAAAATCAGCTGGGCATGGAGGCGGGTGCCTGTAATCCCAGCTGCTCAGGAGGCTGAGGCAGAAGAATCACTTGAACCCAGGAGGCAGAGGTTGCAGTGAGCCGAGATCACGCTACTGCACTCTAGCCTGGGTGACACGGTGAGACTCCGTCTCAAAAAAAAAAAAGTTGCTATGTGAAGGTAGAAGGAAAATAGGCAGAAGGCAATGAGTTCAGAGGACTTGCTTTTAACTGTATATTAAAGTACAAGAACTCAAATATTCTGCATTCTTTTTGGATGACTTTAGTGTGTTTTTCCTCCTATAGCTACATTGAGACCAGAGTACCAGCTTTCCTTGCAGAGAGAGAAAGGGAGTGAGAAGGGGGAGAGACAATGATGAAAATGAGAGATGATGATGACTGTTTCCTCTGAGATAAATACCTGAGCTCTCTGCTAAGGAAAGAAAACTCCTCTCTGGCATTTTTTTCTTCACCCTTCGTGTCTTATTCAGGAAGGAATAATAAAAGAGAGGAAGACAAAGAATGCTGACATTTACTGAGGTCCTTTTGTGAACTAGACACTTTCTCCTTCATGGTTTCTTTTAATCTCCACATTTTTATACGTGAGGAAACTGGAGGGTCAGAGTATTTAAGTAACAAGTTCTCTCCATTATAAAAGGCAGAAGTGGGATTCTTCTGTCAAGGCCTGGCTCTTTCCACACCAAAGGAAAATCAGTCAGGCATCCTGCAGGCCGTTAGCCACTAGAGGGGCCGGATGAGTTGGGTGGCTTAGAGCACTGTTCTCTGACTTGAGCACCCAGCAGAATCTCCTGGAGAGCCTTTTAAAACACAGAAGACCCCACCTCTGAGTTTCTGGTCCTGTAGGTCCGCAGTGGAACCAGACACCTTACATTTCTAAGAAGGTGTCAGTCCATCCAGAACCACACCTTGAGATTAACTACCTTAGAGCTAATGGTCTCCAGGAATGGAAAAAGCACTTCCCAGTTCATGTTCTAATGACAGTGGAGTCAGGGAACGTGACAGTGTCACTCTCGTGTGGGAAGGCTAACACATCCCAAAGTGCCCTTAGAATAGAATTCCCCATGTTCTGAGAGTTGATAGAACCATGTGTTCTTGACTTCTGATTCTACTGCAAGATTTCATCCACAAAATATTTTCATTCTTGAATGTGCATGGTTACCATCAATCCTCATTATTCCTGGATTTCATATTGGGAATTTGCTACTCTCTGAAATTTATTTGGAACTCCCAAATCCATCCTTGCAGTACCTTCAGTCGCTCACAGACATGCATAGAGAAGTGAAAAGTTTGAGTCACTCAAACCACGGTGATGCACATTCCCAGCTGCAGTCAAACAAAGCCAGGCCCTGCCTTCTTGTTTCAGCTCTCCACAGTAACGCAGTGTCCTTCCTATTTGCAGTCCACGTAATGTTATGTTTTGACATTTTTGTGCTTTTTGTTGGTGATTTTGCTCTTTAAAAAATAGTCCCCAAGCATAGTGCTGAAGTGCTGTCGACTGTTCCTGAGTGCAAGAAAGCTGTAATATGCCTTACGGAGAAAATATATGTGTTAGACGAGCTTCATTCAGGCGTGAGTTATAGTGCTGTTGGCCATAGATCTAATGTTAATGAATCAACAATATATAATAAGTATCTTTAAACACAAACACACATAATTGATTGGTTGATGAAAAATGTGATCAGAGGCTGGGCACGGTGGCTCACGCTGGTAATCCCAGCACTTTGGGAGGCTGAGGCAGGCGGATCATGAGGTCAGGAGATCGAGACCATCCTGGCTAACACGGTGAAACCCCGTCTCTACTAAAAATACAAAAAATTAGCCGGGCGTGGTGGTGGGAGCCTGTAGTCCCAGCTACTTGGGAGGCTGAGGCAGGAGAATGGCGTGAACCCGGGAGGCAGAGCTTGCAGTGAGCCAAGATCGCACCACTGCACTCCAGCCTGGGCAACAGAGCGAGACTCTGTCTCAAAAAAAATAAATAAAAAATAAAAATGTGATCAGAGGTTCACAGGAACCTCACCCTGTGTTGCCCCTAGAAGCAACATTTCAGTATTCACAGTAACCTTATGGAAAATGAGGATCGGCTGCATATCGTAGGGATCTGAAGGCTCAGGCTCAAGGCACATGAAAGAACCACAAAAATCAAGACAAGAAAAAAAAAATGGAAAAAACCTGAAAACTGACTCAAAGACTTGGCAAATGCAAATATATATATAATATAAAAATTTTATTTTTTGTACAGGATGGGGTCTCACTATGTCACATATCGTGTTGTTTCTCTAGTTATTTGATACGCCAGAATACAGGAAATGGTTAGGGAAAAGAGTTGTTGCACCATCTCAGCCTTCTCCTGTTATCCTTATAGACGACATTTTGTCTGTAAAAAGTGAATCTCACGCCCCATCTTCATCAACTCTGTCCCTCAAGAACTGTCAGAAGCCTCTGTGCTAATAATGCCAGGCTTCTCACGTTCAGTGCCTGGGCCTGGAGGGAGGAAGGGCAGGGTCCTTGCAGCTGCTGTTTATCTCACTCCTGTTGTAACCAGAGAACAATGGGTCCTGCTAAGGGAGGGATGAGAAGAATACTTCCATTGTTGGCATAGCAGCTAAAGATGGGGCTCTGAACTTGGGGATCAGTTCCTGCTCCTCTCTTTTCTTTCTGAGTATTCTCAGAAGCACAGCCACTTTTCAAAGATACGCTGGGAAGCCAGGGGAGGAATCTAGTATCCAATACAACCTTGAACCATGCACACACTAAGAATGCAAATAGGCATGGTGGCACATCCTGTAATCCCAGCGCTTTGAGAGGCCGAGGTGGGAGAATCGCTTGAGGCCAAGAGTTCAAAACCAGCCTGAGTGACATAGTGAGACCCCCTTTCTCTACAAAAAATAAAATAAATTAGCCAGGTGTGGTGGTGCATGCCTGTAGTCCCAGCTACATGGGAGGCTGAGGCAGGAGGATCATTGGAGCCCAGGAGATCAAGTCTGCAAGTGAGCTATAATCATGCCATTGCCCTCCAGCCTAGGCAATGGAACGAGACCAGGTCTCTAAAATAATAATAAGAAGAATACAAATAAATGGCCTGGAACTCAGACCACACCTATTTGATAAAGGGAACGCCATCCTCACAGGTTTGGGTGGGTGGGGTAAACTCTTCAGAATCCTGCAGCCCACGGCGTAAGCATAGCAGGACTAACACGTCTGGGAAGAGGTTCAGCTCACACAGATGGGATAGTGGCAGGACTCTCATTTAGTCAGAGCAATTAAAGATGATTGTCAGTTAAGTATACGAAGATGCTCTAAACTTTTTAAGTTCTAGCTTGGAAAATGTGTGATTTTTATGTATGTCATCACAGTCTTCATTCACTCTGTCACAGAATCAAGACCAATTCCGTGTGCTCTTGACGATTCTATTACACTCCTGCAGGTAGAGTTTCCTTCCTCTGGGACACGTGATGGCTCCGTGTAAAGGGGATGGGAGGGACTATTTTCTCACCATGAGGTTTACAGGTTTCCACTCCTGTCGTCGCCTGTGTTACGTTAAGAGAATGCACTGTATTTGCATTTGAAATGTGCCTACTTTGACAGTTCCTAGAAATTGGTCAGTAGAGGGCTGGGGCTTGAAAAATGCATAGGAAGAAGGTGGAAGAGAATGGGATGGCTGCAAAGAGGAAGAGGGATGGGAATACCAAGCAATTTTCAATTTTGCTACCACTAAGATTCTTTTTTTTTTTTTTTTTTTTGAGACGGAGTCTGGCTCTGTCACCCAGGCTGGAGTGCAGTGGCGCAATCTCGGCTCACTGCAAGCTCAGCCTCCCAGGTTCACACCATTCTCCTGCCTCAGCCTCTCCGAGCAGCTGGGACTACAGGCGCCTGCCACCATGCCCAGCTAATTTTTTTGTATTTTTAGTAGAGACGGGGTTTCACCGTGGTCTCGATCTCCTGACCTCGTGATCCGCCCGCCTCGGCCTCCCAAAGTGCTGGGATTACAAGCGTGAGCCACCGCGCCCGGCCTCTTTTTTTTTTTTTTTTTTTTTGAGACGAAGTCTCGCTCTTGTCGCTAAGGCTGGAGTGCAATGGTGCGATCTCAGCTCGCTTCCCGGGTTCAAGCGATTCTCCTGCCTCAGCCTCCCGAGTAGCTGGGATTGCCACCACGCCTGGCTAATTGTTGTATTTTTAGTAGAGATGGGGTTTCACCATGTTGGCCAGGCTGGTCTCGAAATCCTGACCTCAGATGATTCGCCCGCCCCGGCCTCCCAAAGTGCTGGGATTACAGGCATGAGCCACTTAAAAATGGTTAAGATGGTAAATGTTATGTGTTTCTTAATCTCAATTTTAAAAAAACCTTCATGAGGACAGACTTCAAAATTAAATTTTGGCAAGGGAACATTTTTAAGAGAGCCTTTCTCATACTTGCTTGAGGGTATATAATTCTCCAAAAATGGTAATAAATCTGAGCTCTTGCCCAGTTGTAAGCCTTGGAAAGAGAGATGTAAATTTTTCCCCAAAGTAAGCAACCAGAGAAA
Organism: Nomascus leucogenys; assembly: GCF_006542625.1. Lineage (NCBI taxonomy): Eukaryota > Metazoa > Chordata > Mammalia > Primates > Hylobatidae > Nomascus > Nomascus leucogenys. The sequence continues at coordinate 32,005,644 of NC_044403.1, read as the reverse complement.
GACAAAGCCTTGAAGAACCATGAAAAAGAAGAAGAAGAACCATGAAAAAGAAGAAAAAGAACAAGCAGGAACTTCTCAGGGGAAATAGTGCCAAGTGCAGGCGTGCCTGCCATAAGCCACAAGCGTTGATGTGTGGTGTCTGAGGGGACAGGCACTTCTTGGGTCCTGCAAGGGTACGCTGAGTGAGGAAGAATGAGGAACAGCATGGAGCAAGCCCTTGGGTTCACTCAGGGCTGCAAACTAACTGAAGGTAGTTAGTTGCATGCCACAGCCAAAATAAACTGGAAGGAAAAGCCATCTGTTGTGACTTTGTTGTGAGGGTAATCACAATAGCAGGTGCTAAACAGGAAGAACCCAGAAAACAATTCTTGAAACCCCATTCAGCGTCTCTGGAGAAAAATGCTTCAAAGCGCTCCAAGACTGAAGTTTGAAAAGCGAAGACAGGCCGGGCACAGTGGCTCATGCCTGAAATCCCAGCACTTTGGGAGGCCGAGGTGGATGAATCATTTGAGGTCGGGAGTTCAAGACCAGCCTGGCCAACATGATGAAACCCCATCTCTACTAAAAATACAAAAATTAGCCAGGCGTGGTGGCACACGCCTGTAATCCCAGCTACTTGGGAGGCTGAGGGAGGATAATCACTTGAACCTGGTGGGTGGAGGTTGCAGTGAGCTGAGATCATGCCACTGTACTCCAGTCTGGGAGACAGAGAGAGACTCCATCTCAAACAAAAACAAAAAAAACAGGAAAGCAAAGATGACAACAGGCATGGATCAGTATGTGGACTCTAGTAGCCTGGGACAGGAGCTGAAGAGACGCTGTGATCACGGATCCAAGTCCCTCTTGCATCCTTGGGTGCCAGATGGTGATCTGGCCTTGGCCTTGGCTCACAACAGTGAAAGAGGAGCCAAACAGACAAATCAAGAGGAAAGCTAAACCTTGTAGGGGTTCGATTTCAGAGTAACCCCAGCCAATTGTCAACCTGAAACCACTTTCTCAAGGCATTGTCACTACCAGGTGCCCAAGCTAGAAATGCCCTATGTAATGCACAGATCACAATTACCTGTCCAGCTCATAAATCCACCTTGTTTCCTCTGCCAAAGGCCCTTAAACATTGCCTTAATACAGTTAAGATGATATAGGTTGCCCTGGATGTTGCTGAAGAGGTCCCTTTGGAGTATTTTAAGTACTGTTTTCCTTCCTACCCTCCTTCTTTCCTTCCTTCCTTCCTTCCCTCCCTCTCTCCCTCCTTCCTTCTTTCCTTGCTTCCTTCCCTCTCTCCCTCCTTCCTTCTTTCCTTCTTTTCCTCCCTCTCTCTCTCCTTCCTTCTTTCCTTCTTTCCCTCCCTCTCCCTCTCCTTCCTTCTTTCCTTCCTTCCCTCCCTCTCTCCCTCCTTCCTTCTTTCCTTCCTTTCTTCTTTCTTCTCTTTCTTCCTTCCTTTCTTCTTTCCTCTCTTTCTTCCTTCCTTTCTTCCTTCCCTCTCCTCCTTCTGTCCTTCCTTCCCTCCTTCCTTCCTTGTGGCAAAACATACATATCAACATTTACCTTTAAAAAAGGTTTTATTTTTGGTTTTGTTTTTTATTACAGATAGGGTCTCACTATGTTGCCCAGGCTGAACTCAAACTCCTGGGCTCAACCAATCCTCCTGCCTCAGCCTCCTGAGTAGCTGGGATTACAGATGTATCCCATAATGCCTGGACATTTCCACCATTTTTATTTTGTTTTGTTTTTTGAGACAGAGTCTCGTTCTGTCGCCCAGGCTGGAGTGCAGTAGCAAGATCTCGCCACACTGCAACCTCCGCCTCCTGGGTTCAAGTGATTCTCCTGCCTCAGTCACCCAAGTAGCTAGGATTCCAGAGGCATGCGCCATCATGCCTGGCTAATTTTTGTATTTTCTGGCAGAGATGGGGTTTTATCATTTTGGCCAGGCCAGTCTCGAACTCCTGGCCTCAAGTGATCTGCCCACTTTGGCCTCCCAAAGTGCTGGGATTACAGGCATGAGCCACCGCACCTGGCCCATTTTAACCGTTTTTAAGTATACAATACAATTTAGTGGCACTAAGTACATTCACAGTGTTATGCAGCCATTACCAATATCTCTGTCCAAAACTTTATCATGACCCTAAATAGAAACTCTGTACCCATTAAAGAGTAACCCCCAGCCCTGGTAACCTCTCATTTCCTTTCCCTCTCTATGAATTTGCCTACTCTACCTCAGATAAGTGGAACCATGCGGTATTTGTCCTTTGTGAAATATATTGCTGGCTTACTTAGCATCATGTTTTCAAGGTTTATTCATGTAGCATGTATCAAAGCTTCATTTCTTTTTAAGGCTGAATCATATTCTATTATAAATGTATACCACATTTTGTTTATCCATTCATCTATTGATGGACATTTGGGTTGTTTTTAACTTTTGACTGCTGCTACACATTGCGGATGTAATGCTGCTATGAACATGGTGTTTGGGTATCTTTTTCAGTGTCTGTTTTCGAATCTTTAGGGGTATATACCCAGGAGTAAAACTGCTGGATGAAATAGTAAGTCTATGTTTAATCTTTTAAGGAACTGCCAAACTGCTTTCCACAGCAGCTGCACCATTTTACATTCTTACCAGCAATGCACAAGGGTTCTAGTTTCTATACATCTTTACCAGCTTTTGATTTTGTGGTGTGTTTAAAAAAAAAAAAACAATAGCCATCCTAATGATTATAAAGTGGCATCTCATTGTGTTTTAAATTTGCATTTCTCTATTGACTAGTGGTGTTGAGCATCTTTTATGTGTTTATTGGCCATCTGTGTATTTTCTTTATGATAGACATTTTATGTAGAAATAGCTGTTCAAATCCTTTGCTCATTTCTGAATGAGGTTTTTTGTTTTCTGTGTGTGGGTTTTTTTTGTTTGTTTGTTTTTTGCTGTTAAGTTGTAGGAGTTCTTTACATATTCTGGATATTATTTCCATTATTCCCTTATCAGGTATATGGCTTGCAAATATTTTCCCCCATTCTGTGGGTTGCCTTTCCACTCTCTTGATAGCATCCTTTGATGCATAAAGTTTCCAATTTTGATGAAGTCCAATTTAGCTACTTTTATTATTATTATTTTTTTGAGATGGAGTCTCATACTGTCACCTGGCTGGAGTGCAGTGGCACCATCTTGGCTCACTGCAACCTCCGCCTCCCAGGTTCAAGCGATTCTCCTGCCTCAGCCTCCTGAGTAGCTGGGATTACAGGCACCCACCACCATGCCTGGCTAATTTTTTTGTATTTTTAGTAGAGACGGGGTTTCACTATGTTGGCCAGGCTGGTCTCGAACTCCTGACCTCGTGATCCACCCTCTTCAGCCTCCCAAAGTGCTGGGATTACAGGCGTGAGCCACCGCGCCTGGCCCTACTTTTTGTTTTCTTTCCTGTGCTTTTGGTGTCATATGCAAGAAATCATTACCAAACCCAATGTCATAAAAATGTTACGCTAATTCTTCCAAGAGTTTCTAAGAGTCGTAGTGCTTACATTTACAGTTTTAGGTCTTTGATCTATTTTGAGCTAATTTTTGTAAATGCAGTAAGATAAGAGTTCAACTTCATTCTCTTCTTGTAGGTATCCAGTTTCCCTAGCACCATTTGTTGAAAAGACTGTCCTTTCTCAGGCTTAATTTCTTTTATATTTACATGTTTTTAGTTTCCTTGTTATGGAAGGAAAAGTAATTACAAAAATTGTAAGCAATGCATAAGCAACATACATTTAAATAAATATGAGAATTAAACTGGGTAACCACTACATAGAGCTAGGTTAATATTGCAAGTCTAAGTTTTACCTCATTTATGATGCCCTGCCTCAGCCTAGAGTGATTCCTTTCTTTCATTCATCTCTTAGCATTCATTGTCTATAATGTTTCTTAAATTATTAAAAATTTTTAAACCATCAAAGTTATTAAAATTAACCTTTCACTCCAGTCACTGTTGAGGCAGCCGACTTTTCTTTTTTTTCTTTTTCTTTTTTTTTTTTTTTTGAGATGGAGTCTCTCTCTGTTGCCCAGGTTGGAGTGCAGTGGCTCAATCTTGGCTCACTGCAACCTCTGCCTCCCAGGTTCAAGCAATTCTCTTGCCTCAGCCTCCTGAGTAGCTGGGACTACAGGCGCCCACCACCACGCCCGGCTAAGTTTTGTATTTTTAGTAGAGACAGGGTTGCACCATGTTGGTCAGGCTGGTCTCGAACTCCTGACCTCAGGTGATCCACCCGCCTCGGCCTCCCAAAGTGCTGGGATTGCAGGCATGAGCACCTGGCCGGCAACCGACTTTTCTTTTCTTTTTTTTTTTTTTTTAATTATATTTTAAGTTCTAGGTTACATGTGCACAACGTGCAGGTTTGTTACATATGTATACATGTGCCATGTTGGTGTGCGGCACCCATTAACTCGTCATTTACATTAAGTATATCTCCTAATGCTATCCTTCCCCTCTCCCCCCACCCCACAACAGGCCCCAGTGTGTGATGTTCCCCTTCCTGTGTTCAAGTGTTCTCATTGTTCAATTCCCACCTATGGATGAGAACATGCGGTGTTTGGTTTTTTGTCCTTGTAATAGTTTGCTGAGAATGATGGTTTCCAGCTTCATCCATGTTCCTACAAAGGACATGAACTCATCATTTTTTATGGCTGCATAGTATTCCATGGTGTATATGTGCCACATTTTCTTAAACCAGTCTATCATTGATGGACATTTCTTGAGCATAATTCTTGTGTTCTGTCCCAGAACTTGAAGACTGAGGTGGGGAACGCCTGCAAAACCCACCACTCACCCGTGCAAGCATGTCCATGGGGCAAACCTTGACCAGCGGGGACAGGAACCAGTCCTTCCTTACCTCAGGTGGGTCATTCCGAGGTCATTCTGCATGGCTCCCCAGAAGGCCCCAGAGAGATAGAGTGCCAGTTGCCCACAGTGAACAATTTGAGAAGATGCCTTTATGATGATTTTTCCTCCTTTCCTGTTTCATTCTTCCCAGTTCCATGAGATCACTCTCTTCCTCCCCCTCCCCACACCACCTTGGCTCACTGCAGTCTTGACCTCCCGGGCTCATGCAATCCTCCTGCCTCAGCCTCCCAAGTAGCTGGGACTACGGGCTCATGCCACCATGACTGGCTAGTTGTGTTTTTTTTGAGATGGAGTCTCGCTCTGTCACCCAGGCTGGAGTGCAGTGGCACAATCTCGGCTCACTGCAAGCTCCGCCTCCCGGGTTCACGCCATTCTCCTGCCTCAGTCTCCCCAGCAGCTGGGACTACAGGCGCCCGCCACCACACCCGGCTAATTTTTGTATTTTTAATAGAGATGGGGTTTCACTGTGTTAGCCAGGATGGTCTCGATCTCCTGACCTCGTGATCCGCCCGCCTCGGCCTCCCAAAATGCTGGGATTACAAGCGTGAGCCACCGTGTCCGGCCAACCTGGCTAGTTTTTGTATTTTTCGCAGAGATGGGGTTTCACCATGTTGGCCAGGCTCATCTTGAACATCTGGGCTGAAGCAATCTGCCCACCTTGGCCTCCCAAAATGCTAGGATTACAGGTGTGAGCTGTCGTGCCCAGGCATTTCTTATATATATATTTTTAAGTCTAAAATAACAAATGATTTCTTGCAACCAGTGATGTAAGACTAAGAGGAAAGTGACTGTTGGGAATTGCAAAGGATTTGCTATGTGATTAAGATAGAAATACTTGATTTTTGTATTGCGCTAAGCAAAGGCAATAGCCTGAAAATAGCCACTCTTATTGGAAGTCACTGTCAGTAAACTGGAAGCTATAATTTCTACTGTCTGTCATTACAGTGCCTTCTTCACAAGACATTGCTCTATGTGGAGAGCGGGTGGGATAATCTTTCATATAGAACTGTGTCATACTCTTTCCCCTCGCCTTTAAAAAAATTTTTGTAAGTGTACAGTTCAGTGGTTTTTAGTGTGTTCATAAAGTCATGCAATCACCACCACTATTTAATTCCTAAACATTTTGACCATTCCAAGCAGAAACCCATATTCATTAGGGTGGAGCTTCCCTGCCCTCTCCAGGGCACCATCCTCTCAGCACTTCGATGTGTTCACCAACCCAAAAGTTCTCCGAGCCCTGTCGTTAGGGGTTTCGTGGAGGTTTCATTACCCGGGCATGATTGATTAAACTGTTGGCCGTTGGTGCTTGGGAGCTAGATCTCCAGCCCTTCTCCCCTCCCTGGAGGTTGGAGGTGGGAGGTGAGGGTGAAACCCTGTAATCAAGGGTTGGCAACTAGCTTCCATGGTGAAGCTATCAACACCCACCTCCCACCAGCAAGAGGCATCTTGTTAGTATAAACTCAGCTATGGTTGAAAGAAGCTCATTATGAACAACAAAAGACACTCCAATCCCCCATCACAAGGGTTTTAGGAGCTCTGTGCCAGGAAGCAGAAACAAAGACCAAATATATTTTATATATTTTCTTTTTCTTTTTTTTTTTTTTTTTTTTTTTTGAGATGGAGTCGTGCTCTCACTCTGTTGCCCAGGCTGGAGTGCAATGGCACGATCTCAGCTCACTGCAACCTCTGCCTCCAGGCTCCAAGCAATTCTCCTGCCTCAGCCTACTGAGTAGCTGGGATTACAGGCGCGCACCACCACACCCAGCTAATTTTTGTACTTTTACTAAGAGATGAGGTTTCATCATATTGGTCAGGCTGGTCTCGAACTCCCGACCTCATGATCCACCTGCCTTGGCCTCCCAAAGTGCTGGGATTATAGGCGTGAGCCACCATGCCTGGCTTTCTTTTTTTAGTTATTTTATTTTCATTATGTTAATTTTTATCTTTTATATTTAAAAAAATTATATATATATATAATATATATATATGTTTTTTTTTTTTTTTTTTTGAGATGGAGTCTCACTCTGTGGCCCAGGCTGGAGTGCAGTGGAGCAATCTCAGCTTACCACAACCTCCGTTTCCTGGGTTCAAGAGATTCTCCTGCCTCAGCCTCCTGAGTAGTTGGGATTACAGGTGTGTGCCACCACACCCAGCTAATTTTTGTATTTTCAGTAGAGATGAGGTTTCACCATGATGGGCAGGCTGGTCTCGAACTTCTGACCTCAGGTGATCTGCCTGTCTCAGCCTTCCAAAGTGCTGGGATTACAGGTGTAAGTCACCATGCCCAGCCTAAAAAATTACATAGCCTGGGTGCGGTGGCTCATGCCTGTAATTCCAGCACTTTGGGAGGCCGAGGCGGGCGGATCACGAGGTCAGGAGATCAAGACCATCCTGGCTAACACGATGAAACCCCCTCTCTACCAAAAAATACAAAAAAAGTTAGCCGGGCACAGTGGCGGGCACCTGTAGTCCCAGCTACTCGGGAGACTGAAGCAGGAGAATGGCGGGAACCCGGGAGGCGGAGCTTGCAGTGAGCCGAGATGGTGCCACTGCACTCCAGCCTGGGCGACAGAGCGAGACTCCGCCTCAAAAAAAAAAATTACGTATATATTAGTTATACATATTTTGGGGACATCTGTGATACTTTAATACTTGTATACAATGTGTAATGATCAACTCAGGGTAATTGGGCTAGCCATCACCCCAAACGTACATCTTTTCTTTTCTTTTTTTGTTTTGTTTTGAGACAGGATATCGCGTGTCTCCCAGGCTGGAGCGCAGCAGCACGATCACGGCTCACTGCAGCCTTGACCTTCTGGGCTCAAGCAATCCTCCCACCTCAGCCTCCCGAGTAGCTGGGATTGCAGGCATTCGTCACCACACCCAGCTAATTTTTTTATTATCTGTAGAGACGGGGTCTTGCTATGTTGCCCAGGCTGCTCTCAAACTCCTAGCTTCAAGTGATCCTCTCACCTCAGCCTCCAAAAGTGCTGGAATTATAGGCATGAGCCACTGCGCCCAACTTCGTTCATCTTTTCTTTGTGTTGGAACATAACAAATGTCTCCTAGCTATTTTGAAATACACAATTAAGTATTATTAACTAGAATACCCCTACTGTACTATTGCATTATTTCTTATTATACCACAATATTTTATTCCTTTGAATGAATAATATCTTACTGAGTAATACTCTTTTTTTTGGGTATACCACATTCTGTTTATCCATGCCTTGGCTGATAGACATCTGGCTTGTTTCTGCCTTTGGGCTACTGTGAACAGTACTGCTGTGAACACTCATGTACAAGTTTTTGTGTGGACATGTTTTCATTGCTTTTAAGTAAATACCTAAAAATGGAATTGTTGGATCAAATGGTTATTCCATGTTCGTTTTTTTTTTTTTTTTTTGAGACAGAGTCTCACTCTGTCACCCAGGCTGGAGTGCAGTGGCACAATATCGGCTCACCGCAACCTCCACCTCCCAGGTTCAAGCGATTCTCCTGCCTCAGCCTCCCAAGTAGCTGGGACTACAGGCGCCCACCACCATGCCCGGCTAATTTTTTGTATTTTTAGTAGAGATGGGGTTTCACCATGTTGGCCAGGCTGGTCTCGAACTCTCGAGCTCAGGCAATCCACCCGCCTCAGCCTCCCAAAGTGCTGGGATTACAGGTGTGAGCCACCACGCCTGGCCTCCATGTTACTTTTTGAGGAACTGCCAAACTGTTCAACTATTTTCAAAAGTGCTTATATATATTTTTAACTTTCTAGATATACTATTTAGGTTTGTAAATCAAAAAGTGTCTGGGAAAGGTCTCAATCAATTTAGAAGTTTATTTTGCCAAGGTTAAGGAAATGCCCGGAAGAGAATAACATGGAATCACAGAAACAGTCTGTGGTCTATGCCTTTCTCCAAAGATGATTTTGAAGGCTTCAATATTTAAAAGGGAAAAGTGGGATGGAGAGGAAAGAGGAAGGTGTGGTAATCCATATGTTGCAATAAAAAGGAGCAGGTAGGGGAACAGTCAATTAGGTGTTCATCCGATACTCAGTAAATTGGTACTGTACATAAGATAAGGTGAACATAGAGTAGCTACCTGTGGAGGTCTTTAGCCTTTTCTCTGTAACTCTCTGCTTAGGAACAAAAGGAAAGGCTGCTTCTTGCATGACTCAGCTTTCAGTTTTATTTTTTTTCTTTCTGCAGAGTGAATCGAGGTGCTGAGTTTTCATTTTCCTTTCACAGGTTTTTATCTCCCAAATAACTTCATAAACTCCTTGAAGGAAGGAAGAGTTTTCTACTTCCTAGCATCTGCCACAGTATCTACATTAATGCCTACACCTAATATTTGTGTGTGAATGTGTAATTAAGACAGTATGTCCTTTATCCTGGGAGCCAGTACAGAAACAGTGTTACTGTCAGCTGGCTGGTGGACATGTACATATATATAGCTTTCTTTGTTTTCCTTACTTAACATGCTGGAGAAATTCAAGCAGCTGTGGGTGTGTGTATATCACGGGGAATAGATATTATGGTGATGGTGGTTGGTGGGTGGTGGCGTAAGGGAGATGGGGATTAGGAAGAGTGGCTACCTAATCCTCTGGCACAGTGTTCATCCAGAGTCCCAGAGGGCGAGAAGAGAAGAATCCGTTCTGTTTTTTTTTTTTTTTTTTGAGACAGAGTCTCTCTCTGTCTCCCAGGCTGGAGTACAGTGGCGTGATCTCGGCTCACTGCAACCTCCATCTACCAGGTTCAAGCGATTTTCCTGCCTCGGCCTCCTGAGTAGCTGGGATTACAGACACGTGCCACTACATCCAACAATTTTTTGTATTTTTAGTAGAGACGGGGTTTCACCATGTTGGTCAGGCTGGTCTCGAACTCCTGATCTTGTGATCCACCCGCCTCAGACTCCCAAAGTGCTGGGATTACAGGCGTGAGCCACCACGCCTGGCCAAATCCATTCTTATTCAAAGTGATAGAGCCAATCTAAGCTACGTTCACAGACCAGGAGGACCTTCCCTGTGCTCTTCAACTCCTCTCAATCTGTGCATGCTTAGACAGCCTTATTCCAGAGGTTAGTCAGGACTTTCTCAGCTTCAAGTGCCAGAAAACTAACTTAAACTAATTTAAGCGTACCCCTGCTCCCCACTCGCCTCCGCCCCCCCCCAAAAAAAAGAAAGAAAAGCAGGAGAGGAATGTATTTGGCTCTCAGTATTAGAGCGCCTAAGCTTCAGGCGAGGGTGGGGTGACGGTCATCAGATTGTGCACTTGTGCTCAGTGTCCTCCTGCCCCGAAGGGCTCTGTTTTATTCTGTCTTGGCTTTATTCTCAGAAAGGTTCTTTCCACCTGGCAGTGAGCTGTTCCCTGGCAGCTCCCTTTCCTGTCGTTACTTCTTTGACATAAACATGAGAAAGCAAGGCAACTAAGTTGTATTCACCAATCTGCTGGGAACAACAGTAACCTAACGTCCAGCTAAAGCCGATCTCATCACGGTGGAAACTCTGGAGACACCCTCAGAGCCGCCCACTACGACAGTGTCACTACTTTTCTCCACGCAAGTTCTTGTGGAAAGCTAGGCTCACCAACCTGCAACTCATGTTCAGATAGCAAGCACCGAAACCTGTCTGCTCTTATTGGCAACGTCGGTGAAAATTACCTGTAGGATGCTTGGAAAATAATCGTGTTTCGGGACCCGTTCTTTGACGCTGCCTGCTATTCCTTTCCTTCTCATACCTTTGCTTCAGTGCTGCTCTTCTGTCCTGCAAGGGGTCTGGTGCTGCTGGGCAGGCATTCCTGGAAGAGGACCTCAGGGTGCAGGAGGCTGAGCCAGGTGGTGTGCAGGGCATCGTGTAGAGCGCACACGTGAGCTCTTTCTTCAGCTGGGCTCATGGTACTAACATAGCACTTAGTCTTTTCAATACTAAGACATGGGTCCCTACAATGATGGTTGTGTTAGTCCATTCTTGTGTTGCTGTAAAGAAATACTTTAAGGCTGGGTGCGGTGGCTCACATCTACAATCCCAGAACACTGGGAGGCCAAGGTGGGTGGATCACGAGGTCAGGATTTGAGACCAGTCTGGCCAACATGGTGAAACCCCATCTCTACTAAAAATAGAAAAAGTAGCCAGGCGTGGTGGCGGGCGCCTGTAATCCCAGCTATTCGGGAGGCTGAGGCAGGAGAATTGCTTGAACCCGGGAGGTGGAGGTTGTGGTGAGCCAAGATTGCACCACTGCACTCCAGCCTGGGCAACAGAGCAAGACTCTATCAAAAAAAAAAAAAAAAAAGAAAAATACGTGAGGCTGGGCACAGGGGTTCACGCCTGTAATCCTAGCACTTTGGGGGGCCGAGGTGAGAGAATCACTTGAACCTGGGAGGTCAGGCGTATAGTGAGCTGTTACGGCACCCCTGCACTCCCGCCTGAGCAAGAATGAGACCCTGTCTCAAAATTATAAATAAAATAAATAAAAATAATAAAAAGAAATACCCAAGACTGGGTACTTTATAAAGAAAAGAGGTTTAACTGGCTCACGGTTCTGCAGGTTGTGCCCAAAGCATAGTGCCGGCATCATGTCACACGGCCAGAGCGAGAGCAAGACAGAAAGCAGGGAAGTCCTGGACTTTTAAATAACCAGATCTCTCGTGAAGTAGCTGGGTGAGAACTCACCACCAAGGGGATGGTGCTGAGCCATTAATGAAGGATCCACTTCCATGATCCAGTCACCTTCCACCAGGCCCCACGCCCATCATTGGGAATCACGTTTCAACATAAGATTTGGAGAGGGCAAACATCCGAGCCATAATAAAATCAGTAATAAAAACTAGGATGCCTTCACAAGCTCAGCTCAATTCAAGAATGAGACTTGGAAGTTCTTTTCTTCTAATATTTAATAGAAATGGGATCTCACTATGATGCCCAAGCTGGTCTTGAACTCCTGGGCTCAAGCGAACCTCTCACCTTGACCTCCCAAAGTGTTGGGATTACAGGCGTGAACCACTGCACCTGGCCTCTTTTTTTTTTTTTTTTTTTTTTTTTTTTTTTTTGAGATGGTGTCTTGCTCTGTTGCCCAGGCTGGAGTGCAGCGGCATGATCTCGGCTCACTGCAACCTCCACCTCCCAGGTTCAAGTGATCCTCCTGCCTCAGCCCCCTCGTAGCTGAGATTACAGGCATGCGCCACCATGCCTGGCTAAGTTTTGTATTTTTACTAGAGACAGGGTTTTACCATGTTGGCCAGGCTGGTCTCGAACTCCTAACCTCAGGTGATCCACCTGCCTCAGCCTCCCAAAGCTCTGGGATTACAGGCGTGAGCCAACACACCCGGCCTTTTTTTTCTTTTTTTTAATACAGGTCTCTCTGTCATCCAGGCGGGAGTATGGTGGTGCAATCACGGTTCACTGCAGCCTCAACCTCCTCAACTCGCACAATGATCCTCCTACCTCAGCCTCCTGGGTAGCTAGGACTACAGGCACATGCTAGCCTTCCTAGATATTTTTTTTTACTTGTTTTTGTAGAGATCAAGGGGGGGGGTCTCACTGTGTTGCCCAAACTGGTCTTGAACTCCTGGACTCAAGCGATCCTTCCACCTCAGCCTCCCGAAGTGCTGTGATTACAGGCATTTAGCCACTGAGCCTGGAAAAGTGTGAAAGTTCTTTATCCTCTATGTCTTCTGGCCCTCTGTGGCTACTTCTCTATCATCCCCTAAAATTTTTTGAGCCAAGGATGGAAAAAGAAGTGGAGAGGACCAGAGTCTGGCTCACCTCACACAATTGTGTACCTGCAAGACGGAGTCTCGCTCTGTTGCCCAGGCTGGAGTGCAGTGGCCTGATCTCGGCTCACTGCAAGCTCTGCCTCCCAGGTTCACGCCATTCTCCTGCCTCAGCCTCCTGAGTAGCTGGGACTACAGGCGCCAGCCACCACCCCCGGCTAATTTTTGTATTTTTAGTAGAGACGGGGTTTCACCATGTTGGGCAGGCTGGCCTTGATCTCTTGACCTCGTGATCCGTCCGCCTCAGCCTCCCAAAGTGCTGGGATTACAGGCCTGAGCCACCGGGCCTGGCCTCAATTTTTTTTTTGAGATAGGGTCTTGCTCTGTTGCCCAGGCTAGAGTGAGGTGGTGTAATCACAGCTCACTGCAGCCTCGACCTCCCAGGCTCAAGCCATCCTCCCACCTCAGTCTCCTAAGTAGCTGGCACCACAAGCACGTGCCACCGTGCCTGGCTAACTTTTAAATTATTTGTAGAGAGGGGGTCTTCCTGTGTTGCTCAGACTGGTCTCAAACTCCTGGACTCAAGTGATCCTCCTGACCTGGCCCCCCAAAGTGCTGGGATTAGAGGGGTGAGCCATCACACCCAGACATAGAGCAATTTTTTTTTTTTTTTTGAGACAGAGTCTCACTCTGTCGCCGAGGCTGGAATGAAGTGGCTTACTGCAACCTCCGCCTCCCGGGTTCAAGTGATTTTCCTGCCTCAGCCTCCTGAGTAGCTGGGATTACAGGCGTGTACTACCATGCCTGGCTAATTTTTTTTTTTTGAGACGGAGTCTCACCCTGTTGCCCAGACTGGAGTGCAATGGTATGATCTCTGCTCACTGCAACCTCCACCTCCTGGGTTCAAGCGATTCTCCTGCCTCAGCCTCCCGAGTAGCTGGGATTACAGGAGAGTGCCACCACGCCCGGCTAAGTTTTTGTATCTGTAGTAGAGACAGGGTTTCACCATGTTGGCCAGGCTGGTCTCAAACTCCTGACCTCAGAAGATCCACCCACCCTGGCCTCGCAAAGTGGTGGGATTACAGGCGTGAGCCACCGCACCCGGCCTGGTCAATTTTTTTTTTCAAGTATCTTGCCCAAGGTCACAAAATAAGATTATTAAATCATAATCTTTGACCAGGACCAGTTACAGAATTTACAGGGCCCATCTACAGAATTTCCATTCACAAAAGGAAAATGTGGGACCCCTTGTTCAGTTGCTACAAGGAATTTGAAGACGGTGACAGCAGAGATGGGAACTCTGGCCCTGTATATGTCGCTTGCCCAGGAAGCCAGCCCTTTACACGGTACAGGTAAAGCCAGGCATAGACCTCAGGTCTCGTGGTTCTCAATCAGGTGTGTGAATGTCTCAAGCAGAACAGTGGTTCTCAAACACAGGGACACCAATGCCTGGGGTTCCTCTGTTATATTTCTCTATTGGTTAGATTTTTTGGGGTTGCTTTACTTTACTGTCATCACTCAAGTTTAAGAAACACTGGGGCATCTCTCTTCCTATCAAAGGTCAATCCCTCCACACAGTGACAGAACCATGTTTTGTGGGGGCCTGAAACCTACGTAACTCGAGGGGCCTCTTTAAGAAAAGGAATACAAAATTATGGCCGGGCGCAGTGGCTCACGCCTGTAATCCCAACTCTTTGGGAGGCCAAGGCGGGCGGATCACGAGGTCAGGAGATCAAGACCATCCTGGCTAACACAGTGAAACCCCGTCTCTACTAAAAATACAAAAAATTAGCCGGGCGCGGTGGCGGGCGCCTGTGGTCCCAGCTACTCGGTGAGGCTGAGGCAGGAGAATGGCGTGAACCCAGGAGGCGGAGCTTGCAGTGAGTGAGCCGAGATTGTGCCACTGCACTCCAGCCTGGGCGACAGAGCAAGACTCCATCTCAAAAAAAAAGAAAGAAAAATAATATAAAATTATAAATAAAATGTAAGTGTTGACAGTTAGGCCCATGCAAGCGAGGAGCCCTAGGTCTTTGGCTTCGCTGACTTTGTGATAAACCTTTCTCGTCCTGCACCTGTGTCCCTGATGTCATCTCCTCTCACCTTCTCAAGGACTTGGCTTCTTTGATTATCCCTTCCCTTTCCTGTGTCTTTAACTTCACTCCATCTACCACTGTTTACATGCTTCTGTCCTCTTCGACTTCTCATCGCTCTCCAGGAGCCTGCCTTGTCTCTGATCTCCTCAGAGGCAACCTTCTTGGGAGAGTTAAGTCTTCACACGCTACTCCTTCGCCTTCCATTCCCCTTCCTCCTGTTCCTGCTGTGACTGAAGTGCGAGTCAGTCGCTCTGCTCGCAGAGTTCAATTAACAAGAGTGAGGTCTGGTGGAAAGAAAGTGATTTATTTCCAAAGCTAGCTTAGGGGAAGAGGCACAGGCATCCTGCCTTTAAACATGCACTTCTCTTTTGAAGCAGAAAGCAGGTACTTTTAAAAGGCAGGGGAGGAAGCAAGCAAGCCCGGGCCTTATCTACTGGGCAGCCGAGCTGGTGACTGCTGGCATCTTACTAGGCTGAAAACTCTCCAAGTGGGAGAGAGTAGCGGGCATGCTTTTTGACTGCTATCTCCCTAGGCAACCTCCTGGAGGGTGAGAGTTCCATTGTGGGCATACTTTGGTCGGCAAATGGACTGTTAACTGTCTAGGAGAGTTCGGTCTGGAAGCACAGTTAGAAGAACTTGCCCTGTAGGGAGTGTCTGGTGAAGGCGAAGTAAAAGGCTATATTTGCATTTCTTTTTTTTTTTTTTTTGAGACAGAGTCGTGCTCTGTCGCCCAGGCTGGAGTGCACTGGCACAATCTCGGCTCACTGCAAGCTCTGCCTCCCGGGTTCACGCTATTCTCCTGCCTCAGCCTCCTGAGTAGCTGGGACTACAGGCGCCTGCCACCACGCCTGGCTAATTTTGTGTGTGTATGTTTTTAGTAGAGACAGGGTTTCACCGTGGTCTCGATCTCCTGACCTCGTGATCCGCCCGCCTCGGCCTCCGAAAGTGCTGGGATTGCAGGCATGAGCCATATATTTGCATTTCTAAAAGGCTAAGTAGGAAATGAGCAACCGAGGGAGTGATAAAAGAAGAGAGAGAAAAAAAATAATTAAAATATCTCTTAGAAAAAAACTGTGAATACTTGGTTATGCTACCTTGCTTCTGTTCCCATCCCTTCACTGAAAAATGGATTCTGTTATGTTTCTCAACAATATGTAGCTTGCTTGTTGCTCGAACCTATGAATCTGCACTCATTTCTACTACTGGACCTCTCGGCAACATTCGCCATAGCTGGGAACTCTCTTTTTCTTCAAGCTCCTTTCTCGGCTTCAATGACCCCACAACCTCCTTGTTTTACTCTTTAGGTCTCTGATTGTTGCTTTTGTTCTCTTTTGCAGGACCCCTGTGTTCTACGCAAACTCTAATAGTGTGATAGATGAAGTAACTAAACCACACAGGGCTCAGTTCTAGTGTATTAGTCTGTTTTCAGCCTGAGACTGGGTCATCTATAAACAAAAGAGGTTTAATTGCCTCACAGTTCTGCATGGCCGGGGAGGCCTCAGGAAACTTACAATCATGGTGGAAGGCAAAGGGGAAGGAGAGACCTCTTCATATGGCAGCAGGAAAGAGAGAGAGAGAGAGCACAGGGAAAACTGCCACTTCTAAAACCATCAGATCTCCTGAGAACTCACACGCTATCACAAAACAGCTTGAGGGAACGGTCCCCATGATCCAGTCACCTCCCACCAGGTCCCTTCCTCCACACGTGAGGATTGCAATTTGAGATTAGATTTGGGTGGGGACACAGAGCCAAACCATATCACCTAGAGCCCTGATCTCTTTTTTTTTTTTTTTTTTTTGAGATGGAGTCCGGCTCTGTCACCCAGGCTGGAGTGCAGTGGGATGAGCTCGGCTCACTGCAACCTCCGCTTCCCAGGTTGAAGCGATTCTCCAGCCTCAGCCTCCCAAGTAGCTGGTACTACAGGCGTGCGCCACCGCGTACGGCTAATTTTTTTTTTTTTTTTTTTTTTTTGTATTTTTAGTAGACTTGGGGTTTCACCATGTTGGCCAGGCTGGTCTTGAACTCCTGACCTCAGGTGATCCGCCTGCCTCGGCCTCCCAAAGTGCTGGGATTACAGACGTGAGCCACTGGGCTGAGCCATAGCCCCTATCTCTTCTCTATTTATACGCTCGTCCTAACCACTGAGATGGTGATATTTGCATCAAGAACTTAAGGAGGTGAGAATATGTGGCCATCTGAGGTAAGAGCATTCCAGGCATGAAGGAGACAGCAAGGAGGCCAGTGTGGTAGAGTGAGTCAATGACAGGGAAAGAAGCTGGAGATGAGGTCACAGGTAGTGAGGATGGTGGACAGATCATGTGAAGCCTGAGTCTGCCATTGTAAAGCCTTTGCCTTTGGTTTTTCCTCCGAGCAAGGTGAGATGCCAGTGCCGGGCTATGAGCAGAGGATGCCATGGTTCTGGCTTACATCCTGGTAGGATCACTCTCATGTGCTGAGTGTGAACGAACGAGTGAACGAACAGAGGAGTGAATGGAAGAAAATGGAAACAAGAAAGAAAATAGAGGGCCAGGCGCAGTGGCTCATGCCTGTAATCCCAGCACTTTGGAAGGCCAAGGCGGGTGGATCACCTGAGGTCGGGAGTTCGAGACCAGCCTGACCAACATGGAGAAACCCCGTCTCTACTAAAAGTACAAAATCAGCAGGACGTGGTGGCACACGCCTGTAATCCCAGCTACTCGGGAGGCTGAGGCAGGAGAATTGCTTGAACCCGGGAGGCAGAGGTTGCAGTGAACCGAGATTGTGCCATTGCACTCCTGCCTGGGCAACAAGAGCAAAATTCTGTCTCAAAACAAAAACAAAAACAAAAATTATCCGGGCATGACGGCACATGCCTGTAATCCCAGCTACTGGGGAGGCTGAGGCTGGAGAATTGCTTGAACCCGGGAGGTGGAAGTTGCAGTGAGCTGAGATCGCACCAATGAGCTCCAGCCTGTGACACAGCGAGACTCCTTCTAAAAAAAAAAAAAGGAAGGAAGGAAAGAAAGAAAATAGGAAGACTCAGAAGTATAACTCCAGGGTCACTTCCTCACCACATTACAGACATAAAGACCATTTAAGGTGCCAGCGTTGCCTGCTGCAGCTCTCTCCTCAGGCTTGCAGGAGGGGCAGGGAAGACGCTTGAGCTCATGAGAGAAAAGCAGCAGCTGGCTGCTGGTGAGATAGGAGGAAGACCTAGGCAGCTTCATTGTCACTAGAAACCTGACCCTTTTGGGTTTAGCCAGACAATGAGCTCCTTGGCTGGGGAATGTTAGGGAAACCTGCCAAGTTTGCAGTCTGCCTCTCAGCCTAGACAACCTCTGAAAGAGGAGCGTATCTCTTGAATTGGCAGAAATGAGACAGAACAGAGGGGAGAACTAACATTTCTCCTTAGTACACCATGCAGACTGTCAAAATGAGTTGCCGAATCTATTTTATTCTAACCGTGAGAAAGTAAGGCATCCATAAACAGAGGAGAAGTTATAATTGTGGGGTTTAGAATTTAAGGAGCTCCAAAATGGCTCCTCTAGATAAATTTATCTCTGCTAATCATTGTTTACCTCTGCTGTGTTCTTTTTTTTTTTTTTTTAAGAATGAGATTAAATTTTTCCTTTTCATAAAAATAGTACATGTACATGGTTAAAAATACCAGCAGTACAAAGGATATACAATGCTAATTAAGTCTTTCAACAACATAAACATGTAAAGTCTTCCTAAATTCATCTATATCTTTAACCCTATCCCAGTAAAAATGCTATCAGAATATTTTAGGATTACACAAGGCAACGCTAAAGTAAATTGGGAAAAGTAAATGTGCAAAAACATGATGAAAATTCTGAAACAGAAAATAACAGAGGAAGATTTACCCTAGAAGGTAAAAATATAAAAGTATCATAATTAAAAGCTTGGTAGTGGCACAGGCATAGACAGATTAATGGTACAAAACAGTATACAGAAATAGCCCAAATATACCTGGAAATGGAGTATAAGACAAAGGTAGAATTTTAAGATTTGAGGGAAAAGATTACTAATAAATGGAGTTGAATCACTTACCTTAGTAACCAGAAAAAAATAAAATTGGATCCTTATCTCATTTCTTATACCAAATAAAGTTCAGATGAATCACTTATTTAACATTTAAAAATAAAACCATAAAAGTACTGAAATAAAACATGGGAGAATTAAAAAAAAAAATTCTGGGTGATGTTATAAACTGAATTGTGTTTCCCAAAATTCACGTTGGAAGCTGTAACCCCCAGTATCTCAGAATGTGACTGTATTGAGAGATAGGTCTTCAAAAAGGTAATTAATTTAAAATGAAGTTGTTAGGACGGACTCTAATCCAATATGACTGGTGTCCTTATAAGAAAAGATCAGGACCCAGGCAAGCAGAGAGACAAGACCGTGTGAAGACACGTGCAGAAGGTACCTGGCAAGTCCCGGACAGAGGTCTCAGAAGAAACCAACCCTGCCTACACCTTGATCTTGGACTTTTAGCCTCCAGAACTGTGAGGAAATAAATCTCCGTGTTATTTAAGCCACTTGGCCTGGGGTAGTTTATTAAGGAAGCTCTAGCAGACCAATTTGGGGATTAAATCTTTCTAAGCAAGAGACAAGGTTCAGAAGCAGTCCAAGAAATGACTGATAAATTTAACTGCATAAAAACGGAAAATTTCTGCATAAAAACAAAAACAAACTGCAGCAACAATAAAAAGCTCCCCCCATCAATTAAAAAATAATAAGTTGGGAAAACATAATGACCCTCAAAGAGCTTATTTCCTTAGGTTGCCAGAGTCATTCATCCTCTCTCTCTCTTTCTTCCTTTCAAAGCTGGAATTCCAAATTTTTATACCATATCTCCTGAAGGTTTCATGTTGAAAACTAATTTGATTTTTAAACACTCTGTACAAGCCAACACAGTGTGGAGCTCCTGGTTTGGGGTCTCTGGTCTAGACCACCCCCACAGGGGGCCTTCCCTTCAGCAGATCAGTCCAAAATGGCCTATGAGTCCTTTTTAAGATCTCACTGCCACTGAGTGATGCAGAATGAGGATTTCATTTTAGTCATCCAGAATTACACACACACACACACAGGCATGCCCAATTATTGTCTCCCACATACAGTGTAATTTGGAGCTGTATTATGGAAGGAAACCATTTCCCTATATGCAACATAATATGTGTTGACCCTTCCCCTGCCCAAACGGGAACAGTGCTTTAGGTCTTTTTGTGCAGGGCTGTGTGAGTCGCTTCCTTTCTCCTTGCTTTATATGGTAGCACCAGGCCAGAGGCCTACCTGCAAAACCAGGAGCCTTCCCAGAGCTGCCTGTTGATGGATGGTTACACTGAGAACCTGAAATAGCGTTCAAATAACTCTCTTCTCTGTACTTGAAGCCAAATTGTATTCCCAGGCAGACATATCCAGACGGGAAAGAAGAAACAAGAAAATGAATGATCCAGTTGCACAAGAATCTCCTCCTATGAGCAAGTGTTAGGCGAGGGTGGGGATAAGATGCCTGTCTCGGGGGACAGGGCTGTACAAATTCATAATTTGAATTTTTAACTAACTATGGTTAATCTTGGATAGTGGGATTTGGGATAAATTTGCTTTTATTATATGTAATTGTATTTTCTGAATTTTCTACAGTGAACTCGTATTTCTTAATGAACAGGAAAAAGAACAACAAATGCCATGAAAATCATGTAGTATATTAATCTTATCTTCCTAACAAGACTATGTAAGTTCCCTGAGAGAGGGAGTCACTTGTGTGTGCATGTGGTACCCTTTCCCATACCTGCAGTGTTGGGCTCATGGCATCCACTTAATGAACCCCTGCTGACAGTCATTTATTTGGAGTCTACTCCAGAGCTAGTCCTGATGAAGATCACTAGACAGAAGTCTTGCCTGGGTCAGAATGACCCTTGTGGAACTGACTGGAAGGCAGATCTGTGGGTTGGACAGGTTTCGCCCTGCATTGATCTTGCCCCACAGGCACCCAGGTGTGCAATGCTGTGTTCCAGGACTCTGCACCAGCAGCCTGTCTTTTGGTATTATTTTCGACTTCAGTTAGTGTTTGCTGGTTTACAGCAGGGTTTCCACTCACAGGTTTAAAACTGATTGTGTTTATCATCTATCAGCTTGAATATTATTTCAACCAAGAAACCTCCCCTGATCTCCTTACCTAGAAGTAATCTTTTCTTTCTCTAAGTTTTATTATATGCTTTTTACCTCCACATCATCCATCACTTTCTAAATTTGTGTTACAGTTATTTATGCACACCTCTCATCTCCCCTCCTAGACTCTGTGTTTCCTAAGATTTGGATCCATTCTTCCATGGCTCGCTTTGTCCTATAATAAGATAACAGCTACCATGGTTCAAGCAGTTACTTGTGTGCCGAGCCCTTTACACGGACAATCCTGCTTAGGCCTCACGACTACTTGCCATGAAGTATTTTCATCTTCATTTTACAAGTGATAAACCTGAAGTCCCACAAGGTTAATATAATATCTGGTATAATGTGACACAGCTACTGAGTGGTACAGCCTGGATTTGAATTCAAGTAGCCTGACTTGAGAGTCTCTGCTCTTAACCACTGGGCCATAGCACCCCTGAATAACGCTTTCTGCACATTGTCAGCAGTCAAGATGCAGTGGACACCTATTACATGAATTCATCAATCAGTTCATTCATGATCCAAGGATGTTGGGCAGCTGTTAGGAGACCATCCCAGTTTCAGATACCTCTTCCGACCTACACCTTAAGATGGCTAAGACTGTAAAGGACTTAGGAATAAAATCAGAGTTAGATCCTTTCATATCCAAACCACTATCAAACTGAGTTCTTCCAAGGCTAACATTAGGAACGTTAGAGTTAACCCAAGACACTGCTTCACAGTGCCATGCAGACCGAACCAAGTCTGATAACTTCCTAAAAAGGAAACGTTACACATCTCAAAGAACTGAATTACGTAACTCTTTGAACTGTGGTGTTTGCTGTGTGTGTCAGAGGGAGAGGGCAGCCATATCTACCTTATAGGGTTATTGTGAGGTTTAATGAGATAATGTGAAGTGCCCAGAACAGTGCTTGGTACATAGAAAGAACTTCACACGTTAACACTACCCTCCCCTCTAGCCTCATCCCTGCTTTGCAGCTAAGCTGAAAGAAGGCACAAAGCCAAGAGGAGAGATGAAAGATGACAGCTGGCAACACGAGAGATGTTAGTCAGATTCCACAGGGTTACGTGATTGTGAATCAGAGGTGTCAAGGTCCACTCCCAAGGTTCCAAAGAGCAGCTTCTAGTCTTGCAGGAAAAGTTATAGGCAGGAGAGGGATCAGTGAGAGGCCTAATGGAAGAAAAAGGAAGTATTTATTCCTAGCAGAGGGTGAAATTCATCCTTGGGATTCTTTTACTGTGATGAGTGACTATTTTGTTGGCCAGAATTGGATCGGTTTAAGGGCATTCAAAGATGTACAGATCTCACTGAGTTGTCTGCATTTTACTGAAGAATGGGGAGATTAATTGTGGGCACCTGCCAGTCTAGTCATCCCACTTAATGTAACCAGCCCCAGAAAATTCCTCTCTCATTCCAGAAACCACTAAGTCTCCTGACTCTGGGAAGTTTGCACATCTGTCTGGAAAAAGGCAGTTCAGGTCTCATTTTTCCCAAGCAGTAGAAAAAGCCAATCTCAGTAAAGCTAGAAGTTTGTCCCAAGAATCTGGAAGGTTACTTAAAAGATATTTCAATAACCTATGTCTTAGGTAAAGCTCCCCAGAAATTGACTCCTGGACAGAGATGTGCATGCAGGGCTCGTTGGTTTGTTGTTCATGGGGAGTGGAGAGTGGCAACTCCTGGGAGTCAGGGAAGCAGAACTGGGCAGAGGGAGAAGCTGAACTGTAGTATCATTGCTACAGAGGCTTCAGCTGGGCTTATGGAGCACAGAGTGACAAAAGTGCTAAGTTACCCCCGATGAGGCAAGGTGTGGGCCTTTGTTTCCATTAGTGACCATTCACTTGATGCTGCCTGACCCCAGGGAAGAGGTGTAGCCTCGTGCAAGGACCTTGCTGAGAGCCATTCCGGGAGATAGACGACTCAGCTACGAGGCGCCAACAGCTACCAGTGCGAGGATCCGAGTATCCGCCATAGCCTGCTGTGCAACTCTGAGTCATATTTAAAACTCAAAATCTACGAGAAATGTTGGTTTGTTGGTTTATTTTTTATTTTTAGAGACAAGGTCTGTCTCTGTCACACAGGCTGGAGTGCAGTGGCACTTTAACCTTGAATTCCTAGGCTCAAACAAGCCTACCACCTCAGCCTCACAAATAAGGATTGCTGGAGCCTGGGAGGTCAAGGCTACAGGGAGCTATGATCACGCCACTGCACTCTAGCCTGGGTGACAACAACAACAAAATACCCTTATTTGTCAAGCCCTTGGAAGCCCTTGGAAGAAAAGATGAGAGTTTGTTAGGTCTTGGGAAAAAAAGGAAAAAAAGAATTAGACAAGCAATATCACCCACCCAGTGGTTCCCCTCTATGGCTGATCCCTTATATTCTCAAAGCATTTTTCTTGTATATATCACTTAGACTCTGTCTTATATTAAATAACTTTTTGTTTTATTTTTGTTTGTTTTTCAGAAATCCATTGCTTGCTAATGTTTGTTTGTTTGTTTTTGGAGCTGGTGTCTGACTTCTCCATCTGTCGTGAGTTCCTGGAAAGATCTCAAGACCTATCCCATTTTCCTCCTAGTGAAGGATGATATTCATAATAGTTGACACTCAGTACAGCACAGACACCAACCAATTCAAACTGACAGAGGTCTTCAGCAATTTGCTTGGCAATATTGGTGTATAGAGCTGAATATTTGTTCTACACATAGAAGGCATCCAATTTTGAATTGAATTTTATTGGTTTAGTAGTCCTGGCTGTGGTATCTAATGGCCTTCTTTCAGAAGTCAGGCAGCTTTTAATTTTTTTGTCAAAATATGACCATAATCATTTTTTTCCTCCTTGATTTAGATTCTACAGGAGTCTGTGAGTAATTTCGAAGAACTTTGCAAAAAACAGGACACTCTGTACCTGCAATGCCCAATATATAGCCTCTAGCCACAAGTATAAGGTTGTTAGGTAAAATATGGCATGCTCAGTTCAATTTGAATTTCAGATTAAAAAGGATAATTTTATAGTATAAGTGTGTTCCATGCGATATTTGGAGTATACTTCAGCTACAGGATTATGTGTTGCTTATTTGTGACTGATAATTAACTGAGCATCCTGTACTTTAGTTGTTAAATCTAATAACCCTACTCATGAGTATCTGAATTTAACTTAATTAAAATTTAATTTAAAATTTAGTTCCTCAGTGTACTAGCCACATTTTAAGTGCCCAATAGCCACATGTGGCTAATAGTTACCATCTTGAACAGCACAAATATAGAACATTTCCATCATCACAGAACATTCCGTTGGACATCACTTTTGCCAAGCAAAAGAGAGCTTGTAAAAAAACTACTTTACAGCTTTTAAAAAAAACTATGTTTGAGGCTGGGAAACTGCCAGGAAACCCTAGAAGGCCCCTTCTGACATAGCCAAGCCACAGTCTTCCTGTTCATCTGTTACTCTTACTGAATATGCAAGGCGTTTGATGAAAAGGTAGAAGGCATCTTTGTTCCAGAAAAACAAGTTGATATGAAAGAAGCAGCTTTTGTGGATCTACGTTTGTGGAGGCAATTGTTCTACTTTCCTTCTGGACTACCAGAAAATAAGCTAGCTATCCGTCCAAAGCAAGCAAAATTGTAAAAGCTCCTAAATGAAAAATGAGTGTATATCACTACTAGTATTATTATTCATAGATTTCCTTAAATTACTAATCAGAGAACATCATCAACTAGAATGTCTGCTTAAAGCCCAAGTCACTGATTAACTTGGTAAACACAGCAGAAGTACTGCCTCTCTTAATTAGCCTTTTGGGAGAAACCATGTTTTGAATTGCTGCCTTTAGCCCTGGGAATCTTTTAAGAGCAGGAGCCGATTAAGATCTAGAAGAGCTATGTGCCAAAAGCTGATTTTTACATATGACTTGGCAAGTCTTAACAGAATCTGGCTGTCATACCAAATGGGACCAGCTAAAAGTGAATGAAACCTGTATCAACATGAAAGGCAGAAATCATAAAGAAAACAATTGATAGGCTTGACCCAAGATAATAAAAAGTTGTACATCAAAGTTATAAAAAGTAGGCCAACTAGGAGTTCAAGTCCAGCCTGGGCAACATAGCCAGAGTCCACCTCTAAAAAGAAAAAAATAAGATATTAAAAGCAAAATAAAGGCAGATAAATGTGAAAATATTGTTATGTATGTGACACAGTACACATACAGTAAATAGCCACCGTATGAATAAATGCCTATGAAAGAATGTTTGACTTCAGGACTAATCTAAGAACTACAAATTAAAATATAACAGTGATGTATCATTTTCATCTGTCAGCTTGGCAATAATGAAAAAAATTAATACCCAGTGTTGGTAATGGTGAGGAGGAATGTGCCATCTACACATCATTGATGGGTATGTAAAGTGGTATAAACTTTTTGACGGGCAAGTTGACAACATGTGAAAAAAGTTTGTCCAAAACCTTAGACACAGCAATTTTATTTTGAGGTAGTTATTCCAAGAGAATACTTACAAATGCCCAAAGCTTTGTGTACAATGGCAATGTAGATGATATATGTATTAGTCTATTCTCACGTTGTTATAAATAAATTTTTGAGGTTGGATAATTTGTAAAGAAAGAGGTTTAATTGGATCATGGTTCTGCAGTCTGTCCAGGAAGTATAGTGGCATCTGCTTCTGGGAGGCCTCAGAAAACTTACAATCAGGGTGGAAGGCGAATTCAAAGCAGGCCTGTCTTACATGGCCGGAGCAGAAGGAAGAGAGAGAGTTGGCGGGAGGTGCCACACACTTTTAAACAGCCAGACCTCGTGAGAACTCAATCACCAGAACAGCACCAAAGGGGGAAATCCATCTCCCATTATCCAGTCACCTCCCACCAGGCCCCACCTCCAACACTGGGGTTTACAATTCGATATGAGATTTGGGCGGGAACACAAACCCAAACCATATCAACATGTACATTTTGTTTGTTTGCTGGGTCAATCCTTGTAATATTCTCTTGACCTTAGTGTTTGCTCTAAGACACAGACATGAGATGCCGCTCCTATAGAATTATCCAAGCTGGAGATAGAAAAGGAGTTCTGTCATTGGCCTCTAGCATTCTGGCTATGTGGTTGGGATTCTAGAACTATCAGTAGCCATGTCTTCACCAGAATGTGGTCAACATATAGAAGTAGAGATCAGCTGGAGAGACGGAGAAGGAGAAACCATACTGCTGTAATTTGAGATGATCTATCCTGTTAACCTTAAGGCCAGCGTATTTTCTTCCTTGCTATGGTTGGATTATGTGAGCCAATTAATTCTACCTTTTTTGCTAAACATAGCATGAGTGTAGATGTCTACTTCTTATTAAGATGGAATAACAGTGATCAAATTTACCTTCCCTTCAGAAATTACTAAACACTTAGACTTTTTTTTTTTTTGAGATGGAGTTTCGCTCTTGTTGCCCAGGCTGGAGTGCAGTGGCGCAAGCTCGGCTCACTGCAACCTCCGCCTACCAGTTCAAGCGATTCTCCTGCCTCAGCCTCCCGAGTAGCTCCCACCACACTTGGCTAATTTTTCTATTTTCAGTAGAGACAGGGTTTCACCATGTTGACCAGGCTAGTCTCGATCTGCTGACCTCAGGTGATCCATCCACCTCAGCCTCCCAAAGTGCTGGGATTACAGGTATGAGCCACTGTGCCCGGCCTATCTTTCTTTTTGATTATAGCCATCCTAGTGGATGTGATCAGTACATCATTATGGTTTTGACTATCATCAATCCAGCAGCATCTTTTCATGTGTTAATTGAACATTTCTGTATATATATATATATATATATATATATATACACATATATATATAGTGAGTGTGTGTGTGTGGTGTGTGTGTGTGTGTATAGGTTTTTTCAGAGACAGAGTCTCACTCTGTCACCCAGGTTGAAGTGCAGTGGCTCAATCATCCTCGAACTCCTGGGCTCAAGCAATCCTCCCACCTCAGCCTCTCGGGTAGCAGCCTAATAGTCACAAAGATTTACTCCTGTTTTCTTCTAAGTATTTTATAGTTGTACCTCTTACAGTTAGGTCTATAGTCCATTCCGAGTTAACTTTTGTGTATGGTGTGAGGTAGGTGTTCAGTTTCATTTTTTTGCCTGTGGCTACCTAATTGAGCACCATTTGTTGAAAAGACTATTCTTTCTCCCATTTAATTGGATTCTTTGTCACCCTTCTTGAAATTTTTTTTTTTTTTTTGAGACAGAGTCTGGCTCTGTCGCCCAGGCTGGAGTGCAGTGGTGTGATCTCAGCTCACTGCAAGCTCCGCCTCCTGGGTTCACACCATTCTCCTGCCTCAGCCTCCAGAGTAGCTGGGACTACAGGCACCTGCCACCACGCCCGGCTAATTTTTTTGTATTTTTAGTAGAGACGGGGTTTCACTGTGTTAGCCAGGATGGTCTCGATCTCCTGACCTCGTGATCCGGCCACCTTGGCCTCCCAAAGTGCTGGGATTACAGGCGTGAGCCACTGTGCCCGGCCACCCTTCTTGAAAATTAATTTGTCATAAATGTGAGGAATTATTTCTGAATGCTCAATTCTATTTCATTGATCTCTACATTTATTCTATCCTAATGCCACACTGTCTTGATTACTGTAGTTTTGTAGCATGTTTTGAAATCAAGAAGTGTGCTTTAACTTTGTTCTTCCTTTTCACAATTGTGTTGATGATTCTCTTGAAATTTTACACAAATTTTAGTATTAGCTTGTCAATTTTTGCAAAGAAGCCAAGTGGAATTTTAATAGGGATCACACTGAATCTGTGGTTTAATTTGAAAGTATTTCCATCTTAACAATATTAAGTCTTCTAAACAGAACATGAGATGTCTTTTTATTTATATTTATTTAGGCATTTAACTTCTTTTCACAATGTTTTGTAATTTTGTTTTTAAGACTAGTTGAGTCCAGTAGTGAGAAGGGGAAAGAATAGATTAGGGAGTTTACAAGATCTGTCAAGTTTTGTAATTTTTAGAGTATAAGTTTTGAGAATAAGTTAAAAGAATAGACTAGGGAGTTTACAAGATCTGTCAAGTTTTGTAATTTTTAGAGTTTAAGTTTTGAGAATAAGTTTAGAGTATAAGTTTTGAGAATAAGTTTAGAGTATAAGTTTTGTACTTCTTTTGTTAAACTTATTTCTAAGTGTTTTATTCTTTTTTATGCTATTGTAAATGGAATTACAGGGGCCAGGCATGGTGGCTCACGCCTGTAACCCCAGCACTTTGGGAGGCCGAGGTGGATGGATCACTTGAGGCCAGGAGTTTGAGACCAGCCTAGCCAATATGGTGAAACCCTGTCTCTACTAAAAATACATAAATTAGCTGGATGTGGTGACGCATTCCTGAGTCCCAGCTACTAGGGAGGTTGAGGCTTGAGAATTACCGGAACCTGGGAGGCGGGGGTTGCAGTGAGCCAAGATCACGCCACTGCACTCCAGAGAGAGAGACTCTGTCTCAAATAAATAAGTAAATAAATAAACAAATAAATGGAATTATGATACAATAAATGTCAGGATCTTGAGCAAATAACTTTGTTTCCTTAAGCCACAGTTTCCTTATCTGTTTTTGAAAAGTGGCTGGGGTCCCAAATAGGACTAGATTTAACTCTAAGTTATTTTCAAGCTTCTTCTAAGACCCTGTTTTATGATTCCATTTAAGTCACTTTTTTTCTCCAGGAAGGTACTATTTTATATGCTCCATTAAATGCAACTGAAAAAATACAAGGTAGATAAAAAACACTTTTTGTTCTTATTTTGGGATGATGGGAAGGAGTGCTAAGGAATCTGTCTAACAAAGACAAGGATTAGGAAATGACAGACTCCTGGAGTCGAAAGGGTCCTTAGGGGCCATTCATTCC
Source organism: Nomascus leucogenys (assembly GCF_006542625.1). Classification (NCBI taxonomy): domain Eukaryota; kingdom Metazoa; phylum Chordata; class Mammalia; order Primates; family Hylobatidae; genus Nomascus; species Nomascus leucogenys. Next base: position 31,976,935 of record NC_044403.1, on the reverse strand, counting down.
GGCCTAAGGTCCAGTGTGGAAACTGCCCTTGGTGTCGCTGACTGATGATCCAGCTCCTGCTTGAACATTTTCTATAGCAAGGAGTTCACTGGCTCACACAATAGTCGATTCCAATTTAGGGAAGCTTTAATCATTAGCAAGTTGTTGCTTATATTAAAGCTGAAATCTGCCTCCTTGTAACTTCCACCCTTCTGCCTGTTGGAACCATACAGAATAAATCTCATCCACTTTACACACACAGGTCCTTCGGATATTTGAAGAATGTCATCTTGTCCCCAACACAAATTATCTTATCCACGCTGTGTTTCCCAGGTTTCTTCAACAACTTTCACAGGATGTGATTGCCAAACCTTTTGCCATCCCAGGCTCCAATATTTGGCACTTGTTTTGTCCATTTCTTCTTTAAAAATAGTAATCAGGCTGAGTGCAGTGGCGCATACCTGTAATCCCAGCATTTTCAGAAGCCAAGGTGGGAGGATTTCTTGAGCCCAGGAATTCTGGCCTGAACAACATGGCGAGACTCTGTCTCTACAAAAAATTAAAAAATTATCTGGGTGTGGTGGTGTTGCCTGTAGTCTCACCTACTTGGGAGGCTGAAGTGGGAGGATCACTTCAGCCAGGGAATTAGAGGCTGCAGTGAGCCGTGATCACACCACTGTGACAGAGCGAGACCCTGTTTCCAAAAGAAGATTTTTTTAAATAGTGGTCAGGGCTGGGCACAATTACAGTGGTTCACACCTGTAATTCCAGTACTTTGGGAGGCTGAGGCAGAAGGATCACTTGATCCCAGGAGTTCAAGACCAGCCTGGACAACACAGTGAGATCCCATCTCTAAAATTAAAAAATATATATAGTGGCCAGAACTGAGCATCATACTATCTATTAATGGTTCTTAAGCTTTTTTTTTTTTTTTTTTGAGGAGGTGGGGGTCAAACACACCTTTGGGAGTCCAGTGAAAACTATGCACCCTTCCTATAAAAGAATATAGACACAAAATTCTTTATTTGCTGAGGCATGGTGTTAATATGAATCAACAAACCAGCCAAGCCTGTGTCTCTGAAAATTTAGTTGGTGTTTCTTTTAGTGTTTACTGAGTCATGAAGGTGTTGAATAGTACAGATCAAGGACAAAATTTGGCATGTGCCTGAGGTCCTCCCTCCATACAGCTGTGCTCTTGGTATCTTCCAGCTCACATTTCTCCATCGTGCCCATGAAAATATCCTAATAGACGTCGTAATAAGCCTTGATAAAAATGAAAGGACACCATGTCTTATAGCAGTTCCTTGATTCAGCAGGTTAGTGTTCTTATCAGAAAAGGAAATGGGCATTGTAACAAGGAGTTAGTTTTAGAGTTGATGCCATATTTATCATTTTATGCAACAGCTGTGCTTCTAAGACTTGTGCAAATAATATATGAATAATAACCAACATATATAGAACTCACTAATAGGGGCTGTTCTAAAGGGTTTACACCCACTTACTAATTTAATCTAACAACTGATGCAGTGGGTGCTACTATTATCCACATTTTATAGATAAGGGAAAAGGCACAGGGAGATTAAGGAGCTTGGACAAGTTAAGTAGCTACTAAGTGACAGAGCCAGGGTTTGAACCCAGGGTTTGTCTAGAGAATTCATGTGCATATACAGCCCGGTAATTTTAAAATCTCAGACTTAGAGGAACACTGAACTTTTAATAATTATCTGCAAATTTGGTTCTTCTCTCAGGATGTCTATCCTGGTTCCACCCTGTTTACCTGTCAAAGAGAATGAATAGAGCATCCTTAGCACTTGCCATTTGCCCAGAAAAATATGTTTTAAGGTAGGAAAGTTTCTTTCTAAGCAGTAAATATGAGAGGGGGAAAATCCTAAGATTCACTAAGATTCAGTGTCTTGGGTTTAGATGAAGGTTATATTTGGACATACAATAACCTACTAGTAAAGTTAGTCACTGTGTAGGTGACTCTACGGCCGAACTCATTCCCTTTCTGTGTCTCAGTTTCCCCATCTATTTTATCCCAGTTTGCACCCTTCCTCAAAGGGACTGTTGGAGAAGGAGGATAAGTGTATGAGTTTGAGAAAAAGATACTAGAAAAATACAAGGTGCCATTAGAAGTTATCTGTCCTGAACGATAAGCCATTACAGACCAATAAACAGGCCAGGCACGGTGTCATGCACCTGTAGTCCTAGCTACTGGGGAGGCTGAGGTGGGAGGATCATTTGAGCCCAGAAGTTAAAGGCTGCAGTGAGCCGAGATCATGCCACTGCACTCCAGCCTGGGCGACAGAGTGATACCCTGCCCGCCCTTGCCAAAAAGAAAAGAAAAGAAAAAACTTTTAAAAGACCAATAAACACCGTTTTGGAAATAAAACTACAGTAAAATAACCAACTTGAGTGGGCCATTGCATCACCTTTAAAAAATACAGACACGCAAGCCCAGCTAGAAAACGAATCCTAAATTTAACATGAGGATTAGGCCTGCCATCCTCATTTAAAGTAGAGTCACATAAATTGCCAACTATAACTTCAGGGACTATTGTTAATGAGGGATTTTAACTGTGAAGTGGACTGTTGTCAGGATCAGGAAGCAGGTCAGACTTTATCTGACACAACATTGAGTGTCCCTTGTGCTTTCATTTTTACCTAAAAAAATATAAAAACTGACCGGGAAGGCCTTTTAAAACCCCAGTTAATATCATATAAATACTAAAAGCTTACAGTGTGTTAGAAGCTGACAAGCTATCATAATATCTAAATGGATCTGTTGACCTTTAAAATGGAGCTTGGCTCTCATGTCCATTTGTCACAATTTCCTACTTATTTCCTTCCCCACCTTTTCCCCATTGTCAACTCTTGTTATTCTCAGTGGTCACGGGAAAAAAAAATTACTTTGAGTGCCTTAATGTGATCAAAAACAACACAGACTGGCAGGTCATCCCTCCTCCTTGCTGGACTATTTCTAACTGGGCTCATTACAGAGCCTGTAAACAGTAAGAGGGAAAAGCCTGTAACACAAAACTCATTAAGGAATTCATTTTGGTCTTCCCCTTGCTCCTCACCACAATGCTGTAGTGATTACATTCAGTCCAATTATGTATGTTCTACATGTAATTAAAATGTACCAAGATGATCAGATTGTATAAGCCTCTAGATGGTCTCCTTATAAAACAAAGTATCATTAATATTAGAGTGAAGAGAGAAATGGAGGAATGAATGTGAGGTTGAGCGAGGAGATTGGATGAATGGGTTAGTCAAGCTGGGGTGGAGAAGTAATGAATATGAAGCTCTATATCTTATATTTAGTATTTAAATAATAATAGTAACAATTTTAAAAAACTTTTCTTTTTTCTTTTTTTGTTTTGAGACAGAGTCTAGCTCTGTCACCCAGGCTGGACCACAGTGGCACAATCTCGACTCACTGCTACCGCCGCCTCCTGGGTTCAGGGTTCAAGTGACTCTCTTCCCTCCCTTCCTGAGTAACTGTGACTACAGGTGCACGTGACCACATCGGCTAATTTTTGTATTTTCAGTAGAGAAGAGGTGTCACTATGTTGGCCAGGCTGGTCTCGAATTTCTGACCTCAAATGATCCACCCACTTCAGCCTCCCAAAGTTCTGGGATTACAGGTGTGAGCCACCACACCTGGCCATAATTTTAAAAAACTTTCTTAAAGGAGGTCTGTTGCTGTGCCAGGGGAACCTCCTGTGTCCTCAGGAGGTCTGAGGACAGGGTAAGGAGGTCTCTGTGATAGTGGATCAGTTTGTATTTCTGCCCTATCTCTATCTATACTGCATATAACTTCCGCTTACACACCTGGGGATAAAGACAGATCTTCAAAATGCATCATACTTATAATAGTGAAATATTAGTAACAACTTAAAAGTCCCCAAGTGGGTAGTGTTTAAGTAAGTTTTGAGGCTGGGCACAGTGGCTCATGCCTGTAATCCCAACACTTTGTGAGGCCAAGGCAGGAGGGCAACTTAAGTCCAGGAGTTCAAGACCAGCCTGGGCAATATGTGAAACCCTGTCCCTATGGAAAAAAAAAAAAAAATTAGTCAGGTGTGCTGGCGCATGCCTGTAGTCCCAGCTACTCAGGAGGCTAAGGTGGGAGGCTCCCATGAGCCTGGGAGGTCAAGGCTGCAGTGAGCCATGATTGTGCCACTGCACTCCAGCCTGGGTGATAGAGCGAGACTCTGTCTCAGAAAAAAATAAAAATAAAATATGTTTTGGTTTGGCCATATGATGTAAGACTATGCTACAACTTAAAATATTATAATTAAAAACTTAGTGAAAGTATATTGTTAGATAAAAATTATAAGAAAATAATATACAGTAAAAAAAAGAAACATATACCCATACATAAAAGCATAGAAAAATATTGCAAAGAAATATATTAAATGTTAATGAGGTTATCTCTCTGTGGTAGGAATTATGAGTAGCTTTTACTCTTTTTGGCTTCTTTTTTGTTTTTTTTTTGAGACGGAGTCTCACTTTGTTGCCAGGCTGGAGTGCAGTGGCATGATCTCAGCTCACTGTAACCTCCACCTCCTGGGTTCAATCGATTCTCCTGCCTCAGCCTCCTGAGTAGCTGGGACGACAGGCACGTGCCACCACGCCTGGCTAATTTTTGTATTTTTAGTAGAGGTGGGGTTGCACCATGTTGGCCAGGATGGTCTCGATCTCTTGACCTCATGATCTGCCCACCTCCGCCTCCCAAAGTGCTGGGATTACAGGCGTCAACCACTGCACCCCGCCTTATTCTTATTTTTTAAGTTTTCTAAAAAGGACATGTATTACTGCTGGAATGAAAAAGTAATGAAAGTTACTTTTTAAAAGAGTACAATAAATAAAAAGTGAAACATCATGATTTTCTGGCCTTTGAAGAGATAATGTAATTTTTAAATGTATGTCTTTGGCTGGGCATGGTGGCTCACACCTGTAGTCCCAGCACTTTGGGAGGCCGAGGTGGGCAGATCACCTGAGGTCAGGAGTTCGAGACCAGCCTGACCAACATGGAGAAACCTTGTCTCTACTAAAAATACAAAAATTAGCTGGGTGTGGTGGCGGGCGCCTGTAATCCCAGCTACTCGGGAGGCTGAGGCAGGAGAATTGATTGAACCCGGGAAGCGGAGGTTGCGGTGAGTCAAGATGACGCCATTGCACTCCAGCCTGGGCAACAAGAGCGAAAATCCATCTCAAGAAAAATAAGTAAATAAAATAAAAAATAAATACATGTATGTCTTTTACTGTTATGATGAACACATTTTATTAAAAAACCTAGTTTGTTATCTCTGTGTGTGTGTGTGTGTGTGTGTGTGTGTAAGTGTGCATGAATGTGTGTGAGGGTGGGCTTGGATACACAAAATTAAATTTCTTTTTTGAGACGGAGTCTCGCTCTGTCACCCAGGCTCGAGTGCAGTGGCACGATCTCGGCTCACTGCAAGCTGCGCCTCCCGGGTTCACGCCATTCTCCTGCCTCAGCCTCCTGAGTAGCTGGGACTACAGGCGCCCGCCACCACGCCCGGCTAATTTTTTGTATTTTTTTTTAGTAGAGACGGGGTTTCACCGTGTTAACTAGGATGGTCTCGATCTCCTGACCTCGTGATCCACCCGCCTCGGCCTCCCAAAGTGCTGGGATTACAGGCGTGAGCCACCGCGCCTGGCCTCACAAAATTAAATTTAACATTTTAAGTCAATCACGTAGTTAATCAACATCTGCTGTGCCCAAGGCCGTCTTGGGGAGGTCACAAGTAAGTGTGAGGATAGAGCTGATTCTCAGCCGGCTTACATCTGATTGCGGAAATATGTAGGAATGTCAACAACCATCCTCCCGGTTAGCTGACAAGTTTTTCAACAAGCTGCGACACAGGTTTTCATTCATGGAACTCCATCATTAGAAGATGCTTCTTGAGAGGATCTGTGTGCTTGAAAACCTCTTAGGAAATCTGTTTTGGAATGTCATCTATCTTTATGTGGTGGCCACGTATCACAGGTGTCTACAGAGGTAACACTCTTTTTTCCATTTCAAAAATTGAATCAGAATAGATTTGGCATGGCCGGGCGCGGTGGCTCACACCTGTAATCCCAGCACTTTGGGAGGCCGAGGCGGGTGGATCACGAGGTCAGGAGATCGAGACCATCCTGGATAACACGGTGAAACCCCGTCTCTACTAAAAATACAAAAAATTGGCCGGGCGCGGTGGCTCACGCTTGTAATCCCAGCACTTTGGGAGGCCAAGGTGGGCGGATCACGAGGTCAGGAGATCGAGACCAGGGTGAAACCCCGTCTCTACTAAAAATACAAAAAATTAGCCAGGTGTGGTGGCGGGAGCCTGTAGTCCCAGCTACTCGGGAGGCTGAGGCGGGAGAATGGCGTGAACCCGGGAGACAGAGCTTGCAGTGAGCCGAGATGGCGCCACTGCACTCCAGCCTAGGTGACAGAGCGAGACTCCGTCTCAAAAAAAAAAAAAAAAGAGAATAGGTTTGGCAATAAGAGCTAAGTCTTTACGGGGCTTCACATCGCTCTTCGGGCCAGTGTTCCGCCGTCTAGGCTTCCTTCTAATAACTACCTGTGGGCAAAGACAGCCTGACAGACTTTTTTCTTCTAATCAAGACCTAGCCCTGGTGTCCTGATTCTTTTTGGAAGCCAATCCAACACTTCAACCTGTCTTGGCTTGCTATAGGCAGAGACAAGTGACAAGGTCCCCCAGTCCTATCCCTCTGTCAAAGCTCCGTGGTGAGAGCTGTGGAGATGCATAGATAGAGAGCTGAAGTCAGTCTGGCAGCTGACAGGGTCTAATTTGAGAAGCCACTCCCTACCTGTACTAAGCTATGGGGCCACACTACCTTGTTTTCTCTAGGAACCCCACATTCATATCTAGTTTCCTTGTACACATGCATATCCATAGCCTGGCCCCTTTATCATCATGACTGTGATTATTGCTTAGCACCCTTATTGAAGAGTGAAAATTGCATAGCATACAAGATGTGAAATTCAACATGCTTCTTCTCCAGTGGAAACCTCATCTAGATATGCATGCAAAAGACATTTCAAAGTATCTTAGGAAGGGTGGGGGAGGGAAAACACAGGAGGGTGAAATAAATAATCATTTTAGGATTTTTCAAGTAAGAAACTTCACAGGAAGTGGGTTCCAAAGGGAGTAGGTTGAGGTAACTTGCCACTCTGAAATGGAATGCCAACTTATTAATTCAGTTCAACGAAGGGCTCAGCTCTGGGAAGGTCAGCTTGCTAAGATCTCATTCACCACGGACCTCAGTGGCCCAGGTTCCTTTTCTTCATCTTCTTCCCCTATTGTTTCCTGCTATAATTTCATGAGCTTTGCGATTATTATTATTTTTTTTTAGAAGGAGTCTTGCTCTGTCTCCCAGACTGGAGTGCAGTGTTGCAATCTCAGCTCACTGCAAACTCAGCCTCCCTGGTTCAAGCACTTCTCCCGCCTCAGCCTCCCAAGTAGCTGGGATTACAGGTGCGTGCCACCACGCCCAGCTAATTTTTGTATTTTTAGTAGAGACGGGGTTTTGCCATGTTGGCCAGGCTGGTCTCGAATTCCTGAGCTCAGGTGATTCACTCACCTTGGCCTCCCAAAGTGCTGGGATTACAGGTGTGAGCCACTGCACTTGGCCGAGACTACTATTTAAAGAGTATTATTACTGTCTTAAGAGAATGTATACTTCTATCTACTGAGGAGTACTACCCACTATAGAGGTTGGCACTCTTTTCCTAATTCCTAGCTATTCTAAGGGAGTCAATTTACCGTATCTTCAATTGGTCTAAACACAGGCAGATGTTGGAAGATGATAATATTATTGCTGTTGTTGAATTTGCTAAATACTCTTTTTAGTTACAGAATTAACCTGACTGTAGAGGTTAATTAAGCAAAGTATGTTCAGCAAAATTATCTTAAGATTCAGGAAATTGGCTGGGCACGGTGGCTAACGCCTGTAATCCCAGCACTTTGGAAGGCTGAGGTGGGTGGATCACCTGAGGTCGGGAGTTTGGGACCAGACTGGCCAGCATGGTGAAACCCCATTTCTACTAAAAATACAAAAATTAGTCAGGGGTGGTGGCAGGTGCCTGTAATCCCAGCTATTCAGGAAGCTGAGGCAGGAGAATTGCTTGAACCTGGGCAGCGGAGGTTGCAGTGAGCTGAGATTGCGCCATTGCACTCCAGCCTGGGCAACAGAGCGAGACTCCGTCTCAAAAAAAAAAAAAAAAACAAAAAAAAAAAGATTCAAAAAATTGTCACTGAATGTCAAATTATGGATATATAAGTAGCATACAGAATGTGCCTTGACCACAAATGACTAAATAATGTAAGCAAATCTTAGAGATCATGAGGAGGTGGGAAGCTTGTCTTTCTATTTACTGGTGAGGAGGTACTCAGAGGAACCTTATGTTCAGAATCTTCAGTATCTGTCTTGATAGCTATCCCTATCCCTCCAAACCATTGAAATGGATGAAAATGACCATTGCTTAAAGGTTTTTCAAACTGAATTAGTAATATCATTTTTTCATTTTTACCATAAAGTGTATGTAGACTTTTCAGGTAGGTTTCATATCTCTTGGGTATTGAGACAAATAGTTTATAAGCAGAATAGGATGCTTTATAGAGTATATTATGTTTCAATAATTTTGGCAGAACTAAATATCATTTAAAAAATCTGATTTCTTGAAGAATAACTTATATACAATAAAAAAATGCCCATTTAAAGTATAGTCAGGGCCAGGTGCGGTGGCTCACACCTGTAATCCCAGCCCTTTGGGAGACCAAGTTGGGATAATCATTAACATAGCAAGATCCCCATCTCCACGAAAAAAAAAAATTAGCTTGGCATGGTGGTGTGCATCTGTAGTCCCAGCTACTCAGGAGGCTGAGGCCTGAGGATCCCTTGAGCCCAGGAGTTTGAGGCTGTGATGAGCTATGATTGCACCACAGCACTCTAGCCTGGGCAACAGAGCAAGATCCTGTCTTTAAAAAAAAAGTATAATCACCCACTTAATGAGTTTTGAATGAATACAGTCATGTAACCATCACCAAAATCAAGACAGAAAACATTCTCATCACTCAAAAAGTTCTCTGTGCTCCTTTGCAGTTCACTTCCTCCCCCTCTAACCCCAGAACTGATCGTTCTGCCACCAGTTTTGGGTTTTCTAGATGGCCATGTAAATGAAATCAGTAGACTTCTGTGTCTGGCTTCTTTCATTTAGCATCATGCTTCTGAGAGTTGTCCACATTATTGTATGTACCACTTTGTTTATTTCTATTGCTGAGTAGCATTCCATCATAAGGACACATCACAATTTACTTGCCTGTTCACCAGTTGACAGATATTCAGTTTGTTTCTAGTTTTTGGCTATCATGAGTAAAATTGTTATGAAATTTTCCATGCAAGTCTTTGTGTGGACATATGTTTCCATTTCTCTTGGGTAAATATCTAGCAGTGGAATTGCTAGATCATATGGTAAGTATATGTTCAACTTTAATTATTAGAGAGTCAAGCTATTTCCCAAACTGGCTGAACCACTGTACTCCCAGTAGCAACGTATGAGAAACTAGTTGCTCTGCATCCTCACCAACCGTTTTTAATTTTAGTCATTTTAGTGGGTATGTGGTGATATTTCATGGTAATTTTAATTTTCACTTCCTTAATGACTAATGATGTGCATCTTTTCATGTGCCTAGTTATCATTTCATTTATATTGTTTGGTGAAGTATCTGTTCAAATCTTTTCACACATTTTTACTGTACTATTATCTTAAGGTTGAATTGTAAGAGTTTCCTATATGTTCTGTTTACAAATATTTTTTCAGATATTTGTTTTGCAATATTGACTCCCTGTCTGTGGCCCTTTCATTTTTGTAATATCATCTTTAACGAACAAAAATTTCTGGCTGGGCAAGGTGGTTCTCACCTGTAATCTCAGCACTTTGGGGGGCTGAGGCAGGAAGATTCCTTGAGTCCAGGAGTTTGAGACCAGCCTGGGTAACACAGGAAGACCTTGTCTCTACTCTATAAAAAACAAACCAAATGAAAAAGAACATGAACTTCCAATTTTGATGAAGTCCAGTTTAACAATTTTTTCTTTGATGGTTTGTGCTTTTTGTGTCCTAAAAAGTCTTTTATTTTTATTTTCTGTAGAGACAGGGTTTTGCTATTTTGCCCAAGCTGGTCTTGAACTCCTGGTCTCAAGTAATCTTCCTAGGCTCCTAAAGTGTTGGGATCACAGATGTGAGCCACTGCAGCCAGACCTAAAAATTCTTTGCTTAGGCCAGGTGTGGTGGCTCACACCTGTAATCCCAACACTTTGGGAGGCGGAGGTGGGCAGATCACGAGGTCAAGAGCTCAAGACCATCCTGGCCAACAGGGTGAAACCCTGTCTCTACTAAAAATACAAAAATTAGCTGGCCGTGGCGGCATGCACCTGTAGTCCCAGCTACTAGGGAGGCTGAGGCAGGAGAATCGCTTGAACCTGGGAGGTGGAGTTTGCAGTGAGCCAAGATCGTGCCACTGCACTCCAGCCTGGCGACAGAGCGAGACTCTGTCTCAAAAAAAAGAGAAAAGAATTCTTTGCTTAACCCGGAGTCACAAAGATTTTCACCTGTTTTCTTCTAGAAGTGTTACAATTTTAACCCTTATTTAGAATTGAAATGTCTTCTTGAGGGATTGACCTCTTCGTAATTATGAGAGATCCCTTTCTATCCCTGTCAATAGTCCTTGTTTTGTATTAATATAGCCTCTCTTGTTTTATTTTGATTGGTGTTTTCTTGGTATATATTTTTTCATCCTTTTAATCTGTGTCTTAATCCTTAAAGTTTTTTTTTATAGGCAGCATGTAGTATGGTGTTGTTTTTTATCCAATCTCTTAATGTCTTCCTTTGAATTGGAGAGTTTAAAATAGTTTAAACCATTTAATTTTAACATAATTGTCAGTGTGGTTGAACTAAAATCCTCTTGTTGGTCTGTTTTCTAGTCATTTCATTTGCTCTCTTTTTGTTCTTTTTCTGCCTTCTTCTGAATTAAGTATTTTTTTTTGTTTTTTGTTTTTTGAGACAGAGTCTCGCTCTGTCGCCCTGGCTGGAGTGCAGTGGTGCGATCTCCACTCACTGCAAGCTCTGCCTCCTGGGTTCACGCCATTCTCCTGCCTCAGCCTCCCGAGTAGCTGGGACTACAGGCACCCACCACCACGCCCGGCTAATTTTTTTGTATTTTAGTAGAGACGGTGTTTCACCATGTTCGGCAGGATGGTCTCAAACTCCTGACCTTGTGATCCGCCCGCCTCGGCCTCCCAAAGTGCTGGGATTACTTACAGGCGTGAGCCACCGCGCCTGGCCCCTTATTTAAGTATTTTTTAATGATTCAATTTTACCCTTACTACTGGTTTATTACCTATACCTCTGTATTTGATAATTTTGGTGATTGCTTCAGTCTTTCCAATATGCAACTTGAACTTATTACAGTTTACCTTCAAATAATATTATGCTATTTCATATATAGTATAAGACCCTAATAACATTATTCTTCCATTTCCTCCTCCTGTACCTTATGCTATAACCATTATACATTTACTTCTATATATATATATTTTTAAAATTTTATTTACTTTTAAAATATTTTTTGTTTTTTAGAGACAGGGTCTCACTATGTTGCCCAGGCTGGCCTTAAACTCCTGGCCTCAAGTGATCCTCACACCTCGGCCTCCCAAAGTATTAGGATTATAGGCATGAGCCACCATGTCCCGCCTACTTCTTCATATATTATAATGCATATTATACCTTTTGTTATTACGTTTGCTTGAAACCATCATTTACCTTTTAACATGACGAATAAAGTGCCTTTTATGTTTTCTTTTATTTATTTTCTTTTTTATTTTCTGGCCTTTTATATTTTCTAACATATTTTTTTTCTGGTATTTTCATTCCTTGTTTAAATCCTAATTTACTAATCCTTTTACTAATATACTAATACTTTCCTTTAAAAAAATTATTGTGATGCAGGTCTGCTTGCAATGAATTCTCTCACCAAAAAATATATCTAGGTTGGATGAGGAGTAGTGGTGAAACAGTCCAACAGGTGTATTTTCTAAAACCTTCCTAGGTGATGCTGATAAATCTTTTCTTGTGAGAGTATGTTAAAGCCTGGGACATTTTAAAATATTTTCCCCTATGTTCTTTCCAGATAATGTGAAAAACTTATACTTGGTAATGTCATATGGTGAAATACTATGCAGCTATTAAAGAACGATGTTTCCAGAGAGTATGTAATACACTGGAAAAGCTTACGACATAATTAGAAAATTTTTATCTGTCTGGAAAGAAATACGCCTACATATTAAAGGTTGCTATCTATGGCTGGGTAGATTTTCTGGTAATTTTCATTTTCTTCTATACTTTATTCTGTAACATTCAAATTATCTGCAATGAGTGAGAATGTATTAAGAAATTCACAAAATAAAGATATGAGTATCCAGCTGGGCACAGTGGCTCACGCCTGGCCAACATGGTGAAACCCCACCACTACTAAAAAAAAAAAAATAAGCCGGGCATGGTGGGCGCCTGTAGTCCCAGCTTCTTGGGAGGCTGAGGCAGGAGAATCGCTTGAACCCGGGAGGCAGAGGTTGCAGTGAGCCCAGATTGCACCACTGCACTCCAGCCTGGGCGACAGAGCGAGACTCCACCTCAAAAAAGAAACAATAAAAAAGATCTGAGTATTCCCCAGAAGTAATCCCCCTTGTCATTTCGGTGTGTACTACCTAGACCTTTTCCTGCATGCCTTTAAATACACATAGAAACATAACTTTAAAAAAAAAAATACAGGCCGGGCGCGGTGGCTCACGCTTGTAATCTCAGCACTTTGGGAGGCCGAGGCAGGCGGATCACGAGATCGAGATCGGGATCAGGAGAGATCGAGGCAGGCGGATCAGGAGATCGAGACCACGGTGAAACCCCGTCTCTACTAAAAACACAAAAAAATTAGCCGGGCGTGGTGGCGGGCGCCTGTAGTCCCAGCTACTCAGAGAGGCTGAGGCAGGAGAATGGCGTGAACCCGGGAGGCGGAGCTTGCTGTAAGCCGAGATCGCGCCACTGCACTCCAGCCTGGGTGACAGAGCGAGACTCCGTCTCAAAAAAAAAAAAAAAAAAAAAAAGCAAGATGTGATCTAGTGCATATTATTCTGAAACTTGAGTCTTTCACTTAATAGTTATGGCACCACATACATATTTACCTCCTTTTTTCCTACTGTTGCATGGTGTACCCCAAACTGGAAATACCATAGTTTAACTATTTTCTTATTGATGAACATGCAGATCATTTGGATTTTTTGTTACAGATAAAGCCATAGTGAAAGGTTTTATGTTTTGTTTTTGGTTTTTAGAGACAGGGTCTTGCTCTGTCACTCAGATTGGAGTGCAGTGGCGTGATCACAGCTCACTGCAGCCTCGACCTCCTGGGCTCAAGTAATCCTCCCACCTCAACCTCCCAAGCAGCTAGGACTACAAGCACACACCACTGCACCTGGCTGTAGTGAATATTCTTATAGATATTTCTTTTCTTTCTTTTTTTTTTTTTGAGACAGTCTTGCACTGTTGCCTAGGCTGGAGTGCAGTGGCGCGATCTTGGCTCATTGCAACCTGCACCTCCCGGTTCACGTGATCCTCCTGCCTTAGCCTCCCGAGTAGCTGAGGTTACAGGCACACACCACCACACCCAGCTAATTTTTTGTATTTTTAGTAGAGACGGGGTTTCACCATGTTGGCCAGACTGGTCTCGAACTCCTGACGTTGTGATCCACCCACCTTGGCCTCCCAAAGTGTTGGGATTACAGGCGTGAGCCACTGCACCCAGCCTCTTATAGATATTTCTTAGGAAACACGTGCAAGTATTTTTCCAAGGTAGGTACCAAAAAGAAAGAAAAAGACGATGCACATTGTACATTTTAATAATTGCTGACAAATTGCCCTCAAAAAAGGTTGTACTAATTTACTGTATCATTAACAGCACGTTTCCCCACATCCTTGCCAACACTTGATATTATGAATCCCTAAAAATTTTGCAAATTGCCATGATGGGGACACTAAAAAAAAAAAAAAATTTTTTTTTTTTTTTTTTTTGCTCAATTTAGACCAGGCGTGGTGGTTCACGCCTGCAATCCTAGCATGTTGGGAGGCTGAAATAGGAGAACTGCTTAAGTCCAGGGAGTTCAGACCAGCCAAGGTAACATAGTGAGACTTCATCTCTACAAAAAATTTAAAAATTAGCTGGACATGGTGGTGCACACCTGTGGTCCCAGCTACTCGGCAGGCTTGAGCCCAGAAGTATGAGGCTGCAGTGAGCTGTGATTGCACCACTGCACTCCAGCCTGGACAAAAGAGTGAGACTCTGTCTCAAAAAAAGATAATCTTTCAATTTTATGAGAGAAAATATTATATTTTAATCTGCATTTTGCTAGTTACTGAGTTTCAGCATCTTTTTCATGTTTATTTTTGTTATTTGCATTTACTGCTTTATTTTATTTTATTTTATTTTATTTATTTTATTTTATTTTATTTTTGAGACACAGTCTTGCTTTGTTGCCCAGGCTGCAGTGCAGTGGTGCAATCTCGGCTCACTGCAACTTCTGCCTCCTGAGTTCAAGCGATTCTCGTGCCTCAGCCTCCTGGGTAGCTGGGACTATAGGCGCACACCACCATGCCCGGGCTAATTTTTGTATTTTTAGTAAAGACGGGGTTTCACCATGTTGGCCAGGCTGGTCTCGAGATCCTGACCTCAAGTGATCCTTCCACTTAGGCCTCCCAAAGTGCTGGGATTACAGGTGTAAGCCACTGTGGCATTTACTGCTTTGTAAATTATCTTTTCATATCCTCTTTTTCTATACAGTGGTTTGCCTTTTTCTCAGTGATTTAAGAGGGTTTTTTTCCCCCATATCTTTTGGATATTAATCTTTTGTTATACAGTCTCCAGAGTTTTTCTGGCAGTTTGTCACTTGTGTTTTGTTGAATAGATTATCAATTTTGATATTGTCAAATATTTTTCTTTGTGGCTCTTGGATTGTTCTTTGAAGCCCTTTAGTACCCTATGTTCTCCTATATTTAAAAAATTCTTTAGAGATATTTTTTAAAAGTTTAGTTCTTCAATCCATGTGGAAATTAATTTTGTGAACAGTCTGAAGTAAAACACTGACCTCATTTAGTTTTCAAACGAATAACTAATTGTCCAAACACTGTTTATTATTTTGCCCTACTGACTTCAAATGCCATTTTCTATATGAAATTCCCATACATACATGAGATTGTTTCTGTACTCTCTCTTCTGTTCCATTGCCTATGCTTATCTCAATACCATAAAGATTTAATTTTATGGTTTTATAATATACTTTGATATAGGGAAAATCCCATCCCCTTTATTTCATTTATAATATAAAGTTCTTAAAAAACTATTCTTCATTGTTTAGCTGCCTGATTCTCACTTCCTACTTCCAGATGACAGGTTTCCAGATGACAAAGAGGTAAAATAAAAATTACCCATAGGCAAGACAAAGGAGCATGGGAAAATGAGGGAAAGGAGACAAAAAAGAGAAATGCTCTTAAGATGGGACAATTTTTCCCCTACACTTCAAGAAGCAACTTTATGTATCAATATTTTGCCACATTCACAGTAAGGTAGATTTTGTGTGTTCAGGATATTTCAACCACTGTCTAAATCAAAGGTGTCTCTGACTTTCATTGCTAGCTAGTTACTAATGGCAGAAACCATGTAAACAAAAAAATGTGAATGGATGGGAATATAAAGAAACATGAATCAATCAATGTGAGAACACGAACAAGAACTAGAGAGAATAGAGACATGGGGAGACAGAATCACATACTTGTATCCTTCTTGTGGAACCAAATGTCAGGAAGTCAAACCTCTGAGCTTAGTGCATTCATTGTATCCTGGGTTCTTTGTTATCTCTGTTTACAGTCACTTGATGTTTTATATGGAACATAGAGAGGTTGATTCTTTACTTGATAATTGAAGTGACAGACAAAGGAAAAGTACTATTAGGAATTACAGTAATGAGTAACAGAAAATATCATTTACCCAGAGGTAGGTTGGTAAGCATTACAAAGAACTGAGTGAGCTGGGATCAAGCCACTGTACTCCAGCCCAGGCGACACAGTGAGAGTCTCTCAAAAAAAAACAAACAAACAAAAAAACAACTGAGCAAAAAAGTGTTTGTTAGTAAAATACGCACACTAAATAACATAACCTTTAAATCTAATCATTGTACATAATAAGATTATATTCAACTTAAAATTGTATCTGTTTTCATTGTAAAGCTAACATTACACAAGTGGGAAAAGCTGTCTCCAAGGAAGTGTGGTTTTAAGTCAACAGTTAATTAAATTACTTACAATGAATTTAGTTGTTCCTGGTTGAAAAGACATGTTGATAGGGCATGGTGATTATCAAGGGACTTGTGTCCAGTGCAGTGTGGCCAAAGTTTCAGGGCTCAGTAAACAGGAACAGGCAATAAAATCCTTTAACAACCACTCACACAAAAATATCCTAATTTTTTCATGGTGCCAAAAGGGAACATTATGATTTACTGATCTTCTTTTAACTTGCCAATTTGTAATTAGCTGCCTTATGTTTAAAATCAGACTATTTTTCCTAGTGAAGCAACAATTGGGCATGTTTTATTTTACTCAAAAGTACAAATAAAAATGTATTTTACAGCCATTTCTTCCCTTGCTTACATTAGGTTTACGGTTAGAAAAACACTCTTAATTCCATTTACCATAATGAGATTATTTACCATTACCAATAGCAAACGAATGAAAGATACATTTTCTAAAGCAATGGAACACTAATATTTTAGTACTGTAGTTGTCCCTACTGAATTGGCATTTAAAAATGTTCATAACCTGTCAGCTTCATGAAACCTAACAATCATTGGTTTAAAACATTTTTGTAAACTTGAAAGTGTAGCTCGTGATAACAAAAAAAGAAAGAAAAGAAAAATAGCGTTAACTATCTTATGTATCAGATGAATTAACATGAACTGTAGGGCAAGACTTCTGTAGGTGGAGCTCATCCGATAACTGTGCTAAGGAACCTCCTGCCAACTTCTTTGCTAGCTGCTGGCTCGCAGCGTGGTCCTCGGCCCGGACGCGCGCTTCCGAGCTGGTTCCGCAGCGGGCGCTGAAGAAAGACGGCCGCGTCCGGACGCTCTGATGCGGTTGCGCACGTTTTCAGCGCTTCCCGCTCTCCACCGGTTGGACTGAGGCTTTTAAACTGCCGTCTGCTCCCGAGTCCGGCTTCCTACTCCGTCTGGTGCCCCCTGGTGCTCATCCCCTCCACATCTTGAGTAGTTGCGCGGAGCACAGGGGTCCAGGCAGACAAGGATGCTTTCAAGAAAAACATTCCATGGCGGCAAGCCGCATGGATCCACATTTCCCGGGCCCAGAGCCTTGGTAGACATTGCATGTGGACATTCAGGAGCTCTAGAGAAAGAGGGGGTGTTGTTTCACGAAGCCACCAAGCAGAAGAAAGGTGGAAAATAAGTTTCAACCAACTACAAAGGCAGAAGTCAGCCCAGCCCCCCAAGTGTGGTCAAAGACCCGTAGATCCGTAGACCTTATCTTTTCTTGAATCCACCGCTCCCCCAACCCGCCTTTTATTATTTTTCAGACAAAGCAAAGATAGAGTTCACTAGGATCCCCGATTTCAGTAAGGCAGCCCTTTTTTGAGCGCCAGTCTCGACCAGGAGCTGAGAATGTGGCCTTAATTGTTGAGGGGAGGAGGATGGAAGATAATCCTCCCTGTCTCCTCCAATCCATTTAATCAATATTAATTTCATGCACAATCTTCACAAAGTTTCTTTTCCCCTCCTCCGACTCAGAGCTCAGGCTCCGGTTATCCTGTTTTGCCCTTCCCTTCCACCCCCACAGCCCTGCAGTCACTCAACACTACTGCGGCTCTCTCCATTAAAGATGAACAACAGATCATTTTTCATTGCATGGCAACCCTAAGAGCTCTCTCGCTTAGCAGAGCATGATGGGAGTCTTTCCATCTCCCCCCACCCCCCGCTCGTTCCTCTTTTTTTTTTTTTCCCTTCCTTTCCTTCTTCCACAATTAATCCCTAAATAATGATTTTCCTAAGCTCGCGCGGACTTCGGGATGGGGTTGAGCGACCCGTGATGACGCTCCCATCAGCCTTTCAGAAGGGACGGTTTCCAAAGAAAACTACGACTCCCACGAGGCATCAGGCTACAGCAACCGCAAGGCATCACGGAAGTCGTAGGCACTTTTCTTCTAGGTCCTGTTCATCCCCGCCAACCCGTAAACTATAAGTCCCAGGGTGCCTCGGGGCTAGCACGCCTGCGCAAAAGCCCCGGAGCGAGGCGGGGGGTGGGGCTGCCCCGGGCGGCGGGGGGCGGGATCCGAGCGGGCTGTGTGGAGGCTTCAGACTCCCGGCGCCATTTAGCGCAGAGAGTTTCCCGGGTGGACGCGGCTCCTCTCTCGGCCACTCCGCACCCCCATCTTCGGTGACAGAAGGCGCCCGGTGGGGGTGACTGCTCTTTTCTCTCCCTATTCCCCCTCACCCAGTCCTCTAGGTCTCCTCTCCTCTTGCCTCAGAGAAGCAGCGGAGCTCGGGCCCCGCGGTGAGCGGCCCTCCCCTCCCCGCCGTTCCCTCCTCCGTCAGCCCCCGGCACCGGCCCGGGAGGAGACGGGTTTGCCAGGCCTGGGGCGGGCGGGGAGGCCTCGGGGAAGGGGGGGCCCGCTCCTCAGGCGCCGAGGCTCCGAGGCTCCGGCCCTTCGCCTCTGGGCGATGGGCGACCTGTGAGGCCGGTCCCCATCGCTGGGGGCGCGTGTGGGAGGAGGCGGCCGCCTGAGTGACCGGGAGCCGGGCCGCGGCCTTCCCTCGTCCGCCTCGGCCCCTCCCACTCCTCTGCCCCGGGGCTGCCACCGCCCGGGCGTCGGACCTGGTCCGGTGCCCGCGGTGCCGCCGCCCTCTGGGCCTAGCCCGCCCAGCTCGGCGAGCGGCGGCAGTGGGAGCCGCGTCGGCCGCATCCGCCTGGACTCGGTGCGGGCCCCTGGCCCTCCCCTCATGACTGCGGCGCCTCTGCTGCCACCGCCCGCCAGGCCGCCGCTCGCCGCAGAATGGATGCGGACCGTGCGGCGCTAACCCCCGTGGCTCCGCTCCCGAATCGCCCGCCTTCGAGCCCTCCTCGTGAGCCGCACAGCCTCGGTGCCTGCAGCCGCCGCAGCTGGGCCCAGCGGTCCGCCTCTCCCTCGTTGCGGCTTGTCAGTGCTGAGTGAGGCGTCGTCCGGGTCGGCGCGAACCCGCCCGGCCGCGGTGCCCTGCAGACCTCTGCGCGGGCGGCTCGGCCCTTCACGCCCTTTTCATTCACAAATCCGAGCCCGCTCGCCTCTCTCTAGCGAACCGACCATGTCTGGCGGCGCCGCAGAGAAGCAGAGCAGCACTCCCGGTTCCCTGTTCCTCTCGCCGCCGGCTCCTGCCCCCAAGAATGGCTCCAGCTCCGATTCCTCCGTGGGGGAGAAACTGGGAGCCGCGGCCGCCGACGCTGTGACCGGCAGGACCGAGGAGTACAGGCGCCGCCGCCACACTATGGACAAGGACAGCCGTGGGGCGGCCGCGACCACTACCACCACTGAGCACCGCTTCTTCCGCCGAAGTGTCATCTGCGACTCCAATGCCACTGCATTGGAGCTTCCCGGCCTTCCTCTCTCCCTCCCCCAGCCCAGCATCCCCGCGGCTGTCCCGCAGAGTGCTCCACCGGAGCCCCACCGGGAAGAGACCGTGACCGCCACCGCCACTTCCCAGGTAGCCCAGCAGCCTCCAGCCGCTGCCGCCCCTGGGGAACAGGCCGTCGCGGGCCCTGCCCCCTCGACTGTCCCCAGCAGTACCAGCAAAGACCGCCCAGTGTCCCAGCCTAGCCTTGTGGGGAGCAAAGAGGAGCCGCCGCCAGCGAGAAGTGGCAGCGGCGGCGGCAGCGCCAAGGAGCCACAGGAGGAACGGAGCCAGCAGCAGGATGATATCGAAGAGCTGGAGACCAAGGCCGTGGGAATGTCTAACGATGGCCGCTTTCTCAAGTTTGACATCGAAATCGGCAGAGGCTCGTTTAAGACGGTCTACAAAGGTCTGGACACTGAAACCACTGTGGAAGTCGCCTGGTGTGAACTGCAGGTAAAGCCCCACCTACTTCTTTATTTGACAGTCCTTTGGATCCCAGATTTGGCTTGGCGAAGCCAGTTGATCGAGTTCACCCTTCACTTGGTATTCTCTGTTGGACTCCGAGTGGGAGGGGGAGGCCAACTTTTGAAAGGGGCTGAAATTAGGAGAATGTGGAGCATGTGCCTAGGTGTTGGGATAGGATAAGAATTATTGGTAGCCAGAGGGATTTGCTACCGGGCAGCGGTGGTGAAGGTCATCTTAGTACAAACGAATTGTCTCCTGGTTTAGTGTCTGGCAAGAAACTTGGAATGAGTGGAGAAGTTGAAAGTACAGATGCTTCTTCCTCTGTGCATTTCAGTCTCATCAAAGGCTCTGCAGTGATGAGCTGCGTCTGGGTGTAGAAGCGTGTTTCCATTCCTGAGATCAGGCTGTTCTTTTTAAATGAGAACGACCTTGTTGTACCTTTGGATGTATTTTGCTTGATGGTTGCACAGACATTTAGTATAAAATAATTATAAAAAAAAGACTCTTCTCTGCCCCTTTTGGATGTTTGATGTTGTTCTACCTAATGATGCTTAAGCCTTACAGTACCAGCATTGCTCTGACGTTGTTCATTAAACTAATGTCTTTCAGCCCATTCACTATACAGCGAATAGTACAGGAGCCTGTGCAAAATTGTGTAAGTGCTTTGAGAGTTGTAATGTCATCATCATTGTTTTAATCTTATAAAATATCTTTAAGCTAAACTTTCCCAAGAGTCCGAAGGAGTCGCCATACTTCCTTTTTAACCTCTAGTGGTGTAAATAATGGTGTGTCATTCTGGTTGACTAGTACATTCTAGGTTTAAACAGCTGAGTTTGGGCTACTTGTTGCTTGACTTACTGAAGCAGCTTGCTTAAATATTGCCCTGACTGGGCATAGGTGAACATAGGTTATTAGTAGGAGCAGGTTTATACTGAAGGAAAAAAGTCAACCACATTATGCATACATAAAAAATGCCATTATTGATAGTAATCCTGCCAAGAATATAGACCAGCCTGATGCAGGATATGAAAATAACTGAATGATCTTGGAATTTATTTTATCCATGAACTAATATGTTAACACGTAACCCTTTGAATATCAGGTTCCAAATAACTAAGGCCATATCAAATGTGAAATTAACACAGCATGTGGAAGTAAACTTAAAAACTAAGAAATTCTTTACAAACATAATCATTTCTTAACTTTTACAGTTAATGATGTAGAACTTCTAAGGTAGTGTGAAATTAAAACTACTCATTAATTTTATAGTATTTCAGAATTGAAAAGGTGACGATCTTTAAAAAAAAAAAAAAACCTCGTCAAACAAAAACTATTCATTTTGGTCAGTCATACTCAAAAAACTTAGTCTGGGCCAGGCGCAGTGGCTCACGCCTGTAATCCCAGCACTTTGGGAGGCCAAGGCTGGTGGATCACGAGGTTAGGATTTCGAGACCAGCCTGGCCAACATGGCGAAAACCCGACTCTACTAAAAATCCAAAAATTAGCCGGGTATGGTGGCGCGCGCCTGTACTTCCAACTACTCGGGAGGCTGAGGCAGGAGAATAGCTTGAACCAGGGAGGTGGAGGTTGCAGTGAGCGGAGATCGCACCATCGCACTGCAACGTGGTGACAGAGCGAGACTCCGTCTCAAAAAAAAAAAAACACAACAACAAAAAACATGTCTGATTCCTTTTGGTTTACAGGCAGAAATTTACAGGTAGGCACATTTCTTTGTTGTACTATCAATGCCTGTTGATACTGAT
Organism: Nomascus leucogenys; assembly: GCF_006542625.1. Classification (NCBI taxonomy): domain Eukaryota; kingdom Metazoa; phylum Chordata; class Mammalia; order Primates; family Hylobatidae; genus Nomascus; species Nomascus leucogenys. Next base: position 31,954,949 of record NC_044403.1, on the reverse strand, counting down.
GCTGGAATTTTATTCTTCCATTATAGTTTTATATTTGAATAGGTGCTTTTTAACAATTTTTTTTCTGTAACCGGTTACCTTACTTTTTTAAGACTGGACCCAATTACTTGTTGAGCACTTTATGAATTAATTTTGTTTTAATTATTTCACTTCTGAGACTTTTCAGAATGTGATGTGTGTTTTCCCTTTATCACCTGGAATTTTCTGATACTTTATTATCTTGGAACTGATAATACAGTGAAATAAAAACTTAATTTGTCTAATGTCACGATAAAAACTTTGAGCTTCTCAGGTTTTCTTAGAACTCGTCTTTTTGGATTTTTAATTCTCTATCTAGGCATGGGCATTACCAAACTAAAGAAAATCTTATATCGCATATTATTTTTGAGTCATTTCAGGATTTGGCTGCAGAACTAGATGAATCCTAGCTTATTAAGTGGTACCTGGTTTAGAAGCTTCCATGTCATTTGTCTGTGCTTCTGTAATTTTTTGTTTTGATTTTGAAAAGATTATCCTATGTGAAAAATCCTTTATAGCAGTAGTTAGGCAGTATTTTTGTTTTTTTTGACCAGGACACTTGCACTACATGCCTAATAAAGTATTCAGTGGGTCAGTGTTTGAACTTTTATCTTTGGAGCCAAGTTAAAGGACAAGCCAAGGGATTACTAAAGCACTGGGAAGATAGAAACTTTTTTGCTAAATGTATCCTTTTAATATACATATATTTCTGAAGCAAGACAGGAGAATATTGAGTTAAGTTGTTGAGTTAAAAATCTTAGTGTATTAAAACTGGGAGAAATCTTAGGTTATCCTGCCCAGCTATTTATTTGACAAATAAGGAACCTGAAATCATAGAGCAGGTAAATAACCTGATTAGGTAGATGAAGAACAAAAGATAGTTAGGATCTAATAATTTGGGAGATGATAAAGCATTTGTAGTCCAGTAGATGGCTAGTAAGTAATTTCAAATGAAGCAATATTGTTTTGGTGTGGAAGTGGCTGTGGGATTTCTGGAGAAACCCGGTCCTATACCCATGGCAAATTTCAGGCTTCTATTTTGGGTATTGATTTTTATCACTTCAAATTGAGATATAAATAGGCTTTTGTGGATGGGTGAATATGGTATACAAATCAAGCTATTTTCTGTCAAGCTAATTTTTTAGAGTCATGTCATACTATGCATTGCTCTTTAGTAAAACAAGCATCAATTCTTTTTTTTTTTTTTTTTTAAAAAAAAAGAGATGGAGTCTTGCTCTATCTCCAGGCTAGAGTGCAGTGGTGCGATCTCAGCTGACTGCAACTTCCGCCTCCTGGATTCAAGCGATTCTCCTGCCTCAGCCTCCCAAGTAGCTGGGAGTACAGGCATGCCCCACCACACCCAGCTAATTACAAGCATCAATTCTTAGTAAATAATACCTAGGTAATATTTTGATACCACAGGATCTTCAGTAATTACTGAGATGTTTAAGATGCAGATTTCTTTAACTGGTTTTATTAGACAAGTAGTGCACCTTAATTTTAATATTTGGTTGTCTTGGTCAGAGTCTTGGGCTCTGTCTGCAGAGTTTACATTGCTTTTCTAGAAAGGGATCTTGTTTTTCAAAAAAGATAGCATAATTTCCTTTAAGAAAACATTGATGCAGCCGGGTGCAGTGGCTCACGCCTGTAATCCCAGCACTTTGGGAGGCCGAGGCAGGTGGATCACGCGGTCAGGAGTTTGAGAACAGCCTGGCCAACATGGCGAAACCCCATCTCTACTAAACATACAAAAATTAGTTGGGCATGGTCCACATGCCTATAGTCCCAGCTACTCAAGAGGCTGAGGCAGGAGAATCGTTTGAACCCGGGAGGCGGAGGTTGCAGTGAGTCGAGATCGCGCCAATGCACTCCAGCCTGGGCGACCGGGTGAGACTCTGTCTCAAAAAAAAAAAGAAAAAGAAAGAAAACATTGATGCACAGATTTAAGAATGATTTATTTTAAGCACCTTCCCAAGTTGCCTCTGAAGAGTTCACATGATGCATTATATGTTGATGAGATTGTTTCCACATCTACCTGAAAAGAGAGGTCAAATCATATTTTTGTTGAAGCTCCAATATACTTAACTGCTGATTTTTCTCTGTCTTTTATTAAGACTGTGTGTCATGAGTATATGACATTAATACTTTGTGAATAGTTTAGCAGTGTTACAGAAATGGGATGTGGTTCTGTGATTAAGAAACCGTCATTTATTTCTTTGCTATAGTTCTTAAAATATCTAATTGAACTGAATCTCTCTATTTGAATGTTGGTGATTTTTTCCCTCTTATCTTTTAAATTTGTGCCACATTCCTTATTTTTTAGGATGAGAATCAGCGTAACTTTCCGTCTCGGAATAGTTTTTGGAGTTTGTTCTTAAATCCTCAAAGTAACCGATTAGGAGTATTGGCAAAATTTTTTCTCTTACCTTTTTTCTGACCCATAGTAACACAGTCTGAGAAGTAATCAAAAAACCTGGAAAGAGGTTGTTTTTGTGTAAAACAAACTAGGAATCTGTTGTTGCTTGGTGACAATTCATTTCTTGACATTCAAATTTTGATGCAAGATCCTAGTCATTTAAAATTCATCTTATTCCACCAGCAGCTTATCAAAGAATTTCAAAAAAATAAAAAGTATATGTATGTAAATATAAATAAAATTCATCTTAGTTCATCCCTATGGAAACATTCAACTAAAACTGGGTTCTCATTTTCAGAAATCATCCTAAACCTGTTATTTGGGTTTTCTGGTAGTTATTACATTTTTTTAGATAAAGCTGTAAAAGCAGCAAGAGTAGCTTTACTCAATTATCATTTCTGAAGATATTTAGCATACTATGAAATAATTCATAATTACAGTTAGTACACCTTTGCTATACCAGTTCTTTAAATTATATTGATAATTTAAATTATATATTTAGTAACTTGCATTTTATTTGAGTTGTTTGTTTGTTTTTTTTGTTTTTGAGACAGTCTCACTCTGTCTCCCAGGCTGGAGTACAGTGGCGCGATCTTGGCTCTCTGCAACCTCCACCTCCCGGGTTCCAGCAATTCTCCTGCCTCAGCCCCCTGAGTAGCTGGGATTACAGGCGAGCGCCACCATGCCCAGCTAATTTTTGTATTTTTAGTAGAGATGGGGTTTCACCATGTTGGCCAGGCTGGTCTTGAACACCTGACCTCGAGATCTGCTCGCCTCGGCCTCCCAAAGTGCTGGGATTAGAGGCTTGAGCCACCATGCTCAGCCGTTTTAAAACCCGGTCTGCAGGAATAGGTGAGACTTAGCATGACCTCAGTTTATGTTTGAAGAGGCCATTTTTCTGCCTTGTAACATAGTAGTTAAGAACTAGATTGCCTGGACTCAAATCAAGGCTCAGCTACATAATGGTGTCACCTTGAGCAAGTTTTGTGCTACAGTTTCCTGTATGTAAAATGGGTGTAAAAAAGAGTACCCATTTTATAGAGTTGTGCTGATTAAGTGAATGAACATATATAAAACATGTTGATAGGGCCTGCCACATAAATATTAACTGTGATGATGCAGCATCTTTTTTAGGTTGTCCTTTTGAGGGAATCTGTGAAGATTTTGTTTGTTTATGTTTATGCTTTAAAATCATATAGCAAAACTTAACTACTATTCTTGGAGGAGGAGGTAAGCAGGTATTGATCTTTATGTTACTGGTGCTTTTAAATTCCTTAGCTCTACCTGGCCTTTGCCTAACATTCTAATTTTGTGACCCATCACCCAAATGCCAACCTTTCTGAACTGCTGATTTTCAGAATCTGCTAAGATCCTTGTCTCATCTTCTTTGCATGTATCTGGAAAGCATATTTTCTTTTGGTGGATCTCATTTATAATTCTTACAGTATTTATTTATCATATTGAAATTGTTTATATACTTTGTCTAATCCATTAGTCTTTGGAAAGTTCACTATGGTGTAATAGAATACTATACAATGAAAAGGAGCACCAAGGCAGAACCCTTGAGTTCTAGATTACCCAATTTTCTGACCTTTGAGTAAGGAACTTAATCTATAATGCCCATTTATTAGCAATATGTCTTACTGATTTAGGATTGTTGAAGATCCACTGAAATACTATGTGAATGTACTTTGAAAAATGTTAAGTGTTATATAAAATATAACAAAAGATACTTAAATATTCATTTAGAAGGCTATAAATTGTCACCTGTTACAGATGGAATATATTAAACTTAGTTGGATTTTAGGAGCTTTTTGCTTTGTCAATTTAATTTCTCAAATCTTAAAAGGGGAGCTTTTCAGTTTGAAGAAATATTGTCAGAAGCTCTTAATATTTTGTTTGGAAGAGGATTATGCCTTTGACAGGTAGCAGACAATTTTATATGTAGTTTTTTTTTTATTGTTGTTGTTGTTGTTGTTGTTGTTGTGTTTTGATGGGGTATCACTCTGTAGCCCAGGCTGGAGTGCAGTTGCGTGATCTTGGGATCTTGGCTCACTGAAACCTCCACCTCCTGCGTTCAAGCGATTCTCCTGCCTCAGCCTCCAGAGTAGCTGGGATTACAGGCACCCACCACCATACCTGGCTAATTTTTTTTTTTTTTTTTTTTGTATTTTTAATAGAGACAGAGTTTCACCGTGTTGGACAGGCTGGTCTCAAACTCCTGACCTCAGGTGATCCACCTGCCTTGGCTTCTCAAAGTGCTGGGATTACAGGCATGAGCCGCCGTTCCTGGTCTATATGTAGTTTTTAAAAGATTGGTTATTTGTGATTTTTACGTAAGAGGAAAAGCATCAGTAAGCTTTGGTTTTGTGGCCAACTTAATTGATCATATAATATCTCCACCTTCATTTATATTCATTTAGATTTTTCAGGTGGGGTTTCATAAATAATTTACTTTTTAGTGTTGTGACTTGAATCTTGGCCTTGCCAAATTACCATATTAAATACATTATGCTAAATGAATGTGCTGCATGATTTTTTAGAAGAGAGTCCTCAGATAAGCTGTTAGTCATAACAAGCAAATAATTTTCTCAGGAATGTAAGAATTCTTAAGAATTTTAACAGTTTGAATTTAAGAGTGTTTGGAAATTTGCTTGTTATAATCATCATACTCAGGTTAGTTAAGAAAAACCATACTGTCATTCCTGTAGATACCTTTTGTGCAACTGAGGTTCAGCTTCTCAGAGACAATATTACTTTTGTCAGTATATACGTGGTAGATGGTCTAGTTAATCAAACACACACTATTGTATAAACCAAACAGTGAGAGATGAAATTAATTAGTGAATCAAATTATCAATGTGCACATTCTCTATTACTAGATAGAGATTAACAGATTTCTTGGGATAAGATATTTTCATGGCTAAGAGTTTTGAGCTACATAACCTGATATATCTATCTTTATGTGGATAATCTCCTTACATGGACTGGTAGATTATTGTGGATTAAGGTAAATCGGGAAATGCAACAGATTTATCTCTTTAACATGCTAAAGAGTTACTAGATATCATTGTCATATTAAAATGTTCTTTGAACTCTCCATATTGCCCCTCTCACACACAGTCATCCCTCAGTATACATAGGAGATTGGTTCCAGACAGCCCCCACCCCAGGGTACCAAAATTCACAAATGCACAAGTCTCTTAAATAAAATGGTGTATTTTCATATAACCTACAGTAGTATATCCTCCTGTATAGTTTATTTTTTTAATTTAATTTTTTTTTTTTTTTGAGACTGAGTCTTGCTCTGTTGCCCAGGCTGGAGTGCAGTGGCGCAATCTCAGCTCACTGCTACCTCTGCCTCCTGGGTTCAAGCGATTGTCGTGCCTCAGCCTCCCGAGTAGCTGGGATTACAGGCACATGCTACCATGCCCGGCTAATTTTTGTATTTTTAGTAGAGACGGGGTTTTACCATGTTGGCCAGACTGGTCTCAAACTCCTGACCGCAAATGATCCGTCTGCCTCTGCCTCCCAAAACGCTGGGATTGCAGGTGTGGCTCCTCACGTATAATTTAAGTCATCGCTAAATTACTTATAATACCTAATACAATGTAAGTGCTATGTAAATAGTTTTTATACTGTAGTGTTTTAAAATTCATGTTGTTTTTTATTATTGTGTTTTGTTATTGTTTTTTCCCCCAATATTTTCATCTGCAGTTAGTTGAATCCATGGATGCAGAACTTGTGGATATGGAACCTGAGGATGTGGAGGGTGGACTGTTCTTATGTATAGAAAGTAGGGAGTAACTGAAGAGTTGAGTTTTAAACAGAGAAGTTAATTGGTTAGATTTGCATAGCAGTAATTGCCCAAGAATAGATTAAAGGCATACAGGGGGAAGTGTAGAGATTCCAGTAGTCCTCACTCTTCTTCTTAGGGGATAATGGTAATTTTTTTCTTCTGCTTTTCGTTTTTTTTTTGAGACAGAGTTTCGCTCTTGTTGCCCTGCTGGAGTGCAATGGCGCGATCTCGGCTCACCACAACCTTTGCCTCCCAAGTTCAAGGGATTCTCCTGCCTCAGCCTCCGGAGTAGCTGGGATTACAGGAAGGCGCCACCATGCCCCACTAATTTTGTATTTTTAGTAGAGGTGGGGTTTCTCCGTGTTGGTCAGGCTGGTCTCCAACTCCCGATCTCAGCTGATCCGCCAGCCTCAGCCTCCCAAAGTGCTGGAATTACAGGCGTGAGCCACCACTCCTGGTCCGTATTTTTATCTTTTGGTTCTGTTTATTTTGAGGTTTGCAAGACCTCCCGTGGATAACTGAAGCTACAGGCACTACTGAACCCTATGCATACTTTGCTTTTTCCATCCCATAACCCATTAGATTAAGTGACTAAAGGACAAGATGGGTGGGTGGCATTAACAGTGTGAAAATATGCTGAACAAAGGGATGACATGTCCCATTCGAGATTTCATCACGCTACTCAGAATGGCACACAATTTAAAAGTCATGAATTGTTGGCTAGGCATGGTGGCTCATGCTTGTAATCCCAACACTTTGGGAGACCGAGGTTAGTGGATAACCTGAGGTCAGAAGTTGGAGACCAGCCTAGTCAACATGGTGAAACCCTGTCTCTACTAAAAATACAAAAAAAACTAGCTGGGCTTGGTGGTGCATGCCTGTAATCCCAGCTACTTGGGAGGTTGAGGCAGGAGAATCACTTGAACCCGGGAGGTGGAGGTTGCAGTGAGCCAAGATTGCGCCATTGCACTCCAGCCTGGGCGACAAGAGGGAAACTCCATCTCAAAAAAAAAAAAAAAGTTATGAATTGTTTATTTCTGGAATTTTCCATTTAATATTTTTGGACGGTGGGAAGTGAAGCCTCAAGTAAGGGAGGGCTACTCTAGTTAGGATATGAGTGTGAGATTTTTAGGACCTAAACTAGGGAGATAATAGAAGGAATAGAACATTTAAATATTTAGGAGATAAAATATTTAGGGTTTAGTGGATAATTTAGTGATTAATTGGTGTTTGGAGGAAAAATGAAGCATGGATAAGAGGTTAGGGGATGATAGTGCTGTCAACTGAGAGAGAAAAATCAAAGGTTTTTTGTTTTTTAGATGGGAGGAGGTATGGAGATGTATTCAATTGGACATACTGAGTTTGAGATTCTTGTGAAATCTCCCGGAAGAAGTTCAATAGGCAGTTGGATATATTACTGAAACTTGAAGACTAGGTCTGCGATGAAGATAAAAGCTGATGATTCCCAAAAATGTCTGTATTAGTTGTAGCTGAAATAATGGAAGTAAATGAGCTAAGCTAGGGAGAGGATATGAAGAGATAGAAAAATTAGAGACGGGGAGAGGGAAGAATAATGGTCCTTAGGCAAAATAGTAACAATTACCAAGGGAATAAAATTTCAAGAAAATAATACATCAGAGAAGTTCTATTTTCATAGTAGTAATTGTGGAGATGAATTTAACAAGTAGTAGTAAAGAAATGTAGTAGTTAGGCTGTTGAAATTGTTGCACTTGGCTATTAAGAAATCATTAACACAGCACGGTGGCTCACGCCTGTAATCCCAGCACTTTGGGAGGCTGAAGTGGGCAGATCACCTGAGGTCAGGAGTTGGAGACCAGCTTGACCAACATGGAGAAACCCCATCTTTACTGAAAATACAAAAATTAGCTGGGCCTGGTGGCACATGCCTATAATCCTAACTACTCGGCAGGCTGAGGCAGAAGAATCGCTTGAACCTGGGAGGTGGAGGTTGTGGTGAGCCGAGATTGCGGCATTGCACTCCAGCCGGGGCAACGAGCGAAACTCCGTCTCAAAAAAAAAAAGAAAACATTAACATTCACACTGAGAAACAGCCCTGACAAAAAGAAATTTAAAAAAAAGTCATTAACAATTAAATTTAAAGTTGCCTTAGTAAGGGGGAGGTTGAATAAGAGAGAAGCACATAAATACATGTAAGTCACTGGTAATGCCCTAGATTTCTGCACTGTTCACTATCTAATACAGTATCCACCAGCCTCACGTGGCTATTTCGCTCTTGCCACCCAGGCTGGAGTGCAGTGGTGTGATCTTGGCTCATTGTAACCTCTGCCTCCCAGGTTCAAGCAATTCTGCCTCAGCCTCCTGAGTAGCTGGGGTTACAGGCACGTGCCACCACGCCCAGCTAATTTTGTATTTTTAGTAGAAAGGGGGTTTTGCCATGTTGGCCAGGCTGGTCTGGAACTCCTCAGGTGATCCACCCATCTCAGTCTTCCAAAGTGCTGGGAGTACAGGTGTGAGCCACTGCGTCCAGCCTTTATGTGGCTATTTAAATTTAAATGAATTAAAATGAAATATTTAAAACTTCATTTTCTTGTACTAGCCGCATTTCAAGTGCTCAGTGACAACGTGTGGCTACAATATTGGATTGCACAGATAAAGAACATTTTCAGGCTGGGCATGGTGGCTTATACCTGTAATCTCAACACTTTGGAAGGCTGAGGCAGGAGGATTGCTTGAGCCCAGGAGTTCAAGACCAGCCTGGGCAACATAGCAAGACCCTGTCTACAAAAAATTTAAAAATTAGCTGGGCCTGGTGGTGTGCATCTGTAGCCCCAGCTACTTTAAGAGACTGAACTGGGTGGATTGCTTGAACTGGGGAGGTCAGGGCTGCATTGAGGCTTGATCATGCCACTTGCGCTTTAGCCTGGGTGACAGAGCTATGACCCTGTCTCAAAAACAATTTTTTAATCATTGCAGAAAATTCTTTTGGAATGTGCTGTATCTAGATCTTGGGTCAAGTTGTGCTTTTTAAAAATATAACGATATCAGGACTGTGCATGGTGGCTCATACTTCTAATCTCAGCACTTTTGGGAGGCCGAGGTGAGAGCATTGCTTGAGGCCAGGAGTTTAAGACTAGCCTGGGCAATGTAGCAAGATCTGGGTCTCCAAAAAATTTTAAAAATAAAAATAATAACTTTATCCAAAAAGTTCAACTTTAACCAAAAAGTTCATCCTTTCAAAGTACATAGAGTGTTGTTTTTAGAACTGAAGTTACACATTTAAATATGTATACTCTATTAATAAAATATAGTTATTTTTTGGGAAACTGTACAAAGGAGGTTACCACAAACATACATGCAGAATTAATAAAGGTTAACAATATGTCATAGTTACTTGAAATATTTGGTGACCTTACAGTTTCAGAAGGGAAAATTTGCAGTGGGCTTAATGAGTGGATGAGAGGAAGTTTAGAAAGTAGAGACAATAAGTATAGGCTGGGGTGACATATTGGGTACAATGTTCACTATTTTGGGTAATAAGGTGATAAGGTTAGGTAACTAGGAACCCTAACCTCACCGTTATGCAGTATATCCATGTAACAAACTTGCACGTGTACCCCCTGAATCCATAATAAAATATATGTATGTAAATAAAAATTAAAAAATAAAACCATGAACAAAATAAGTGTAGGCTGTTTCTTCTGATAATTTTAAATGAATAAGTTCAGGGAAGTTTGGGTAAGTAGAAAGCATGATCAAGGATGAGATGGATAGATGAGCTGGAAAAGGTCTTTAAAAGTTGAAGCATTGAACTGTCATGTTTTGTCTGCTTTGGTATCTATCATAAGTCTGTTCCAAGCCAATTACTGCTTTAGCAGTAATTGATTATTCTTTTTTTTTTTTTTTTTTTTTTTTTGAGACAGTCTCGCTCTGTCACCCAGGCTGGAGTGCAGTGGCATGATCTCAGTTTACTGCAGCCTCCGCCTCCCAGGTTCAAGTGATTCTCCTGCTTCAGCCTCCCAAGCAGCTGGGATTACAGGTGTCTGCCACCCCACCCGGCTAATTTTTGTGTTTTTAGTAGAGACAGGGTTTCACCATGTTGGCCAGGCTGATATTGAACTCTTGACCTCAAGTGATCTGCCCACCTGGGCCTCCCAAAGTGTTGGGATTACAGGCGTGAGCCACCGTGCCCGGCCCTAGATGTTCTTTAGATTAAAATAGTTCTCTGTGGTCAGACAGGTTCATGCTCTCTTACACCAGGGGTAATCCATACTTGGACACATAAGAGCTTATGTCAAAGTAAGGCAGATTTCTTAAAATATTCCTGTTGTGGCAGACTATCTGGGTTGATAGGTTTTTTTTTTTTTCGGAGACAGAGTCTTGCTCTGTCGCTCACGCTGGAGTGCAGTGGCGCAATCTCGGCTCACTGCAACCTCCGCCTCCCGGATTCAAGCAATTCTCCTGCCTCAGCCTGCTGAGTAGCTGGAATTACAGGCGCACGCCACCATGCCCGGCTAATTTTTGTATTTTTAGTAGAGACAGGGTTTCACCATGTTGGTCGGGCTGGTCTCAAACTCCTGACACCGTGATCCACCCGCCTTGGCCTCCCAAAGTGCTGGGATTACAGGCGTGAGCTACCATGCCCAGCCTGCTTGTATCAGTGTCTTTGTGTCTCCACAGACTTTTTTGTTTTCATGGACATAAGTGGGGAGCATAGAGATATTTTGCTAGTGATCATCCTCTGGCTAAAGCATAGTTTGATTTCTGTGATGAGAATCTTGACCATATTCTATCCCTCTTAGAAGGGCAGAAGTGAAACTGCCATATTACCCATAAATATCACTATTATAGGCTTTCACAAATCTGTATTTATTGAGTGTGTACTTGGTGTGAATACCTCATTAATGATTTAAACATCTGCCATTCTTATTCTCTTAATGAGTAAAGTTAACTTCTTCAACAACCAGTACTTAGCTAAATATTACACAATATAATTTTTCCCTTTCTTAATGTAATGGATTTAGTTTTTTTTTTTTTTTTTTTTGAGACGGAGTCTTGCTCTGTCACCAGGCTGGAGTACAGTGGTGCAATCTCGGCTCACTGCAACCTCTGCTTCCCAGGTTCAAGCGATTCTCCTGCCTCAGCCTCCCGAGTAGCTGGGATTACAGGCACGCACCACCACACCCGGCTAATTTTTTGTATTTTAGTAGAGATGGGGTTTCACCAGGTTGGCCAGGCTGGTCTCAAACTCCTGACCTCGTGATCCACCCGCCTCAGCCTCTCAAAGTGCTGGGATTATAGGCGTCAGCCACCATGCCCAGCCTGGATGTAGTAATATTTAAAGAAAAAACACAAAACTTTTTACTGTGAAATACTTTCAAACGTAACAGTTGTCCCAGATTTGGCTAGAAGCTACCTTCTGTTTCCTCTTTTTTTTTTTTTTTTTTTTTTTGACAGATTCTCACTCTGTTACCCAGGCTGGAGTTCAGTGGCACCATCTCTGCTCACTGCAACCTCCGCCTCCTGGGTTCAAGTGATTCTCATGCCTCAGCCTCCCAAATTGCTGGGATTACAGGGGCATACCACCACGACCGGCTAGTTTTTGTATTTTTAGTAGAGACACGTTTTGCCATGTGGGCCAGGCTGGTCTCAAACTCCTGACTGACCTCAAGTGATCTTCCCATCTCAGCCTCCCAAAGTGCTGGGATTATAGGTGTGAGCCACCATGCCTGGCCCCTTCTGTGTCCTTGTTATTAACATGTCCCTATCATTTTTTGATGACATCCTTACTTTCTGTACAAGATGTTCTCAGTTCATTTTATTATTTCCCCACCCCAGTCCTGCAGCAGCGATTTCTCCTAGAGCCCTGGTTCTTTTTGTTGTAGAAAGGTATTCAGAAAAATCTGGGTGCCAGGTGTGCTTGGCTACTGGGCCTGTTTTCGGTGAAGAATTAGTGTCTTAGTTCATTTGCACTACTATAACATATATATAAAGAACAGAAGTTTATTTCCTCGCAGTTCTGTAGGCCTAGAAGTCCAAGCAAGACAAAGGCATCTGTTGAGGTCTTTCTTGCCGCATGCTCACATGGCAGAGGGCCTGAGGGCAAGAGAGTGTGAACCCACTCTCAAAAGCCCTTTTTATAGCTGCATTAATTCATTCATGGAGGCAGAGCTCCGCTTCCCAAAACACTGTTACATTGCATAAGTTTCTTTCTTTTTTTTTTTTTTTTTTTGAGACGGAGTTTCACTCCTATTGCCCAGGCTGGAGTGCAATGGCGTGATCTCAGCTCACTGCAACCTCCGCCTCCCAGGTTCAAGCAATTCTCCTGCCTCAGCCTCCCCGAGTAGCTGGGATTACAGGCATGCGCCACCACGCCTGGCTAATTTTTTATTTTTAGTAGAGACAGGGTTTCTCCATGTTGGTCAGGCTGGTCTCAAACTCCTGACCTCAGGTGATCCACCTGCCTCGGCCTCCCAAAGTGCTGGGATTATAGGTGTGAGCCACTGCGCCCGGCCAGGGATTAAATTTCTGACACATGAATTTGGTGGGGAGGAAGCATTTAGACCATAGCAGTTAGGAAATATTTATAAGTAAGCATGTGTGTTTTGGATTTTGAAAATTTAGTATGAAAAAGAAAAACATTTTCAAAAAATTGGATTACATATTGAAATGATGATGTTTAGACGTATTTGTTAAATATATTAATCTGTTTCTGTTTACATTTTCAATGTGACTACTAGAAAATTAAATTGCATTTAGCTCACGTTATGTTTCTGTTGACCATCGCTAATTTAGACTATTCTATTAAAATGCTGTGAAAGTTGATGCTACAGCAAGTTTACTACTTCCTTCTAAAAAATATCTTAACACCTTCCTTTTTGTGGTTTCTTGCATTAGCATCCTTTACAGGCCATAATTCTTTGCTGTTGCTGAACACAGAAATTTGGGGTTTTAAACTCTTAGTGGTTTGTGATGCTTTTAATACCAGATTGTTAAGAAAATTGGAATCCTCATCCTTTAAAATATTATCTTTTGTTATTTGCCAGCATGTCCAGTCATCAGAAATGGCATTTCTTTATGGCTTTGTTCTTTGAGTACTTTAGTTGTTGTTGAGAGAATATTAGAAGTGTTTACTGTAAATATCTTGAAATATTTGGGAAATATTTTGATTTATTTCAGATAAACTGCTGGTGTATGTTTGGAATACATTAAATGCATAAACTTACTGCCTTTTTTTTTTTTTTGAGACAGAGTCTCGCTGTCGCCCAGGCTAGAGTGCAATGGCGCGATCTTGGCTCACTGCAGGCTCCGCCCCCCGGGGTTCACGCCATTCTCCTGCCTCAGCCTCCCGAGTAGCTGGGGCTACAGGCGCCCACCACCTCGCCCGGCTAATTTTTTGTATTACTTACTGCTTTATATTTTCTTTTTTTTTTGGAGACGGAGTTTCGCTCTGTCACCTAGGCTGGAGTGCAGTGGCGTGATCTCAGCTCACTGCAACCTCCGCCTCCTGGGTTCAAGCGACTCTCCTGCCTCTGCTTCCTGAGTAGCTGGGACTACAGGTGCATGCCACCACGCCCGGCCAATTTTTTGTATTTTTAGTAGAGATGGGGTTTCACCGTGTTAGCCAGGATGGTCTCCATCTCCTGACTTCGTGATCCGCCCACCTCTGCCTCCCAAAGTGCTGGGATGACAGGTGTGAGCCACTGTGCCCGGTGCTTTATATTCTTTAGTAATTTCTGGCCATTGTGGTTCCTTAAGCTTGTTGATTAATTTAGTGTCCATATTCATATCTTAATGATACTGAGAAATGGGTTAAATTGGTTTTTGGTGTCTGTCTCTTGCTTATGAAAGATAAACTGTAGTTCAGCTATTCATTAGCATTGAGTTTTTCTAGAATAGTTAAATTTTTTTGTTTGTTTTTGAGACAGGGTCTTATTCTGCCCCCTGGGTTCAAGTGATTCTCCTGACTCAGCCTCCTGAGTAGCTGGGATTACAGGACTATACTACCACGTGCAGCTAATTTTTGTATTTTTAGTAGAGACGGGATTTCACCATATTGGCCCGGTTGATCACCTCAGGTGATCTGCCCTCCTCGGCCTCCCAAAGTGTTGGGATTACAGGTGTGAGCCACTGCACCCAGCCTTAACTGCTTTATTTTAATAAAGTTGTAATATATTTGAGATGGCAAGACCATTCTCTTCAGACTGTTAATGGTAATTTTTAAATTTTTTTTTTTTTATTTTTAGACTGGGTTACACACTGTCACCTAGGCTGGTCTTGAACTCCTAGCTTCAAGCAATCCTCCTGTTTCAGCCTCCCAAAGTGTTGAGAATACAGGCTTGAGAAACCCTCTTAATGACTACAGAAGCTTACTTTCTTTTTGCATAAGGGCCTTTGATAGTCATTGTTTACGGCTACAAACTAATTTGATTTTGACTAAATTATCTGAGTTATAAACTTCATTTATTTCCACCTTAGTTATTGTAACCATCCTTAAACCATACACAAAAAAGATGCCTTAAAAAATTAGTAAAACACTCTCATTATAAAAATTAGGAAATGAGAGGAGAGGAAAAAGGAAATAAAAAATCACCTGCAGTCAGTATCTTTATCCAGAGATAAGCATTGTTACTGTGTATGACACACTGGTTTCTGTGTGTTTGAACTCTGTTTTTATAGTTATCATTATATTGTATGGTTGTACAGTTTGCCTGTTTTACCAGATAGCAAAAGCATTTTCCCATTTAAGAATTTGAGGTTTTTAGATTAAAAAGCAGCAAAATATTTGTACACAGTAATCATAATTGGGGTGTGTGTGTGTATGTATGTATAGGGGTGTGTGTATGTGTATGTATCTGTGTGCCACCATACAGCAATGTAATTATGTGTATACATACGTATGCACACACATGGTTATGCTGCTGTATGGTGGCATTAATTTGCCTGATTTACCTTATAGAAAAACCATTTCCCACATTAAAATTTTGAAGTTATATATTAAAAAACACTTGAATTCTTGAGTATATATTATTTTTTTAATTCTCAGTAAGAGAATATTAGAATGTTTGTCCCACAGATGCAAACATTTAGTTAGAACTAAATCTAGTAAATTGATCATTAATACATTTGATCACCCTGAACAGAAGTTTAGAAGTCATGGTTGATATATTACAAAGCTAAATTATTTTTTTCACTTCCAGTCTTTGTTCAGAGATTTGCAAGAAAGTCCATTCACTGCTTCACATATAATTTGGGGTATTATCAGTAGTTTGTTTTTAGAATAGTGGTACTGTGTGGTTCAGAAATTTGTAAAAGCCAAGTGTTAGGGGCTTTAATAACAGTACATTGAAAGTTCTTTGAGGAACCGGGCACGGTGGCTCACACCTGTAATCCAGCACTTTGGGAGGCCAAGGCGGGCAGATCACCTGAGGTCAGGAGTTTGAGACCAGCCTGACCAACATGGAGAAACCCCGTCTCTACTAAAAATACAAAATTAGCTGGGTGTGGTGGCACATGCCTGTTATCCCAGCTACTTGGGAGGCTGAGGCAGGAGAATTGCTTGAACCCGGGAGGCAGAGGTTGCGGTGAGCCGAGATCGCGCCATTGCATTTCAGCCTGGGCAATAAGAGCAAAACTCTATCTCAAAAAAAAAAAAAAAGTTATTTGAAGAAGTTGAGTTTCGTATATTGACTAAGCTATAGGGGGAAAAGCCTTAGTGTGCCTTTTCCACTTCCTACCCACTCAAGATAACCTAAGTTGGCTTCCTTTATTTAAACTGTTAAATCTACTCTAGAGCATACCAAAGATATTTTGAAAATATAGGAAATTCTTAATGCATTTAAAAGGAACTACTTCCCAATCAGTTTTTTTCCCATCATAGAAGTAATGTATGCTCAGAGATATCTTAGAAAACAAGGAAAATAAAAACCAAAATAATGCCACTGAAGTTTCATCACTAAAAGACAATGTCGATATATCATTTAGAATGTTTGCCTGTTCCTCCCTCTCATGATGGATTTTAATATTTATTCACCAAATGTTTATTGTACTCCTATGTGCTTGAGGCAGTCTCAGGTAGCAAATAGAGAAAAAAATTCTGCCCTCGTGAAACTTATGTTTTAGTGGGATCATAGATGTATGTTTGCAATTTTATATCTTGAAAATTTTATAATTCAGTGTAACATAAGAATTAGTATAAATATTTTTAATAGCTGCTTGACAGTTCCTTATGTGCATATACCATAATTTCCTTCATTTCCCTGCAGTGTTAAGTATGTTATTTTTTCTGTTGTAAATATAGTGGGCGAGGGTCTTACTCCACAAGGTTGTAACCATGAAATAATATTTCTGTTTTATGAAAACTAAATTTAATCTGTGTTGTATCCTTACCTAATTGAGTTGGCCATTATTTCCCTGCACAAATCCCCTCCCTCTAATCCTTGGTGAGCTTCGTACATTCCAGAACTTTATCAGGAAAGGGCTTTCCTCCAGTCTTTCACCTACACTGCTTGTCATTGACATGCCCATTTATGTAAGTCTGGAAGGTTTCTTTAAGGCCTTGTTACAGAGAATATTGGGTAATAGGATCTTTGCATAATTTTCCAAAGGAAAGTTTTTACTATTATTTTCTCTCCCTTCTCCCTGCAGCTCACAAGGAGGGTGAGTGTATTGATTTTGTCTGGATGAATCCTCTAATCCCTTCCTTTCCTCCAGCATGTACCTCTCCAACTCCATTCTCATCCCCTCCCTCTTGAGTATAATCCAACCAAACTCCTTCCTTTGGGCCTGGACTTTCTCAGACAGAAGCCAGCTGATCTTTCTCTGTCTTCTAATTGCTGGTTCTAAAATAACAGTCTTGAGGCTAGAGGCCCACAGGGCTTGGAATAGGAGAAGGGAATTTACCTACTTAGCCTTGTGAACAAAAACACTGATCAATACCTCAGATTTCACTGTTTAGAACTATTTTCTTAGGATTAAATTTCAGAAATGGAATTACTGGTTCTAAGGGCATGAACATTTAAATACTTTCTATTCATTGTAAGATTGTTTTCCAGAAGAGTTATAGATTTTCAGTGACCCAAGTGAGAGTTCTTATTTTACTAACGCCATTTATCAGTACTATTAAATATTTCATAAACTATAGTTTATGTCTGCAGAACTTTCCCCCATATGCTTTGATAATAATAACTAATTGTATTTCCTCTTTTGTCTTTTGTTATATTTTTGCCTTCAGGTGCTTTTCTCCCCTAACCAGTTTTCGTAAGTTCCTTATATCAGAATGAATCCTTTTCTATTTTCTGCAAATATTTTTCAATGCCGAGAATTTAATGTCAATAGTATAGCATTGTTTATACCATCAAATTGGTTAGTCATCTTAATTGTTTTTCTTTTTTTCATTTAAGTACAGTGAATCTTTGAACTTGATAGGTGAATTTCTAATTTTTTATCTTCTTGATATTGGTGTTTAAAATAGATTTATCGTTATGGATATATTTATGTTATAGTATTAAAATCTAAAATTGAACTTAGTATACAAAAAATAGATTTTTAAAATGTTTATACTAGCTCCTTATCAATGTTTAAAATTTTACTTTTGCAGTTACAAAAATGGTTATTCCCTTATTTCTGTATTTACGAGTAGAGAGTAAATTAAGACATTACTGAATACAATGAGATAAATAGCTTATCAAGTAATAGTCTTTCTTGTAACACAAATGAGTTCTTAGATCCGTTGTCTTTAAATTTGTCTTGTTATGGCAAGTTGTGTTTTCAGTGGCAGCTTTTTTTAGGGCCTAATGTAAAGTTTGATCAGAAGTTTGACGTGTAATCCCAGCACTTTGTGAGGCCAAGGCCAGAGGATCACTTAAGGCCAAGAATTTGAGACCAGCCTGAGCAACATAGCAAGACCTCATCTCTGCAAAAAAATTAACATATTAGCTGAGTGAGGTGGTACATGCCTGGAGTCCTAGCTATAGTTCAAGGCTGCAGTGAGCTATGGTCGTGCCACTCTAGCCTGGGCAATAATAGAGCAACACCTTGTCTCAAAAAAAAAGTTTGAACTGTGTATGTTTGAAGGACTTGTGTTCTCAAAATGATGAGAAAAGAGTGGCGATTTGATACTATTTATGAACCAGACACTGTGTTTTATATATATTCTCATTTATTCTTGTGTCATATATTCTTATATCACCTGAATGAGGTATCAGTCGCATTTTACAGGGTGAAGACTGAAATGAAGTAATTTGCCAAGCTTGCGTTCAACATAGCAGTGGGAGTGGAGCCTAGATCATTCTTGTTTGTTTGTTTTTCATTTTTGTTTTAAAAGCCGAGCATGCTTCTCTTCAAACTTTATGATTACCTTGTAGTGCACGTTAAAACTAATAGCTCAGGTTATCTGTGGACCCAAAGACAATAAAGACAGGATCTCATTCTGTGGCCCAGACTGGAGTGAAGTGGCAGGATCATGGCTTACTGCAGCTTTGAACTCCTGGGCTCAAGCAGTCCTTCCCCTTTAGCCTCCCGAGTAGCTGGGACTACAGGCATGTACCACCATGCCTGGCTAATTTTTAAAATTTTTTGTAGAGATGGGGTCAAGCTATGTTGCTCAGGCTGGTCTCGAACTCTTGGCCACAAGTGATCCTTTGCCTCAGCCTCCCAACGTGCTGGGATTACAGATGTGAGACACTGTGGCCTTTTTCAGTTTTCAAGCTGCTGTTTGTTGTTACATTTTAAAAATGTGAAGTTAAAGTCAGATCTCTGTGTGTGTGTGTGTGTGTGTGTGTGTGTGTTTTTCTTGAGATGGAGTCTCGCTTTATCGCCAGGCTGGAGTGCAGTGGCGCGATCTTGGCTCACTGCAACCTCCACCTCCCGGGTTCAAGCGATTCTCCTGCCTCAGCCTCCCGAGTAGCTGGGACTACAGGCGCGTGCCGCCATGCCTGGCTAATTTTTTGTATTTTTAGGAGAGACGGGGTTTCACCATGTTGGCCAGGGTGGTCTTGCTCTCTTGACCTTGTGATCTGCCCACCTCGGCCTCCCAAAGTGCTGGGATTACAGGCGTGAGCCACCGCACCTGGCCCAGATCTCATTGTGTTCTTGCTCTATATGGTGTTTGTACCTGGGCTGGTGCTTTGGGAGAGAAGTTGCATTGTATGGTTGTCCAAGGACTTCCAAGAGACAGTAAAAGAAAATTAGGATTTATTATAAATTAGAATGTGGACTATAGAGAATTGACCCATAATGCTATGTTTGAGTCCTAATAACCGACTAGTGTTTACAAAGACTTACTCACACAGAGTAGCTATTCGTTCAGAAGTGTTGAAGATAAAAAGACTGTACTGAATGACCTCTTGGTCCCTTTATTGTTACTATTCTGTGATTTATTGAGAATTATGTGTATATTTAAACTCATTCCATGATGTGCAGTGTTAACTTTTTAGTTACTTTTCTTATTGGATAAAATTAGTCAGCATCTGTGCTTTTTTTCATTTGGAGGTTTTTTGTTGTTGTTTTTTGTTTTTTTTTGAGACGGAGTCTCGCTCTGTCACCAGGCTGGAGTGCAGTGGTGTGATCTCAGCTCACTGCAACCTCCGCCTCCTGGGTTCAAGGAATTCTGCCTCAGCCTCCCCAGTAGCTGGGACTACAGGTGCGCACCACCACGCCCAGCTAATTTTTGTAATTTTAGTAGAGACAGGGTTTCACCATGTTGGCCAGGATGGTCTCGTTCTCCTGAGGTCGTGATCTACCTGCCTTGGCCTCCCAAAGTGCTGGGATTACAGGCGTGAGCCACCGCGCCCAGCCTGGAGTTTTTAAGTCGCTAAAGAATTAGATTTGTTTTTATGTGAAAGATATGATTTTGTCATAGAGTTAGGCACTTGTGTTACTTTGGACCAAACGTAGTCTGCTAGAATGTTGAGATAGAGCTAGATGTGATCTACCATGGAACATAATTCAGCTATGTAATTTCTGAAGTATTAGTATATTATGAACTGGGAAGCATTTGAAGAGAAACAGTGAAAGCAAAGCTCCTGGTATTTTTCATGAAATGACAAGTGGTAAATACTATCTGTTAAAGTTCACTGTAGTTGCTCAGTGAAACACATCAATAGCTACATGGTAGCTATTTAAGAAAAATAACTTACCACAGACTCAGGAAACTTTACAGTGTTTGACTTCCAACAATTTACAGTATTTATCATCTGTCTTTGTTTGCTGTTCAGATATGGTAGATTTGTCATATTAAACACAACCTTCATGTGGTAAATGTGACTCTAAAACATAATCCAAAACTTTGGCAATGGATGCCTTGTTACTTACTTTAGAAAGACTTTAAACCTCACTTTGTATTTAGTGCTCTAGCTATCAAATCTGTAAGTAGTAGCTGAGTCCTGGTTACTTAAATGATTTAAATGATGATATTCTCACCTAAAAGGACTCATTTACCAACCTAAAAGCAATTTCACCTCTTTGCTTATAATTAGGGTTAAATTTTGCTTATACTGTTTACTTGACCTGTGGGAAACCAGAAGGCTACTCCCTTATACTACTGAATGTTTAGAATTTTAATACCTGTGATTGTGGTTTGATGTTTTAGTTTTAAAAGGCATTGAAAATCTTGAAATTTATGTAAAATTTTCTTTTTAATTTTTTTATTAATTTTTTCGTCTTCTTTTTCTTTTTCTGAGACGGAGTCTCGCCCTGTCACCCAGGCTAGAGTGCAGTGGCGCGATCTTGGCTCACTGCAACCTCCACCTCCCGGGTTCAAGCAGTTCTCCTGCCTTAGCCTCCTGAGTAGCTGGGATTACAGGCATGCCACCATGCTTGGCTTAATTTTTATATTTTCAATAGAGACAGGGTTTCACCATGTTGGCCAGGCTGGCCTCAAACTCCTGACCTCAATTAATCCACCTGCCTCAGCCTCCCAAAGTGCTGAGATTACAGGTGTGAGCCACCGTGCCCGGCCAATGGTCTGTTTTTTTTTAAAAAAAAAAAAAAAAGTAATTTGTAGAAATTGGGAGGAAATATCTATCATGCTAACACTCATTGTTATTAATTAGTTTAAGATTCTGAATGACTTATTAAAATATAAAATTATAAGGACAGTACGTGTAAACTCTAGAACACATTTTAAATTCTTACTAATACTGGTAATAGTTATTAATACAGGTATGACTTCTCTCTCATGCTCTTTCTGGTGAGCACCACCACAGGGTCACAGTAAGGTTCTAAAAATATGAGTAAAAGCTGGTACTACCAGGAAATTCAAATTCCATACCTGGGAATCTCAGAACTCAGGGAGGAATAAACATTACAGGGGGAGCAAACAATAATGGGGAGTATTGTTTGGGAAATAAGAAATTAAGAATTTTACTGCTCTGAAATGTAAAAGTAAAACAGATGAAGTCTGGATTTTCTTTTGTTTTTACGAAGTTCAGTGGGAGAGCATTCTCTTCTGTTAAAATTGTCACTAATTATATGTTTTTTCTAAATCATATTGTCTCCTTTTCTCCAAAAGAGTTGAATAATGTACTCATTTTTATAACATTTTAGAAAAATGAGTGAGTAAATTTTTGGCAGTTATTTTATTTGACATGTGAGTGGTATTTGCTTTCAGATTTCGAATTCCCTGTTGGGAAAGTAATTTAGGTTATGTTGCTGTGACTATAATATTAAAATGCACAGACACACTATAAATTCCCTTTCCCTTAATTTTCTTTGCCTTTCTTTTCTTTCTTTTTCTTTTTTTTTTTTTTTTTTTTTTTTGAGACATAGTTTCACTTTGTAGCCCGGGCTGGAGTGAAGTGGCACCATCTGGGCTCACTGCAACCTCCGCCTCCTGAGTTCAGGTGATTCTCCTGTCTCAGCCTCCTGAGTAGCTGGGATTACAGGTGTGCGCCACACCTGGCTAATCTTTGTATTTTTAGTAGAGACGGGGTTTCGCCTTGTTGGCCAGGCTG
Organism: Nomascus leucogenys; assembly: GCF_006542625.1. Classification (NCBI taxonomy): domain Eukaryota; kingdom Metazoa; phylum Chordata; class Mammalia; order Primates; family Hylobatidae; genus Nomascus; species Nomascus leucogenys. The sequence goes on along the minus strand of NC_044403.1, from coordinate 31,932,784 downwards.
GTCTCGAATTCTTGACCTCAAGTGATCAACCTGCCTCAGCCTCCCGAAGTGCTGGGATTACAGGCATGAGCCACTGCGCCTGGCTCCTTTCCCTTAATTTTCTGAAAGAAAAATTCACATACAGCCATGTGAATTGACTGGACTGTGAAATTAAAATAGTGGATTTTTTTTATCTTTATACTACAAGTTTGAGAAATAAAGAATAAAGCATTTTCTCTGTGGATGCGAAGAACACTGAACTTGACTCAGCTTCCTTTTTCTCTTGCCTGCATTTTTTGTGTACTTCACTGGCTTGATTAGTCATAATAAGGCTCAGTACCTCTGCCATTCCCAATGTTAAGCAATTTTTTAAAATTTGGAATTTTGTGGATAATCATTAACAGAGTTGCTTAATGGGTAATGTTGTTTTCTTTATGGAAATAATTTGAGGCATCTTTTCTGGAGTTCTTGGCAAGAAATATGAGTTTATTATAGATATTTAGGAAAGAGGATGTAGAAATAAACCTTTGCTTGTAGTATGAAGCTGTGATAATCTGCCCCATCTTTGTCTAATTCCGTTTTAACTTCTGTCCTTAACATGTTTCTCTTCTTAATCAGTTGTCAGTGAAGATGTGTTAGGAGATGGGAATGGAGTATTTTGGATATACTTCAAGTTTTGAATGATAACTGTTAAAATACATATAATGTTTTAATAGTGAGGTACACTAATCACAAAAATATGGTCTGATTTAACTTGATTTTGTGGTACTTTGCTTCTAAGTTTAGACAGACGATAGAAATTCACAAAAATTTCAGTCATAGTTATGGCCACAGTTAGGCATTCCCAAAGGAAGTGTGTTGCATTCCTAAGTGTAGTGTGTTGCATGCACTACTGAGCATAATGGGAAAAGAAAAGTGCTATAAAAACCTAAGTACCAAGTAACTAGCTAGAAAAAGCTTTTAATGGGAGAGCTGGCATGGTCATTAATCTGGTAGAATAGTATTTGAGGAAACAGTTCCATGTGTTAAGCTGCGGTTTCTTTTGGTTATTGAAAACCAAATAGGAAATTCTGAATTAATACTTAAACATGCTAAAGTGTCTTTGTGGAGCTTATTTTGAGCTTTAGAGTGGGAGACTTAGTTCTAATGCAAACTATAGAAGAATGACCTTGGGTGAGTTTGTTGTCTAATTAGTAAACTGAGTGGTAGAGTTGGATAATCCTGTCAGCTTTAGGCACATGCCTTAAATATGCTTCTTATCCTCTCACAGTCAAAAAGGATTTTTACCTTGGTACAGTCTGATTCCTTCAACATCTCTCCAGTTATTGAATGTATAGTAGTTTGCTATAGACAGACTACTTTGCAGTGGCTTTCAAACCTTTCTGAGACTCATTCTAAGAAATACATTTACATTGTGACTTAGTATATGCACACATAAAAAGAAGAAAGTTTCACAAAATAGTTTCCTTACTAGCAATGAGCTGTTTTTTGTTTTATTTCATTAGCAACAACAACAAAAACTGCTAACCATCTTTTTCTTGGGGTTGCACTACTGTCCAGTGAGCACATAGTGAGGGCAGTACTGCTAACGCCTACATAACATGCCTGCATCATCTAGAGCTTTGCTTTACCTTGGTACAATTTTTGGAAGAATGAAAAACTGCTTTTCCACAGGGGGAAAAAACTGTTTACTGCCCACTCTTTTTTTTTTTTTTTTTTTTTTTTTACAAGATGTGGAAAGGTTTATTAGCGTGTTTAAGTTAACAAATAGGCAGCAAATAAAAGTGAGACTACCATAACTCCAAATATTTTAGAAACATCTCGATGTTCTTGGTGTGGTTTGGAATATTTGCATTAGTAGCTCTCTACAGCAAATGTGTCAGTGCCTGTCCATAAAACTGGGACCCCATCATTTCAATTAGCTCTGAGGTGCTTCCAACTGGAGGTGGATGGATCAGGGCAGTGGTCAGGCAAAGCTTTGGGGCATAGTCAATATTTGAGCCAAGTCTTCTTCCACATGGGTATCACACTTCCGTGTCCGAGAACATTTATCTGGACCTGCAGAAGCCCATGTATGCAGCAGGTTAAAAGGATTAAAGAATTAACGCTTTCCAAGGAGTAGCCTTCAGCTACTCTCAGGAGTTGTAGAAACACCCACGCGTTCTCACCTGTCAGGTGGTGTAATTCTGAGGTGGGTGTTTTGCACTATTTACTTAGAGCATAAACTTGAAGCTAGATCATTTTAACCACTTAATTAAATCATACGGTAAGTTGTTGACAGCTATTTGCCACAAAATGAAAATATAGTGGCTATATGAATTTTAGCTCCTGTCATTGTTCATTAATCATAACATAAGCTCTGAACACAGTGTTCCTTCTTAGAAAGGTACAAATGATTATGATTTTCTATAACAACTGAAGTTAGGTGCCTGTGAAGTTTTATAATTGCTGGTCTTCATTAGATAAATTAAATTATAATTAAATGATCTGTTAATTAAATGATCTGTTTTATTTTTGCTTTTTATTTAGTCTCTTATTAATAGGCACAATACTGGCATTAGCTATAACACAAACCAATGGCACTAAAAATCTTCAGAACCTTTTTGGATTTGAGTTTTTGAAAGATATTCTGTGGAGACTACAGATTTAATTTTAAAGTATAAATGTGCTCTTATTTTAAACAAATGGGCTTTATACTTTGTGTTCTAATGATTGAGATAACTTTTTTTTTTGAGAACTTAAATTAAAATTCCCAGTCTTCTCTAGTTCTGTCAGATTTCTTTGTTCCCCCTCCCAGTGGTTGAGTTCTTATGGGATTTGTGGCTTATTTTTAAAATCCAAAGATTAAAATGAAGTTTTCTAGCAATATTAATATTTGTGTGAATCTGGATATCCTCCTCACTTCTAAGCCTTTTTGTTCATCTGAAAATGACAATTTTGTATACTTGGCTGGATTATTTTAAGTAACAAATAACAAAAACTGTGGTAGACTAACATTTGAGTTTGAAGTTTCATATAATTTTAAGTCATTGTCATAGACTGACTTTGGAAAGTAACTTCTGAGATTTTTGGTCTGAAGCGACCCTGAAAGTTGATGACCTAATTATCATTTTATTAGGCCTGAATGTGAATGTTGCATTTTGAGAGAAAATAGTATAGAAGTATTTACATTGCTGGGTGACTGATCTGGCAAGTCCCTAACAGTGCCACTAAGCTGTCCTGTAGTACATCTTATTTAGTTCTCTCAGTAACTACATAGTAGGTTGTCATTCCTATTTTATAGATGAGAAAACCAAGGGAACTATTTGATAGAATAATGTTTCCAAAATCAGAGATCTAATCTTAGAAGGCTTAGTTGAATAACATTGGATATATTACTCTGCGGTTCCTAAGTCTATGAATTAATGGGAATTTTGAAATCTAATTGAAATCCAAGGAGAAAGTGATAGAAATAAAATTGTAGTGAGCGATGTCGGCTCACTGCAACCTCCACCTCCCAGGTTGAAGCTATTCTCCTGCCTTGGCCTTCCAAGCAGCTAGGATTACAGGCATGCACCACCACGCCCGGCTAATTTTTGTATTTTTATAGAGACAGGGTTTTACCTTGTTGGCCAGGCTGATCTCGAACTCCTGACCTGAAGTGATCCACCTACCTCCGCCTCCCAAAGTGTTGGGATTACAGACATGAGCCACCGCGCCCAACCTAGTTTAAATTTTCTAGTAGCCACATTTAAAAAAACAGGTGGAATTAATTTCATAATATGTTTCATATAACCCAGTATATCCAAACATTGTTTCTTTTTTTTTCTGAGACAGGGTCTTGCCCTGTCACCCAGGCTGGAGTGCAGTGAGTGGTACACGATCATGGCTCACTGCACCTTCAAACTCCTGGGCTTAAGCGATCCTCCGGCCTTAGCTTTCCAAGTAGCTGGGACTACAAGCACATGCCACTACACCCTGCTAATGTTTAAATTTTTTTTAGAGACGGCGGGGGGGGGGGGTCTCACTATGTTACCCACACTGGTCTCGAACTCCTGGCCTCAAGTGATCCTCCCACCTCAGCCTCCCAAAGTGCTGGGATTATAAGCGTGAGCCACTGTCCTGGCCTAAACATCTTTCAGCATATAATCAGTATAAAAATTATAAAGATAGTATATATTCTTTTCTATTACATCTTCAAAATCTGCTGTGTGTTTTACACTTAACATATCTCAGTTCACACCAGCAACATTTCAGTGAAGTACTCAATAACCATACTTGGGGCCAGGCGTGGTGACACATACATGCCTGAATCCCAGCACTTTGGGAGGCTGAGGTGGGAGGATTGCTTGAGCCAAGGAGTTTGAGACCACGGTGAGCCATGATCGTGCCCCTGTGCTCCAACCTGGGCATCAGAGCAAGACTCCCACCTCTAAAGAAATTGTATTTTATTTATTTTATTTTTACAGTCCAGATGTGTGAATCTTGAAGGAATTTTTTTTTAATTGGCTAATGGCTACTATTACTGGACAGCTCAATTTCTGAATGTCAAGTACCTCTTGTTAAACTGTTCAACAACCTTTCCCTACCATCTCAAGAAGTTGGTGATAAAAACTATCAATAATGAATTACAGTCTTTAAATTTTTGCCTTTGATGTGATTGTGTCTTATTTTATAATATGTTAGCATTTAATATGAATATTTTTGTTGACATTTATTTTTTATTTTTAAAAATAGCATTATTGAAGTATAGTTGACATAATAAAATGTACCTATTTAAAAGGTACAAATTTAATAAGTTGTCCACATCCATGAAACCATCACCACAGTTAAGATATTTATTACTATTTTCCTGAAGTCTTCCCTCCTAGTTGTGTAAATCTCTTGTCACTACATTAAAACTTTTAGATATTCTTCTTTTTTGGAGATAACCTCTCTTAAACTTCTAAACTTCACCATTTGTACTGGTTGCATTCTAGGTTGATGCTTAGGTTGGGGATCTTCATTCATTCTCATTTTGGAGATTCTTCTTATATCTGGCTGGTTTTTGATCCTGCTTCCAGAATCCCATTTCTTTACCTTTCTTGGTCTCCTCATTTGTGAAAGAATAACTTCATAACTGTTTGAGAAAGGTCATTTGGGAGATAACTATTTTTGAGAACTTACATGTCTGAAAATATTTTCCTTCATCTTCCTTTCCCTTTCCCCTTTAATAGGTAGTTTGGATAACAAATCCTAGATTGGAAATAATTTATTTCAGAATTTTAAAGACATTTATTCATTTTCTTCTAGCTTCCGGTATTGCTGTTAAAGTCTGAGGCTAGTAGGATTCTCTGTTCCCTGTAACCTATTTTTTTTGATTCTGGAAGTTTTCAGGTTTTTTGTCTTGTCCTCAGCGTTTTGAAATTTCAGCAATGTGCCTTGGTGTGGGTCTCTTTTTTCCATTGTGTCTTTTTGTCTGGAAACTCACTGGCCATCAGTTCTGAAAATTTACCTTCTACTCATTTCATTTCTTGCCCTCTGTTTTTTATGTTGCCCCTTCTAGAACTCCTGTTACATATATGTTGGTTCTCCCAGACCAATGGTCTAATATCCATATCATTTTCTCCCCCCACACCCCCCCGAAATGGAGTCTTGCTCTGTCACTCAGAGCTGGAGTGCAATGGTGTGATCTTGGCTCACTGCAACCTCCGCCTCCCAGGTTCAAGCAGTTCTGCCTCAGCCTCCCGAGTAGCTGGGATTACAGGCGCCCACCACCACACCCAGCTAATTTTTGTATTTTTAGTAGAGATGGGGGTTTCACCATGTTGACCAGGCTGGTCTCGAACTCCTGACCTCGTGGTCCACCCACCTCAGCCTCCCAAAGTGCTGGGATTACAGGCGTGAGCCACCACGCCCAGCCTGTCCATATCTTTTTCTCACATTATTTTTTGGTTTTGTTTTCAATGAGATTTCCTAATGGAAAATCATGGCTTGATCAACCTATTGAGTTTCATTTTTGCCATTATATATTTTTAACTTCCAAGAGATTTTTTTTCTATTTTATTTTATTTTATTTTAATTAATTAATTTATTTATTTATCTTGAGACGGAGTCTCGCTCTGTCGCCCAGGCTGGAGTGCAGTGGCCTGATCTCGGCTCACTGCAAGCTCCGCCTCCCGGGTTCACGCCATTCTCCTGCCTCAGCCTCCCGCGTAGGTGGGACTACAGGCGCCCGCCACCACGCCTGGCTAATTTTTGGTATTTTTAGTAGAGACGGGGTTTCACAGTGTTCACCAGGATGGTCTCGATCTCCTGACCTCGTGATCCGCCCGCCTCAGCCTCCCAAAGTGCTGGGATTACAGGCGTGAGCCACCACATGACCCTGCCTTTTCCAGGTTCCTTTTTTTGGTTGTTGTTATTTGTTACTGATTTTAGTTGCTCTTTAATTTTATTTATTTTTTTGCTTCCCGTGTAGATTGGATGCTCTTTAAAGGCTTTATTCAAGTAATCCCATCAGCCTTGGTTGTCGCATTTGAGTTGGCCACTGAAAACTGATAAATTACAGTGGATGGGGTTTGCTGATTGTGGGCCTCAGTGTAATCTGACTGTACTGTTCTGGCATCTTACGAAATGCAGATGTTGGGATCTTCAGAGCTGTTCATTTATGCTACTCAGATCCCTAGTTTTATATGCCAAAGTATAACTTATGCTTTATGTGATTTCTGCTTTAGAGATTTTATTAAAACTTTTTATTTATAGTCTAATGTATGCTGTTTTAAAAATTAAAGTTCTATGTTTATTTGAAAACAGTATTTATTAAGGGAAAAAATTCTGTATTTGTTAATTATATTGCTTAAATTTCATATATTTTTGTTTCCTTAGACTACTTGATTAGCTGATATTTGATAAACGTGTCAGCCCTACAAAATAGTTGTGGGTTTGTCAATTTCTGTTTGTATTTCTAACGGTTTTTATGTTATATATTCATAGCTTTATATTTAGGCTGGGTTAAGCATGAATGTTATATACTTAAATAATTGTACTTTTTATCAATATAAAATATGCAGCATTTTCTCAAATGATTCTCTTTGCTTAACACATTCCCTTTTTATATTGTCATTCTTTTTTCACCTTTGTTTTACTTGTTCCTATATCTTCCTTTTTTTTTTTTTTTTTTTGAGACAGAATTTCACTCTTGTTGCCCAGGCTGGAGTGCAATGGCACGATCTTGGCTCACTGCAACTTCTGCCTCCTGGGTTTAAGCGATTCTCCTGCCTCAGTCTCCTGAGTAGCTGAGATTATAGGCTTCCGCCACCAGGCCTGGCTAATTTTTGCATTTTAGTAGCGACGGGGTTTCATCATGTTGGTCAGGCTGGTGTCGAACTCCTTACCTCAGGTGATCCACCCACTTTGGCCTCCCAAAGTTCTAGGAATACCAGTGTGAGCCGCTGTGCCCGGCCCTTTATCTTCTTTTTTATGTCATTTTAATTTTGATGTGTTTGTTATAAATAAACAATGTTTAGCTAGACTTTTTTTTTAAAGCCTGTTCCACAGGTTTTTTGTAATAGAGAACTTTAACGTATTCACATTTATGGTAATAATTGGTATGTTTGGAGTTGGTCTTCTTCCTGCCTTCTATGTGTTTTATTTCTGCCTTGCCTTTCTTGGATAGTTATTTTCTTTGCGTTTTACACCTAGTAGTCTTTTATGTAATTTTCATTATTTAAGTGAGTTAAATGAAATTAATTTTCATTGTTAATTTTTAAAACACCTACATATTAGACTATAAATCTACTTTATAAAAATAAAATTATTTCTCTACTTTCATAGGTGGTATTGTGGAATGGCAAAGCACAGACTCTAGAACAAGGCAGCTTGTGTTTACACCTTGGCTTGGCTTTGCCACTTTTTTATTGTAATCCTCTTGTGCATCCATTTCTTTTTTGGTTAAAGTAGAGATGGGGTCTCACTGTTGCTGATCTGAAACTCTGCGCTCAAGTGATCCTCCTGCCTCAGCCTCCCAAAGTACTAGGATTTCAGGCGTGAGCCACCAAGCCCACGTAGGTACCTACTTCACAGAGGTGTTGTTGAGTTTAAATATGTTAATATATGTAAAGCACCAGAACAGGGTCTGGAAGTCAATAAATGTTAGCTATTATTAGGTGTCAGTTATTAACAAAAGCTTGAAACTACATTATTATCGTAGTTTTTGTGGGTTCCTGTGTTTAATGCTTGCCTGGTTCTTCACCTATATTAGCTTTCTGTGTGTTTAAAAAAAATCTTTATCTTTTGTGTAAGTCGGTTTTCATTATTCTTACACACTTTAATGTATGTAGGCTGCTCTATTGTAAAGACCGTCTGTCTTCTGCTGGGCTGAGGACCTCTGTGCATTTCCACTCTTTGTCCATCTCAGGACAGGCACAACAAAAAAATGTTAAAAACTTGGATGTTGTCATGGATATGTGGATGCTTTACATAGAGTGTGTGTGTGTGTGTGTGTGTGTAATTTTAGTGTGAAAAATGGTATCAGGTTTCTCCAAGGCAACAAAACCATCAGGAGATTTTGTATATGACAGATATTATATGTAATTTCAAGGAATTAGCTTACTTGGTTGTTGGGGCTGGCAAGTCTGAAATCTGTCTTCTGGTTGAGCTGGCCACTGGGTTGGGAACTCTAGGACAGGAGCTGATGCTGCAATCTTTAGCCAGGATTTCTCAGGAAATCCCAGTTTCCTGCCTTGTAAGTGATTAGATGAGACCCACCTGCATAATTGAGGGTAGTCTCCTTTACATAAAATCAGCTGATTGTAGGTTTAACCACATCTACAAAAATACCTTTATAGCAACACCTAGTTAGTATTTGATAGAATAATTGAGTACTGTAGCAAAATTGTAACATAAAACTAACCATCACAGATGGGTATATTGTTTCATGATAGATTGTCCTTCACATCAGCGTCTTGAAATTAAAAAAAAAAGCTATTGTGTGTAATACTATATGGAAATTAAACGTTGTCGATATTTTTAGTAAAATAATAATTTATAGTTATACTCTGCTAACATGAGATCAACTTATGCACTAATGGATCATACTTCTAAAAGTTTGTTAGTTGTTTGTTGACTTAAGTGAAAAAGGCCTATAATGCCAGTACCGGAAATGATTGTTCCCAGAATAACCAGCAAAAGCTGATACCCAGACAGTGTATCTGAAATATGTTACATATGAAAAATATATTTAAAAATGAAAGTGAGAGGACCAGGTGAGGTGGCTCACGCCTATAATCCTAGCACTTTGGGAGGCCGAGGCGGGAGGATCACAAAGTCAGGTGTTTGAGACCAGCCTGGCCAAAATGGTGAAACCCCGTCTCTACTAAGAATATAAAAATTAGCCGGGCCTGGTGGCAGGTGCCTGTAATCCCAGCTACCCAGGAGGCTGAGGGAGGAGAATTGCTTGAACCCAGGAGGCGGAGGTTGCAGTGAGTCAAGATCGTGCCACTACACTCCAGTCTGGGTGACAGAGCAAGACTCTGTCTCGGGGTGGGGCGGGGGGAAGAAAGTGAGCAAACATCTGTTTGGTGCCAGTAATATTAATAGTTTAGACTTTAACCTTTGCTTATAACAGTTTTTGTGGGAAAGTTTATTAGTTGGTTCTCAAATATGAAGGCCACATGCTTCCTTCAATTAAGGCATAATAATGAAAGAACATACTGAGGCTACATTTCATCTTTGTTGGTGAAATCAGGAGTAGAGGAAAGGGTAGAAACTAGAACAGATACAGACTGGGAAGCGGGGAGGTGAGATTCTTAGCCCATAATTTTGAGAGAAAGTAGTTTTTTGTTGATGGCACCAAGCAGGGCTCCTGATTTATGATAAAGAATCATAAATTTGGTAAAAGTTATAGTCTGAAGTACAAAACCCCAATGATTTTCCATTCTAGTTCTTCATTGAGAAGCTTAACAGTGTACTATGTGTAGGTAGATAAGAATAAAGTAAAAGACATAGAATTCTTTGCTGTTAAAATGAAAGAATAACTTTTACTTAGCATAGTATGGTACTATACTAATAAATGGTACACGCTGCTAGTCATAAAATTTAGATTTTGTCCCCAGTTCTACCTGTATACCTGTATTATTAGTCCTTTGTTCTCTGTTCAGTGTCCTAGTAGAAATTGTGTGGTTATACTTCTTTTTTTTGAGACAGAGTCTCACTCTGTCACTCAGACTGGAATGCAGTGATTCAATACTCACTGCAGCCTTGAACTCCTGGGCTCAAGCAGTCCTCCCAGTGAATAGCTGGGACTACAGGTGTATGCCACCAAATGCCAGGCTAAGTTTTTAAAAAAAACTTCTAGGCTGGGTGCAGTGGCTCACACCTGTGATCTCAGCACTTTGGGAGGCTGAGGTGGGAGGATCACGAGGTCAGGAGTTTGAGATCAGCCTGGCCAACATGGTGAAACCCCATCTCTACTAAAAATACAAAAATTAGCTGGGCATGGTGGTGTGTGCCTGTCATCCCAGCTACTCAGGAGACTGAGGCAGGGGAATTGCTTTAACCTGGGAGGCAGAGGTTGTGGTGAATCAAGATCGTGCCGTTGCACTCTAGCCTGGGTGACACAGCAAGACTCCGTCTCAAAAATCAAAAACACAATAAAACAAAAATAACGTTTCTAGAGATAGGGTCTCACTGTGTGTTGCCCAGGCTGGTCTTGAACTCCGGGCTTAACTTAGTTAAGTCTTTTTCAGTCAACCAGCATTTTTTAGCCTCAACTCCTCTTCCCACCGTACACACAAACACTAGCACAGTTATTCAGGGAACATGTATTGAGGGTGTATACTCTGATTTTAGATGCTGCAAGGATCCAGAGGCTCTTCTCTGTCTTTGAGTTGCAAATAATCTTTGTTAAAATGGAGTGAGAAAAATCCTGTAATAGAAATATTTTCTGTGATATTTCTGCCTTGATAAAGCATCTTCTGAAAGCACAGAGTTTTCAGGATGTTTTTATAATTTTTCATAGACGGTAAGGCAGTGTCAGATTGATTCAGTTATGTCATCAAATGTCTCTCTGCCATTCTCAGCATGTATTTGAGGCTAATGCCCCTTATGGCCCTATTTTCAGCCATCACATGCATCCTGGACAGCATTCAACAGCAGAAACAGCAATTTCTTTTACAATGCCTCATATCTTACTGGTCAGAGTTGTGGGTCACATGGCTTTGTCTAGATCAAATACTGAAAATGGAACTTCCATGATTGGGTTAAGCCAGTTATGACTGTCTTGACAGGAGATGGGGCTTGCTTTTCCTCTAGTACAAGATAGATGCTTAAACCAAATGAAGGATTATGGTTAGCAAGGAGGAGGGGGTTTGGGAATGACCCTGTAGTAGACTGCCAACAGTGCCTGCTACTTAACTCACTCTTGCGAGATGGGGAAGTAAGATACTTAACACAGTCTTGAGGGTTGGGGCTATAGTAGAATAGAAGGAAACGGCTTTTTTGGAGAAAGTGATTTCTTTTTATCTTTTCATATTTTTATTTTTTATTAAATTTTGTTTTTTACTTAGAGATGGCGTCTTGCTATGTTGACCAAGCTGATCTTAAACTCCTAGCCTCAAGCCATCCTGTCATCTCGGCCTGCCAAAATGGTGGGATTACAGGCACGAGTCACCGTGCCCCATCCGGAGAAAGTGGTTTGTAAACTAAGTTTTGTGGACAAATAGAGATTATTAGGGAGAAAGACTTTTCCTTATCCTTCTGAGCCCTTGGTTGTCTATGGGTACTGTTGCTTGTTTTCATTTTTAAGGATAGTAAACATACTTAACATTTCCCAAGGAATCTGTCTTGACCTGTGTATGTGTGTGTAAAAGCTGCATTGTGGACTTTTTTTCAGTTGAATGCAACATGCTCTGTGAGATTAAGGGCTTACAAGAAACTGCTAATCACAGTTTTAAAAAGACCATCTTTTGATGTCTCTTATCTTAGTGTTACTATGAGTTTCATAGCCTGTTATTTTGTTTAGTGTTTACTCTGTCTTGCCTTTCTTTTTTCCTTCCTTCTTTTCCTTTTCTTTCTTTTGGAAGGGAACTTAAGTACATCTTCTGGTTCTTTCTGCCTGATCTCTTCCTCTTAATTTTAGAAATGAAGATGTAGAAGTCCAAAGAGGATTTGCTTGATCATTTGACTAGAAAAGCTAGGTTTAACCAGGTCTTCTATGGAAATGAATTATAGCTGTAGTGAAAGAATAAGGGAAATGTGCTATGTTTGGATTCTAGAGACAATTCTCTAGAATAGAAAAAATCTTCTAGACCCAAGACAGCTTGATATTTGAAAAAGGAGGTATAAACCCTTTTTTTAAGGATTGGCAGATGGTAGTAAATATTGTGGATGTCATAGTACCACAATATATAATAATTAAGTAACATACTTAGAATAGAAATCTAGAAATGTCAGTAACAGAATTTTACTGTTTCTCTCTCTCTCACCACACACACACACACACACACACACACAATTATGAACACATAATAAAGGACTTTCTTATAACTAAGAAAAAGATAATTACTACATGAATAGAGAGGCCTATCTGGAAGTTTTCATGTATATGCACAACATTTCAGTGATAACAGAGTGCTGTTATAAATAATGATCATTAAGTGCTGTTATAAATTATATCATGTATGTGAAAATTAGTTTTTGTACAGTATGGTTCTTAATTTATCTAAAACGTAGATCTTTGCTTTTCTATAATAACATCCTCTTCTGGGTTTCAGCTTATACTTGACGCAAGAGGTTCTTTGAGAGAGCTTCTTTTTTTTTTTTTTTTTTTTTTTTTTTTTTTTGAGACAGAGTCTCGCTCTCTCACCCAGGCTGGAGTGCAGTGGCGCGATCTCGGCTCACTGCAAGCTCCGCCTCCCGGGTTCACGCCATTCTCCTGCCTCAGCCTCTCCGAGTAGCTGGGACTACAGGCGCCCGCCACCACGCCCGGCTAATTTTTTGTATTTTTAGTAGAGACGGGGTTTCACCGTGGTCTCGATCTCCTGACCTCGTGATCCACCCGCCTCGGCCTCCCAAAGTGCTGGGATTACAAGCGTGAGCCACCGCGCCCGGCCGAGAGCTTCTTTTTTTAAAAAAACTACACTTCCTATTACATTTTATATCTAGCCTGCCACCCTAAGATGGAAATCCGTTTTAGTTCATCAGGTATTTATTAATGGTTTCACTTTGTGAAAGATATTGAAGAGGGCAGATAAAATTGTCATTTACAGCTTACTTAGCACAGTACATTGTGCTTAAAATATATGACATTAATATAAATGATGCCCTTTCTTGATAATTTTTTTTATCTCATCTTAGATTGGGGGATGATGTTTCTTTTTAGCCTTTTTATTTTTATGCATATGGTGGTCCAAGAGTCATGTATTAAGCCAGGTTTAGAACACATCATAATGTCACTGCCTCCACTTCCCAGGCTCCAATAGGGAATAGCAGTTTCATTCTACCCAGGTCCTATCAGAGGGCGCACAACAGATGAGGGGAATTGCAGGATTTCCCAATACACCAAACTGTTGGTTGGCCTTCCTGCCTTTATTCCCCATGTAGACCTAAAGACAGGCACTTTTTAATTATCTTGGTTATAGCTAAACATTCCTACTCCCCTACGCTAGCCCCGGAAAAGTGAGAGAGCTTGTCAAGGCGAAGTTTTTTGAAAGAAGAAGCCACATGAAATGGGAGAGGCCGGGCGCGGTGGCTCACGCTTGTAATCCCAGCACTTTGGGAGGCCGAGGCGGGCGGATCACGAGGTCAGGAGATCGAGACCACGGTGAAACCCTGTCTCTACTAAAAATACAAAAAATTAGCCGGGCGTAGTGGCGGGCGCCTGTAGTCCCAGCTACTCGGAGAGGCTGAGGCAGGAGAATGGCGTGAACCCGGGAGGCGGAGCTTGCAGTGAGCCGAGATCGCGCCACTGCACTCCAGCCTGGGCGACAGAGCGAGACTCCGTCTCAAAAAAAAAAAAAAAAAAAAAAAAAAAAGAAATGGGAGAGGGAAACAGTGTATATTGTGAGCTTAGGAAGAGCAAAGGTCTAAAGGTGAGAGAGAGCTTGGCACAGAACTACAGTAGTATATATATTAGTTCTGATTAATAAATGTTTCAATTTTTATGATACTGTTAATCTTTTTTTTTAATTTTTTTTATTTTTTGAGGCAGAGTCTCACTGTGTCACCCAGGCTGGAGTGCAGTGGCGCAATCTCGGCTCACTGCAACCTCCACTTCCCGGCTTCAAGTGATTCTCCCTGCCTCAGTCTCCTGAGTAGCTGGGACTACAGGCACCAGCCACCATGCCTGGCTAATTTTTTTGTACTTTTAGTAGATACGGGGTTTCACCATGTTGGCCAGCCTGGTCTAGAACTCCTGACCTCGTGATCCGCCCACCTCGGCCTCCCAAAGTGCTGGGATTACAGGCGTGAGTCACCATGCCCAGCCGATACTGTTATTCTTGTAACGAAAAAGCTTACAACGAGGAATACATTTACATTGTTTTGTTTAAGATTAAAGCCATATAAAAAATTTACAGCAGAACCTGAAAGTTCCTTCTTGACCCTAACCTCCTTTACTCCTTTGCCCAGAGGCAACCATATATTTGTATGTATTTCCAGTTCTTCATGCTTTTACACAAATATGTACTCAACATTAAAAAAAAAATGTATGTAAACATATTATTCTATGACTTTTTTTTTTCTTTAACTCTAATTCATAGAGTTCTTATCAGGTCTAGTGAACTCAGGGCAAGAGACACAACTTGGATATAAATACCTTTAAGCCTCTGTTTTCTTCATTTGTAAAATGAGGGTAATGACATCTATCTTTTAGTGTTACTACAAGGTTTAAATGAGACTACATATGGACACCTTAGCCTGGTAACTAAGTCTGGGTAACTAAGTCACGGTAGCTGCTATTATTAATAAACAAGGCTAACATAATTCTGTATGATCCTCCTGTACCTGAGAAATAAACATAGCAATAGAGCACAATCAGCCAGCCATTTAATTTTAGAGAAAAACATCTTCATGTGGCCTAGTAAAAATGACTGTTACCAAATAATAGGCTTTTTATGATGAATGAATGAGTCAGACGTTTTCTCTGTAGTTTTTAGAATTATTGAGATACCAAATTCTTAGCTGTTTTATGGAAGAACTTTATAAAGTAGAGTTTACTGAAGTTGGGTGACTAGAAAAGCCTATAAAGTTAAAAAGGAGAAAATGTGTTGGTTCTCCTAATTAATGTAAATTAAAACAAGGAGACTGCCTACAAGAGCTAAATAGTAAATTTAGGTAAAAAATAATGATAGTATTTCTTTTTTCAGTTGGTAGTAAAACATTGGAAATAATTATTCCAAATGAAAAGAGAGGTTGTTAACAGTTTTCGAAAGGATCAGGATAATAGAGATTCATTCATATTGGGTGACAGTATGGTTTTAGAACTATCTTCCCTATTCTTCCTAAATGAAGTGGGCCATTTCTTCTCACTATATATATATTGTCTGGCCCTGAGACAGAACACTGGATTAGAAGCACTATAGGTTTGACTAAATATGGCAGTTCTTAAATCTATATGATGATGGTTTGCATTATTTTATTGTTAACTTGCCATTTGCATTTTTATAAACAGCTTTATTGAGATAATTCACATACTATACAATTCACTTGGTTAAAATATACAATTCAGTGGTTTTTAAAGTATATTCAGAATTATGCAACCATCACAGTACTAAATTTTAGAACATTTTAATTACCTCCTCCAAAAAAAAAAGAAAACCCCATTTCCCCTCAACTCTTCCAGTTGTGTGGATAACCACTAACCTACTTTGTCTCTAGATTTGCCTATTCTGGACATTTTATGTAAGTGGAACCATATAATATGTGATCTCTCGTGACTGGCTTTTTTCACTTAGTGTAATGTTTTTAATGTTCATCCATGTTATAGCATGGATCAGCACTTCATTTTTATGGTTGAGTAATATTTGATTGTATAGAGATACCATTGTGTTTATTCATCAGTTGATTGACATTTGTGTTGTTTCCAGTTTTGG
Source organism: Nomascus leucogenys (assembly GCF_006542625.1). NCBI lineage: Eukaryota > Metazoa > Chordata > Mammalia > Primates > Hylobatidae > Nomascus > Nomascus leucogenys. The sequence goes on along the minus strand of NC_044403.1, from coordinate 31,916,759 downwards.
GTTATTATGAATAATGCTGCTATAAACATTCATTTATAAGGTTTTATATTAACATATACTTGAATTTCTCTTGAGCAGATACTAAAGAGTGAAATTGCTGGGTCATATGGTAATTCTGTTGAACTTTTTAAGAAACTGCCAACCTGTTTTTCAAGGTGACTGTACCATTTTACATTCTCTTCAGCAGTGAATGAGGGTTCCAATTTCTCTACATCCTCATCTGCACTAATAAGGTTAAGCACAATGTTAGCTGTGGGGTTTTCCTAGATGCCCTTTATTCAACTGAGGATGTTCATTTTTCCTAGTTGGTTGAATGTTTTTTTTTTTAAATGAAAGGGTATTGGACTTTGGTGCTTTTTCTGTGTCTATGGAGATAATCGTTTAGGCTTTGTACTCTATGGGGTGTACTACACTAATTTTTGGATGTTAAACCTTGCTGGGATAAATCCCATGTGGTCATGGGAAATAATCCTTATTAGTTGCTGGATTTGATTTGCTTGTATTTTGGTAAGGATTTTTGTGTTTGTATTAATAAGGAATATTGTTCTTTTAAAATATTTATGTATTCATTTATTAGAGACAGTCTTGCTCTGTCATCTTGGCTGGGGTGCAGAGGCGCAATCATGGCTCACTGTAACCTCAAACTCCTGAGTTCAAGCAGTTCTTCCACCTCTGTCTCCCAAGCAGCTAAGACTATGGGTGCGTATCATCGTGCCTGGCTAATTTTTTAAAAAAATTTTGTAGAGATGTGGTCTTGCTGTGTTGCCCAGGCTGGTCTTGTTCTAACCTCAAGTGATCCTCCTGCCTTGGCCTCCTGAAGAGCTAGGATTATGGTCATGAGCTACCATGCCTGGCCAAGATACTGTTCTTTAGTTTTCTTGTGATTTCTCTATCTGATGTTGGTGTTAGGTTAATACTGGCCTCATAGAATTTCTCTTATATTTTTTGGAAGAATTTGTGAAGAATTGATATCAATTATTTAAGTGTTTTATAGAACTCATCAGTGAAGTGATCTGAGCCTGGGCTTTTCATTGTGGAAAGTTTGTTAAATTACTAATTCAGTCTCCTTTCTTGTTATAGGTCTATTCCGATTTTCTGTTTTTGTTTTTTTCCTTGAGTCAGTTTCTGATAGGGTTTGGCTCTGTATCCCCCCACCCAAGTCTCACTTTGAATTGTAATAATCTCCACGTGTCAATGGCGGGGCCAGCTGGAGATAATTGAATCATGGGGGGGGTCGTTTCCTCCGTACTGTTCTCATGATAGTGAGTAAGTCTCACGAGATCTGATGGTTTGATAAGGGGAAACTGTTTTGCTTGGTTGGTTCTCATTCTCTGTCTGCCACCATTGATGTAAGACATGACTTGCTCCTCCTTGCTTTCCGCCATGATTCTGAGGCCTCCCCAGCCACATGGAAATGTGAGTACCGTTAAACCCAGTCGTGGATATGTCTTTATCAGCAGCATGGAAACCGACTAATACAGTTTCTGTAGTTCGTGTCTTTCTAGGAATTTCTTTCCGTTTTATCTATCTACTCTCTTGCTATACAGTTTCTTGAAGTTTGCCCATTATAATAGGCCATGTAAATGTAGTAGCTTTACTGATACTGTTGCTTACTGTTTTTTCTTTGTTCCTTTAAAGAAAAAAATTTTTATGCATTAGGGGTCATTTAACGTTTCTCTTTTTATCCATTGGCTTAACAAGTATCTTCTTTTCTCCTTCTTTTTGAGACAGAGCCACACTCTGTCACCCAGGCCAGAGTGCACTGGTGCAAATCTCAGCTGACTGCAACCTCTGCCTCCCGGGTTCAAGTGACCTTCCCACCGCAGCCTCTCGAGTAGCCCTCCACCATGCCCAGCTAATTTTTGTATGCATTTGTAGAGACAGGGTTTCACCATGTTGTCGAGGCTGGTCTTGAATTCCTGAGCTCAAGTGATCTGCCCTTCCTGGCCTCCCAAAGTGTTGGGATTACAGACGTGAGCCACCACTCCTGACCATGTATCTTATTTTTAATTTTTTTAGTGGTTGCTCTTGTGCTTATAGTATACATTTTAAATTAATCTACCTTCAAATAATATTCTACCCTTCAAGATTAGTATAAGGACCTTGTAACAGTGTATTCTTAATTCCTTTATTCCATCCGTTGTGCTACTTGTCATGTATTTTTCTGAAGTATAGGAACCAAAGAAATTATAAGGCAGAGGAGTAGGAAACACATACTTTCCTGTATTATGCAATAAGGAGCTTGATAATTGGAAAGGGAAAGGGAAATGAATATATGAGAAATTCAGAAAGAATATAATCAGAATACTTAATGAAATTTGAAACCTCAGGTGATCCACCTGCCTTGGCCTCCCAAAGTGCTGGGATTACAGGTGTGAGCCACTGCACCCAGCTGAAATCTCAAATTGAAGTTGAGTGATCAATTTGGGATAACTTAAATTTCTTTGTGGCTATAGACAGATCTATTTCAAGAAGTCTCCCTACCTAACCATTTTTCCTGCCCCTAAAAAACAAAACCAGAAAGTTCTGAGAATCATCCTAGACTTCTCTTCCTCCTTTACATCTTCATTTTCCATTTCTAATCAGCCACCTTGTCATCTTGATTCTCCCTCATCTGTACCAATATATCAACCAAGAATGATCTTCCTAAGTCTAATTACACTTCTCTGTTCCACACCAGTGCAAGCATGATCAATCTTATGAAGATGCAAATCTGATCACGTCTTTTTTTTTTTTTTGAGACAGAGTCTGGCTGTGTCCCCCAGGCTGGAGTGCAGTGGCACCATCTCGGCTCACTGCAAGCTCCGCCTCCCGGGTTCACGCCATTCTCCTGCCTCAGCCTCCTGAGTAGCTGGGACTGCAGGCGCCCGCCACCACGCCCTGCTAATTTTTTTGTATTTTTAGTAGAGACAGGGTTTCACTGTGTCGGCCAGGATGGTCTCGAACTCCTGACCTTGTGATCCGCCCACCTCGGCCTCCCAAAGTGCTAGGATTACAGGCTTGAGCCACCGCGCCCGGCCAATCACATCTTAAAATTTTCAGTGGTGCCCTATTCTCCACAGTATACATTTTAACCACCTTATTGTTATGTGAAGTTCTCAAGATTTTAGTGTTTATCCAATCTTCTCTCCTACCATCTCTTCTAAAATTATATAAACAATTCCCAGACTTTATTTTAAGTTACTATACACATGCTGATTTTCATTTCCACACGCACATTCTTCTTTTTGCATTCCTATTAGACTCATATTCATGAAAATAAATAAATGTTTCTTTAAAGAATCCTCTCAGAAATTAATCTCTTTTTTGTCTCCTTGTTGTACTTATACGTTCTCATAATGATTATGTCATTCTTACTGTGATTACTGTGTTCTTTAAGGCTGTAGCTATTATTGTTGGATGGATATTGTGTTCAATAAAGATTGGCAGAATTTAGAGTTTAGTAACATTTTTATGATTACCTTCTATATAAGAGAAACATCAGATTAGTGGTTTTGAATCAGTATTGTAATGTAAAATTTCTTTATACCAATAAATTTAAGTTTTATAAAAAGATAGGTTTTGGGGGAACGTTAGATTTTTAAATGATCATAATAATACAGCAGCAATCCTAATGATAGTATGCAAATTATCGGCGTTCAGTTGGTGTCAATTTCAACTTTAGGTATTCTACCTATGCCATACTTTTATTTATTATTGCATCAAATGCGGACAGTTTCTACTCTCTACTTTGTAAGATGACCATAATACTCTCACTCTCTTAAAATCACTATCTGGCCAGGCGGCGGTGGCTCACACCTGTAATCCCAGCACTTTGGGAGGCTGAGGCAGGTGGATCACTTGAGGTCAAGAGTTCGAGACGAGCCTGGCCAACACTGTGAAACCCCATCTCTACTAAAAATACAAAAAAATCGGCCGGGTATGGTGGTGGGCGCCTGTAATCTCAGCTACTCAGGAGGCTGAGACAGGATAATCACTTGAACCTGGGAGGTGGAGGTTGCAGTGAGCTGAGATTGCACCACTGCACTCCAGCCTGGGCGACAGAGTGAGACTCTGTCTCAAAAAAAAAAAAAAAAAAAAAAAAAAAAAAAAAAAAAAAATCACTGTCCTCTATTCTATGTATTTTACATTGTGAAGATGAGTAATATTAATATCTGCCTTCTGTGTTTTAAAAATGTCTAAAAGTGAAAATCAAGTGTGTCTGGCTGACATTTCTCTAAGGTAACTAGTTATGGATATAGCTCCTTTTTGTACTTCCTTGTTCTGCTTCCTGTTTTTCCTGTCATTTCAAATTGCCTTAGTTTTTTTCTTATTGCATTTTCTTTTTTTTTTTTGAGACGGAGTCTGGCTCTGTTGCCCAGGCTGTAGTACAGTGGCCCGATCTCGGCTCACTGCAACCTCCGCCTCCCGGGTTCATGCCATTCTCCCGCCTCAGCCTCCCGAGTAGCTGGGACTACAGGCACCCGCCACCACGCCTGGCTAATTTTTTTATATTTTTTGGTAGACGGGGTTTCACCGTGTTAGCCAGGATGGTCTCGATCTCCTGACATCATGATCCGCCCGCCTCGGCCTCCCAAAGTGCTGAGATTACAGGTGTGAGCCACCGTGCCCGGCCTTTTCAAAGTTTTCATTTTCCCATCCAGTATATCAAGTCTTCTGCCTTCCTAGGGAATTCTTCAGACTTTTCTATCCTGCTAATCTGAACTTACTGCTTTCTGAGTATGCTGCACAACTGTCTTTTTTTTCCTTTGTGTTCCTCTTTTTAATAAATTATTTAAAAATCTATGAATACATATTTAAGTGTCTTGCTAGTAAGAAAAGATGCATGTATAATAAACTTTGCCTCCACATATGAAAATACTTTTCCTTTTTTAAAAAATCTGGTTTTGTTTAGGATTCTGTTTATTTCATTTTCCTCCTTGACACTCGTGGTATTTCTCCCTATCTCCTAGTTATTTTTTGGTTTTGGAAACTTCTCTTAATTTTTACTTTTTCTCTACCATCTATTGTATTGGGTTGTTAAATAGACCCTTGTAAATATGTTTTTCTGATTTGGGAAGTGTTCTAATTCTTGGATAATTTTCAGTCCTTCATTTTTCTCTATTCTCTTTTTTTGGGGGCATATATTTGTATGTTGGAATTCTTGTAACAACCTTCCCCCCATCCCCAACTGCCTGACATTTTAGGTTGACATTTTTGCAAGCTTTCATTGAATTTTTGTTTTGGTGAGCATGTCTTTTTTGAGACAGAGTCTTGCTCTGTTGCCCAGGCTGGAGTGCAGTGGCGCAATTTCAGCTCACTGCAGCCTCAGCCGCCTGGGCTCAAGCAATCCTCCCACCTCACCTCCTGAGTAGCTGAGACCTCAGGCGTGCACCACCATGTCTGTCTAATTTTTATATATATATATTTTTTGTAGTGATGGGGTTTTACCCTGTTTCCCAGGCTGGCCATGAACTCCTGAGCTCAATCAATCTGGCCGCCTTGGCCTCCCAAAGTGCTGGCATTACAGGCATGAGCCACCACACCTGGCCTGCATGTCTTTCATTCTAAGAGTTTCTTCTGATTTTCTCACCCCTAATCATTTTCTCTTCTTGCTTTATATTACAGTATTTTTATGCCTTCTCTAAAGTAAAAGATTTCCTTTAAAATTATAAAAGTAGATTGGGCAGGGTGGCTTACACCTTGTAATCTCAGCATTTTAGGAGGCTGAAACAGGAGGATTGCTTGAGACCAAGAATTCAGGGCCAACCTGGGCACATAGTGAGACCCTGCCATTACCAAAAGTTTTTATTTATTTATTTTTTAGACAGAATCTCACTGTTGCCCAGGCTGGAGTGCAGTGGCACAATCTTGGCTTGTTGCAACCTCTGCCTCCCAGGTTCAAATGATTCTCCTGCCTTAGCCTCCCAAGTAGCTGGGATTACAGGTGCATGCCACACACCTGGCTAATTTTTGTATTTTTAGTAGAGACGGGGTTTGACCATGTTGGCCAGGCTGTTCTCAAACTCCTGACCTCAAGTGATCTACCTGCCTTGGCCTCCCAAAGTGCTGGGATTACACTGCGCTCGTCCTACAAAAATTTTTAAAGAAAATTAATTAGGCATGGTGGTGCGCACCCATAGTCCCAGCTGCTCAGGAGGCTGAGATGGTAGGATCGCTTGAGCCTGGGAGGTTAAGGCTGCAGTGGTCTAGGACTGGACTACTGCACTCCAGTCTGGGCAACAGAGTAAGACCCTGTGTCAAAAAAAAAAAAATTAAAACTGAATATTTATTTGGACTGAAAGAAGAAATGACAACAAATTATAAAGTTAAAAGAGGTCATATCAAAAAATCACAAAATCCAGAAAAAAAATTTATTAAGTACTGGACACATCCTACTTTTACTTTTCCTTCATTTTTTGGGTTCATCTTCTTTGATCACCTTTTTATTTGGCAGTGAGTTTGTAATACTTTATATATAGAAAATAAAAAGATCATATAGCTTTCCTCTGGCATTCAGGTTTTTTTGCTATATGGGTGTCAATAATTTTTATTTTAATTGCCTGCTATAATTATTTTTTATTTTGGTAAAATATATAACTTAAAATTTACCATTTTAAAAAGTATATTCTATTTCCTGCATTTTTTGTTTCTCTGAGGCAATTTCCCTTTTTTGATGGGAAGAGTGTTTTATCTTTGTGAGTTCTCAAGTGTGATGATCTGTGGGCCTGCTGATATTTAAGAATGAGGCTTACCATGAGGCAAACTCTGTATTTAGAGTTTGTCTGTATTTAGAGCTCATAGTAAGCCTCATTACTTGTTAATGGTCAGACTTCATTCTCAGGTGAATGGTCAGGGAACCCCCAAAATAACAGATGGTAACTGGTTTTGTTCTGAGATGTTAATTTGCACTCTAATGGCCTACTAGTTGTTTTGATATCTTTAGAGTAGAACCTTAATTTCCTGCCTACCCAAGGGTAAGCATTGGGTGATCATTTTGCTGTGCGCACGGAAGGTAAGAGGCATTGATTAGTCAGTCCTACAGATTCTTTGTTTTTAAAAATCTCATGTCTCATTTCTGCTTTACTGGATCTCTCATTGTTTTTTGGAGGAAAGGTATTGCTTCCTTTCTCAGGTACCCTCCAACTATATTTTAGGCTGTTACTTCTTGGGCCAGAATTTCGCCATTTGTATCTGCTGATGGCTCCTCTCTCATCCTCTTTATTGTTTGCATTTAATATTTTATTTCTGTAACTTTCTTGAGTTATGTCAATGGAATCTGGAGGGAAAGTAGGTAACAGTAAAGTAAGCTGTTTATACTGTCATTCTGAATTGTAAGCCCCTACAGACTTCTTGAATGATATTAATGGATGTTGAATCACCTTTCAGTATGGAGGGACAAGCCTGTTCTTTGATGTCCTGTGTATCGCTCTTTGGTTGTTTGCTTAGCAGCGTTGAAAATTGAGGAGGCAGAGGTGTATGTATATATTTGGTTCAGGATAGTATCTCACTAGCAACTCCCAATATAACCTTTTTTTCTTTGTGTGTGTGTGTGTGTGTGTGTGTGTGTGTGTGTGTGTGTGCGATGGCATGATCATGCTCATTGCAGCCTCCACCTCCTGGGCTTAAGGGATCCTCCCACCTCAGCCTACCCGGTAGCTGGGACTACAGCCATGTGCCACCATGCCTGACTTTTTTTTTTTTTTTTTTTTTTTTTTAAGAGACAAGGTCTTGCTCTGTTGCCCAGGCTGGTCTCGAACTCCTGGCCTCAAGTGGTCCTCCTGCCTTGGCCTCCCAAAGTGCTGGGATTTTAAGCGTCAGCCATTGTGCGCAGCAAACCATTCCTATTTTCCCACTAAAATAATCATAAAATCAGGAATGAATGAAAGCTCCAATCATTACTACAAATGAAAATTGACAGATATAAAGACAGAACTCTGGGAGTAAGTGGTACTAATGATGAGGTAGATTGAATCAGAGAAATACTGTATAAATTTCAATTTGCACAGTGTGTATTTATTTTGTTTTTTGAATGATGACTACCAGGAGGAAAAATCCTTGTCTGTCCCCATTGTTTGTTCAAAAGTCAGACCTGGAGCCCCTGCTAACCAGAAAATTGAGCAGTCATCAACTTCCCCTCAGTTTTTCTACATATAAGCATATTAGTAAAATTAGAGTGATGGGGAAGAGGGCTGTGGAAATGGGAAACTGATAATGTACATGTAGTATACTTGGGCATTATTATCCAAAATATGGTACATATACTTCTAGAAATAGTAGATATTTTAGGTTGTACGTGAATGAACGTTTTAAAGCCCCAAAATTTCTTTTAATAACTAACAGCAATACTAATTAGTTACGAGGATGCTAAAATAGGTAGTAAGTACCTGTTTTATGATGTTAAAAATATCAAGTAAATATTATAGCTGGTTATTAGTTTTGGCAAAACATTGTGAAAGTAGTAGACAAATGACAGAAACTTGAGAAACATTTCCTCTCGATAAAAGCTTGCTAGAAACTGGCAATAGTACTGCTTTTTACACATATCACATTTGTAAATATGAGAAGGGAGTTTGACTTCCACTTGTGTGTCAGACAGTGGGGTCATAAACAGTAGGTTTGGAGGATCTATCCTTGTTCAATATAGAAGTTCTATTACGATTGATATGGAAATGACTTTGACTTATTGTTGAAGCCCTGATACTAAACAAATCCTGATTTCGTTTGAATCTTTTTTTCCCTCTAGAAGTAAAAAAAGACAATTAAAAAAAATCCTTAATTTTCAGTTTCTTCTTTGAATAACAAAGTTTGGAAGTGTAGGGGGTTGGCACTGATCTCTTGTCACAAAGTTTAAAGGTTAAGACTGGGGAATTATATTTGTTTCTAAATGAAAATGTTATGATTATACATAAACTGAAACTACGGTGTGAAGATGGGCAGTAAATGAGATAGATATTTTTGAAGCAGCAACTGATTTTCTTTTTGTCAGACTCTGCAGCCAGCCTGAGGCCATAAATAAATGTAGTCAGAACTAGTTTCATAAAGTTAGATGGATATGTTCAATAAATAAGAGCCATTTTCCATAGTATTCATATTTTGAACATGATGAACAAGGTTTAGCCAAAAAATATGTGCATATTCTTATGACTCAGGGATATCACACAAAAAAAGAAAAAGAATAAAATTGAAAAAATTAATGTATGTATTCTTTTTTCCCTGGATTGATAAGCAGCTTCTAAAAGTACGCTAATTCAAAGGTTAGTTTTATGTATTGTAAACTGTAGTTAGATAAATAATGGTTACTTTGAAAATCTACAGTAAATGCTGCTGATTTGACAAGGAAATGTGTTTATTTAGTTACACTCTAAGGATGGCCTTCTCTGTTGGGGTACAAAATTAGTTCATTTTTAAAGATCATAAACAAAATAGCAGGATTGAGCAATATAAGTACAGAAATAACATTTATATAAAAATCAAAGTGCAAAACAGTATAGTATATCATTCATGAATAAGTAATGTGTTGTAAAACTATAAAAATATACAATAGCGTGATAAATACCATATTCCAGGTAGTGGCTCTGGGGATGTGGAGAGAAGAATAGCGGTATTATTTCACAGAAAATAATCTAAAAGAAATATGGCAGCTGGGTACAGTGGCTCACGAGCCTGTAATCCCAGCACTTTGGGAGGCCGAGGTGGGTGGATCACCTGAGATAGGAGTTCGAGACCAGCCTGGCCAACACAGTGAAACCCTGTCTACTCCCAGCTACTCAGGAGACTGAGGCAGGAGAATCGCTTGAACCCAGGGAGCAGATGTTGCAGTGAGCCGAGATTGTGCCACTGCAGTCCAGCCTGCGTGACAGAGTGAGACTCCCTCTCAAAAAATAAAAATAATAAATATGGCAAAACATAAAGAAGTGACAAATATCAGAGGGACATATATATATTCCACATTTCTGTATGCTTGAAAACGTTTATGTAAATTTTTCTAATGTATACAGTGACTTTTTAAAAGTAATATGCTAAAACCAATCGAGTGAAATGACAGTTGGATTAAATTATAACAATATTAATGCAGACAACTCTATTTTCTAGTTGCACTTATCAAGAGGTTAGTATTGAATTATTTACTTGCTTTGCAAATAAGAAAATGTAAAATTTTAAGCTTTTATTTAAAGACCTAAGATGACCAATAGACACTTTTTCTCATGTACATCAAGTCCTTACCAAGTATAAGAAGTAGAACAGTATCTGTATCTCCGAAGCTCTCAGTGTACTTCTCCCTAATAACATCTTCCTGCCTCCCCTGTCCTGAATTTTACATTTCATTTTATAGTCTTAAGTGACAAGGGCAAGGTTTGTCAAAATCAAGTAATGTTCAGCCTTTTTGGCAGTGAAATACACATAACATAACTTTACCATTTTAACCATTTACAAGTAACTTAGAAGTATACAATTTTGTGGCATTAAGCACATTCACAATGTTGTGCAATTACTGTCATCCATATCTAGAACGTTTTCAGCATCCCAAACTGAAACTTTTTTTTTGGAGACAGAGTCTTGCTCTGTCGCCCCGGCTGGAGTGCAATGGTGCGATCTCGGCTCACTGCAACCTATGCGTTCCGGATTCAAGCGATTCTCCTGCCTCACCCTCCCGAGTAGCTGGGATTACAGGCTCCCGCTGCCACGCCCAGCTAATTTTTTTATTTTTAGTAGAGGCAGGGTTTCACCATGTTGACCATGCTGGTCTCAAACTCCTTACCTCGGGTGATCCACCTGCCTTGGCCTCCCAAAGAGTTGGGATTACAGGCATGAGCCACTGTGCCCTGCCCCAAACCGAAACTCTTATCTCTTAAAAACTGAGTCCCCATTGTCCCCTTTCCCTGGTCCCTGGTAACCTTTTTTCTACTTTGTCTCTATGAATTTGCATATTCTAGATGTACCTCACGTAAGTAGACTCAGACATTATTTATCCTTTTGTGTCTGGCTTATTTTACCTAGTGTAATGTTCTCAAGGTTCATCGGAGTTGTACCATGTGTCAAAATTTCATTCCTTTTTAATATTAAATAATATTCCTTTATATGTATATATTTTGTTTTCTGTTCATTTGTTGATGGACACTTGGGTTATTGTACCCTTTGACTATTGTAAAAAATGCTGCTGTTAACATTGGTGTTCATGTATCTGTTGGAGTGCCTGCTTTCAGTTTCTCGGGGCATATACTTAGAAGTGAAGTTGCTGAATTGTATGGTAATTCTGTGTTCAAATTTTTGAGGAACTATCATGCTCTTTTCCACATTATCTATACCATTTTACCATCACAGCAGTGCACGAGGATTTCAGTTTGTCCACATCCTTGCCAACACTTTTGTTTCCCTACTGGCCCTATTTTTTTGGGGGGGCGGGTAATAGCCATCCTGATTGGTGTGAAGTGGTATCTTACTGCTAGACATGTTTTAAAGGAAAAAGGGACAGTTCTTTAATGTGACTTAAATTGTTAAAACATTGTATGTGTAAATGGAAAAAATACATATACACTCCTTGTGACTTACGATCTAACACAGCAATAACAGCAAAACCAATTTTTAATTTAAGTGCTAATTAAAACCTACTAAAATTAATGTTTTTGACAGTGTAAACCAAATTGTGGCTGTCTTCCTTTATAAATAACTTAGTCTTATGTGAGAGTATCTATTTCAGTTACAAATTATAACTGCAGAAACTTTAACTGGTAAAAGAATTCAGAGTATATAGTTAGGGAAGTTTGCTGACATTAGGACGTGCCAAACTACCTATAGTCAAAATTAATTAACAAAACTAATGATTAATGTGTCAAACTTATAAATTGTCATTTAGGTTATTATTCGGTTGCTAATATGATTCGAAAAGCAAATTGCCTAATGAAGCCTTGTGGTCACCTACATGAGCCACAATATACATATATTTATTTTTAATTAATTGTCTAAGTTAGAACCCAAAATTCTTTTTTCTGAAATTTAAAGGAGAAAAAAAAAATTCTTTTTTGCCACCTCTGATAATATCGATAGTCCAAAATTAAGAAAATGCTAACTTCTCCTGATGACTTCTTCAGCCTATTTCAGCCTGTGAAACATATTCAGGAATACTTATGGGAGAATAAATCAATGTGAATGGGGTAGCTGCCATAAAAATAATGTTCTTAATTTGTGTAATTATTTTCAGTTTTCAAAGCACACTTACAATATGTTGAATCCTCAAAATAATTCTTAGCTATTCAGGAAAGATGGTGTTTTCATTTTACAAGCAAGAAAACTAAAACTCATGGCAGTTACTTTAGAAATAGGAAAAGAAGAAATAAGCATGGCATGTGAGAATAACAAGAGTCCTTATCTGTAGTGGGTTGTTTTTGGAAAGTATTGAGAAATAAGCTGGATCCAAGTGACTTTGGAATTTGGATTTGATGTAATAGAGTATTTTCCAAACTTACTGGTCATAAGAAATCCCTTCCTTGGAGACTGGGGCCAGGGTCCTAGAATCCTTTCTTAACAAGTGCCCCTGAAGATTCTTATACTTAAGCAAAATTGGTTAATTATGCATTTACTATTTTTGAGCAAGGAGCTTGGTGTCATGAAAATAGTGTCTGGGGGAATATCTTAATCTAAAGGGTAGGTTGAAGGGTAAAGAGAGTCGTCAGGCAATGTTTATTTTGATACGAGGTGGTTGTGGCTTTTATTAGTTTACGACCATGGAAATGAGATATGGGGAATCATGGAATTATAGAGATTGCCTGGAAAGACAGAGGGAAATAGGGAATGAGTGATTTGTGGAGAGACTTTATAGGCTTGGACATATATTGAGTCTTTTGCTCATAAAATGTCCAGTAGATATTTGGAAATCTAATTTGAATTCCAGAGTTAGTAAAACATTACACTTAAGTCAGACCTTGCCAGGCATAAAGATATTGTATATTGTTATGTACATTCTCAATATCGTATATTCTCAATATAAAACTCAGTTGCAGGTTGCATTTGTTGTAGAAATTCTGCTTTCAGGTTTTGTTTTTCCTGACTCTTCAAATCTTCTCGCTGGGCTTCTGGGCTAGATCTCCCTGTAAATTTGAAATAATTATTCCTTATTCCCCAAGTAAGTATGGAAAAGAGGGACAGAAAGGTTAAGATTGAGCTGATAAGGAGAAGATCCTTGTGGGGGGGGGTGTGGGGAGGGGGTGGGAAGGTAGTACACAGTATTTAAAGTTAACAAGAGCTGGGTGTGGTGGTTAATGCCTGTAATCCCAGCACTTTGGGAGGCCAAGGCAGAGAATCACTTGAGGCCAGGAATTCTAGACCAGCCTGGGCAACAGAGTGAGACCCTGTCTCAATTTTTTTTTTTCCTGAAATTAATGAGTCCTCCCTCTTTTGCTTTTATTTCTTTAAGTGAAAGCCACATCAGGCACACTGAAAACCTAACTCTTTGTTTTTATATACTGGGCTTATTTTTTTTCTTGATTTCTTTCCTGAACAAAATGAAACAATTCTTTGAGATGCTTGTCTTTGTGATGTGCACAACCACTTTTGCTTTCCTGTGGTGGCAGATTCTTACAGGATAACCCACTAAGTTTCAGTGCTAATAACTCCATTTGAGCTTTTCAGTTCTGTTTTGTTGGTTTCCCCTTTGGCAAACCCTCATTACCCTATTCAAAAAACTTTGGGAACTGTTTCTTCCCCATTTGCTGCAGAGTAACATTTGTCTCTGAAGTGTAAGATTTCCTTCCAGTAGGGAGCAATAATTTTTCTATTTTTATTCTCATTCACATTTATCTTTCCTTTTTCTCCCCTTCTCAGCCTTCTTGCTTTCTTCAGGAAGATCTCCTGCAAGACCTCACCTATAGTAGTTTGAGTTTAACCCTGTTAGTTAGCTGCTTTCACATTCAAATCAATTTAATCTACTTTAATAAAAAACTTTAAAAATTTATGTGAATGACTAGGTATGGTTCTAAGTTTTGCTATGCAATAGATACTGTAAGTCACTTAGTGAAAGTAGTTTGCCTTTTTTTTTCTTTTTTCTTTTGGAGACGGGGTTTTGCTATGTTGTAGGCTGGTCTCAAGCTCCTGGCCTCAAGCAGTTCTTCTGCCCCAGCCTCCCAAAGTACTGGGATTATAGGTGTGAGCCGCCATGCCCAGCCCTAGTTTGCCATTTTTCGTTTTATTTATTAATGTATTTTTATTTATTGCCTTTTTCCACATGTTCTAAGCCATTTTCTAATAGAACTAAACGTGTTTTTTTTCTTTTTGTGGTTCAGCTATTATATATATCTGCTACCTTTAGCATTAACCTAAAGCTTCCTGTATATGCCAAGTCCCAGGTATTTTAGAATCCCATGTGGCTTTTGTGCCCTCCAAAGAGGGGTGGAGAGAACCTCTTAGACCCCAACTTTTACATACTCTTGGCCCAGATTTGGGGATTAAGTGAAGGGTCCCTAATGAATAGAACCTATACATTCGTATACATCTGGCTTGAGAAAACTGTATCTCTTTTTTTTTTTTTTTTTTTTTGAGATGGAGTTATGCTCTTGTTGCCTAGGCTGGAGTGCAGTGGCGAGATCTCGACTTACTGCAATCTCTGCTTCCCAGGTTCAAGCGATTCTCTGGCCTCAGCCTCCCGAGTACCTCGGATTACAGGCGCCTGCCACGCCTGGCTAATTTTTGTATTTTTAGTAGAAATGGGGTTTCACCATCTTGGCCAGTCTGGACTCGAACTCCTGACCTCAGGTAATCTGCCCGCCTCGGCCTCCCAAAGTGCTGGGATTACAGGCGTGAGCCACCGCACCTGGCCTCCTATCTCTCTTATAAGTAGACTTTTCTTCTTGCTTCTTTGAAACAGAAACTTTTTGTAAATAAATAAAGTGTATAAAGGTGAGCCATATTGGGAAGAAGGGGCTGATAGAGGAGTTAGAACAACGCGGTAACCAGATTTTTTTTTCCTCTTTTTTTGGTGTTTCTGAAACGGGTACTATTTCAGAATGATAGGTAAAAGTCTCCATGGAGAAGCAGGGGATGTGATGCCATGTTTACCTGCCCCTCCCCCCATAATTATCGTATCTTTTCACCTACTGAGGAAAGTTGGGCTCACATAGACTCTTCTTTATGGGATAGACCCCCGAGTTTCATCTCTAAGAGTACCAGACTTGGAAGGTCATAAAGAAATCTGCAGTAGGAATTTAATCTGTAGATTTGGCCACATGAAATGCAGGTGTAATTTTTATATTATACTTCAAAACACCTTGAAAGCCATGTTAGTCTTTTTGCTATCTTTAACAGTTAAGAATTTTTGCATGAGAATTATTATTTTGTTTCTAGTAGTAGTTTTTCCAACCTTTCCCAGGCCTTCAGTCTCTAATTCTGAAGTTTTTAAGAAGAGTTAGTTACCTACAGTTAATACTTCTGTCATCTTTGAATTGCTGTTATACCATATAGGCCTGTGAGAGAGAGTTGCCAGACTTAAATAATTATTTATATGCTTAATTTCTTTTAACATACAGAATAATTCTTTAAAAAATTTTTTTCTCTGTAAACTGTAACTGAAACCCATGCTGCCCTGGAAAGCAGTGTTACAAACTGCTGTACCCTCTGCCTGAAGACAAGTTTTTATTTCTTTATCATAATACCCAACAACAATTAGTATCACTTTAAAAGATGAAATAGAGGCCGGGCACAGTGGCTCACATCTGTAATCCTAGCACTTTGGGTGGCTGAGGTGGGCAGATCACAAGATCAGGAGTCCCAGACCAGCCTGACCAACATGGCGAAACCCTGTCTCTACTAATAATACAAAAATTAGCCAGGTGTGGTGGCACACGCCCGTAATCCCAGCTATTCAGGAGGCTGAGGCAGAATTGCCTGAACCCGGGAGGCGGAGGTTGCAGTGAGCCGAGATTGCGTCACTGCACTCCAGCCTGTGCAACAGAGCAAGACTCCGTCTCAAAAAAAAAGATGAAATAGATGTCCATGTCTTTGCTAAGTCAGTGTGGTGCAGAAAATGATAAGGAGGGAGTATTCCAATATTGACCTAAAATATTTTAATCAAGAATTCCAGACACTTTTCTCCACCCGTATTTTGATATGTAGACTTATCATATGTGGTCTTAATTTAGTAGTAAAATTTTGAATATTGCATATATATAATACTAGAGAAATTTAAATGTTAATAAGACTTGAGAACCAGATAATTTTGGGGATACGGTTGTTAGCTGTAAAGTAAAAATTTCAAGTTTAATGAATGAAAACCAGTCTCACTGCTTCATTAGCACAATTGGTTTGGAAGGTTTGCTTCTGGGCAAATAAAGTGAACAATAGCAAAGGATGGGATTGCTACTTTAAAAATACTAAAATATGAGGGTAAAGAGATGTCTGTCAGAGGATGTTTAAAATGAAATAGCTTCTTAAAAGCAAGGGACGGAAGATGTGCAAATGGTTATGAGGTCATTGTACTAAACATTAGCATTGTGCTTCTCACTCCAGAAGAAATTACATCAATGGATAATCTACTGAGCACTGTAATTTGGGTAGTACTGAGATGAACAATTGTTTTAGTTGTTGCCTGACCCCCACCCCACCCCCAGTAGCTTGGAACTGTGCATGTTATGAAGAGGTCATGTGACACTGATCCTTGGTTTTGCTCATTTATCCTGTCAAAACAACTTAATATAGATGGAAAGAAATGAACGAAATGAATAGAATGGGTTAGCTGTATCAGCCTTAGTTTATATGGAAGGTAATGAATGCTGCAATTGGGATAGTATAGTATATTAAGGCCCCAGGAATATCCAGCTCCATAATGGTGAAGAGAAGGTTCTAAAAAGCAACAGTGGCTAATCCATTCTAAGTCTCACTTGACGTTTTAATGCTACCTTTTGATATGGTCTTTTAAAATTTTATCATTGTATTCATGATAATTTGATTGACAGTTGGTAATATTTAAACAATATATGGTTCCTCTTATTTTACCTTCAGCTGTAATTTAGTATAAAGTTCCTATTTCTTTTCAATAATTATTATATAATAACAAACATGGATCTTCTGAGAGGAAAATTATTTTAGAAGTTTTGCAAAATATTTAGGGTTTGTTGTCAATGAAACATGAGCTTTGAACCAAATCTTCATTTGTCTCTTAGTTCTGTTTTTCATGTGAATTTGAGGGAGATAATAAAATTTTGTGAGTCAGTTCATCTCACAACATTTTTCTGAGAATTAAATGAAGTAAAGCAGCCAACTAGTAAATAGCAAATACTTGGCAAAAATTATTTTTAAAACCCCAGGTGTTCCTTCTGATCTGTGTCTTACGTTAGTTTTGATCTACTTTATTGTTGTCTTAAAGTCTTTTGGGTGTTAAAATAATGTACTTCTCTAAGATATTTTATGAAATGTTCCTAGATTTTTTTAAAAAAAAACAAGATTTAGTTATAGATGGAACAAGTAGACAAATTATTGAAAGAAGCCCCAAATTATTTGTTTAGGTTTCCTGTATTTCCTGCTTTGTTGATGATAATCTGTTGCCATGCAACTGTATTTCTAACTTCAAACATTAAGCAGGGGTTCTCAGATCCCTTAAAATAAATAATACTTTTCAGAAAGGATAAAAACACTTAGATATATAAAGTAGCCTGTATTTATAATATAGATGTCTTCTGGGCAAATTAGAGATAATTTTATGGAAAAAATTCCATATTTGTATGGAATTTTTAGATTGCCATTCAGTGTATTCTCAAGGAAAATTAAATACCGATTTTTGATGGCAAAGAAGTCCCACCTGTTTTTTTCCCTCTATGCTTTGCTATAAATAAGTAGTTGGCAGCTTTTTTACAATAAGCTTTTACAAACCATTTTTAAAAATCAAAAGCTATGACCTTTGTGATCATTCTGTATGGGTTGTATTGGACTTAACTGAGACTCAGAGGCCCAATTTCAATTCTCATTTTTCTTTTAAGTCACAGGAATTTTTTATCCTTGGGGAAATGCTAACTGCTTATTAAGGACACACACACACACTTTTAAAGGGGCATGTACATAGTATCCATTGGTTTTGATGCTATTGGGCATAGTAGAAACAGGAGTAGTAACTTGGTTTCCTTTTATTACATTACTCATTGGGTACTTTTGGTGACAAAGTGAGAACCTTAAAGTTCAATTAATAATTGATGTAATAAGAGAAAAATGAATGAACAAGAAGGTAGATCAGAAAACATTGCCCAGAAAGTAGCATACAGAAGGAAATGGAAAATGAGAGAGAAATTTAAGGATATTATGGATAAAGTTATACACATACTCACACACATTTAAAAATTGTTTAAAAAGAAAAGAATTGGAAGGGGAGAAAAAGAGAAAAAGAGAATGAGAGGAGACAGTGTTTAGAGAGATAATAACTGAGAATTTTCCTGACTTGAAGACAAATACTTGAGTATTTAAGTTACTGCTTAGAAGAAAAAAAAAAAAATTAGGCTTCATGCAGTGGCTCACACCTGTAATCCCAGGCTTTGGGATGCCAAAGTAGGAGGATCACCAGAAGTTCAAGACCAGCCAGTGCATCATAGCAAGACCTCATCTCTACAGAAAATTAAAAAATTAGCTGGGCAAGGTGGCACATGCCTGTAGTCCTAGCTACTCTGGAGGCTGAGGTGGAAGGATCCCTTGAGCCCAGGATTTGAGGCTGCCGTGAGCTATGATAGCACCACTGCATTCCAGCCTTGGTCACAGAGTGAGCTCCTGTCTTTTAAACAAACAAACAAAAATAAAAACAATGTTTTGGTTAAAGATAGATTGATTTTAATCAAGGCAAAGATAGAACTGGAATTTATATTTAGGTCTTTCTGCCTCCAAAGCCTGTGTTCATTTCGTGACATTAAATTGCATGTCTAGCAATTGATAACTTATGTTGGATGTGGAAAGTTAACTGCACCTCACAAAAATGAGACTATATCTGAGTTACACATTAACAGTAAAGATACTACAGTGATCTCAAGCATGAATTTATATAATCCAAATCTATCGTTTATAACTTCAGCATTTGCATTTTTTAAACACCATCGATCATGATTTAGTAATGTTTAAGTATCTAAGATTAACTGTCTGATTTGGTGTTTTATCATTTTAAACCACATTCTGTTTTGGTTTTTGATTTTAGGATCGAAAATTAACAAAATCTGAGAGGCAGAGATTTAAAGAAGAAGCTGAAATGTTAAAAGGTCTTCAGCATCCCAATATTGTTAGATTTTATGATTCCTGGGAATCCACAGTAAAAGGAAAGAAGTGCATTGTTTTGGTGACTGAACTTATGACGTCTGGAACACTTAAAACGTAAGTTCATCAATATTACAAAAGCTGACCAAGTAGTATGAGAGAATTTGATTTTTTAAATTTCAGGTCTACCAGTTTTACTTTTGTTGTCCAGCCTACTAAGAAGGGAACAATCCTTCCAACTATTACTGTATTAGCATATTTCCTTGCCCACAAAGTCCTCTGGTATATAAAGTGATTTGATAATTATTTATTGGTAAGTATTGAAATGAGAAGTTATGGCCGAGCGTGGTGGCTCACGCCTGTAATCCCAGCACTTGGGGAGGCTGGGGCAGGCGGATCACCTGAGGTCAGGAGTTCGAGACCAGCCTGTCCAACATGGTGAAACCCCGTCTCTACTAAAAATACAAAAATTAGCCAGGCATGGTGGCATGCATCTGTAATCCCAGCTACTCGGGAGGCTGAGGCAGGAGAATCGCTTGAACCCAGGAGGCGGAGGTTTCAGTGAGCCGAGATCACCCCACTGCATTCCAGCCTAGGTGACAGAGTGAGACTCTGTCTCAAAAAAAATTGAGTGGCTAAGGGATCAGAAATCAAATGTCAAGGTAGCCCTCTAGTGGTTAAAATGAGATTAAGGTTTATTGAGAAACTACCTATTTTTTTCATTTGTATTGTGCTTTGCTATACCCCTGCAACTTTTATATCAGATGCAGATTATATTGTGACAGTTATCACTTAAAAAATACTTGTAGTTCCATTTCCCATAACATCAGAAGTTAATCCCCAAATAGCTAGTTCTGTCATTCCTTTCACGGAAATAGGTTTAATGCAGAAATTTCCCATTACTTATTGTAAAGAGCTTTTGGTAAGAGTTGGAGTATGCTTTTGTAATCCCAGGTTTCTCAGAGCAGCAGTCCCCAACCTTTTTGGCATCAGGGATTGGTTTCATGGAAGACAGTTTTTCCATGAACTGGTGCAGGGGGTGGGGCTGGGGAAGTTTGTAATGATTCAAGCACATTACATTTATTGTGTACTTTATTTCTATTATTATTACATTAAAATATATAATGAAATAGTTACACAACTCACCATAATGTAGAATCAGTGGGAGCCCTGAGCTTGTTTTCCTGCAACTAAACTGTCCCATCTCGGGGTGATAGGAGACAAGGCAGATCATCAGGCATTAGATTCTCACAAAGAACGCTCAACCTAGATCCCTTGCATGCACAGTTCACAGTAGGGTTCATGGTCCTATGAGAAATCTAATGCTGCTGACAGGAGCCAGAGCTCAAGTGGTAATGCGAGCAATGAGGGAGCGGCTGTAAATACATATGAAGCTTTGCTTGCTCGCCTGCCACTCACCTCCTGCTGTGTGGCCAGGTTCCTGAAAGGCCATGGACTGGTATCAATCTGTGGTCCAGTGATTGGGGACCCCTGGTGTCTTAGAGGATCTATTTTTACTCAGAGAAGAATCTGTTGTAAGTTACCTTGTATAAATTTTTTATTTGATGAAATTGGATATTTTAAAATTGTCACTGTAGCATATATTCTTTATTAATTGTTAAAGTTAATACTGCTGAGCTGATTAATTCCAGATCATTGGAATACAGTGTTACAGCACCTGGATATAGTCACTTGCATGTGTTCTGAAATGCTTATGGTTAACATGTTGAAACATCAGCAGATCATTTCTGTCCTGCAAATTCTGATTTCTGTATCCAACTTCCACCCTTGTTTATGGCAATACCTTTATCCTAGTTAGACAGGCTTCTTGATACTCTCTTTTCTTCCACTAGAATGTGCTAACTAGCACTATATACCTAGCACTATGAACAAGTGCTAGATACCACATTCTAGTGGAAGTATCTAATACTGAATGATAAGTATTTGAATGAATTAAGGAGAATTATGTGGTAATAATTATGTGTACATCTTGAGATTCTTTCCACTGGTTTGGATACTTACTTGGTTGTCAACAGTTTGTCTGGCATGCCTAAGATTACTCTAAAATACAATGGTTTACTTGTTTTAAAAACTATATCGAGGAGCTTTGGGTAACATAGTGGGGTAAGCCCCTGTGGAATGGCTGTCCCACACCAACAAACTGCAGTGTGGAATGTAATAAAAGTTTTTTCCAATACATATCGAAGCTTTAAGGAAAGAAAGGTTAACCTCCAGATAGTAAGCAGAGATAATTCAAAGCCAAAACAGGAACTTATACTCTGGTATTTTAGACCATATGTTGGTTGAGGTGTTGATGCTAGTTTTAATGTCCATGCAAGGACAGAAAGCCTTAGAACTAGGTAGAGAGGGGAGCTAGAACTTAGCCTGTGCCAAAAAACTGAACTATCCATGAAAAGAGAGACCTCAGTGCCCTAGCCAGTGAAAGCTGCAAAGAGTTTTACCTGTGTGCAGAGGACTGTGGATCAGAGGGGAGACCTGTGAAAAAATAGAAATTCCCATCAAATGCTACCAGTGTTCTTAATTATTCTGTAAGCTAATCTTTTTCTTCTTTTGGAGACAGGGTCTCACTCTGTTGCCCAGGACAGAGTACAACGGCACAATCATAGCTCACTGCAGCCTCAAACTCCTGGGCTCAGGGAATCCTTCCACCTCAGCCTCCTCCCCACTACCTGGAACTATAGTTGCTCACCACCATACCTGTCTAATTAAAAAACAATTTTTTTTTTAGTAGAGACAGTGTCTATTTTGTTGCCCAGGCTGCTCTCAAACTCCTGAGCTCATCCTGATTTGGCCTCATCCAGATTTGACCTCCCAAACTGCTGGGACTACAAGCATGAGCCACGGTGCCCAGCCTGTTTGGTATTCTTCCATCTCATATGTAGATGGCGCTATAACATAAATTTATACCATCTACTTGATACAGGAATCCCAAACCAAAGAACATACATCATAATTGATCAGGAACGGAAAGAAAACACCCGGGGACATTTTCACAGTTCCTTGGTCACAGTGTCCAGAGGCAAAACAGTTTCCAAAGAAGATGACCTCACAATTAAATTACAAATCACACCAATGAAGGGGAATAGTCACAACCAGAAAATAGCACTGCAACAATTAAAGATACTATGGACAAGTCTGAAAGTGATTACAAACAATTATTTACATAATGATGTCAGTAAAGATATATGTAAGTGTATATGAAGTGTATAAAGAGAAAAGAAGGAATTGAAGGAATAAGACACCAAAGAAAGACAGGCATAATTTAAAAGCTTCTGAAGAACTTCTAGAAATAAGAACATTAAAATTCAAACATAAATGGTCTAATGGTTAAACAACAGACTAAATTGAATTGACAGGAATATTAACTAAGAAGAAAGGAGCAACAGAATGCACAAAAAAGACAGAAAATATTTAAAGAGGATGACATAGTAGTGAGAAGACCCAGTTAGATTTAATTATCTAAAAGAGGTTTCCCTGTAGTCCTAGCTACTCTGGAGGCTGAGGCAGAGAATCACTTGAGCCCAGGAGGTGGAGGTTGCAATGAGCCGAGATCGTGCCTCTGCACTCCAGCCTGGGTGACAGAGCGAGACTCCATCTCAAAAATAAAAATGAAAAAGTAGAGAGTGAGAAAAAGAAAAATTTCAGAATTTAAGAATTCTGATTGGGAATGTATACAGATTCCTAAGCAAGTAGATTGAAAACATTCATATTCATTTCTGGAAGAATGGATAACTAGGACCATTGGCAGCATTTGGAGAGGCAAATTGGGAAGGAATGGGAATTAATTCCAAAATGCATGCTTTTTGGACCTTTTGAGTTTCTACCTTTGTTCTCTATGTATATTTACATTGAAGCAAATAAAACACCCATAGCTGAAAAATAAGATGGGAATGTATAAGTTACAAAATTTGGATTAAGGCCAGGCGTGGTAGTTCACACCTATAATCCCAGCACTTTGAGAGGCCGAGGCGGGTGGATCACCTGAGGTCAGGATCACCTGAGGTCAGTTCGAAACCAGCCTGTCCAGCATGGTGAAACCCCATCTCTACTAAAAATACAAAAAATTAGCTGGGCATGATGGCGGGCACCTGTAATCCCAGCTACCCGGGAGGCTGAGGCAAGAGAATCGCTTGACACCGGAAGTGGAGGTTGCAGTGAGCCGAGATTGTGCCACTGTAGTCTAGCCTGGGTGACAGAGTGAGACTCCGTCTCAAAAAAAGAAAAAGAAAAAAAATTTGGATTAAAAGTTGAAATAAATTTAGACTTCTTTTTTAAAATAGACATGAAATTCAAATATCATACAATTAACCATTTTAGAAAGTACAATTCAGTGGCACTTAGTACATACATTCACAGTGTTTTGTAAGTACCACATCTATCAAGTTACTAAACATTTTCATCACCTCAAAAGAGCACTCTGTGCCCATTAAGCAGTTACTCCGCATTTCCCTTCCTCCAGCCAGGCAGCGTATTTTTTCTTTAATTGCACATTATCTAAGTTCTTTTTCTTTTTACATTTAAAAAGAAATTTTCAGTTTCTGAGCTTCAGAGGCTTATGCCAACAGGAGGGTTTATTAAGTAGAAAGAGCGCTAGACTTGGAGTAGAAGTTGTGACTGCTCCCAGCACTGCCTCTGACCAACTGTGATTTTGGGCAAATAGCTAACCTTATTTGGGCCTCAGTTCCCCATGTGTATGTAAAACAAGCGGTTGGACTGCCTGATCTGTGGGACCATCCATTCGTGGATGGGATTTTTTTGTAAAAAACATAAAATTTACCATCTTAACCATTTTGAAGTGTACAGTTCAGTAGTGTTAATACATACACATTTCTGTGCAATTTCTAGAATGCTTTTCATCTCACAAACTCTATGCCCGTGGAACAATTTCCTATTTCTCCCAACCCTCAGCTCCTGACAACTACCAACCTTTTACCATCTCTATGGATTTATCTAATCAGGATATATCCTATAAATAGACTTAAAGTATGTTATGGATCCTTGTGTTTGGCATCTTTCACTTAGCATAGTGTTTTCAAGGATCATCGTGATTGCACGCATCAGTACTTCATCCGCTTTTATGACTGAATAACATTCCATTGCATGGAAAATCACAGTTTGTTTATTCATCCATTGATGAACATTTGGGCTGTATCCACCTTTTGGCTATTGTGAGTACTGCTGCTATAAATATTTGTGCACAAGTATTTTTTTGAGTACCTGTTTTCATTTCTTTTGGCTGTATACTAGGAATGGAATTGCTGAGTCATGTGGAAATCTTTATTTAACTTTTTGAGGAGGCATCCTACTGGGAGTGACGTCGTACCTCATTATGGGTTAGATTTGCATTTCCCTAATGATTAATAATGTGGAACATCTTTTCATATGCTTATTGGCTATTCGTATATCTTTGGAGAAATGTTTATTCAAGTTCTTTGCTCATTTTTTATTGGATTGCTTGTTTTTTTGTTGATTTATAAGAGTTCTTTATGTATTTTAGAAACTAGACCCTTGTCCAGATCCATGATGTGCAGATGTTTTCTCCCATAGGTTGCCTTTTTTGCTCCTTGATAATCTTCTATGATGTACAGATTGAGTATAGTATCTCTTATCCAAAATGCTTGGGTCCAGAAGTGTTTTGGGCTTTAAATTTTTTCAGATATTGGAACTTTGAATTATACTTACCAGTTAAGCCCTCCTAAATCTGAACTCCAAAATGTTCAAATGAGCATTTTTGTTGTGTGTCATGTTGGTGCTCAAAAAGTTTCAGATTTTTGATTGGAGCATTTTGGATCTTGGATTTTCTGATTGGGATGCTCAAGCCTGTGACAAGTTTTAAATTTTGATAAAATCCAATGTATCTGTTTTGTCTTTTGATGGTTGGGCTTTTGGTGTCGTGTAAGAGTCCATTGTTATAAATAACCAAGGGCTTACAGATGTATCCGTAAGTTTTCTTCTAAGAGTTCTATCAATTTAACTCTTCTATTTAGGTTATTGTTCCATTTTTAAGTGAACTTTTGTATATGCCGTGAGGTAGGGTCTGATTTCATTCTTTTGCATGTTGATGTCCAGTTATCCCAGCATCATTTGTTGAAGAGACTTTTACCCATTGAATGGTCTTGGTACCCTTCTCAAAAATTATTTAATCATATGTATAGGTTTATTTCTGGACTCTCAATTCTATTTCATTGGCCTACATGTCTGTTCTTATGCCAGTACCACACTGCTCTGATTACTGTAGTAATTTTTGTAAATTTTGAAAATTGGAAGTGACTTCTCCAGTTTTGTTCTTCTTTTTCACTATTGTTTTTGACAGTTGGGGTCTTCT
The DNA here is from genome assembly GCF_006542625.1 of Nomascus leucogenys. Classification (NCBI taxonomy): domain Eukaryota; kingdom Metazoa; phylum Chordata; class Mammalia; order Primates; family Hylobatidae; genus Nomascus; species Nomascus leucogenys. The sequence continues at coordinate 31,891,222 of NC_044403.1, read as the reverse complement.
CGAAATTCCATGTGAATTTGAGGATTAGATTTCCATTTCTACAAGAAAGGCTGTTGGAATTTTGACAGAGATTGTGTTGAATCTGTAGATCACATTGGTATCACCATCTTTAACTATATTGTCTGCTAATTCATGAACACAGGGTGTCTGTCCATTTATTTATGTCTTTTTTAATTTCTTTCAGCAATGTTTTGTAGTTTCATTATACAAGTCTTTCACATCCTTGGTTAAATTTATTCCTAGATCCTTTATATGCTATTGCAAATGAAATTCTTTTCTTAATTTCCTTTTCAGATTGTTAATTGCTGGTATATATAAATACAACTGATTTTTGTGTGTCAGTCTTGCACTTTTGCATCTTTGCTGAATTCTTGTATTAGCTCGTCTGTGTGTGTGTTCATTCTTTGGGGTTTTTTGTTTTGTTTTGTTTTGTTTTTTTAAAAAAGATGGGGTTTCACTCTGTCACCAAGGCTGGAGTGCAGTGGTGCAGTCATAGCTCACTATAGACTTGAACTCTAGGCTTAAAGGATCCTCCCACCTCAGCCTCCTGAGTAGCTGGGACTCCAGGTGTGTACCACCATGCCTGGCTAATTTTTAAATTTTTCATAAAGATAGGGTCTCAATATATTGCTTATGCTGGTCACAAATTCCTGTCCTCAAGTGATCTCCCTTGTCTCTGGCTCTCAAAGTGCTGAGATTACAGGTGTGTGCCACCACACCTAGCCATTCTTTGGGATTTTTGTATATTGGATCAAGTCATATGTGAATAGATAGTTCTTTCAGATTTGAATGCCTTTATTTCTTTTTCTTTTCTTACTGTTTTGGCTAGAACTTGAATTATAATTAGCATTGATTATCCTTGTCATATTACTGATTTTAAGGAGAAAGCTTTTGGTCTTTCACCATTGAGTATATGTTAGCTGTGAGTTTTTCATAAATGTTCTTTATCATGTTGAGGAAGTTCTCCGCTATTCCTATCCTAGTTTCTTGAGTATTTTTTGTTTTTTTGGAATGGTGTTAGATTTTGTCAAATGCTCTTCTGCATCAAGTTAGATAATCATGAAACCACTTTGTTCTATTAGTGTGATATATTATACTGATTAATTTTCTGATGTTGAATCACCCTTAACTTCTGCATCAAGTTAGATAATCATGAAACCACTTTGTTCTATTAGTGTGATATATTATACTGATTAATTTTCTTATGTTGAATCACCCTTGCATTTCATAGATAAATGGCGTATAATCCTTTTACTATGCAGTTGGGTTTGGCTTGCCAATATTTTGTTGAGAGTTTTTACATCTACATTAATAACGGTGTTAGTCTATCGTTTTCTTGTGGTATCTTCAGTATCAGGGCAATACTGGCCTCACAATGATTTAGAAAGTGTTTCCTCCACTTCTGCTTTTTGGAAGAGTAGGATTTGTGTTAATTCTCCTTTAAATATTTGGTAGAACTCATCACTGAAGCCATCCAGTCCTAGACTTTTCTTTGGAGATTTCTTGAAGGAATGTTCCACGTACAGTTGAGAATATATATTCACTTGTTGTTGGGCAGTGTGTTCTATATATGTCTGTTACCTTTTGATGGCTTATAATGTTGTTCAAGTCTTCTGTTTTCTTATTCATCTTTTGTCTAGATGTTTTATCTGTTATTGAAAGTGGAATACTGAAGTCTCCAACTATTACTGTAGTGTCTACTAATTTCCTCCCTTTAATTCTGTCAATGTTTGCTTCATTATTTGGTGGCTTTATTGTTTGATGTATATAATTGTTATTTTTTATGGATTGGCCCTTTTATCAATACATCATGCTCTTCTTTATCTCTTGCATCAGTATTTTTACTTATTTTGCCTGATACTAGTTTTGCTACCTCACCCTCTTTTATTTACTATTAGCATAGAATATCATTTTTCTTTCATCCTTTGAATTTCAACCTATTTATGTCCTTAGATCTATAATGAGTCTCTTGTAGACAGTATATAGTTGGCTTTTTTTCTTTTTTAAAAATCCATTCTGCCCATCTCTGTTTTTGGTAGGAGAGTTTATTTACATTTAATTAGTCAAAATGAATGATTTGCCATTTTGCTGTTTGTTTTCTGTATGTCTTGTACCTTTTTTTCTTCTTCTTCTTCTTTTTGAGATGGAGCCTCACTCTGTTGCCCAGGCTGGAGTGCAGTGGCACAGTCTCAGCTCACTGCAACCTCTGCCTCCCAGGTTCAAGCGATTCTCCTGCCTCAGCCTCCTGAGTAGCTGGGATTATAGGTACCCATCACCACGCCTGGCTAATTTTTGTATTTTTAGTAGAGATGGGGTTTCACCATGTTGATCAGGCTGGTCTCAAACTCCTCACCTTGTGGTCCACCCGCCTCAGCCTCCCAAAGTGCTGGGATTACAGGCGTGAGCCACTGCACCCAGCCGTAATATATCACATTCCTAGAGACAGTCTTGTACTGTTTTTTGCTCCTTATCTCCTTCATTACTACCTTTTTAAATATATTTATTTTTCTTTTGTAGTATACCATTTTGATTCCTTTCTCATTTCCTTTTGTGTATATATTTAGATATTTTTTTCAGTGGTTACCTTGAGGATCACAATTAACATCATAAACCTCCAACAGTCTACCCTGAATTGATACCAACTTAGCTTTAATATAGCATACAAATCTCTGATCCTATACAGCCTCACTCCTCCTTCCCATTTTATGTTTTCATTGTCTCAAATTTTATCTTTATACATTGTGTACCCATTAGCATAGTTTTATAATCATTATTTTACATGCATTTGCCTTTTAAATCATGTAGGAAATAAAAGGAGTTATAAACCAAAAATACATTAATATTGGTTTTAATATTTAGATGTGTGATGGACTTTGCCAGAGATTTGATTTGGTTTTATGGCTTCAAGTTATTGTCTAGTGTTCTTTTATTTCCTCTAAGGATTCTCTTTAGCATTTCTTATAGGGAAGGTATGCTACTGTCAGACTCCTCCAGCTTTTATTTACCTGGGAATGTCTTAATTTCTCTTTCATTTCTGTAGTATAATTTTGCTGATATGTGATTCTTGGTTGGCAGTCTTAAGGTTTTTTTGGAGTTTTGCTTTTGTTTCTTTTAGCGCTTTAAATATGTCATCCTACTGCTTTCTGCCCTCTATGGTTTTTGCTGAAAAATCAGCTCATAATCTTATTGAGGATCCCATGGTCGTGATAAGTCACTTCTCCCTTGCTACTTTCAAGATTCTCTCTTTGTCTTTGCCTTTTAACAGTTTGAATATAGTGTTTCTCATTGTGGATCTATTTGCATTTATCCTTAGAGTTTGTTGAACTTTTTGGATGTGTAGATTCATGTCTTTTACTAAGTTTGGGAAATTTGTGGCCATTATTTTCTTAAATATTCTTTCTGCTCTTTTCTGTCTTCTTTATCTAGGACTCTCATTGTGTATATTTTGGTCAACTTGATGGTGTCCCACAGATCTCTTAGACTCTGCTCATTTCTGCTCCTCAGACTGTATGGTTTCACTTCCTATTTTCAAGTTTATTGCCTTTTTCTTCTGTGTGTTCACATATGCTGTTGAAATCTATTAGTGAATCTTCACAGTATTTTTCAGCACCTAAATTTCTACTTGGTTCCTTTTTAAAGTTTCTGTCTCTGTTGATATTCTCTACTTCAATGGAATATTCTTTGTACTCTTAACATTTAGCAGCCATTGTTCTCAGCATTTAGTCTGCCAAGTTTTGGCATAGGTACTATAATTATCCCCATTTAACCATGATTTGATTGTTTTTAGTAAATATCTTAGTACTGAAGAACTGATTAAGAGCTCTGCTTATGAGAGTGGAGCTTTTCAGCAGCTGGGCTTTGTCTTCAATGTGGTTGGGCAAAAATCAGTCATAATGGAAGACCCTGAAGTGCTTGATGTATCAGAGACATCTTTTTTTTTTTTGAGATGGAGTCTCACTCTGTTGCCCAGGGTGGAGTGCAATGGTGTGATCTCGGCTCACTGCAACCTCCGCCTCCCGGGTTCAAGCGATCTCCAACCTCAGGCTCCCGAGTAGCTGGGGCTACAGGCGCATGCCACCATGCCCAGCTAATTTTTATATTTTTAGTAGACACCGTGTTTTGCCATATTGGTCAGGCTGGTCTTGAACTCCTGACCTCAGGTGATCCATCCACCTCAGCCTCCCAAAGTGCTGGGAGCGAGCCAGCCTCAGCCACTGCACCCGGCAGAGACATCTTTTTTTTTTTTTTTTTTTGTCCTGTCTGCACCGATGGTGCCACTTTTCTTTCTCAAGATGAGGTTGGTTATGGTGATTTTAATTAATATTCATGTTTTTAGAACCACTTTTCATTCTCACCAAACTTAGCTTCTCTGAGTTTAGAAATGTTCCGTTTGTAATATGGAGCAGATTGGATTCCTTCTTGTCCTTATACTTTCCTTATAAACATTGCGATAATAATCATGTTTGTACACAATTCCCGTAGAATAGGTTCCTAAAATGAAATGTGAATCATAATATATGTGTAATTTTCACTTGAATAGCAATTGAGACAAAGATATTATTCCTTCCTGCTAGCTGGGATAATCTTGAAGGTCTTTACTAAAATGATATATACAATCTAAGTAGATCTTAAAGGATAGACAGGTTTTCTGTGATTAGGGAGGTGCCATGGGAATAGTTAAAAAAAAGAGAGAGAGAAGTAATATAAAGTTCATAGTAGGATACCCTTTTGTTTAAAAATAGGATGTTTGTAAGGAGGACTAATGACAAATAAACTTTCCAAAATTTTATTATAAAATTCTAAAAATTATATAGAAAAGGCAAAAGAAGCATACAGTGAGCACACACTCAGCACCAAGATTCTATTGTTACTAACTTTTTGCATCACTTGCCTTACCATATTATTAATGTCCATTTATTCATCCTCCATCCATCTTATTCATTCCATAATAAAATTGTAAAATAAAATAATTCAATATGCTTCACCCGTAAACCCTTCAGTATGCATTTCATTAGAGTTCCAGTATTTGTGTACTTTATTTTTCTTTTACCTCCAAACAGCATCAAGATAGAATAAATTATTATTGTACGATTGAATGAGTTTTGAAAAGGCATTCATTTGTGTAACCAAAACTCTTAAGATAGAGAACATTTCTATCATATCAGAAAATGCCCTTATGCCGCTTTCCAGGCAGCCTTTTCCTTACCTTCCATCCAGCATGACTGTTTTGATATATTTTTTAAACCATAAAACCCACTTTTGCTATTAGTTTTCTTCAATTAGCCCACCCAAATGAAGTAAAATTTTATTTTAGTTCTACTATTTGATTTTTACTTAGATCTGGATCTCTGCATGTTTTTCATTTTAAGTAGTTGCCCTGAAGATTACATTTACGTTGTTACTTTTGACAATTTATTTAGGACTAATACTGTACAATTTCATGTAAAATATAAGGCCTTTGCACAAATAAAGTTTTCATATAACCCCTCTACCACTTGTTCTGTATGCTGTAATTTGCATATTTTATACAAGTACAAGATTACATAAGTAATTTCATATCTTATACAGGTACATAGATAAGTCATTATTAAATGGGAGTAATTATAGTACCTATTCAACAAAATTGGAATACTAAATGCAGGAAACAGTAACAGCCAAATGTTAAGAGTATAGAAAATTTTAGCTCAACAAATAGAGAATATCAGCAAAGACATAGAAATTACAAAAATTAAACATATTCAGGAACTGAAAAACAATAACTATATAATAGAATATGTAAGCATATCATATATATCACAGTATTATAGATTTTCCTTTAACTAATTGTGTGTGTATTTTAAAGATACTGAAAGGAAAATGTAGTCTTTTCTATTTAACATTTTTAGTGCTCTTTTTTTCCTGAATATTTCCAGATAAAATAGGCATTGGAACTCAATCCCCAGATGTATCTTTTCTACAGTGGGTAGCACCAGAGGTCTCTGTTCAGTTCTTTTAGCATACTTGGGCTGCTTGGAATCTTTCCTACATACATGTATTTCAGAGATCAACTAGAGATTTGGGCAGAGTGAATACACAGAATTTAGGGCTCTCCTTTGGTGCCTGCTTTCTGAGATTTCCTCCTTTCCTTTCTAGATCTGTGGTGTCCAGTAGAACTTTCTGCCATTATGGAAATGTTGTATAACATACACCATCCAGAATGGTAGCCATTTGCCTCATATGGTTGTTGAGCACATGAAATGTGGCTAGTGCAACTGAGAAATGAAATTTTTTATTTTAGTTAATCTACATTTGAGTAGTCACATTTGGCTAGTGGCAACTTTATTGGACAGACCATCCTTGCAGAAAGGTCTGTTAGACAGCACTGTTCTTGATTCTGTGGTCATTCGAAACTCAACTCGCCATTTCTGTCTGGGGTTTAGCAGACCTGCAGAATCAGAACAGGGCCTTTTCTTAGGTAAAAATGTATTATAAAGAAGGAAACTCAAGCAGTGCTTTCCTTTTGTCCCTTCCAACTATGACTGATTTTGATTGCTCTCCAGAGCCTTCAAGTAATAGTTGCTTTGTATATTTTTGACTAGAGTTTATAAATACATCTGTGTCTGATAGAACTACTCCACTATTTAACAGAAGCAGAACTGTACCTCTTAATCATTTAAATGGTAACCTAATTTTAAGGAATTCATATTTGGTGCTTTGTTACCATAATTCTCTTACCAATCACTAATTAAATATTTTTGGCCTGAAATATTTAGCTGATATAGCCAACTTGATCTCCCATTTCTTTAAGAAAAAACTAGTTACCTAATACTGTCATTGTTTAGATGAAAAAGCATTTGGAAGACTTATTTTTCTGTGTCTCTTAATAGAATTTTTATTTTAAACTACCATAGCCTTGCTTACTAAAAGTATTACTAACCTTTAATGTTACTGAATCTTAGTATGCTAAATTTGATATTCCCATCTCCAGTCATGTTAGAATTTAATGGAATTCTTCAAAGCAACAAACTCCTATCATTGATAACTTGTTTGGTATACTTTGCTTTTTCTAGGTATCTGAAAAGGTTTAAAGTGATGAAGATCAAAGTTCTAAGAAGCTGGTGCCGTCAGATCCTTAAAGGACTTCAGTTTCTTCATACTCGAACTCCACCTATCATTCACCGCGATCTTAAATGTGACAACATCTTTATCACCGGCCCTACTGGCTCAGTCAAGATTGGAGACCTTGGTCTGGCAACCCTGAAGCGGGCTTCTTTTGCCAAGAGCGTGATAGGTATGTTTCAGGTGTACCTTGGAGGCTGACTGGCTTTCTGATATTCCTTTTCTTTAGAATCCTGACCCTGTCAGAGTCTTAAGTGATATAAACCTTTTAAGAAATTCATAGCTTGAACTCAGGAGGTGATCCGTTCTACTTATGAGATGTAGGATTCTCTATATTTGTGCTTCTTGGAATCATCTTAGAGACTATTGATAACATTACATTACAAGAAATAAAGTGAATTTTGTTGATAAAACCTAATGTAACAGCCTTTGTTGTTGTTGTTGTTGTTGTCGTTGAGATGGAGTCTCTCTGTCACCCAGGCTAGAGTGCAGTGGCGCGATCTCAGCTCACTGCAACCTCCACCCACCGAGTTCAAGCGATTCTTGTGCCTCAGCCTCCCGAGTAGCTGGGATTACAGGCATGCATCACCACGTCTGGCTAATTTTTGTATTTTTAGTAGAAATGGGGTTTCACCGTGTTGGCCAGGCTGGTCTCGAACTCCTGGCCTCAAGTGATCCACCTGCCTTGACCTCCTAAAGTGTTGGGATTACAGGCGTGAGCCACCCCGCCCAGCCAGCCATCTTTTCATTACACTCTGTTGATACTTAACATTATGCACTATTTATGTAATACATATAGTATGTCACTTCATGAAAGAAATGGAATTTATATTTAGTTTTACTTTCTAATAAAAGATAAAAATTAAATTTTTAAACATATAAAATGTCTGTTGGATATATATGTATATTCAAGAATATTGGCCAAGCGCAATGGCTCATGCCTGTAATCCCAGCACTTTAGGAGGCTGAGGTGGGAGAGTCACTTGAGGTCAAGAGTTTGAGACCAGTCTGGCTAACGTGGAGAAACCCCGTCTCTACTAAAAATACAAAAAAAAAAAAAAAAAAAAATTAGCTGGGTGTGGTGGTGGGTGCCTGTAGTCCCAGCTACTCAGGAGGCTGAGGCAAGAGAATTGCTTGAACCCGGGAGGTGGAGGTTGCAGTGAGCTAAGATTGCACCACTGCACTCTAGCCTGGGCAACAGAGCAACACTCTGTCTCCAAAATTAAAAAAAAAAAAAGAATAGCCTCCTAACATTTTGTGAAAATAAATATGACAATTCATTCTGAAAAGGTGGTTTTATCAACTTTTTTCTTAGTCTTACTCTTCAGAAGTTATGATCTATCTAAAAGAGTGTTTCTCAACCTCAGTACTACTGAGATTTGGGGTTGGACAATTCTTTGTTGTAAGGGGCTGTCTTGTACGTTGTAAGACTCTTGAGCAGCATTCCCAGCATCTACCCACTAGATAACAGTAGCACGCTCCCTGTGTACCTGACTTCTAGTTGTTATAACCAAAAGTGTTTCCAGACATTGCTATATACCGCCCCTAGAAGACAAAATTGCCCCCTGTTGAGAATCACTTATCTAAAGAACAAGGCTGTCCCTTTCAGACTTTATATGTTAGAAACTCAAAGCTGGAAAAATAATTTAATGCCTATTTTGATAAGCCTTCACTCTATGAAGAGGGTATCACAATTTAAAAACTTGAAGTCTTCATAAACACTCTTTTTACTCCCTCCAAAAGGTGACAATAACAAAAGAAACCCATTAATTTTTAAGTGAACTTGGGTACTAAGTATTACTAGGAAAAGCACAGAACACCAGTTATTTGTACATCTTTCAAAAATAGTGTTCGCCTTGGAATATTATGATAACTAGGGTTAGGAATGCTTTCACATTTTCTTATAATACATTCACAAGAAGAATGGGAAAAGTGTCATTTAAAGCTGAATTTCTTTTTTTGCCTTCTTCACAGGAAACATTTCTTTGACTGTCTTTGGCATCCTGAAATCTCTGGCCCAATAGAGTTTTATTTTCTTTGTTGATTAAATCATAGTGTGCATGTCTGTTTCTTGGAAATGCCTTATAATTTGAGGTATGCAGATCTAATTTTCTGGAAGCATTACAAAACCTAGTCTTGTGGGATCACACACTGTGCTCATAAATCAGTCTGTATTTGGGTTCTATATTTGTGTATGTGTTTGTCTTTTTGCCTGTAGGATGTCCCTCTCTATATTTCTTGTGTCTGTAGTAGGCTTATTTGTGTACTGCAGGTGGGATGGTAAGTATGTGAAGAAAAGGGCTCTGGTAAGTGGCCTTTGGAGACAATTACGTTTTATTTCATTTTTTAAAAAATGTATTGAATATCGGGTTTTTCACTGCAAGGCCTTCTTAAAAAGTGAAACTAATCAGATTGAGTGTTAATCCCAAGAGTGTAGCTGTAAATATTAACCCTACAGCTACCATACATTAGTGGGCACACAAGTATCTTGCTCTTTTTAAACCCATCATCTTATCTTACAGATGTACCATTATATCTGCTTTGTTCCTTGCAGAGTGTCTTTCCTTTTCCTTCTATTTGTTTTCAATATGAATTATATTAGTTTATATCTTAGCCAAGGCTTTATTTTGACATATCGTATAAAGAAATTCATTTTACACAGTAAACCAATAAATAGATCCTTGACCTTATTCCAGTTTCATATAAAGGCCTTGCAGTGTAAGATCTTTTATGAGACATTTGATGGAACAGACTGACTGAGAAGATTTCCTTCCTCTTTTCTCCCCCTTTCCTTTTTTCTCCCCATTCCAATTTCTTCTCTCTCACAGGTCAACCCCTCTGCTTCTCACCCTGGTGAGTAACGTCTGAAGCTTCTGCTCGCATTGAGTCTGAATCGTTCTTTTAATTTAAGGTACCCCAGAGTTCATGGCCCCTGAGATGTATGAGGAGAAATATGATGAATCCGTTGACGTTTATGCTTTTGGGATGTGCATGCTTGAGATGGCTACATCTGAATATCCTTACTCGGAGTGCCAAAATGCTGCGCAGATCTACCGTCGCGTGACCAGTGTAAGTCTTCCCCTAACTGATTGTTGAACTTGGGTCATATCTAACAATCCCAAGGTGGATGACATCAAACCATGTAAAAGAGGACAATAGTGGAAGGCATACTGAGTGAACTGTTGGAGTTGTGGGGGGATGGTGTCGAGGTATGTGTAAGGCTATTGCTCATGATACAGTGAAAGATAAAGATCAAAGAACCACTAGTTTATCCTGTACCCACCTTGCATTCATTTAAATCTTTATTTTTATGTTTAAAAACACACCCTCATTACCTACTTTTTAAACCCTTATTAATTCAGCTAAACTCCCATTGTCTCCCACCACATAGGTCAGAGTTAAAAGTAATGTTTTTAATTCAAGATGCTTTGTCAAATTAATTTGTTCACTGACTTTTCTCTGAATGACTTGAGTTGATTTATTAAATCTTATGTATTAGTACCTACAATATTTAAGGCATAAATAAATACCTTATTGTAGTTTAAATTACCCATGGTAGTTCATGTCTGCTGACAGAGATATTTTCTACAGCTGTCTAATTGAAACCTGAAAGGTAGTTGTTATGATTCACTTTACTTTATCACTACATACTTCATTATGCTACTCTAAAATACATTTTCTTACATAACCATATTATGCCTGAAAAAATTAACAGTCATTTCTGCATCATCCAACACCCTGAACCTGTTAAGATATTCTCTCCATTGTTTCAAAAATGTCCATTGACAGTGTTCAAAATAGGCTCCATCAAGGTCCACAAAATGTATTTTATTGTTGTAGTAGTTCTTAATCTAGAACTATTGCTTTTACTTTCTTTTTCTGCATGTCCGAGATTTATTGAGAAAATTAGATTATTTTGAGGAATGTTCCACATTCTGAATTTTGCTTGTGGTGTCATTTAACTGGTTTATTCTTCTATATTTCTGTAAAGAGAAGTTTACCTTAAAATAGTTGGGGTGGGTTAACAATGTAAAAATAATTTTGTCTTTTTTACTCGCATTCATCCAAGAGTGAACGCTGTCGTTTTCCAGAGGCTATATAATACTGCACATATAATATTGCAGCAGAGTACATACAGAAGCAGATAAAAAAATTCATTTGTAGGGCCAGGCGCGGTGGCTCATGCCTGTAATCTCAGCACTTTGGGAGGCCGAGGTGGGTGGATCACTTGAGGTCAGGAGTATGAGACTAGACTGGCCAACATGGTGAAACCCCATCTCTACTAAAAATACAAAAATTAGCCAGGCGTGGTGGTGTGCCCCTGTAATCCTAGCTACTCTGGAGACTGAGGCCCGAGAATCTCTGGAACCCGGGAGGTGGAGGTTGCAGTGAGCCAAGATTGTGCCACTGCACTCCAGCCTAGGTGACAGAGTAGGACGCTGTCTCAAAAAAAAAAAAAAAAAAAATTCATTTGTCTTCCATTAAACCATATATTTAAAAAGATTACAAAAATGTAAAACAATACCAGTCTTATGACTAAATTTTTCTTGTTTTGGAAAATACTGAATTTTTAATTTTAAATATTATATATTTGTAACAATGAATTATAATTTTTAATGAATTAATAAATATTTTTAAACTTTCTCAGGTTTACCATCTGCCATGGTAAATATTAATAGATGTAACACACATAGACAAAATCCCTCTGAGGTCCCCAAAAACGTTAATTTTAAGAGTATAAAGGGGTCCTGAGGCAGAAGTTTGAGAACCACTGTTCAAAAGTCTTGATAAAATTTAGGCTAAACATTTTTTGCAAGGACACTTAATATGTGGTGCTGTATATGTTATATTGCACTAAGAGGCTCATAGTATCTCATTATCTCATTTTTAGTAATGTAATTTAATTGAATTTTGATATAGAAGATGTAATTATAAATTGCTTATTTAGATTTTGACAGCTGAACAGAATGGAAATGTTTATTTTTAATTATTTATTTATTTATTTTTTGAGACAGAGTCTTGCTCTGTCGCCCAGGCTGGAGTGCAGTGGCGCCATCTCGGCTCACTGCAAGCTCTGCCTCCTGGGTTCACGCCATTCTCCTGCCTCAGCCTCCTGAGTAGCTGGGACTACAGGCGCCCGCCACCACGCCCGGCTAATTTTTTGTATTTTTAGTAGAGACGGGGTTTCACCGTGTTAGCCAGGATGGTCTTGATCTCCTGACCTCCTGATCCACCCGCCTCTGCCTCCCAAAGTGCTGGGATTACAGGCGTGAGCCAGAAATGTTTATTATTAAAAACTGATAGGAAACATTTTGCTTTAGGTAGACCAAATTTTACCTCTTCATAAAGTCTTGGAAGAAATCTTTAGAGTCAAAGATTAATTATAATTATTTATTGCTGTGAATATTCCTTTAATATCCTTGTTATATATTTGTAAGTGATTCTGTTGTTGATGGATATGGAGCTACTTTGGACAATTAGTTTAATTTCATATGAAGTATAAGAACTGGTGGAGGTTTCATACCCAGTAAAAATGACAGCTATTGTTTACAGAGAAAGCACATAACTCTCAAGTTACTTCTGGCTTTGTAATTGGGATGGTATTTTGTCAGTTATTATTATTGGGTGTATGTCTACAAGTCTCTGGCCTGAGGCCTTACTGTTAAATTTATTAGCCTCTTCTTAATACTCACCCAGATCCTAATACACGATATAATTGTAATCCCTGAAGCACTGACTCTCAATTTGGGCTGAATGGGATCAGGAGAAATTTTTTTATGCCTTCAGATGATTCTGATCAGTACCCTGATCATTATTCTACATTTATGCCCGTAGAAAGCTCATCTGCTTTGCCTGAGAGAGTTCTGAGAGAGTTCTGTATCATCATTCCCAGTTCATGTCTCTTATTATTCCCCTTTCTTCCCCTGATGCGTAGTAATTTACATTTTCTCTCTTTTTTTTTTTCCTTTGAGCGTAGGGTCAACTGTTTATTGGGTAATTTCCTCCTTTATTTTGTTTAAAATTGTAGAAAACTTAAGAGTTATATTTGATTTATTGTTTTTTGCTCACTGCTTCCACTACTTCCAGTTTATAAGGTTCTTGCTTCAGAATACCTCTTAGATGCAAGCCTTCTTCATTCCCATTGCCACAACTCTGATTTCACATCTTCCTTACTGCACACCTTGCATTATATTCCAGAAGTAGTTTACATTGTGAATTTATTTTTTCATTTCACTTAAACTTGTTGAGCTTTCTTGCTCTCCTTTCTTGGTATAAGGAACTTACGATACCACTTTGCTTATATCAGAGCAAGTACAAATTCTTAATCTTTGCTATTCTTCATCTTCATCCAAGCACTTTATTTTAGTTAAATCAGTTCTCTTCATTATCTCGCACATATGCCACATCCTTTCCTGTATTCCTATCCATTTGTAAATGTTATATAAGATTGTACCTCCACTATAAGCTTTCCTGCTATCCAGTCAATCCGTACACTTAACAGTCTTCCTACGTGACATTTTATCTGATTGGTTTCACTGTGTAATGATCTTTGCCTTTTCTGAGCTGATTCTTCTCAATTGATATGAACTATAAAATTTTGTTTATTAGTGGTTATTCTACATATAAATTCATAAATTCATTTAATGTACTTACTGCTTATTATTTTCATTGCTTTATATTCCTTAAAATATTTTAATCTAGTACATCTGTATAATTTCATCCTTATCTGTAGCACTATCCTAAATACAAAATAAATCTCAGTGCCAATAAATGCAACATTTTCTGAATCTCTGCTATGTCCCATGCCCAGAGCTTGATACTAAGTAAAGGTGAATAATCATACTCCCTGTCTTCAGCAAACTACCTCTAATATAGAAGATTAATATGTAAACAAAGAATTAGAATTACATTATGGTGAGTATTGTAATGGAGACAAGCACTAAGGAGAGTAGAGGAACAGTGGTTAACCCTGCTATGGATTAGGGAAGATTTCACAAAAAGAGCTGTTGTATGAACTGTCAAAAAGAGAAGGTAGAAGAATGGTGAAAGGCCATTCTAAGAAGCAGGAATAGGATTTACATGAATGCTGAGATGCCAAACACCGTAGTACAATGGAAGGAAAGGCAAATTGATCAAATAGAGTGAAGCTGTTGTCTTGTGGTTGTAAAGGAGGGACAAATCAATTGCTACTTAGTTTCTCCTGCTCCCAAATCCTGTCTCATCTCAGAGCAGAGAGTTTGGGGTTGGTAATTAAGAGGCAAACTTCTGACTCCTGATATGTGTATTTTTGCTGCTATTATATTGTTGTATTTTAATGGTGAAAGAGACCTTATCTGTTTATAGGCTTTTGGAAGGGGCAAGAGGAAGAGAGAGAGAAGTAGAAATCATGGTGGGTGGTGGTGGATAGGGTAGAGTAATATCCAGGATTCAGTGGGCTTGTGACATGGTATAATGGTAAGTCTTGATAGGGAAGGTTTTCTCCTGAGATCAGGGAAGCAAGATGGGTTTTGGAAGCAAAGTCTTGGGTTCACATCCCTGCCCTAGTTATTGCCATACTATCTTGAGCAATTCACTTAATTTCTCTATACTTCAATTATTTTGTTCTCTGTAAAAGAGATACCATTACCCTCTTACAGACTGCTTAGTACAGTGGCTGGTACTGGTACTGATAGTAGGCTCTGGTTATTTTCTATGAAATATGAGTTGTCATCTTCTTGGGGGTGTGTGTAGAATGAAAGATGGCCTTTAAGGATGATAAAGGTTTAAAATAACATCTATGAAACTTTGAACTGATTAGGAAATAATAATTGTGAAGCAGCACCAGGCATCCAGCATCTTCCTTTTTAGTATTGATAAATGCTATTATGTAAACAATGAATATATCGTTTGTACTCGTGTCTGTGTGTATGCAAGTGGAAAAGAGCAAATTTTTACCTATTACATACTTCTTCCTTGTGAATAACCAATAATAGGCTGGGCCTTTAGGCTCACGCCTATAATCCCAGCACTTTGGGAAGCTGAGGTAGGTAGATTGCTTGAGCTCAGGAGTTCAAGACTAGCCTGGGCAACATGATGAAACATTATCTCTACAAAAAATAAAAAATTAGTTGGCTGTGGTGGTGCATAGTTGGCCGTGGTGGTGCGTGCCGGTAATCCCAGCCACTGGGAGGCTGAGGTGGAAGGATCGCCTGAGCCGGGGAGGTGGAGGTTGCAGTGAGCCTAGATTGTGCCATTGCTGTCGAGCCGGGACAATAGAGTGAAAGCCTGTCTTAAAAAAACAACAAAAAAACCCACGATAGCTTACATTGCTAAAGTAGTCCTCAGTTTTCTATATTCTGAATCCTGTGTATCAGGGTTTGAAGAATAGAATAGAAGTTATTGACATAAATGAGTTAGGTTTCATAGGAGAAAAGTTAATTTTACTTGGTGTATTTTCTACTTAATAAGTTTCATGTGTGTATTTGTGAATATTTATTAATTATAAACTGTGACCAGGCACTATACTGGGTATTGGGGATATACCAAGTCAAAAAGTTGTGCCTCACCTGGAGTTTACATTCAGTTTTGTTAAAAAAAAAAAAAAAAAAAAAAAAAAAAAAAAAAGTTGATAGAAGTCGGTAAGTTGGCTGGGCGTGATAGCTCACGCCTGTAATCCCAGCACTTTGGGAGGCCAAGACTGGGGGATCAGTTGAGGTCAGGAGTTTGAGACTAGCCTGGCCAACATGGTGAAACCCCAGTCTCTACTAAAAATACAAAAATTAGCTGGGCACGATGGCATGTGCCTGTAGTTGCAGCTACTTGGGAGGCTGAGGCAGGAGAATCGCTTGAACCCAGGAGACAGAAATTGCAGTGAGCTGAGAGAGCACCATTGCACTCCAGCCTGGGTGACAGCAAGACTTGGTCTAAAAAAAAAAAAAAATTGATAACTATTAGAGTGGTAAGGTTTGTGTCTAGAATAGATGGGAGATAGCGGGTGAGAAGCTGAACTAGGTTTATTGTTACAGCACAGCAAACTCAATCATTTTTTTTTTTTGCCCGAAATGTATGACTAGGTACTGATACAATCTGATTTTTTTATTAAACCATGTAATGAAGTAATTAGGGAGGAAATATAAGCCAGTAGATTCAAAACTGAGGGGAAAAATAACAAAAGTTGTAGTGGATCAAAGTAGATTTGTAGATCAACATGCTATATGAGTGATATTGCTAAACAGTAACAGGTGTTTGTGTTATGTGACTCCTGAGCCTTAATTTCCTCATATGATTATGGTAGTCATAACAGCCAGGCCTACTAAGGTTGTGAAAAACAAATCTGTTGAACTTATATAAGAAAGTACATTTGAAAAAGTTGAGAAATATATTTGTTGTATTTGACATATAACTAGATTGACTCTGAAATGTCTTCTATCTCAGTAGATTCTTGATGTTTCAGAAGAGTTTGACTTAGGGTTTCTGCCACAAAAGATTGGGGGGATAGTAGCAGTAACTGGCTTTTTTAAGTGTAATGAGGCTCATATTTGCACAGAAGTTACAAAATCTGTGATTGTGATATATTCAAGGAATTTTATTTTTAAAAATGCCTCCAACTTTTCAATAAAAAAGTAAATAGATGACAAATTATTCTGTGTGGAGATGAATATCTAGATATTAAAACTTAAAAGTGTGATTCTGATTACATAATCAAGTTGTAGGCTTTCAGTAGTCCTTAAAGTCTGCTTTCTATCCTTCAGTGAATTTTTGAAGTTTGTTTCTAGAATATTTTGTGCTTATCATATTAAATATTAGAAGACCTTTGGGGACTTGATTGATCTCTGCATGGCATAATGTGCCAAGTCAGAGTATTAATCAGGAATAATTTTCTTTTTTGTATGTGCATACTCTAAAAATGTACATTTAGGTTTTTTTCTATCAGCGCTACTGAATATATTATATAATTAACCCATTTAAAGTGTATAATTCACTGGTTTTAGCATCTTCACAGTGTTAAAAGAAAAACTTCAGCCAAATTAAATTTTTTTTTTTTTTTTGAGATGGAGTCTTGCTCTGTCGCCCAGGCTGGAGTGCAGTGGCGCACTCTCGGCTCACTGCAAGCTCCGCCTCCCGGGTTCATGCCATTCTTCTGCCTCAGCCTCTCTGAGTAGCTGGGACTACAGGCACCCGCCACCACGCCCGGCTAATTTTTTTTTGTATTTTTAGTAGAGACGGGGTTTCACCGTGGTCTTGATCTCCTGACCTCGTGATCCGCCCGCCTTGGCCTCCCAAAGTGCTGGGATTACAAGCGTGAGCCACTGCGCCCGGCCGCAGCCAAATTAAATTTAAAGTCGTTTAATTGAGCAATGAACGATTTGTGAATTGAGCAGCCCCCAGAATCACAGCAGATTCAGAGAGTCTCCAGGGATGCCTCATGGTCAGAACAGATTTATAGACAAGAAAAAGGGATGTGACATACAGAAATCAGAAGTGAGGTACAGAAACAACTGGATTGGTTACAGCTTGCTGTTTGCCTTATTTGAACACAGTTTGAACACTAAGCCATGTATGAGTGGTTGAAATATGGCCATGAGGGCTGGGTGCAATGGGTCACGCCTGTAATCCCAGCACTTTGGGAGGCTGAGGCAGGCAGATCACCTGAGGCCAGGAGTTTGAGACCAGCCTGGCCAACACGGTGAAACCCCGTCTCTACTAAAAATACAAAAATTAGCTGTGCATGGTGGCGGGTGCCTGTAATCCCAGCTACTCGGGAGGCTGAGGCAGGAGAATCACTTGAACGCAGGAGGCAGAGGTTGCAGTGAGCCGAGATCACGCCATTGCACTCCTGCCTGGGTGACAGTGAGACCCTGTCGTAAAAAAAAAGAAAAAAGACAGAAATCTGGCTGTTGGGATTGGCCAAGACTCAGCAGTTGTTACAGGCACTCTCCTAAGTTAGGTTTTCAGTCTTGTCTACCTATTAAGTTAGGTTGCAGTTAGACCACACAGACTCAAATTAGAAGTACAAAGTCCTTCTTGGGCCATATTTAGTTTGCTTTAACAACAAGTATGTGCAACCATCACCACAGCCAACTTTAGAATAATTTTATCACATGATAAAGAAATTCCGCACCCTGTAGCAATCACTTTTCTGTACAAACATTCGCCCCACTCCTGTGCAACCCCTAATATGTTTCTGTCACTATAGGTTTTTCTGTTCTGGACATTTCATCTAAATAGAGTCATTTAATATGTGGTCTTTTGTGACTAGCTTTTTTCACTTAGTATAGTGTTCTCAAGGTTTGTCCATGTTGTAGCAAATGTTCATGCTTCATTCCTTTTTAAGTCTGAGTAGTAATATTCCATTGTGTGTGTGTGTGTGTGTGTGTCTGTGTGTGTGTGTGTATAAACACAATTGTTTAGCCATTTATCCATTGGTAGACATTTGGACTGTTCCTACCATTGGCTGTTGTGAATAGAGCTCCTACGAAGAATATTCATGTACAAGTTTTTGTTTGAATATCTGTTTTTACTTCCTTTAGATATATATCTGGAGGTGAAATTGCCATGTGTACATGCTAATCCTATGTTTAACCATTTGAGGAACTGCCAGCCTATTTTCCAATAGCTGTACCATATTACATTCCCACCATCAGTGTAAGAGAATGCGGATCTCTTCATATTCTTGCCAATCCTTGTTATTATTATTATTATTATTATTATTATTATTATTTCGAGACAGAATCTCACTCTGTCATCCAGGCTGGAGTGCAGTGGCACAATCTCGGCTCACTGCAGTTTCCATCTCCTGGGCTCAAGTGATTCTCCCGCCTCAGCCTCCTATCTGGGACCACGGACACACACCACCACGCTGGCTAATTTTTTTGTATTTTTTGTAGAAACGAGGTTTTTCCATGTTGCCCAGGCTGGTCTAGAACTCCCCAGATCAAGCAGTCTGCCTGCCTTGGCCTCCCAAAGTGCTGGGATTACAGGTGTGAGCCACTGTGCCAGCCTGTGTCTTCTATTCTTAAAAAGACAGCAGTCATTGGTTTAAGGACCCACACTGCTCCTGGATGACTTCATCTTAACTAATTACTTAACTAATTTTTTTTCCAAAAAAATTCATATTGTAAGGTACTAGAGATTAGAACCACAACATATCTTTTTGAGGGACACAGTTCAACCCCATAACAATTCATGGGTTCATTCAACAAATATTCAAGTCTCTTCTATGTTCCAGACAGTTTTCTAGATCCTAGATATTGAATATTATTGTTATGTCAAACACAGTCCCTGTCTCTGAAGAACTTACCAAGGGAAGGGGAACAAACAAGTGAAGCAAACAGTTACAGTACAATAGAAAACACTTATTTTAGGGATAGGTACTTAATGAAAGCATGTAAGAGTGGTACCTAATCAAGTTTGGACAGGTTAGGGATATGGTGTTAAAGAATTAGGGAAAGACTAAGATAGTGTTATATATGAAGATGCATAATTTTGAATATCTGTCAAGTTTGGAAGTAGGAAAAGGAAGAGGCAAGGGATAAGGGACAAAAGGAAAGCTTAGACTTTAATGTAGAGCACTGAGGGGACTGTTTTACAAGTGGGTAGCTATCATGTATGTCAACACATACAGACTTAAATTTTAGAAAGATTATTTCTGACTGCAGAATGGAGAATGGATTTCTGAGGAAAGACTAAATGTTGAAAACCCAGTTAAAAGGGTATTGAAGTGATCTAAGGGAAATGACTAATAGTCTGTAATAAGGAGTTGTAAGAGAGAAGGCCAAAGTGGATGGATTAGAGAGATTTTGTTTGTGAATTAGATTTGAGCTAACCTCATTTGTTTTTTTTCCACTTAACATTTATGAAAATAAATGCTCATGTACATATATATACTTAAGATCAAACAGAATATCAAACCTGATTGTGAGGTTAAATATATTAATTTAGATTTGGGGACTATAAAATTTATAATTTGTATATGAAATGTTTTATATATTTTATTTACTAACTTACCAATCATTACTTTTTTTTTGAGACAGAGTCTTACTCTATCCTTCAGGCAGGAGTGCATGGCTCAGTCTTGTCTCATTGCAACCTCCGCCTCCCAGGTTCAAGTGATTTTCCTGCCTCAAGCTTCCTGAGTAGCTGGGATTACAGGCGCCTGCCACCATGCCTGGCTAATTATTATTATTATTATTATTTTTTAAGTAGAGATGGAGTTTCACCATGTTGGCCATGCTGGCCTCGAACTCCTGACCTCAAGTGATCCGCCCGCCTCGGCCCCCAAAGTGCTGGGATTACAGGCGTGAGCCACCACGCCTGGCCCATTCTGTCATATTCTAAATGGAGTAGCAAACTATGCTTCTTGGCCAGATTCAGCCTGGTGCCCATTTTTGTACAGCCCATGACATAAGTATGGTTTTTGGTTTTGTTTTTAATTTTTTGAGAGAAAGTCTCACTCTGTCACCGAGGCTTGAGTGCAGTGGTACAATCATAGATAGCTCTCTGTAGCCTTGAACTTCTGGGCTCAAGTGATCCTCTTGCCTCAGCCTTCTGAATCACTAGGACTACAGACATGTGCCACCATGTCCAGCTATTTTTTTTTTTTTTTATAGAGGTGGGGTCTCACTATGTTGCCCATGCTGGTCTGAAACTCCTGGCCTCAAGTGATCCTCCTACTTTAGCCTCCCAAAATGCTGGGATTACAATTATGAGTACCATGACTGGCTGATTTTTATATTTTTTAATGTTTGAGGAAAATTTCAAAAGAAGACTATTTTGTATGGTACAAAAACTACATGAAATTCAAATTTCAGTGTCCGTAAATAAGTTTTTCTGGCATACAACCACACTCATTTGCTTCCATATTATTTATGGCTGTTTTCACACTATAATGGCAGAGTTGAGTAATTGCAACAGACTGTATGATACATAAAGCCTACAATATTTACTATTAGGCCCTTAACAGGAAAAGTTACTTACTCCTGTGCTAAACATATGTCACCAGAACTTTGTAAAACATGTTCCCCTGTAGAGTTCTGTAAGAAATTACTGATTACGAAAGTGTGGTGATGTTCTTCTATAAGAATGCGTTAGCCTCTGTACTTGTAATAGACATGAGAATCTTGGTGCAAACAAGTAGCTACTTAACAGGTCAGAAAATGTATAGGCAGTCTTTTCTCTCTGTTAAGAGTAGAACTAAAACTTTAACATTTTTATTTGCCAAATGCAAACTCAAAAGCTCAGTTGAGAAGAAAATCTTCTTAAATGAAAGATGTCTTTGATAGTAAGTTTAACAGAACCTGGAAAGACTGGTGTCACTCTGTATTCTCAGTATAGTGTTTAACCTATTTTCAGTTGTTCAGCAGCTTTTGTTTTTTATTAAACGGAGGCAAAATTCATATATCATAAAATTAACCATTTTGACCATTTTTAAGTATACAGTTCACTGGTTTTTAGTATATCCACAATGTTAATGCAGTTATCACTACTAATTCCAGAACCTTCCCATCATCCCCAAAATAAAGCCCTATACCAGTTAGCAGTCATTTCCCATTCTCCTCTCCAACCCATCCCCTAGCAACACTAATCTGCCTTCTGTCTCTGGATTTGATTTTCCTATTCTAGGTATTTCATGTAAATGGAATTATACAATAAGTGGCATTTTGTGTCTGGCTTCTTTCACTTAGCAAAATGTCTGCAAGGTACATCCACGTGGTAGCATGTATCAGTACTTTTTAATAGTTAAATAATATTCCATTGCATATATATACTACATTTTGTTCTATTCAGCGAGTTTTATTTCCGTTTAGTTCTTTAGTTTCTTCCTCTTTTTCTCAGTGTTAAACTGCTTGACTCTATAGCTGCCTCTTAATCTGGAGAGAGATTGAGAGCAATGTTTTAGTCCATTTGGGCTGCTATATGAAAAATGCCATAAACTAGGTGGTATATAAACAACACCCATTTATTTCTCACAGTTCTGAAGGCTGGAAAGCCCAAGATCAGGTGCCATCAGATTTGGTGTCTAGTGAGGTTCTGTTACTCATAGACCGGACTTTCTCATGTCATTTTCACTGGTGAAAGAGTCAAAAAGCTCCCTCAGGACTCATAAGGGCAGTAATCCATTTCACAGTTCTGCCCTCATGACCTGATGTGCTCTCATGACCTGATCACCTCCCAAAAACCTTCACCTCTTAATACTATCTTATTGGACATTAGATTTCAACATAAAAATTTTAGGGGGACACAAACATTCAGACTATAGCATACATGAAGAAGGAAATATATAGTGTCTTAAAAGGTATTGTCCTAGAGCTAGGTTTATTATATTGTTGTTTGTATTCATTGTGCACAGCACACCATAGGCACTCATTAATATTTTGAAGAATAAGTGATTCAAAGGAATGTCAAATATAGTCAAAATCAGACATTATGTAAATTTGGGAGAGTTGTATTTACTCTATGAAAGAGAAGTGAAATTTGAGGTGACCTTCAGAATTATCCTACTAAGATGAAGTTGAATAGCAGCAAGTAGAAACTTATGTACCTATAAAAGCAGTATATTTTATATTAATAGCAAAAAACACAATTACTTTGCACGAACCTAATAGAATAGGAAAAACTATTTTGTGCAAATAAAGCAGAAAACAATAATAGGTAGAAAGGCTATCCCAGGACTAGAAAGGCTCTTCTGTGGGTTCTCAAATCTCAGCTGTAATTTCTGAACAACTAGCTTAACTCTTTCCATTATGGGGCTAGGTTTGTATTTTATTTTATTTTATTTTAATTTAATTTTATTTTTTTAGGTATTTCCCCATAATATTTACCCTATAATTACTCTCACTTTGTTCTTTCTTCCCTGAGACTTCATAGGGCAGACCAAATTGTAATTTCACTTGGTAGTCCCTAAAATGTTTCAAGACAGTTTTTCTAATGTTAGGAGTCCTTTTTTGTCAAGACCCATCATTGTCAATTTGTAAAACTTGTTCCTTTGAATTTCTTGAGGGAAGGGGCTTATATGCGTTACTCGAAGAGGGAGATGCTCAACAACTGTTTTCTTGATCTTCAGGAGGTTACATAAGAAGGAAGAGAAACTGTAATTGAACATAATGAACTTGGCAACATTGTATAATATTGCAGAGGCCCTGGTGGTAAAGGTTTGCGATTCTGTCATCTGAGAATTTTTGAGAAGGGATCAAGACAGCTAACAGACTCAAGTGATTTTATTTATTTATTTATTTATTTATTTATTTATTTATTTATTTATTTATTTAATTTTGGAGACGGAGTCTCTCTCTGTCGCCCAGGTTGGAATGCAGTGGCGTGATCCCAGCTCACTGCAACCTCTGCCTCCTGGATTCAAGCAATTCTTCTGCCTCAGCCTCCCAAGTAGCTGGGATTACAGGCACCTGCCACCATGCCTGACTAATTTTTGTATTTTTAGTTAAAACGGGGGTTTTACCATGTTAGCCAGGCTGTTCTGGAACTCCTGAGGTCAAGTGATCCACCCGCCTCGGCCTCCCAAAGTGCTGGGATTATAGGTGTGAGCGACCACGCCCGGCCCAGGCTTCAGTGATTAGTTCAGCATGGTATCAGTAATCCTTTACACTCTTAAAAGTTATTGAGGACCCCAAAGAGATTTTATTTACTTGTGTTCTATCTACTTTACCATATTATAAATTAAAATAGAATTTTCAAAAGCATTTAAAAATGATAAATAACATAAGCCCTGTATATGTTGGCATCAATAACATTTTTATGACAAATAACTATTTTCCAAAACAAATTTTAAAAACTTATTGAGAAGAGGGGCATTTCCACATTTTTGCAAATCTAATGTCTAGTCTAAAAGAAGATTGCTAAATTCTCATATCTGCTTTTCTATTCAGTCTTACAATATGTTGTTTGGGTTGAAGTATATGAAGAAAATCTGACCTCATGCAGATATGTAGTTGCAAAAGGAAATACTTTATAGGCCACAAGAAAGGATATTGAGGACCCTGAAGGGTCTTTAAACCACACCTTTGAGAACCACAATTTTAGCAAACCATGCAAAGTGCAGTCCTCAGACCAACAGAATCAGCATCTCAGGGTGCTTGTATTTAATGTAAAATTTTGGCCCCATTCCAGGCCTATTAAATTAAAATCTGCATTTTACATAGTCCAAGGGTGATTCATATGTACATTAAAGTTTGAGAAGTATAAGCTGGGTCAGTAATCCCTTAAGGTCTTTTTCAGTTCCATGTACCTTTATTTGGTTAATTAAATAAAAAGTAGGCTATATAGTATAATGCCAAAATATTATTTAAATAAACTATTGTTCAGTCATTCATGTAAACTTTTAAGTAGCATTATAAGTAACCAATTTGACTTACGAATTATATTATTATGGCATTTATGTGCAATTTTGCATTTTTTCTGCCTTTTTGGTTGTTGCTTTTTAAAATTTTTCTTTATTTTATTTTTTTTTTTTTTGAGACGCGGTCTTGCTGTGTCACCCAGCCTGGAGTGCAGTGGTGCGATCTTGGCTCCCTGCAACCTATGCCTCCTGGGTTCAAGTGATTCTTCTGCTTCAGCCTCCCAAGTAACTGGGAGGGACAACAGGCATGTGCCACCACAGCCGGCTAACATGTATTTTCCGGTAGAAATGGGGGTTTCACCACGTTGGCCAGGCTGGTCTCGAACTCCTGACCTCAAGCAATCCACCAGCCCTGGCCTCCCAAAGTTCTGGGATTACAGGCATGAACGACCACGCCAGGCCTGGTTGTTGCTTTTTAAAAAGGAAAACCAGTAAATCAAGCTGTAGAAAATGTGAAATAAAAAACTTGAAGAGTAAGTCAATTGGAACTGTGCTAGATTCCTTAGTTTCTAAGGATGCCGCAGGTGGCATACATTTGTGCTTTATTTTTCCTCTAAGCTATGAAAATTTAGTTGTTCCTAATTCTGCACTGTCCATTACCATACTTCTTGCCTAGGAAATACTGTCTAGATTTTACCAATCTCCATTCCCATCTTCTGGCTTCTAGGAAAGAATAAAAAGGGCTGTGGTCTTTGTTACTTTTCTGAAAGTTTTCTTATGTTTTGGGTGCTGAGATAAATGTGGAGGGTTTAAATAAGTTCTTAGATAATATAATTTATATAATTAAGCAATCATGATTCTTTGTTGAAATAGGCCTTGAAATACTGTACCTTCTCTTAAGTCAGCTTGTGATTTAAATTTTTAGTTAGTAAATTTAATTTTAAAATATGTTAGCGTCAGTCTGCTTAACTATTGCATACTTATTAAAGAAACATGCGTGGTTATCCATTGGAAGAGATCCTAGGGCTTCCTGATACAAACACACCCACAGACCCCAGCCACTCTAGATTTCTGGTTTTCATCCCAGGTCTATTGTGTATACTCTGGCTATTAGTAACCAGTAAACCACTCTCCCCCTTCTGTAGATTTAGTACTAACTTAGAAAAAGGATTCAAAGAAGAGTTTGTATTTAACAGCTCAGGATTGCCTTTTTAGGTGGAAGAAATAGGCTCTGGAGTTGAATCTGTTTCCTTTCAAATTCCAGTAATGTCATTGCCTAGCTGTGAGACCTTGAGCAAATTATTTACTTCTCTGAGCCTAAAGTATTTGTGAAGATTAAATGAGAAAGGCAAAGTGCCTGGCATACAGTTATCAATCAGTACGTAATAGGTATCACCATTATCATCAACATCATTATTATTAATACATATTTAGTAGTGAAATAAGGTGTCTCTTTTTATGTTAACCAGTGACATTCAGGAGATTGCATTAATTTAAAAGTGCTTCATAAGTGTCACATAAAATCAAGCTTTAAACGAGAGAACGGGCTAACATTTATTTGTAATCTTGTCGATCACCTTGCAAAGTGCTTTACATGTACTGTTTTAATCTTTCACATCATGATAAGTAGATAATGTCTTCATTTCACAGGTAAGAAAATAGACTGAGAGTTTAAGCATTTTTGCCTAAGGACATGCAGGAGAAATAATAGTAGTCAGAAATCAAGGCTCTGTTAACACGATACTAATACAAACATTAACATTATTTTCCTTTACCTCTTTTTTGTTTTGTTTTTAACCTGTTTTCTAGACCGCAAGGAAAACTGAGGGTAAAAAGTTTAGGAGATGTGAGTAGCAAAAGTCTGGTACTGCAGTTTTGAGCTCTGAGTAAAGGTTCATTCCCCCTGTTTAACAGAGAAAAACTTCTTAATTGTATGCTATACTTGTTGTCTTGACCCAGTTATCATGAAAATCTATGCCACTGATAATGAGAAGATCCAAGTAAAATTAGGAATATATTTAGCACAACTTTGATGTGCTCTTAAAATAATAAAAAGTGTAGCAAGCAATGACATCAACTTTTTATATGAAGGATAGTACATTTGAACTGGAGCAGTACACAAGCTTTCTTGTATTCAGAGAGTAACAAGCCTTGGGGAATCATGAGTAAGTTAATTTCTTTGATAGAGCTAGCTTGATTTGGTAGGGAGTTCGAAGAGGCTTGTTTTCCAATGGGATCATAAGGTATGTTCAAATTCCTGTAAACTAATGGTTCATAACTGTAAGAATCTGGCTGAATCCAGCCCTATAACAACCAAGTTAGAAATAATGGGGATTTTTAATTACTTTGTTTGTGTAATTTGACTTTGTCACTGATTCCATTAGCTTTTGGATTGCAAGGTTTGAACATTTTGTCTGGGAAAAAACAGAACCAAAGCCATTAGGGTAAAATTCCTTTTAGTTTTTATATAACAGATTGCAGTTCACCCTACTTTTTTACTGAAACAAGTGAGACTGATTCCTGATTAGATGGTGTTTGAAAAGTTGAAGGAAACTTTGTATTTATTTCTTTAGTAGCTAGAATTTGTTGTGCTATCAGTGAAAATCTATTGGAATTAGCTGAACTGGTTCCTTAGTAAATTTTGTTTCTATGTCCATCCAGCAAATTTAGGTTATAAATGTAAAAGAAAAGTTCCAGTATTGAGGGGCTATATCTTAGGAGCATTTTGCATGATTTTCAGAAGCATTTCATTATTCTACTGTGATTTGATTAAGATTAAAGGTGGTAGCATTCCCAGTGTTTTAGGTACTAAATAATAATTATTAAATCATTATTTCAGAATTCCTCGAAAAAGCTGACCTTACTTACCTATCCTGAATATTGATCTGTAATTCACAAGCAGTAGACTACAGAATAAAAACAAAGGATATAGAAAGATTGTTTTCCATATTTAAATACAGCAGTACTGAGTTTTCTGATATACTGTAAATAACCTAAATGCTAAAGGATTCATATAGATACTTTGTAATTGCTACTTTCTCTAATGGATTGTATGTATATATGATTTGAGATATACCTTGAAAGAAGCATAAGACTCAGTTGACTGAAAAAAGGGGGCAGAATAGGAAAAGTATTCTTGTTGGTAGAAGTGTTCACTAAAGTATTCAGTGAACAAGTAACCAGTTTGACTGAACTTACTTTGGGGAGATTGAGTAAAGATGTGGGTGGAAGTTAGATAATGATTTTCACACCACCTTTAAAAGCACAATAACATGGACTAGAAATAACATTAAACTAGACGCTGGAAAATCTGGATTCTAGTTTTTGTTTTACCATTGATTCAGCCCGTACTTAACTAGAATATAGATTTTATTTATCTTCTAGGTGCTGAAGGTGGTGCAGTGTATCTAGCAGATTGCCTGATAGCTGTTAGACTAGATGAGACACTCCATAGTCAACTAGTTGAATTAATGGATTAATTCTCTCTCTCTCTCTTTTTTTTTTTTTGAGATATAGTCTCACTCTGTCGTCGGGCTGGAGTGCAGTGGCATGATCTTGGCTCACTGCAACCTCCGCCTCCCAGGTTCAAGTGATACTCCTGACTCAGCCTCCCGAGTAGCTGGGACTACAGGCATGTGCCAACATGCCCAGCTAATTTTTGTATTTTTAGTAGAGACGGGGTTTCACCATGTTGGCTAGGATGGTCTTTCTTGACCTCCTCGGAATCCGCCTGCTTTGGCCCCCCAAAGTGTTGGGATTACAGGCGTGAGCCACCACACCTGGCTGCCTAATGGATTAATTCTAACTTTGACATAGAATTAACATTTCTGTCATTTGAACAAGGAAGGACTCTTAATCTGGTTCATTCTAGATCTGTGATCCTGTGATCATTTAGTAGGTGTGGAGAACTATTAACCATTTTTGAGCAGTGTGATTGAGTTAAATGATACCAGATGATTGGAAATGGTTAAATGTCAGATGCTTAAATGGAGTCAGATGGTTGGAGCTAGCCACAATGTAAAAGACAAATTGGAGATCAAGAGAATGGAAATATGAGGCCCATCTTAAATTGTCTAGGCTTAAAGAGATGAGGTATTAGATATCAGAACTTTCATGGTTACTTTTGTAATAAAAAAACAATGACTTGAGAGGCAGCAAAGAAGCCAGTAAAAACCTTTTTTTTTTTTGCTTGGTCAGAGATCTTTGGCTGTTGGAGAAGAGTAAGAATACTAGTCACAAAACCATTTCCCAGTTGTTTTTAACTTTATCTTTGTGTTAAGAGCCCGTAGAGAATAATAGTAGTACTTAAATATTGTGGGGGAAGAAGCATCCAACGATGACTAAGGTTTCTTCTCTGGACTATGGAAATAATGACATGATTGAAAGAAATAGGGAAAATCCAGAGAAAGGCACTGACTTTGAGGGAAAGAGGAATTAGTTTAGATATGTAAACTGTTATCTATTTGTGAATGGTATTTTTGTTGTATATATTGAAAACTCTTATTTTGATTTATAGAAAAGGTCGCTCTTTATAGAGTCTAGATATTTGTGCCTACATCATACCTTTGTCTCCTCAAGCCCCCAAAAGCCCCCTCAGTTTTGTTTATTTGCCTAATAGAGTTTTAAAACTACCCACATCTTTATATCTGATGGACCTTTGAAGCAGGACACGTGGCACTTGTTTTCTAGCTCTTTCATTTAGCCAAGCATGGTCCTACACAGGCTTGCTCACACAGTTAAGTTAGAGGTAGGCTGTACTTTTGCAGCACACATTGCTGCATTTCTGAGCAATACCTGACATCCTAGACTACTTAGTAGTAACAAATTGTGTTGAGCCAGAGATTAGTGGTAGTTGCTTTGAGATAGCTTCTTAGAATTAGTAGCATTTCTAACCTTCAGATATATTAC
The DNA here is from genome assembly GCF_006542625.1 of Nomascus leucogenys. Lineage (NCBI taxonomy): Eukaryota > Metazoa > Chordata > Mammalia > Primates > Hylobatidae > Nomascus > Nomascus leucogenys. The sequence goes on along the minus strand of NC_044403.1, from coordinate 31,861,944 downwards.
TTCCAAACAGCTTCCAAGCCATTATCTTATGCTGCTGTTGGTAATTGAAGCCTTAGCATTCACTGTCTTGATCAGGATTCAAGCTTACAAAATTACAAGGGAGAGAGGACTTTAATCTGTTACCCATTAAAACAAAGCAATGAGCAATGCTGTTTCTACAATCTTTGTTAATGCCCTGAAGAAAAACTTTCCCTTAATGACTAAAATTAAAGTAGTTTTTATTTGGGTCTGTGAGATCTTCCTGGCAAATGGAATGTCTTAATTTTGAGCCTTTCATAGGAGGGAGAAGAAGAGGCAAAAAATTTGTACCACTTGTGTACATAAATACTGTTGATTTTTTTAATTATTATTATACTTTAAGTTTTAGGGTACATGTGCACAACATGCAGGTTAGTTACATATGTATCCATGTGCCATGTTGGTGTGCTGCACGCATTAACTCGTCATTTAACATTAGGTATATCTCCTAATGCTGTCCCTCCCCCCTCCCTCTACCCTACAACAGGCCCTGGAGTGTGATGTTCCCCTTCCTGTGTCTATGTGTTCTCATTGTTCAATTCCCACCTATGAGTGAGAACATGTGGTGTTTGGTTTTTTGTCCTTGTGATAGTTTACTGAGAAATGATGGTTTCCGGCTTCATCCATGTCCCTACAAAGGACATGAACTCATCATTTTTTATGGCTGCATAGTATTCCATGGTGTATATGTGCCACATTTTCTTAATCCAGTCTGTCATTGTTGGACATTTAGATTGGTTCCAAGTCTTCGCTATTGTGAATAGTGCCGCAATAAACATACATGTGCATGTGTCTTTATAGCAGCATGATTTATAATCCTTTGGGTATTTACCCAGTAATGGGATGGCTGGGTCAAATGGTATTTCTAATTCTAGATCCCTGAGGAATCGCCACACTGACTTCCACAATGGTTGAACTAGTTTACAGTCCCACCAACAGTGTAAAAGTGTTCCTATTTCTCCACATCCTCTCCAGCACCTGTTGTTTCCTGACTTTTTAATGATGGCCATTCTAACTGGTGTGAGATTATGGTATCTCGTTGTGGTTTTGATTTGCATTTCTCTGATGGCCAGTGATGATGAGCATTTTTTATGTGTCTTTTGGCTGCATAAATGTCTTCTTTTGAGAAGTGTCTGTTCATAACCTTTGCCCACTTTTTGATGGGGTTGTTTGATTTTTTCTTGTATATTTGTTTGAGTTCATTGTAGGTTCTGGATATTAGCCGTTTGTCAGATGAGTAGATTGCAAAAATTTTCTCCCATTCTGTAGGTTGCCTGTTCACTCTGATGGTAGTTTCTTTTGCTGTGCAGAAGCTCTTTAGTTTAATTAGATCCCATTTGTCTATTTTGGCTTTTGTTGCCACTGCTTTTGGTGTTTTAGACATGAAGTCCTTGCCCATGCCTATGTCCTGAATGGTATTGCCTAGGTTTTCTTCTAGGGTTTTTATGGTTTTAGGTCTAACATGCAAGTCTTTAATCCATCCTGAATTAATTTTTGTATAAGATGTAAGGAAGGGATCCAGTTTGAGCTTTCTACATATGGCTAGCCAGTTTTCCCAGTACCATTTATTAAATAGGGAATCCTTTCCCCATTTCTTGTTTTTGTCAGGTTTGTCAAAGATCAGATGGTTGTAGATATGCGGCATTATTTCTGAGGGCTCTGTTCTGTTCCATTGGTCTGTATCTCTGTTTTGGTACCAGTACCATCCTGTTTTGGTTACGGTAGCCTTGTAGTAATACTGTTGATTTTTTAAAAATGTACTGTGAAAGAGCAGTAAAGCAGTCTACCTTAATATCACTGCCTTTTAAATTAGGTGAACAGAGGAACTATTATCTCCACTTTAAAAACGAATTTAAGGGATATGGTCCAGCTCATGCAAACATAGTATATGATGGATTGAACTGAGAACCCAGCCCCAGTATTGTGATTCCTTGTCCAGTGTTCATTTGGCTACATATTCTGAGTTTACACTTTGTTCATTGAACTCAATCCCCTTTTTCTTTTAAAGTACACTTTCAAAATGATTGGAGGAAGGGAGTGTTTTTGGTAAATGGGTTTCTAGTGTACATAGAGTTAAGCATCCAAGAAAGGTTTTGATAGGTCAAGGAGATAGAACCTGTGCACAAAGTAGGTGGAGCATTGAGCAAGTAAAAATCTCATTTTGCTTGTCCAGGGATCTATTCCTGTTGGCAGAGAAGCAGAAGGAATATTAACAGAATAGTTTTCCTGCTGTTGGGCATGCGGTTTTGTCCATCTAGAATAAATCTGTTGTTGGCTGAGTAGAGCAAATTCATGTCTGAGAGTTGGAGAAGCATGGCTAGTGTTAAACAAGAAACTGTGTTTCAATCTGACTTTGATGTCTGCCTTCCTTATGCTGTGGGCTAATGTACATCAGAGACATTTTTTCCTTCATTTTCCTCCAATAAGAAATCTGTTTTGCCTTTTCTGATGGATATTACAAAGAAAGATTTTTGCTCAGTATTTGTCATCATAAATTCTCATTGCTGCTGCTGCCCTCAAAAGGATTGTGTAAATGAGGTAGGTAAGAATTTCCAGTATATATAACAGTTTATATTGTAGCCTTTTTGGTGATATTGGTAGAAAGTTTCCATTAAAATATTGAAATTGTTAACTTTCAGTTAAAGTATTGAAATTGTTAACTTGAGAATGTTTAAAAAATATTTAGAGTTCTGTAATTTAGTGAATTTATAGTGTATTCTATGTGAGGAGGGGGTAGGTTTTTGTTAATTCTGAATGGTTAGGGAAAAGTTTACCTTAAGAGTTAATGTTAATGTTACCTTACCACATTTGAAGCATAAGCTTTTAAGAAGCAAGTGCTGGCAATTTTTAGGATCTGAAAGATTGAGTCAGAGAATTCCGTATTATGACTCGCTTTTATTTTTCTAGCAGATTAGTTGACAAAACATAGTATATAGAATTCAAATGAGAAGTCAGCCTATAAAGTGTGCATATATTTTTGTGGGTTTTTTTTTAGTTCAAATAACGCAACATAAAATTTGATAAACATTTGTCGTACATCAGACTCTCAATGTGCTATTATAGAGTTACGGTTCATTTTTTTGTACCCCATTTAAAATTGTGCAGAAGTGGCCTTTGTGTTTTGTAATGAGTGTACAGTAGATACTCAAGAAATACTTACAATTAATGAAGAAAAATAAGCTACTGTCCGATGTCAAAAAGCATATGACACTACTGCCTAAAGATAACTCTTGTGAATTAGAAAAGTAAGAGAAAAATATCTATAGAGCCAGTGAGTTGTTGGCTCTGGAGGAGTGGAATGAGAGGGCTGTATGTCCTTAACAAACTCTAGTTTTGTTCTGTGTAAGATAGTAACCCAATTTATCTAGCTTAGTTCTTTTTTCTTCTTTTATCATGAAAACATCTTGTTATCATTACTTTGTTCTGTCTGGTGCTTAAAATCGTGTTTTAGAATAATCTAGTTCACCTTTCAAAAATTATCAGTTATAAAAATTACATTGAGTTCTCATGTCTTAAGAACAAAAAACCTGTGAGTATATTTTAAAAACTGCAATTTTGTATTTATTTTAAACAGCTTTCTATTACATGTCCCAGATGACTTTTCTGTGGGTCACTTTTAGGATCAGTGAGGTTTCATAATCATTCCATGTACACATTTACTTTTAGTATACAATACCTGTATATGCTTGCTTCTTAAATGATTCAGAATACCTCTGCTCGGTATTTTAATAATCCTGGCTTATTGATGGTTGCTGACTGGTAAAATTCCTTGTTACATTTTTCATTATTTAAGTGGGTAGCATTAAGCAGTCTTAATCTTTTAATACCAGCTACTGGACTGGTAAGGTGTGTCTCAGTTTCATTGGCTAACTTGGCACCTATGGTACATTTTTTAAGGCGGTAGTAGTATCTAAATATGTGGTATAGCATTGGTATGGAATTTTCTATACAAAACTCTTGGCTATAGGTTGAAAAAGCAGCATAACCTACTAAATTTAAGGTTGTATTATGTACAGTTATTGGTTTTGCTGTATCTTAATATCTTTTGCTCAGTAAGTATTCCTATTTGTAAAGTCATGAATTCATATATGTTTGCAGGGATAGGATTAACAAGAGGATTATTATTAAGGATAATCAAGGATGAAAGCAGGTTCAAGAGAAGATTTTCCTTCCTTTATTATCTTTGGTGATTGCCTTTATACTCAGAGTTAGCCTTGGGTCAGCAAACTTAATACTTCAAAGAGCTTCGAACCCAAATACGACATTTGAATTCAGTTGTTGTAAATTTAGATAGACGAGTTGGACAGGTGTTATCATTATTTGCTAGACAGACGGGAAACCTGAAGCTCAGAACTACTTCTGCTTGTCCAGTTCACACTGAATGTCTTTTATTGTTAAATGTTTTTGTCCTTTCAGTGTGCCTATGCTAGATTAAAACACAAGGATTAGTATACATTTGCTTTGTTAAATTAATACATAGTTTTATTGCCAGTAGGCTACATACATTCCCCTGAAATGTATGTGCTTATTGAAGAAGGAACTTTTTTTTTTGAGACAAGGTCTCACTGTGTCACCTAGGCTAGAGTGCAGTGGCACGATCATGGCTCACTGCAGCCTTTACCTTCCGGGCTCAAATGATCCTCTGGCCCAGCCTCCTGAGTAGGTGGACTACAGGCATATGTGCCACCACACCCCACTAGTTTTTTGTCTCTTTGGAGAGACAGGGTCTTGCTTTGTGCCCATGCTGGTCTCAAACAGCTGGGCTCAAACGATCCTCCTGCCTTGGCCTCCCAAAGTGCTGGGACTACAGGTTTGAGCCACCACACCTGGCCCTAGACTTTTAAAATGCTATCAAAATAATCAGAAGGGCCAATTGTGTTAGCTCACACCAGTAATCCCAGCACTTTGGGAGACCAAGGTGGAAGGATTGGTTGAGCCCAGCAGTTCAAGATTAGCCTGGGCAACATAGCAAGACTTTGTTTCTCCAAAAAGACAAAAAATTAGCTGGGCATGATGGCACACACCTGTAGTCCCAGCTACTTGGGAGGCTGAGGCAGGAGGAGTTTGAGGCTGCAGTAAACCACAATCCCACCACTACACTCCAGCCTGGGCAACAGAGCAAGAACTTATCTTTTTTTTTTTTTTTTTTTTTTGAGACAGAGGTTTGCTCAGTCACCCAGGCTGGAGTGCAGTGGCGCTATCTGGGCTCACTGCAACCTCTGCCTCCTGGGTTCAAGCAATTCTCCTGCCTCAGCCTCCCAAGTAGCTGGGATTACAGGCACCCGCAATCATGCCCAGCTGATTTTTGTAGAGGTGGGGTTTCACCATGTTGGCCAGGCTGTCTTGAACTCCTGACCTCAGGTGATGCACCTGCCTCGGCCTCCCAAAGTGCTGGGATTATAGGTGTGAGCCACAATGCCTGGCCAAGAACTTACCTTTACAAAAAAAAAGTTTATGCAGTTTTTATTTGTTTATTGTAGAAAACTAAAACCAAATGTAAACCAAAATACAGTTGTTCCTCCCTGTCTGGGGAATTGGTTCCAGGACCCCACATTCCTGTGGATACCAAAATTTGAAGACGCTCAAGTTCCAGAAATATAAAATGACCCATAGTATTTACATGTAAAAATTATTTGCAAAACTAATACACTGTGAGTGCTATGTAAGCAGTTGTTATACTGTATTGTTTAGATAATAGTGACAGGGAAAAGCCTGTGTGTGTTCAGTACAGATACAGTTTTCTCTTTTGAATTTTCAATATACAGTTTGTTGAATCCACAGACGTGGAAACCATGAATAAAGAGGGTCAACTGTACTCAGCTTTTCTACTGTCAGAGAACTTTTAGTGTGTGGCATTCATTTTTTTTTGCATTTCCTATTTGCATAAGTCTTAAGTTTGAAATACCAGCTTGCTCAATTAAAGCAGCCTTTTGCTTCAGCAGCATTATTTTGTTTTCACTAGAATTATATGAAGATAAAAACAAGCTGGGAAAAACTTAGATGGAGTTGGAAAAATAAGATTGAGGAAAATACAGATAGTGATCTTTGTAGTCATTCTCATAAATGAAGCTTTTAAATACATGAATTTAACTTTAGGGTCAGCCCTACTACACAGTTCCTTGCTGTGAAAAGTTAGCCCTGGGAGTAGAATTCTCCAAATTGGGTCTTCGGAATAATACAATGAGTAATTGAGCATTATCCAGCTTTGGATATAACTCTTGTACTTAAAGGACTTTAGAGCTAATCATTTTATGTATTTCATTTATTTCATTTAGATCTGCGCGAGATTACATGCATTTCTGTGATTTATTAGTCACTAACTTTGTTCTACTATATCTGTCACTGAGACTATAATCAGAATTTATGTATATTTAATAACTTAACTTTTCTGACCACCCTACCCCAACTCCATTCCCTTTGTTTTATGTGTCTGCTGACTTACAGTGCCACTTGAACAGCATATCAGTGCTTCAACTCTCGATCTGTGTGGTGACTTAGATGAGGTTGAAATAGATGAGATCTTTTTCTCTTTCACCCTACCTCTTAGACAGTAGCATTTTGTTCTTACATCTTATGTATATTTTCCACATATTGCTGTTTTTGTTTTTGTTTTCGTTTTTTTTTAAAGATGGAGTCTTGCTCTGTCACCAGGCTGGAGTGCAGTGGCTCGATCTCAGCTCACTGCAACCTCTGCCTCCCGGGTTCAAGAGATTCTCCTGCCTCAGCCTCCCGAGTAGCTGGGATTACAGTCATGTACCACCACGCCCATCTAATTTTTGTATTTTTAGTAGAGACGGGGTTTCACCATGTTGGCCAGGATGGTCTCGATCTCTTGACCTCGTGATCTGCCCACCTCAGCCTCCCCAAAGTGCTGGGATTACAGGTGTAAGCCTCGGCGCCCAACCTGAAAATTTATTTTTAAAGAATTTATTGGCTGGGTATGGTGGCTCACGCCTGTAATCCTGGCACTTTGGGAGGCTGAGGAGGGCTGATCACCTGAGGTCAGGTGTTCGAGACCAGCCTGGCCAACATGGAGAAACCCCCATCCCATCTGTACTAAAAATACAAAAATTAGCTGGGCATGGTGGCGTATACCTGTACTCCTGGCTACTCAGGAGGCTGAGGCAGGAGAATCGTGTGAACCCAGAAGGCAGAGGTTGTAGTGAGCCAAGGTCACACCACTGCACTCCATACTGGGCAACAGAGCAAGACTCCATCTTGAGGGAAAAAAAAAATTTATTTATACTTTATAAAGATTCTAAACTATTACTGTGATGACTACTATGTAGTATCACATGTAATAGTGGTAATGAGTTTTCTTCTGAGATTAATTGCAGAGCTTGTCTTTTGTATGGGTCCAATATATTACTTTTCATTGTATTTTATTTGTGCAGGACAATTTGCTCTTCAGTTATCATATCAAAACAATATAAATCCTCAACTCCTTTGAGTTTGTTAAAGATTACTATAATAATATAATGCCTGCCAAACTAAGCATGTGAATTCATGCCCACACATGGGTTCAGTGTTCAAAATAGTTAAATGCTGTATTGATTGATGTGTTTAGGGAACAAGGTTGAACAAAAGATCTTCTAACCAATTAGAACATTTAGCTTTCTTTTTCAGGCAATAAATTCCTTTACTTGAAACACAGCAGAAGATATTAACATCTGCCTAAATTTTTTCGTTGTCACATACAGAAGTAAGTGACCCCACTGTCACTGTTCCATGTTTTCTTGTGAAGAGCTAAATTGCCACTACCCAACTGTGACACTGCATGGACCAACTCCTGCAGGCGAGTCAGAAAAAAAGCCAGGATAGTAAGAAAGGAACCTAAAAGAACCTTAATTGGAAATTTTAAAAAGTTCAAAGGCCCTGCTTTTATTAATGTATTTCTGTTTATGGTTTTCAGGGGGTGAAGCCAGCCAGTTTTGACAAAGTAGCAATTCCTGAAGTGAAGGAAATTATTGAAGGATGCATACGACAAAACAAAGATGAAAGGTAAGTTGCCTCTTTTGATCTGGGTGATACTTGAACAAAACCTAAAAAGTAATGTGCTTTGAGTACAACACTCATTCTACGGTGTATTTAATATTTGTGATTGGTTTCTCTATTTGTGCCTGTAACATTTTTAAAGGTAGGGTTTTGTTCATTGTGGTTATTCAGATTTGATATACTAGAACACTGTAAAAATATGGTTTGGTAGAGTTTCAGTAAACCAGAACCACCGTAATCATAGCTACAATCCATGAGAACTGCTTACTTAAAACATCAGCATGATTTATAAAACTCAAGAAAGAGTTTAATATCTAACACAGGAAATATTTTCTTAGTCCTTTACCATTGAATTCTAAATGGTGATGTAAAACTTTGGCTCTTTAAAGTCAGCTCAACTATTACAGGTCTGATTTGCTGTCCTTACGCCAGAATTGAAGAAGAGCAAAACATCAAAATTCCTTGAGTAAAAAGAGAAGACTTCGTCCAGGGGTTAGAAAGAGATGTGGCTTAGTCATTTGTACTAGACTTTTCTTAGAGGAGTGGCAAGTATCTGATCTGCCATATAGGTGATTCATCACCCGTTAGGCATGGCGAAGGTCCAGTGTCTGTTTTTGAAAAACAGTCTATCTTTGCCACCCCCTTCCATCCTCCAAAAAAGAAAAAGGAGACCAGCTAGTACAAATATAAATTGCAAATTGAGCATAATCTACCACTTGAAGAATGAGAGCTATCAGATATATCAACCAAATTAAAGAATTCCATCTTTTCACCTCTCCCGTCTCGTTCTTTTTATAACATCGTTATTTAGAAGAGCTTAACTTCATGGTTTTTAAGCCTTTATTAAGTAAAAATTTAGTTTGAGTTTTCATTTTTATATATGCTGGGTACTTAAATCTCTTTCAGAACTTTTTACTATAAACAAAGGAATGTTTGTTTCGACTCTTCTTTTTTTTTTTTTTTTTTGACACAGTCGTGTTCTGTCGCCTAGGCTGGAGTACAGTGGCATAGTCTCAGCTTACTGCAACCTCTGCCTTCCAGGTTCAAGCAATTCTCCTCTCTCAGCCTCCTGAGTAGCTGGGACTACAGACGCACATCACCACGCCCGGCTAATTTTTGTATTTCTAGTAGAGACGGGGTTTCACCATATTGGTCCAGGCGGGTTGCGGACTCCTGACCTCAGGTGAACCACCCACCTTGGCCTCCCAAAGTACTGGGATTACAGGTGTGAGCCACTGAGCCCAGCCTGTTTCAACTCTTGATGGAGAGCAGTTTATTAGATGACTGGCATATTGAAACCATTTTATCTTAAGATTGTTTCACAATCAGACTTCTGCTTGCCCAGTACACAAATTATTGAACAAGGAATTAAGAGAACTTATTGGTGTAAATAAAGCTTGCTGTGGTAGAAGGTACCAAACTAGAAACAAAAATATTTATTTTCTAGTTTTTATTTCAGCATTTACAGCTTTTGTAACTGTGAGCAAGATTCTCAACCTTTCTGAGCCTCCATTTCCTAATAATCAGGAGATGATATTGAATTGGGTGTTAGTCAGACAAGATCATAAATATGAAGATTTGTGTTACTTATAAAATGCTATGTAAATGATCATGTGGTATTTTGAAGCTTTAATAGAGCCAATTGCGTTAGCTCACCATTACTAGTATACTATTACTAATGAGATCATTGGATTTAAAAATTATGTTACAATTGTGTTAGCTCACCATTACTAGTATATTATTACTAATGAGATCATTGGATTTAAAAATTATCACTATCAGCTCTTATTCATGAATGAGATTGTTATGATGTTCTATAACTTCAGAGTAAACCTCTGTAGTCACCCTTCAAATGCGGCAATGTAAAAATGAGTTATAAACTTTCCCCTGTATTTTTTCCCATTTTTTTCTTCTGTGAATAACAATAATTGGCCACATTTGAAAATTATTTTTTCAAACTAATGGTGTTTTATTTTTGTTCCTTTTCTTTTCCCTCTGTTTGGAAGATATTCCATCAAAGACCTTTTGAACCATGCCTTCTTCCAAGAGGAAACAGGAGTACGGGTAGAATTAGCAGAAGAAGACGATGGAGAAAAAATAGCCATAAAATTATGGCTACGGATTGAAGATATTAAGAAATTAAAGGGAAAATACAAAGATAATGAAGCTATTGAGTTTTCTTTTGATTTAGAGAGAGATGTCCCAGAAGATGTTGCTCAAGAAATGGTAAATTGACATTAACTAGCCATTTTAAAATTGATTTAGACTTATATACATCAATACTATCATTAAGCAAAAAAGCAGTTGATGAAGTGCCATGTGTGGCATATCCCATTGACATAAAATTGTGATGGCCCTGGAAGTTATCTTTGATTAGTGGGATTTTCCAGTGTGTGTGTGTGTGTGTGTGTGTGTGTGTGTATGTGTGTTTTTCTTTTTTTAAACTCCCTTCTTCGTATTGCTTTTATAATGGGTGTTAGATTTTATAGTCCTTTTTAAAAGTAAATTTTTGTTTGTTTGTTTGAGGGAGAGAGAGACAGGGTCTTCCTCTGTCACCAGGCTGGAGTACAGTGGCCTGATAATCATAGCTTACTGCAGGCTTAACTCCTGAACTCAAGCAATCCTTCTGCCTTAGCCTGCCAGGAAGCTGGGACCATAGGGACGTGTCATCACACCCGACTAATTTTTGTATTTTTAGTATAGACAGGGTTTCACCATGTTGGCCAGGCTTGTCTCAAACTCCTGATCTCAAGTGATCCTCCCACCTCAGCCTCCCAACGTGCTGGGAGTACAGGTGTGAGTGAGCCACTTCGCCTGGCCAAAAGTTATTTTTGAGAAAATATGTGGATATATATATACATAGGGATAGATAGAGGAGATAGATAGGTAGAACTAGTAGAATGCATTCCAAAGTCATTTTGAAAAGTCTGTAAGATTGAGTGACTCCCAGTTTGTATAAGCATCATTGATTTAGAATGACAAGTTATGTTTCTACGTATTGGTACATTAGCCTTTGATCAGTTATCTGGATGAACTCTATAAACAGACATAGGACAATGAATTGTTTTTACTTTGAAGAGAGTTTTCCTGATCAAATATTAGTAGGAAGCCTTTGATGTATTATTATTTGAAGTATGTCTAAAAGATCACTCTTCTCTAAGGAAACCCTTCCCCAAATTTATGCTTGCCATAGTGCCCAAAATAGCTAATTATTATGGAAAGATAACTCAGAATATCTCTATTCGGATTTATAAGAACCATTCAAAAGTGGTAGTTGCCTCTGAGAAGAGATCAGGTATAAGTTACTTGTGTTTAATTGTTAGCTGTTTGTATTGTCTGAGCTTTTTTTGCTTTTTTGGAGGGGAGGAGCAGTGTTAAATCTTCATATTCGTACCACAGTTGTTTTACCAGATTAAGTAGTTGCCTTGTAAAAGAAAGTAAAATCAACACAGGTTAATGTTAATGGTTACGTGTGAGGGGGAAATACAGTGAATAGAACAGAGTACCTTACTTGGTTTAGGAACTGAGGTTTTAGTTGCCCCATTGTTTTGTTGTTTGTTATAAGGAGTGAAGGTATACCTACCCTTCGAGTTTCTGCAAAAATAGTGGTACCCACCCCTCGAGTATCTACAAAGATGGTAGGGAAATGCATAATGCAGATTTTACAGTTCGGTTAAGGCCAGTCCTGAGAGAATTCTTTCTTCCTCCTCTTCTCTACTTTTTTTACAATGCCTTTTTTTTTTGGCGGGGGGGGGGTGGTGGTGGGGGGTGTTGTTTTCTTTCAATATACTACTGCTTAATTTACCCTTTTATTCTGTAGGTAGAGTCTGGGTATGTCTGTGAAGGTGATCACAAGACCATGGCTAAAGCTATCAAAGACAGAGTATCATTAATTAAGAGGAAACGAGAGCAGCGGCAGTTGGTACGGGAGGAGCAAGAAAAAAAAAAGCAGGAAGAGAGCAGTCTCAAACAGCTGGTAGAACAATCCAGTGCTTCCCAGACAGGAGTCAAGCAGCTACCTTCTGCTAGCACCGGCATACCTACTGCTTCTACCACTTCAGCTTCAGTTTCTACACAAGTAGAACCTGAAGAACCTGAGGCAGATCAACATCAACAACTACAGTACCAGCAACCCAGTATATCTGTGTTATGTACGTATCTTGGGTAGTGGACACATAGGCAAATGATTCTCCTAATTGGTTTTTTTAGCGTCTTGTTATTTTGCACTGGCTTTTTGGTTTTGAATTATGAATCCTACTATTATACAAAATTTGAAATGGTTGTCATCTAGCTTCTCTTTATTCTTATATCTGTGACTAGGAGAATAGAAGGATGGGGTGGTAAGGAAGTGTGATTAGGATACAAATAATTTTATAAGCTTCAACATCTTGGAGGTTTCAATTTGTCGATTTCTACTTTTCACAATTTATTTAAATAAAATAGAATTAATAATGAAGAATAAACAAGCTTGGCTACTACAATTGAACCCATCAGTCTGGTTGAGCTCTTTTAGCAAAGCTGAATGGTATATAGACTAAAAACTAATGGGAACACTGGTTATTAATTTAATTACTTGTTTAATACTGAGACTCTCCTGGCCTCCATAGTTAAGACTTTGAAAGCTGTGTCAGATTTAAGGCTTACAGTGTTCCATGTTGTTTCCCTTACTCCTCAGGTGATAAGATTCTGTGATAGCCATATGGATTCCTCATTTAAATATAGAAATCTACTGAATATGGCTACAGTTCATTTTTTATTTAGTTCAAATCTGTGCAAGGAATAACTAGTTAACCCTAATATAATGGGTCTAAAATATGAGAAAATGTGAACCTCCATTTTGTGATTTGTCTCTCTCTCTCTCTCTTTTTTTTTTTCGGTGATTCATTTTTCCTTCAGCTGATGGGACGGTTGACAGTGGTCAGGGATCCTCTGTCTTCACAGAATCTCGAGTGAGCAGCCAACAGACAGTTTCATATGGTTCCCAACATGAACAGGCACATTCTACAGGCACAGTCCCAGGGCATATACCTTCTACTGTCCAAGCACAATCTCAGCCCCATGGGGTATATCCACCCTCAAGTGTGGTAAGTAAATGCTTAAGAGCATGTAATACTACAGTGAGAGCCAATGGATAGTCTGCTAAATTAAAATTCTTTGTACAAACCAAGTAGCAGTATGAGTCTGAAGTAGAAAATATAAAATGCTGTATCTCTAAATCCTTATTATAGAGTTAGAGTAGTCCTGGTAGAGTAGGATATAGACATTAATGTGTGGGCATTAACTGAACTGCCTACATGAAGCAACTATGTACAAGGTTTAGATTAGTCTGCATTTTTACTAAAGGTAGTGCTCTCTTTAGCACTTAAGATGTTGAAACTATTCACAGCAACAAAAGCTAGACATACAGATGTTTTGCGGGTGGGGCAAGGAGAGTTTTTCAAAAGCTTGTTAAAATAATTACTAAGTATTTCCTATAAGATTCCCTATTGTACAAAACACAGGTAAGACCTTCAAACCATTATAGAATGCTGCATGTGAGTACTCTAGATTGAGGGAATCCTTTATTTGAATGACTGTTTAATTTAGCGCTTGCGTTGAGTTAATCATCAGTTGCTGTGTGTGTTCCTGCCTTTTAAAGTCTGTGTTGGACACAAGTTCCTTCCCCAGTATATGTTCTTTTGCTTTTTCCCTTTAGTTGGTAACTGTTTTATTACTGATTTATTTTCAGAATCAACTTATAGAAATTATTTCCTGAAACATTTTATGCTTGTATACACACAAACACACACACAATTATCCTATGTCTTACATTAGACACTCTTGCTTCTCATACAGAGAATGTTAAAGTAGATCATCAGCTAATACCCCATTTCTTTTGTTGACCTCAGAGGAAAATAAAATACGTCATCTGCCTCTGAAAGGTATTAGAAAATAAGTAACTTGTCACCGTGTAGCACTTGTTTAGTGAGATCTTTAAGCAGACAGATTTTCCCCTCCTTCTCAGAAAGCTTTTAATCTAAACTTTGTGGAATTCTTGCTCTTCTTTAAATGAAAATCTTTCTCTGTTAAGAAAATACTTCTGCTTATTCTGATTTTTTATCCTGCAGCTTGGAATAAAAGATGTTCATTTGTTTCAGAGTCCGTTTAATCCTGCTTTGGCTAGGTCTCGAAATGAATGGCCACAGTAACACAAATAAAAAACAACTAATATACTAACTTTTTTTTGAACAATCTACTTTCTGTCTTTAAAATAATTAAGTGAGGGTAGGATGGAAGAACTTTATAAAGACTGCACAGAAAATATATTTCTGTGTTCTGACAAATATTACTTGTCAGCAATTCTTGTCAGTTTCTACCTTTAATTGATTTTTTTCTGGATTATTATAATTAGATTTTGCTAAAACTTTTTTTTTTTTTTAATTTTCTCTTGTCTGTACTCATCATGGGGGAGCATTAGGTCTCTATTGTAGAAAGCAAATAGAATGACATGAAGATATTAAGTATTTGAGCCACTAATCTAGCTATATTTATTGATGCTCTAAAAGCAGACGTTCTTGCTTTTTAATGGCAATATTCTATGGAGGTATTATGAAGAATTATTAAATATTGAGAATTTAAAAATTTGTCTAATTCTATTCTTGTCTCATTTCAGGAATGTGGCTTACAATAATATAGACAAATTATAAGTGAAATTTTAGAGATTAGAATAAAAGAAATAAGGCTGGAGAGAAATCAAAACAGGAATGAAACTAAATAATCATATGATGATATTTAAATACTTGCTATTGGTGGGCCACAGATTTGACCCAAAGCATTCTACACAGCCAAGTGTTGGAAATGAAAACATAGTTTCATAGTTCACAACATCTAAAAGGAAAATAACAGTCTTATTCAAGACAACCTTTATAGTATTGATCATACTGCCTTATAGCTATATTAAACCCTGTGCCTGAACATTTTTTTAAGTTATTCTTTTTTTTTTTTTTTTTTGACAGCATCTCACTCTGTCTCCCAGGTGGGAATACAGTGGCGTGATCTTGGCTCACTGCAACTTCCACCTCCTGGGTTCAAGCAATTCTCCTGCCTCATCCTCCCCAATAGCTAATATTACAGGCACCCATCACCACACCCAGCTAATTTTTGTATTTTTTTTAGTAGAGACACAGTTTCACCATGTTGGCTAGGCTGGTCTTGAACTCCTGACCTCAAGTGATCCACCTGCCTCGGACTCCCAAAGTGCTGGGATTACAGGTGTGAGCTACCATGCCCGGCCTAAATTATTCTTTAGAGATTCAGATTGAAGATATTCTCCCACTGATTACTTTGTAAAAGTACAAAATATTTCCTATATCCAGTTGTGAATTTCTTCTAGAAAGCTAAACTTTTTCCTAGTAGATCATGACTTTTTTACCTTTACAAATAAAGAGTGGCAAGTATAAGAAATACTGTGAGCCAACAACTTTCCATCTCATGTCTTCTAAAATAGAAATGAGAATCTTTTTCTGAGGTTTCCAGAGCTCTTGCAAAATAATCCAATCTTAAAATTCTCTGTATCTTTTAATGTACTTTAAACTAATAGAATTCATTCTTGTTGAATCTTAAGTTTGCCAAAGTTGCAAGCTAATATTCATTGTTTTCCCTGTCTGCACCGTTCAGTCAGTTGGTCATTCTTAAATTCATACACTTGTAACACTTGGTGTTACTTCAGAATATTTAGCATGATAATAGATCATTATCATGATCATTCATTAAAAAAACCTGTACTTAACTGACAACATAGAATAGTTGTGAATAGTTGTGATCTGTTAGATGTGCTATGTTGAGTTATAGCTCTCAAAAAAAACTGACTTTGTGGAATTGGGAGAGGATGGAACATTTCTTCATGCAACTATGCCCTGTTGTCATTGTACTTTTGTTTATTTTGTTTTCAAAGTACTGTGTTTTTCATGTGTGTGTTTGTTTTCTGTTTAGCCTCGTCGTGGCCGTAGCATGTCGGTTTGTGTTCCCCATCTTTCTGCTGTTGCCTCTCTGTCCCGCATCTCTCCCAGTGCTCCTTCCACCCCACCACCAGTGCTGTCAGCACCTCTTTCTCCTTCCCTCCTTCGGACTGCCCCTGAGGAAACTTTTGCCGAAAAGCTTTCTAAAGCATTGGAGAGTGTCCTGCCTATGCACTCTGCCTCTCAGCGCAAGCACCGACGCTCCAGCCTGCCTTCCCTCTTTGTCAGTACTGTATGTAACTGTAAACTTCTGACAAATGAACAATTATTACCAATGAATACATCCAGGCAACAAGAATTTTAATTAAAATTGAATAAAGAACAGGACTAAACTTGGTTATATTATGCTTCTAGGATACCAGTTATTCCTATAGGAAACTTTTTTGTAATAAGGCTTTAAGGGGGAATAAAAAGCAAGGAGGTAATGAGAGAGAATACCTATAATGTCCTTGGCACATACCAGCATGTGTCCAATAAAATTTACCTTTTATTATATCTTATTTCCTGTTGACATAAAATTCTTTCATTTTCATATTCTAGTTTTAAAAGCATTAATTTTAAAGTTATTGCCTTAATCAAAAGCAAATTTTATCAAACATTACCCAAACATTTTTTGTTCTCACTTTATTCTAAGGAGACACTAATAAAACTGGATGAGTCCTTTTTTTTTTTTTTTAATAACCTTAGTCAGCAAAGAATAACCTTGGAGTGAACATTTATTTTAATTTAATCATTTATGTAAGATGATGTATCAGCAAACCAAAGAGCTACATAATGTTCCCCAATGGAAGTATTTTTTCCTTAGGTTTCAACCTAAGGTGGGACTGTAGCTCTAATGAATACGTTAGATACATATATAGTATGTATGACTTTCTTTGGCTCCATTAATGTTTATAAAAGATCTATCTTTTAAAATTATTTTAAGCATGTGGGTCCTTGCTGCTGCTTTTCCAAATAAAGGATATAGTTAACTTTCTGAACTAGCAACCCCAGAATTTTCAGATTTTTACTTAGGAGAATGAAGAACTGTACAGTGTGATGGCTTTGAGACATACCGTGAGTAAATAACAATAAAATGAGCATTCTGATTGAAAATAGAAATCCTATTTTAGCTATTGTGAACAGTTGATCTACTTTGCCAGCTTGATAAGGATCTTCCTTATGGAAGAATGAAACTGAATTCTTTTAAAAAGGGGAGTCTGTGATAGTGAATTCTTACTATTATTTACTTATTTATTTATTTTTTGGAGATGGAATCTTGCTGTGTTGACAGGCTGGAGTGCAATGGCACGATCTTGACTCATGGCAACCTCCGCCTCCTGGGTTCAAGTGATTCTTCTGCCTCAGCCTCCCGAGTAGCTAGGACTACAGGCGCATGCCACCACACCCAGCTAATTTTTGTATTTTAGTAGAGATGGGTTTCACCATGTTTGGCCAGGATGGTCTCGATCTCCTGACCCTGTGATCCACCCCCTTCAGCCTCCCACAGTGCTGGGATTACATGCGTGAGCCACCGCGCCCAGCGGATAGTGAATTATTATAGTGTATATTGTTTGCATTTGTCAAGCTGTGTTTCTAAATTTAGTCTTAAATCTAGAACTGCTTCTTGAATAAAAAGTGCTATCAAATAAAATTGGCTGTCACTTATATTACCCTTTTCAGTTGATTAGAACACCAGGATGTCAGAATCAGAAAGTTCATGGTTACAGCCAGGCTCAGTGGCTCACGACTGTAATCCTAGCACTTTGGGAGGCTGAAGTGAGCAGATCACCTGAGGTCAAGAGTTCGAGACCAGCCTGGCCAACATGGCAAAATGTGTCTCTACTAAAAATACAAAAATTAGCTGGGCGTGGTGGTGCACGCGTGTAGTCCCAGCTACTTGGGAGGCTGAGGCAGGAGAATCCCTTGAATCCAGGAGGCGGAGGTTGCAGTGAGCCAAGATTGTGTCACTACACTCCAGCCTGGGCGACAGAGGAAGACTCCATCTTAAAAAAAAAAGAAAAAAGAAATTTCATGGTTATGCAACTCATATTTAGGATCAGAAACGTGGACGTTTTGTGATTTAATTCTGTAATGTTTCATGTAGTAAAAATATAGTAAAACTATTAATCATCTAGTTTGGGAGAGATAGGAGAAAGACGTTACTGTCACTAGTTAAATTATATATCTTTTACTATCTACCAAAAATGTCTTCTGATTTCTGGTTAGAAGGCATACTGTTAATTGATAAGAAAATAAAACTGAAGGCCTCTAACATATCACAGGGTAATAAGAATATAGGGAAAGTTCAATAGTTTAAATTAAAGCACACTTCTTACAGTATAGAACTAGTCGGGCTTTTATGCCTTGTTTTAGTTCTTACTCTTCTTTAACTCTTCTTCTGTTGATGTAATTTACATTAATGCTTAAGGGTGAACTTTTTAAGTGTGGGTAAAAACGAAATAATTACTTACAAAGTTCAATTCTTCCATTTCCTTTGAGAGAGGAAAGTTATGGAAAAGCAGCTCTTATCTAAAGCAAAGAGCCCACAGATTGATTTGATTGGCCCTGGATGTATTTAATGGGTTTTTACTATGCACATAATTTCCAGAAGCATTGTTATTTATTTATTAATTATAAATTTAGTGTAACCATTTCATAGGGTTACACAGAACTACCCAGTTGTGCATGTCTGATGTAATTTCACATATGAATGTATGAATTACTTGTCTTATTCATGTTGATACAGCCTCAGTCCATGGCGCATCCGTGTGGGGGGACCCCAACATACCCAGAATCACAGATATCTTTCCCAACTATTCATGAACGTCCAGTTTCTTTTTCACCACCTCCCACCTGCCCACCGAAAGTAGCCATTTCCCAGCGGCGTAAGAGCACCTCCTTCCTGGAAGCCCAAACTCACCACTTCCAACCCCTGCTGAGGACTGTTGGCCAAAGTCTTCTTCCACCTGGTGGCAGCCCAACTAACTGGACACCAGAGGCCGCAGTTATGTTGGGTACTACAGCCAGTAGAGTAACTGGAGAGTCATGTGAGATACAGGTCCATCCTATGTTTGAACCATCTCAAGTTTACAGTGACTATAGACCTGGACTAGTACTTCCAGAAGAAGCTCACTATTTTATTCCTCAGGAAGCAGTGTATGTAGCTGGGGTACATTACCAGGCCCGGGTGGCAGAACAGTATGAGGGCATTCCATACAACTCATCAGTACTGTCAAGTCCTATGAAACAGATACCTGAACAGAAGCCAGTACAAGGGGGCCCTACTTCAAGTTCTGTCTTTGAATTTCCATCTGGACAGGCTTTCCTGGTAGGACACCTTCAGAATCTAAGATTAGATTCTGGATTGAGTCCAGGATCTCCCCTCTCTAGTATTTCTGCACCTATCAGTACAGATGCTACACGTTTGAAATTTCACCCTGTCTTTGTTCCTCATTCTGCGCCCGCTGTGTTAACTCATAACAATGAGAGCAGAAGCAACTGTGTATTTGAATTTCATGTTCACACACCAAGCTCCTCTTCAGGAGAAGGAGGTGGAATTTTACCTCAGCGTGTTTACCGAAATCGGCAGGTTGCAGTGGACTTGAATCAAGAAGAACTGCCTCCTCAATCAGTTGGATTACATGGCTACTTGCAGCCTGTGACTGAAGAAAAGCATAATTACCATGCCCCAGAATTGACCGTTTCTGTGGTAGAGCCTATCGGACAGAACTGGCCAATAGGAAGCCCAGAATATTCCAGTGATTCCTCACAAATCACTTCTTCAGACCCCAGTGATTTTCAGTCACCTCCCCCTACAGGGGGAGCAGCTGCACCTTTTGGCTCTGACGTCTCATTACCCTTTATCCATCTGCCTCAGACAGTGTTACAAGAATCCCCACTTTTCTTCTGTTTCCCCCAAGGAACCACATCTCAGCAGGTCTTAACTGCCTCATTTTCTTCAGGAGGATCTGCACTTCATCCACAGGTTATAGGAAAACTTCCACAATTATTTTAAACTACCCTCCCTTGCACCATAACATTTAAATTTTCTATTCCTCATTTCCCTGAATCATGGATTTTGGAGAAATATTGTTTAATTTTATCAGTAGAGTTTCCCCATCTTTGGGGGGTTGTGAACTACATATGTGTATTTAAAAACAAAATATGAGAGAAGCTACCTGATTTATCTATTGTATGTGAAAACCAGTGGAAAAAACACAAAAACTAGAATTTTAGTCATTCATCAAAATCATCGACTTCTATCCCATGCACGTTATTTTCAACCAGTAGTGAAAATGCAAGTGTATATAATGTATGGTTGACCCAGCATTATTTAGGAATACAAATCTTAAGTATTACTTTCTTCCTCCAAACAAGTTTTTAAAAAATAGGATAAATTTTTTTTCTATAAAATATAAAAAATGGAAAATAGAGAATGCTGTTTTTGGAGTAATATTAATAATACACAGAATTTTCATTAGCGTAGAAGGATCTAAAAAGACAAAATATATCATGGGAATAAAAAAAGATAGAAAAGGAAACAGTTTAGGAATTTGCCTTCACAAATGAAAATGCCTTTTTAAAATGGCATCAGTCAAGCAAGTTGCTGTGTATTATATGTCCAACTAAAATGCTAATTCATAAAATTAAGGAGTGATTCTAATTTCTAGCAGCTAACAATCTAGTGGGTGGTGGGCTTTTTTTTTGATTATAAGAATTTGTGATATGTTGCAAGCTAAGGAACAGTAGACATCTCAGGCCTTGTATTTTCCTCAACAAATTTAATTTTAGTTATTTATGTGTATGAGCATATACACACTTAGCAAATAAAGACAATATGATGAATGTAATAGAATTCAAAAGTACAGTCAGTGTTTACTGTTTCGTATATTCATTTGGTATATTTTATCGAATGTGTACATCTTGTAAAATCTACATAGAAGACTATGCAGTTACATATTGAAGACATTTGGATACCCTACATATTCTACTCTTTTTAAAAGTACTATGTGGTGTTCTTCCTGCTTTCTTCCTATGTTCTTCCCTCATCAGGAGCATAAACAACTCCCAAAATGTGCACAAATTATCAATTATTTAGAGTTGTACTAAGACACAAAAAGATCTAGAAGCTTGACAACTATACATGGGCATGCAGTATATTCACATCAGTATTCAAGTTGCAGCCCCTATTATAAATATTAATGTATTGCCAGTAATTATCCTTTAGACTTTCCAAAGTAAAAAATACCAGGTAGTTAATTTATAGACGTACTACAGAAGGAATCAATACTTATAATAGTTAAGCTGCAGTGGAATGTGATATTATATCCATGTAAGCTTTAAGGAACCCCTTGTAAACTGAAATGGAATGACAAAAGTGGTAGCCTTTTCATTTCGTTAACGTACCTATATATAGTCCTGCATCATTTCTCACTTTCTCATTTGTTTTAATTTGGACTTCTCAATAATCAGAACAGTCTAATTGGGGTTTCTCAGACTCAACACTGTTGACACCTGAGGTTGGATAATTCTTTGTTGTGGTGGGCTGTTCTATGTATTGTAGGCTATTTAGAACATCCTTGGTTTATACCTCCTAAATACTAATAGCAGCCATCTCCCTCAGTTGTGACAACCAGAAATGTCTCCACATATTGCCAAGTGCCCCCCTAGGGGTGGCAGGATTGCTCCTGGATAGCAATGATCGCCCTAGGTACTTAGCAGTTGATGATAACAGATTTTTTGATACTTTTGATAAAAGTCATTGTGGCACTACAAGAAGTATTACCAAATTAGCATTACCAAATACCTTTCTTTAATTTTTCAGATAAATTTCAGATTGATAGTATTAACACTTTGTTCCTGATTATTGTATTTCTAATAACAAATTTTATTATGAATCTGACTATTCTAGCCAGCTAAAATTACAGCCTGAGCAGCATTGACAGCTTAGGTTTTCACTATCAGTGGGTTTTGCATGGGTTGGGATCAGAACATGTTGTGTGGTATGATCCTTCTCTAAATTTTTCTTACAAAAGATGACCCAGAGGCTTCTCCCATACATAATCAGGTTAATGTTTCATTTTGATCAAGCAAACTCTGAGGAGATTAAATATTCATTGCAAAAGCCTGACCTCTATACACTTTAGGCCTTCTCTAATTTGTTGTGTTCACTTCTTTCCTTCAGGCACAGGGGCAGAGCCAGGGTCAGCCATCCTCAAGTAGCTTAACAGGGGTTTCATCTTCCCAACCCATACAACATCCTCAGCAGGTGAGAACAATGCATTGTAACATTTTATGAATTAGCAGTGGCCAGAACACTATTTTAACTTTTGTGATTCGTTATATAAATGGCCTGCTAAGTTTTTGAAAGGAAAATTAAGAGGCATACCATATCTTGTGTTCAGTAACAAAGAAAAAAGACTTTTCTGTGTTTCAGAAAAATCTCTTTTGTTTAATATACTTTTGAACAATGTAGTAGACATACATTATTACTGATGTAATTATCTTTTTTTTTTTTTGAGACAGAGTCTCGCTGTCGCCCAGGCTGGAGTGCAATGGCGCGATCTCGGCTCACTGCAGGCTTCGCCCCCCGGGGTTCACGCCATTCTCCTGCCTCAGCCTCCCGAGTAGCTGGGACTACAGGCGCCCGCCCGCCACCTCGCCCGGCTAATTTTTTGTATTTTTAATAGAGACGGGGTTTCACCGTGTTAGCCAGGATGGTCTCGATCTCCTGACCTCGTGATCCGCCCGCCTCGGCCTCCCAAAGTGCTGGGATTACAGGCGTGGGCCACTGTGCCTGGCTGTAATTATCTTTTTAAAAGAGGATTCTACACCTTTTTTTTTTTTTTTTTTTTTTTTTTGAGACAGAGTCTCAGTCACCTAGGCTGGAGTGCAGTGGTGCAATCTTGGCTCACTGCAACCACCACCTCCCAGGTTCAAGCAATCCTCCTGCCTCAGCTTCCCACATAGCTGGGACTATAGGTGCCTGCCACCACACTCAGCTAATTTTTGTATTTTTAGTAGAGACGGGGTTTCACCATGCTGGCCAGGCTGGTCTCAAACTCCTGACCTCAGGTAATCCACCCTCCTTGACTTCCCAAAGTGCTGGGATTACAGGCATGCGCCACCTCACCCAGCCTGGATTCGACACATAATTTATAGTATAAAGAATATGTCATTCCTTTTTTTTTTTTCCACTGCTTGCAGCAGTGATTTGTCATTACCTTCATTGTGCTTGCCTCTACTAATCCTGCACTTCTTTTTAATTATTTCTAATCTGTGGAATGATGATGTGTAAGGTTTTACACTAAGAAGCATCTAATGAAAGCCTAAGAACAATTCCTTCAAGAACATTTATTTATTTATTTGTTTATTTTTTTTTTTATTTTGAGACAGCCTTGCTCTGTTGCCCAGGCTGGAGTGCAGTGGTGCAATCTTGGCTCACTGCAACTTCCATCTCCTAGGTTCAAGCTATTCTCATGCCTCAGCCATCCGAGTAGCTGGGACTACAGGCGCGTGCCACTATGCCCAGCTAATTTTTGTATTAGGTTCTACTTATGCCTGGCTAATTTAGTAGAGATGGGGTTTCACCGTGTTGGCCAGGCTGGGCTTGAACTCCTGACCTCAAGTGATCCACCCGCTTTGGCCTCCCAAAGTGCTGGGAGCCACTGTGCCCAGCCAAAATATTTTTAACTTTTGTTTTGGGGGGATTGTTCCAGAAAGTTCAAGGAATTCAAGAGATTAGTGTAATCCTGATACATCCAACAGTAAAACTGGTAATTCTAAAATTAAATATTTATAGTGTATCACTGATATTAGTTAATAGTAATTATTTGCAAGGGAATAATGCATTTTTGGCATAATTGAATACTTATTAGCTATTCTACATAAAATTGTAGCCACTATGTGTGTAATGCAAACTTCCTAATGTTAGTTCCCCATGTGGGTTTTTTAATCACCAAACTCTAAACTGGTTTCTGTTTCTATTAGTTTTTTAGTTTTGAAACCAAGTTTTCATTCTTAATTACAAATGGCCCCTTTTCAGTCCAACATATGGTCATGTAGTCATTCGATACTGGTTTAAGATCAGGAGTTGCTTGTACAACATGAAAATCATTTAAAGGCACTTTCTACAGAAACAGTTGATTAGTTTGGTTATACATGCATTCACTCCGTGATCAATACCTCTGTAGAACTGAAGGGCTGAGACTTATATGCTTTGTTTTGCACCTGTCCTTTCTTCCAAACAAGACTGGTTAAATTCAAGTAAACATATTTTTGCCAACCTTAACAAAAATCTGTTCTATTAACAGTTCCTAATTAGAATGCAAATTACAAGTCACATAAAGCTGGTTGAGAACGCAGGTACTGAGTACTAATCTCCTAACTTGCTTATCTTTGGATATAGACGAACACCAGTGAACTGAGCAAATTGTATGTGCTCTGTTTTTTCTTTTCCAAAGGAAGTGGGTATATGTCTTGTATTTGAGGATATATATGTATACTTACTACCAAATGAAGAAGATAATAAAATAATTCATTGAGTTTCATGTTAAGAAAGAGTGTGAGAATAGAAGAGAGCAGTACCATAAATGTCAGGTTAAAAGAATTAGGTAGCTACCTCTCCAGGAGAAAAAATATGGCTAAATGCTATCTCTACAGCAGGAACAAAAATTAGTTTTTGTTTCAGTGATGTTTTTGTTTTTGTTTTAGATACTTTCATAGCATGTGTTGTAGAATCATAAAATTGAGCCCTCGATATATATAGGAAGTGTATTCAGTCTAGAATAATTAACTTCTCCAAAGTCACCTAGATAATAAGGGAGCTACAAATTATAACCCAGAATTCAAGATTCCTAGAATAGTATTGTTTCTTCCATTTTGAATAAAGTTCTACAGGGACCTAATGATTCTGCAAATGTACCTCAGAAGCTGTCTTTATTTGTTTTAATTATTGGAGTTCCACATTTGAAAAAAGAAAGGTTGAAAACTTTTTGTACTATATGAATAGTCTATTTTTAGACATGATTTTTGTTTTACATGCTTTCAGGTCCCAATCCCACCTTAGAGAACCATATCTCTTATTTTAGTGAGGAAAGAAATATACTTTTGCTAAAATTTACTTTATTTCATGCGTTTCTTAAACATAGTAAATGAGGAATTGCTTTTTTGTGTGTTTTTATAGGGTCTCGTATAGTGATATGCTAGATCTTAACAAGGTACCAAAAATAGCTGCCTCCTGCTGAAAAGCTTTATGACCACAAACAAAGTTGTGAACTTTGTCAGACACAGTGCCAGCTACTTGGAAGGCTGAGGCAGGAGGATCACTTCAGCCCAGGAGTTCAAGCCTACAGTGAACTATGATAGTGCCACTGCACTCCAGCCTGGGCAACAGCGCATGACCCATCTCAAAAAAAAAAAAGCACTGAGGTTGTGAACTACCTACCCTACTATCCATAAAGTCTGTTTGAACTGGTTTCATGAGGCAAGCTTGGGCAAAGCATGATGCTAAACCGTTAAGCTAGACCACCCCTTCCTGGCTGAAGTGCTGATTATTAGTCAGTGAGACTGTGCACAGCAGATCATCATGTACTTCTGGTATATCCAGAGGTGACACTTCTCCCCAAATGCTCTAAGATATAACATTAACCATTAGCCATTGTGAACAACTGGTTTAGAGATCTCTTTAAGATGTTAATACAAGGGTTACTGTCATAGATGCCTCTCAGTTATCTTAAGCAAAGAAATAACTTGTCCATAAAACTGCTCATTTTTGACAGTCCTTTCAGCTTTTTTTCCTAATTGAGTTCAGATACTGAAGGTCTACCAAGATGGACCAGGTATGACTACTTTGAAAGAGTCTAAATAATATAGTAAATATATATGTAAATTTCTAAAAAATAAGGATAATAGCTAATATTAAAGTGCTTTGTACATTGTACCTACATTCTCATTTAATTGTTTTAAGAACCCTATAAGTATAGATGGTATAATTATTTCCATTTTACTGATGGGAAAGCTGAGATCTGGAGAAGGTGAGTAGTTTACCCAAACTTACAGCTTATAAGAGGTAAAAACAGAATTTAAATCCAAATAATCTAATTCCACAGCTCACCGTTTGACTACTACCCAATTATGTCCAAAAAAAGGGAAGAAATTAACATCTCTCCCAAGCAGGAAAGGGAGTATCAGGAAGACTTTAGGAAAAAGGAGGCATTTGAAATGGACTTTGATAATAAGTTAGACTCAGATGTAGATATAAAGAATATTCCAGGCCAGAAGATAAAAAAATTATACTGTGAGCAAAGTGAAAGGCCCTCAGATAGAAAAATAGGGGACAAAAACAAATGTGCCTTTAGTTTGGTTTAACTAGAGCATAGATATGTGAAGGTATAAGTTCAGGAAAGAGTTGATAGAGTCTAAATTTTGATATGAGCATAATTTTGAATTAAGGAGGATGTATTGGGGGCTGGGAGCATATGATTACCATATGTCCAAAGATAACATGGGAATTCTTCCTCAAATTTATCCTTTAGAAAAGAGGGGAATCACCAGGTATTCAGACCTTTATCGTACTCTCATATTACAGGGTTTTCACTGTCTTTTACTTTGAACAACAACAAACCAAAAAAGGTTAATGAAATAAAATGAAACAGGTGAGAACAAATGTGCCTGCAAAGACTTTAGCTCATGTAGTTAGAAATGTTTATTGAGAACATCAGACAATTTTTTTTAAGCAATAAACATAAATTTAGTCCTTAGTCTCAGCAATATGACTTCAGTATTCTGGGGGGGACTGTATGTGATCTTAAACAACTGGTTTAAAGATCTCTTTAAGATGTCAATATAAGGGTTACATGAATAAAAACCTATAAGAGAAATGCAAAAAAAAAAAATCTAGTTATTTTAATGTTATGTAAACAGGTGCTTTTCGCTGCACATTTTACCTGAAGACACAACTTAGAGGGAATGTGTTATGTTATGCCAGAAAACTGCAGGAGCATTCATAATTTAGCTTCAGTGAAGGTAAAGATGCTGGTGTCTTTACCTACGAAGAGTTTGGGGGAGAGGGAGCAGTATTTCTGAATTAATATATTTAATGTGCAGTCTTATTTAGGTGTGTAAATTAATGAGTTAGATAATTATAGATATCTCATTCACATTCCTTAAAGTTTAAATATGTTCAAGTTGGCAAATAAAAAAGGCTTTCTGGTTTTTTAGTTCCTTTTTCTCAGGTGGGAAATTAACAAATTTGTCTTATATTCAGAGCACCTTTAGAATTGGCTACATGTGATATATCTTAGTTTGCAGAAAATAAATTTCATTTAATTAAGCAGCCATTTCTGCTTTTTTAAAAGTTAAAATAAGAATACATTATGAGAGGCCGGGCGCGGTGGCTCACGCCTGTAATCCCAGCACTTTGGGAGGCTGAGGCGCGTGGATCACGAGGTCAGGAGATCAAGACCATCCTGGCTAACATGGTGAAACCCCATCTCTACTAAAAACACAAAAAATTAGCCGGGCGTGGTGGCAGGCGCCTGTAGTCCCAGCTACTCAGGAGGCTGAGGCAGGAGAATGGCGTGAACCTGGGAGGCAGAGCTTGCAGTGAGCCAAGATCGTGCCACTGCACTCCAGCCTGAGCAACGGAGCAAGACTCCGTGTCAAAAAAACAAGAATACATTATCAGAAATAATTAAATAGGAATAAACCAAACATGACTGCTGTTGCCATTATATTTTAGCATTCTTTTGGTAATTTTAATTGATGTAAATATAAGAAGAGCAAAAATATTATTTGTAGATTATCATCTACAAAATCTAAGACACTTATTAAGGTGGCAAGATACGTAGTAAATGTACAAATAAATAGCTTATCTTTATACCAGCAGTAACCAATTAGTTGTGTGGATATACCAGCACATACGTAAAAGGCTGTTGGTTGCAGCATTAAGTAGCAAAAATGAAACAACCAAAGTGTTTATCATTAGGAGACGGATGCCATTTAGAAATTAAAGTAGTATGCTATAGAACACGATGTATAGTAAAGGCATGTTTTTATTTTGTTTATTTTAACAAAAAAAGAAAACTGTGAAAATGGAAACTGTGAAAATGGCCACTTACGCATAGAAAAAAAATCCATGAAGGTTTGCACCAAACAACTAATAGTGGTTACCTCTGGAGAATTAGGGCTACTTTCATTAACTTTATAATATGATGTACTAGTTAAAATTTTTATTACAAGCAGATGTTGTATTAAAGAAAAATACAAATTAGGTATTAGAGGATCTTGAAAGTCAGCCATAAACTTCTTTTTTTTTTTTTTTTTTTTTTTTTGGAGTCAGAGTTTCGATCTTGTTGCCCAGGCTGGAGTGCAATGGCGCAATCTCGGCTCACTGCAACCTCTGCCTCCTAGGTTCAAGCAAGTCTCCTGCCTCAGCCTCCTGAGTAGCTGGGATTATAGACATGTGCCACAATGCCCGGCTAATTTTTTGCAATTTTAGTGGAGATGGGGTTTCTCCATGTTGGTCAGGTTGGTCTTGAACTCGGGACCTCAGGTGATCTGCCCGCCTCGGCCTCCCAAAGTGCTGGGATTACAGGCGTGAGCCACCGCACCCAGCCTCAAGTTTGTATTTGTTAGGCAGAAGG